>NC_092137.1:110511682-111152753 GCF_043159975.1 Macaca nemestrina | reverse complement strand
AATGTAATGTCCTATGTCACATGCTCCACCCTTAGATTCTCGGCTAAGACACTTCACTAAAGCCGCACAGTCTGAGAATGGCGAGCAGGGTAGCTCTCCATAGGAAAATAAAGGCATGGTTACCAGAAAGTGAGCAAATGAATTCTTGGTGGTATGAAAAAGAAACAGATGCTCATACATTATTTTTTTTCCTTCTATGAATGATTTAGAATGCAAATCAGAAAGAAACATCATAGTTTTTACTCTCCCAATTCCCAGAGGTATATTCCATTAATATTTTAATTTCTTTTTTTTTTTTTTTTACAGATACCTGTATTTTTCTCCACATGATCTAATTTGTTTTGTTTAAGCAATGGACTTGTTTTGTTTTTCCACACAGTTATCAAAATCCACATATTCTTGGATAATTTAATTTTTCTTTATTTAACACTGTTCTCTGAAGACTTTTAGGAGTATCAACGTAGTCCCCATGCTAATTCCTCCCAAAGCAAAATTCAGATCAGGGAAGCTGATACTTAAGTTTATTCTGTCTTAGGGAAAAGTGTACTTGGGTGAAGAGGATGCAGAAATGTCTGTTTGACAATCATATATACTTAACACAATTGGGAGGATACTCTTGATATAGACTCCCCCTTAGGCAACATTATCTTGTGATCATTCTTTGTATCTGTCTCTGGGTGATATTTGATAACACAGATTTTAATGACAGTTTGTATTCCTTTGTCTAATGTTTCATAATATATTTGGCTAACCTCTACTATGACACCTTAAGTATTACAATTTCAACTACTATATATGCATAAAATAACGTCAATAAATGTTCTTGAATATAAATCTTGTTTTGTGTCTCTAATTATTTCCTTAGGATATATAATTCAAAACAGAATTACCAGGTAAGATGGTCTAAAATGTTTTAGGTTTTTTCATACATATTGCCAAAATGCCCTCTAGAAAGATGGTTCCATTTATATTTATAATCCCACCCTTGCTAACACTTAGTATTAGAATTGTTTTATTTTAAATTTAGAAATAATATATACACATGGTTAAGAAATGTAGAGTCCCATTATTTGATTTAGAGTCCCATTATTTTGATAAATTCTGCTTTCAGTGCATCTGCTGATTAACACTGTAAATCTATGTAACATGTTTTTAACTCCACTTTCTGATTTATCAAATTTCAATTTCAATTATCTTTATTAATGTCTGTGCTATAAAATAAGTAGCTGATTTAGTCACGGTTGAATTCTCCAGAGAGACAGAACCAATAAGATGTATAGATAAGAGAGAGAGATAGATGGATAGATGATTGATTGATTGATTGATTGATTGATAGACAGATAGATAGACAGACAGACAGACAGACAGACAGAGGAGAGGCAATGTATTAGAGAACTGGCTTACCTGATTGTCAGGCTGAGAAGTTGCGCAACAGGCTGCAAGCTGGAGAATCGGGGAAGCTGGTAGCGTGGCTCAGGACAATTCTGAAGGCCTCAGAATCAGGGAAGCCAATAGTGTAACTCTCAGTCCAAGGTTGAAGGCCCAGGAAACTGGGAAGCCCACTGGAGCAAATTCCAGAGTCCAAAGGCCAGTTCTGATATTTAAGGGCAGGAAAAGAAGGGTATTCCAGGTATAGAAAAGACAGAGAGCAAATTCACCATTCTTCTATCTTTCTGTTCTACTCAGGCCTCACCTGATTGGATGTGAGGATGGGTCTTCTTTACTTAGTCCACTGATCGACATGCCAGTCACTTCTAGAAGCCCCCTCCCAGATACACCCAGAACTAATGCTTTACCAGCTGTCTGTATATTTCTTCATCGGTCAAGATGATAACCTAAAATTAACCATCGTGGTAGTTTGGCATACCTATATTATCTCCTCCCCTCAAATTTTTCTCATTTTTTAAAATGTTATTATATCATTATAATTTGATCTTCTAAAATGAAAAGTTTTTCCTTTCTTTTCAGTTTCATCAAACTTAGGCAGATTCCTTGATCTTTGAGTAAATTTGTTCACAATCACTTCTCCAACTCTTCCCCACCTTACGTCCTTTTTTTCTCTCTTTCCTCTGTCAACTACAGCATCGCTTCTACCCTAGAGAGGGGTAGAATCTATCAGATGAATAGTGAATAGAATCTATCAGAAGAAGGTGGCAGATGCTGCAACCTGGATATAGTGAAAAATCACAAGAACAAGGCATGAAAAGCATAATGTAACATTACTAAAATAATATTGAAAGTCTTATTTTATTGGTAGCAGGGTTTCTCCACCTCTATACTATTGGCATTTTGGAACATATAATTGTTTGTTGTCAGGGACTGTGATGTGCATTGTAGGATATTTTGCAATGTCCCTAGCCCCTGCTCAGGAACCCTCCCAGCTGTGACAACTAAGACATCTCCAGGTACTGCCCAGTGTCCCTGTACATATTGTCCCAGTGGAAAGCCGCTGTTCTATGGGTATTCCCCAGTAGAACTTTGTCTGCACTGCTGTTTTAATTTCAGTGGGAAGAGTGGCCTGACCTGAAGGCACAATGGGAGCGTATGAGATTTGCAGGACAAGTACAGATGATACAGTTACACAGTGGGTGATCTAGCCGGGATCTTCTTGTTGTGATGAGACTGTGAGTTTTAATCTTAAGGGGAAAATTTGTGCTTTTCCTTTTGAGGCAGAACAGACTGCTTTTGTTTGTGTGTGTGTGTGTGTGTGTGTGTGTGTGTGTGTGTGTCTGTGTGTGTGTGTTTTTCCCCGTGCCTGCTGTGGATACTTAAGTTCTCCATTTCTCTAAGGAGTATTCCAACCCAAAGCCCCAAGCAGCAGTTCTCACATATCTAAGTTCCCTTTCGGTTTATCTGCAATATTTACTTCTTAATGCTTTGTTCTTTCCTTATAGAGTCCATCCCACTTTCAGCATTTTGAAAAATTCAAGCACAGTTCTTTAAAATTGCTTTCAGATTGCTGTGAAGTTAGAGATCATTGGTTAGGAATTCAGATGGTGCTGCATTTTTGCTTTTCATTTTTGACTCTGAGCTTATCTTCCATGTGAATCGTTTTCTGCAGAGTCTTGCTAGGGTCTGGTGATGAAGATATTTGAGTAGGGAAGTTTTCGCCTCTCACCGGGCACTATGAGTTGAATCGGTTTTAGTAATCCAGTATTTAAGGTTAATTTCTCAGCTCATGGTGTTCTCACCCTGTACAAAATTAAAGACTGAACCCTAAACTCATGCAGAACACAAATTTGAGTGTCTGGGTTTTGTTGTCGTTGGCACTCTTTCCAAACCTGTGGTCCAAGGCTGGCAGCATGCTACATATGGCACGTCTGGACTGGTGAACACAGTTTTGTTTTAGTCCTCATTTCATGCGCGTGACTTCTCTTCCAGCTGCCCCTTACTCAGGGGCCTCGGTTACATTTAATCTGGAATCTGGGGAATACAGCCTTAACTCTTCTACAGAGTGAATGTGAAAACTCCACCTCCAGACATAGGTCAAATTCCAGTGTCTTTTTTAGGTAATGGGTCATTTCTGGCACCTGGGGGTTTTCCTTTCTTACCTTCCAGTTCAGCTATGCTTCTTATTTTGTTTGTATTTTGCTTATTACTTTTCACTGTCATAAATTATGCAGCTTGTCTCTGTGTTTAGAATGGAGGTGGGAGGCCAGTGTTGCACAAGAGTCAAGTCTAGCATGTTGACTCGGAGACTCTGGCCAGCACCACTTTGCATGGTGGGGAACGGTACCCTCAGTGCAGATTGAGAACAGGTGCATGAAGAGTGAGACAGGCAGAGCAGGGGTAGTGAGAGGGAAAGTGAGCTGATGTGAAGGTCTTCGCATGGCAACAAAAAACTCAGGCCTTTGTTTCTTTGTAGGACCAGAGGTCAATGGAAATTTTTAAGTATTAGCAGTGCATGGCCAGAATTATGGAACTTTTTAAATATTAGCATTAGCAGTGCATGGCCAGAATTATGTAACTTTTTAAGTATTAGCAGTGCCTGGCCAGAATTATTTTTGAAGATATTCTGGCAGTCTGTAAGATAATTGATGATATGGAGTGTAAAACATCTAGTGAGAAAAAACAAATTAGAAAGCAGATGGTAGGTTAAGCTGAGATCATATGACAAGGAAGATCATTAATGCAGTAGTAGTTATAATGGATAGGAGGCTAAATTTAGGAAAAGATCCTGAGGTAGACTTGCAGTATTTGGTCACTAATGAAGAATGAGGAAAATAGAGCTTGGGAGAATATTGAAGTTGCCATTTGGCAGGTGTCTTAGTCCATGCAGACTGCTATCACAGAATATCATACAATGGGTTGCTTACAAACAACATAAATTTATTTCTCCAATTCTGGAGGCTGAGAAGTCCAGAATCAAGGCACAAACAGGTTATATATCTGGGGAGGGCCTTCCTTCTGGCCACAGGCAGCCATCTTCTCCCCATAGCCTCAGAAGGCGGAGAAAGTAAGCAAACTATCTGGATCTCCTTTATAAGGCACTGATCCTACTCTAAAGGCTCTGACCCCATAATTTAATTACCTCCCAAAGGCCCAACCTCCTAATACCATCAACTTGGAGATTAGGTTTCGCCATGTAAATTTGGTGGTACACAAACATTTGGTCCACAGAGAAGGTACAATACATGAAGTCATGAAAAACTAGCAGGTCAGATTTGAGTGAGGTTGTATATACCCAGAAATCTATGTCTAGTGGTCACATGAAAATGATGCTCAGATAAAATAGTCAAAGCTAGAAACATACATTGAGGAAATGTGGGGCACACAGAAATAAAGTGAGACAGGTGGACCACATCTCTAGATTATTGTAAAGCAACAAGACATCCGAGCCAAGATAAAATATGTGAGGATCCCAACTGTTAAGGAGCAAGTGAGGAAGGAAGAACAAACACACACAAATGACAAGTAACAGCTAGAAAGTACAGAAAGAGAATACAGGAGACAAGGCAGCACTGAGGAGAAGCTGCATGTTCTAAAGAGAGAATCAATCATCTGCACACACTGCAGAAAGTGTAATAGGAAAGATACTGAAAGTAAGGAAAATAGGGTCAGCATTTGGATGTACTGAACCATTTTATTTCTTAAGTGGGGGAGCATTGAAGAACATATGATAAAATATTAACACAAGTTATACTCTAGATGGTTCACTTGAGGGCATACTATGTTGTATGCTTCCTACACTTCCTATGTGTCTAGAAATATGTGATGTGTCATGATTAAAATTTAGTAGAAATTGGAAGTGAGAAAATTCAGCTCCTGATTAAGTTTGGCAATTAAAAGAGTTTAGCTACCTCATTAAACCTCTCTCTGCAGTAGTGGTAGGCACACATCTCAGGTCACATTGGATGGAAGGAACAGGTTGGGGAGGAGGTGAGGACCAGGAAGGCAGACAATTCCTCTAGAAAGTCTGGAAGTGCAGGAATGACTGCAATTAGAGTAGCTTCCTGAGGTGGCAACAGGATTGAAGGAAGAGTTTTTAGAGTATTTAGCATGGGCCAGTGGTTTGTGGACTCGTAACAGAAAAAGAGAGGTTTAAGATTTAAGAAGAGGCACAGGAACAGTTACTGAAGAGTCCTGGAAAACATAAGCCTTATTCAGGTTAATAATTACAAACCACTTGGAAAATTTTTAAATGCAGTATTCAAATTATTAGTTCTTGCTGAGTAACAGTTCAAATCTAAACACCAGTTTTCCTGGACACAGAATGTGTCACTCTCAGAAAATGCCCAATTTGTCCTAGGGAATGGAGTGATGAGAGCACCTTATTGTTTCCCAAATTTCAAAGAGCCAGGGAGACAGCAGGCAGCAGGCTGGTGCCATGTGCAATCGTGATTGATTGCTGTTTAGTAAATCCTTGTGTATATATAGACATTCAAATTTCTAATGATCTCAGAAAACAGATAAGCCAAATGGATCTTTAAGACCTCTTTTGGCTGTAATTTCACCAACATGTACATTTTTATTAAATCTGAGATACAGTAAAAAAAAAAAAAAAAAAAAAGAGTCTAGTTTTAATAGTTAGCTTCAATGGTTTCAAATTGCTTGTGTGTTTGGTATAAAAATTTTAACTCAACAAATGGAAGGAAGCTTGATATAGCTTAGCATCCAGAGAAGATTAGCTTTATCTTAGCTTTTCCTGCATTATCAATGTTTTTGAACATCGACCATATATATATATAGCACTGAGGTAGGCATAGCAAGGGTTAAGATAATAACATATCTGCCTTCTAGGAGCTCACATGCCGGCAGAGAAGACCAGTCATCTCAATAAGAGCGGAATGTGGACTGAGTTTGGAACTAGTTTGGTAAAATTTTAAAAAGGAAATTTTGTACTCATTTTATACTTTGCCCCAATAGCAAATAGGTCATTTTAGATATAGAAGTAAGGAAAAAGTAAGAATACATGGGCTACCTGTAAATCTGCATATCATCCTCGAGATGAGGAGGCTCCAAAAGGCAATGGTATTTGCCGGGGCTCAAGTGCACCATACTCAAAACCTAGACCTGAATTTGTGATTCGTGTCCCACTCTGCCACTTTCTACCCTGTGTCAGCTTAGCAAGGAAATTTCATCTCTTCAAGTTCCTGCTTCCTCATCTGCAAAATGTGGCTAGGGATTCCTACCTCAAAAGTTATTCTAAAGATTAAATGAGATAATACATTTTGAAACTGTCTTATAAATGTAAAGCTTTATATCAATGTTAGTTACACATACACATGAAGGGAGTCATAAAAAGAAGAATGTTGTTAAATGTTGAATTACCTAAATACATCTGCAGAGAATGTGTCCTACGTGTAATGCAAATACTGTCGGGAATAAAATATTCATTAGTTTAATAAAAGCAATGAAAACGATGCCCTACTATTCCTCCTCGTCAGTAACCCCAGAAATGATACACGACTTTTGATTTGGTATGATTCCATAGAGGAGACAGTATGTTTAATCATCTGCATTTTAAATTTTAGTTTTAGATTATTAGGATGGGAGAAAGGGTTTTTTTTTTTTAAATATGTTTTACATTTTTATATACCTAGACATAGCCAATAAAACTACAAAGCTTCCAGCAAAGAAAACACATTTTCCGCTATGAGATCATAAAAATAAAATATTGATTACACTGGGTAGTATTTTAAATTAACTCACAGTGCTAGATTTAATCACATTTTATGATTATATGAATTACTGTTTATTCTCTTTTTGCTTGTTTTTTTTTCTTCACTGAAGACTACACATTTTAAAGTTTCTATCTATCATTTCTGTACAGAAGTCACAATTAGTATACTTGTATTTTAAGCAAACCGCACCTCCTGTGCATAAGAAAGATAACAGTATATCAAACCAACAAGCCACAGTGATAGAGTCAACAGAAGTTTCAAACCAGAATGGGTCAAACAGGAAGGGATAAATGGAGGACAGCTGTGTGGATCTAGCTACAGGTTCCGGTTTGTAATAATGGTTTACTCATTTCTGCAATGTACTAAATAGGCTTGTGGCTTTTCATGACTGAAATGAAAGGATTTGTTACATATTACTTCGGAAAATGTAAAACATCTTAGAAAGAGTATTAGGAATGCATACATTTGCTTTCTAGATCATAAAACCAACATAAATAATTTAGGCCAGACTGAAAAACTGTAACTCACTGTTCCCCAGCAAGGCCCACTGCTAATCCATATTTGATGGAATGTACATATTTAATGAAAGAGGAACAGCATTCCATTGCAGACTGAAAGAAAAAGCTGGTTGTTCTGTAATTAAAGGGAAAGGAGAAAACACCAGGTTTGCTGTTCACAATTCAGCTTCCAGGTGGTGACTCTTGCCTGAGGGAGAGGCCCGCCATTTTCTTCTGCCTCAGTTCTTTCCATTTCCTCTTAAAACTGCAAGGCAGAGGGCAGGAACCGTGTTCGCTTGTTCACGGTCTTTCTTTAAACAGACCTCTCTGCAGATATTTAAAGCCTATTCCAGATGTGTTTGCCTCACTACCCCAGGGAGATCTGAGAAGAAGCCCAGAGGACTTTTTAATCTATGGGCCAATTTTGTATACTTTCGTAGAAGGCTTTGGCCTATATCTGAGACAGAACTGGGCAAGACTTTGCCGTGCCTGGGTGTGAGAAGAAAGAAGAGCACATTTCATTCAGGCTACTCATTTCTGTATTCTCATGGAGAGAGACACACTGAGATGATGAACTTTGCCTGAGTTTGAACACAGAGAGAGCAGATGCACAGGGAGAAGCCTGAGAAACAAAGCAAAGAACAAAGAACTGTGCTTTGTGCCTTGCTCATGCTCAAAATTTAACTGTTAAAGATGTAGCCCTTTGGGTAAAAATGCCTATGTAGCCAGAAAGATCCCACAAACCTACAAAACCCCTAAAAAAATCATATCAAGGCATGATGAGTCATTTATACCTTGACACGTATTAATATAAGGCTGCTTGCTGTGTTTTAGGAGAACCGAGCTACAGAACCGATGAGTCTTTCTGGGAAATCCTACACAGATCCAGGGCAAGGAATAATACTCCAAGAAGAACAATCAGTGATCATAGTATGTATTGGCTGGTATCCCACTACTTACAGATCCGCGCTGGGGACACAGGCCCTAGGAATGTGGGGTGGAAGGAGCTCTGATTGAAGGGGTCACAGGGTAAAACTTCAGAATCAACTCAACATACATTTATTTCATACCTAATGGCCTTCCTGTTACAATGCATCCTATCAAACAAATATTTCTAAATGATTCAGGAGTAATGCAGACTGGAATATTGGATTGGAGAGTACAAACCTAGAGCTATTAGGATATGAGAGAGAGAGAGAGAGAGAGAGAGAGAGAGAGAGAGAGATTTCTGTCTGTGGGTACCTAGGAGAGGAAAAGAAAGGAGATACATTGAAAAGAAATATCACTTTCTCAGAATCTTGCCTAAAGTCAACCATGTCACTGCATTCAGAGTAAGTATAGTTATTGCTATTTATTCATTTATTTTTGAAGAAACAGAGCCACCCTACCATTTTCAGATCACTCTTCAGAGAGACAGAGGTGTAGGGACCGTTGAATGGGCAGGCTCAGTGAAATAACAGAAGGGAACTCAAATCTCAGGCACAACTCTGCGGCCGGAAGCATTAAAATCTCTTTCTTTTTAAAATATAAAGATTGAGTCATCCAATCCCTAAAAGGGATAAGGGGGAGGATTTGGCCATGTAATTGGCACATTGCCACATTAGCTCATATGGTAGATGAACAGAACTATATGCTTTGATTCCCAGCAATGTTCATGGCTTAATGCCAACTTCAAAACTTTAAAAATGCTATTCTACAGTCCATAAGAGGAAATTTGGGGGACCAGTAAGGAAATGATTTTCTCAGGATATTTCCAGTGAAAACTCAGTTGAAGGGAAAGGGGAAGAAACAAAATAATTATTTGTGAATGTCTTTAATTGACACGAAAACAGAAGACATCACATTCAATCAGTAATCAACTCCTAGCTAATGAATGCATTTACTAAATTATCCATAATACATTTATCCTCAAGATGAGGGCCTAGAAAAACAAGCATTCTAATTTGCTTCACCATTAGATTTGACATTTGGGCTCCAGTTGTCTTTTGAAAGGTGCAGAATAGTAACCTAGACAGATACTGGGTTTTCTGTATAATTTGGCTTAGTTTCTTTGAAACCTTTTCCTCTACCTCCCTCTAGTGATTCAAATGCAGCACAGCAGAAGAAACCCAAGCAACTGGTTCGGCTAAAAGTTTCAATTGGAAGAAAAAAACAAAAACAGAGAACTCCAGGATCCTCATGCTAAACGGCAAGGTACCTTGCTCGTCAATCCTATATTTCTCTCAGTTTGGGCATTACCTTTACCTTCTGTTTTGTGTATTTTTTCAGAATAACAATAATGAGATCTTTAGAAGTAGTGTAGAATAAATGGGAAATACCCAGTCAAGATATGACAGTAGAGCAACTATGACTAGCGCTGGTCAAGCTTTTCTGAGACAGAGCTGGCTCTTCAGAACTGGGTGGTTTTTCCTAGGAATGCAGGAAGCGTGATGCCTATGGCCCTCTAAAAGATCAAGGGAACACAGAGAAGAGATGATACAGACGTGGCCCCTGCTTTCTTACAGGAGCAGATGAAGACGAACTACGTGTCAATTACATTCAACAAGTTCCTATCAAACGTCTGTGCTACAAGTGGACAGAAAGGAAAAATGGAATGGAAAAGCACTCGCATGATGCACTCACGTTACAGGTGAAGTGTGTGAGTGAGAGGACAGGTGAAAATGTCTACTTTAAATGACACTAGGAAGCCTTCACTAAAGACATGTTTACAAGCTCTCAATTATAAGCACCTTCAAAGGATGGGTTTCCCAGCATAGAATTGGAGATCACAGTGGCATCTTGGAGATAGGGGTGGAGGTCTGCAGCAAAATGAGATGGAAAAGCTCGCTAGGGGTAGAGACGCTGATGGCATCAAATAATATTTCAGTGTTATTTAATTACAGTTATCATATGCCATGGCTTTACACATTAACTTTGTGTATAAATTGTGATAGTCTTCAAATTATTCAAGGGCATTCCATGTTATACCTCCTGCCATACTGTCATTGAGAAACACTGCGATTCTGATTTTTAGTGCACTTCACATTTACTTACGCACCATTTATCTGTCATACATATTGCACAGAGGCTTTCCTAAGCCTTCAGAAACAAATTAGAAGTGACCTTTACTACGGCATTCAGTCTAGTGGAGAAGTCACAAATGTAAGTCACTAATAGCAATACTATGTAATAAGGTCAATGGTAAAAAGTAAACACAGCGGATACGAAAACACACAGAAGAGAAAACACAGACGGGGAGGGAACAGTGGGGAAAAACACAGGGAGTTTCCCTAGACGAGGGACACAAAGAGCTGCCCATCAGCCTAAGGTGCCCAGGAAAGACCTGAAGACGTGAGTGACACTTTATAGACTAGTCTCCAAGTCAATCTCCAAGAACGGTAATAATTACAAGCTCAATAGTTCTGAATCTCATAGGATGCTAAGATCAGTATCTCCCATTGTTTCTGCATTCCTTTATCAAGTGAAATCTCACTGAGTGCTTACTCGGAGAACTTTTTTTTTTTTTTTACTCTTTTAGGTCACTTGAACACAGCAGGCAAACCGGAGAGACAAGGTTATTACCCTCCAGGAGCGTCCAGCTGGGAGACAGGGCACAAACCAGTGGACTTACTGACCCGGGAGTTTGGCTTGCCATCAGCCCTAGAAAAGAGGTAAATAGGGTGGCATGTTCAAAGGTCAAAGGGACAGGATGAGCGGAGCATGCAGGAGCTGGTCACAGACAGCTTCTTTGAAGCACTGATACGTGAATTCAGACCTGAACACGAAGAAGGAGCAGGCAAGTAAAAAGTTGGGGTGGGACGGGAGGCATCGCCTGCAAAAGGTATGGCCAGGACAAGCACTGAGCCTGAAGGAGAGAAGGAAGTTCAGCGGGCGGAATGCATGGATTGTGGGGAGGTGTACCGCGAGAGATTGGAAAAGTAAGCAAGGCCAGATGGGGTAAGGAGTGTGGGGTGTATTTTAAGTGCAATGGAAGTGATCGAAGGAAGTTAATAAGTAGGAGATGACAAAGCCTGATTTACCTCTGAAGATAGCGACACTGGCTGCTGATAACTGGAGAATGGACAGTCAGAGGAGGGCAAGAGTGAAAGCAGAGACCAGATCTGAGGCCGCTCAGGAGCTCTGGCTAAAGACAATGGTGGCTTAGAGATGACAGAGGTGGAGAAAGTGAGGTCACAGAAGATCAATATGGTGCAGATATGAGAGAGGGAATAATTCTCAGTTGATTTCTGGATATTTGGGAGATTACCTGGAGGGATGGTGGTGTCTTTTACTGACCTGGGGGATATTTTTGGAAAATTGATTCAAAAGGGATGATTAGAGAGTTAAAGTTTGACAGGGGGAAGATGGGCAGCTTCTTATAGGCCAATTTGCTAACACAAGGAATGTGTCTGTACAGGACGGGGGAGAGACCAGCAAATTCACAAGACTCTGTGGGACTGACCCTCTAACAGTGCTGTTTGTTCCCAGAGCATGGGATGGGCCTCCTCCCACTCTCCCTGAGTCTCAGCTTGGATCTTCTTGGTGGCTTATGAAGCGAACGCGCTGCTCCATGTACTTCCAGGTGGGGCTGAGCAAAGAGGAAACAGTCCTTTAAAAGAGAGAGCTGGCCGGGCGCGGAGGCTCACGCCTGTAATCCCAGCACTTCGGTAGGCCGAGGCAGGCGGATCACGAGGTCCAGGAGATGGAGACCCTCCTGGCTAACATGGTGAAACCCTGTCTCTACTAAAAATACCAAAAAAAATAAAAATAAAAATAAAAAAAAACTTAGCTGAGTGTGGTGGCACGTGCCTGTAATCCCAGCTACTCGGGAGGCCGAGGCAGGAGAATCTCTTGAACCTGAGAGGCGGAGGTTGCAGTGAGCCGAGATTGCGCCCCTGCACTCCAGCCTGGTGACAGAGCCAGACTCCATAAAAAAAAAAAAAAAAAAAAAAAAAAAAAAAAAAAGAGGGCTTCCGCTTTTCTTTATATATATACTTAATATTTTAAAAATAGAAAACGATGGGTTTACAATCTTTTAAAACCTAGAGATCTGCTAGGCCTTCTAACTTATTTTTAGTAAATGAGAAAATACAGACCAAGAGACAGTAAGTGATTTGCTAAAATCATACTGTGTTGCTGTTATTAAGAGAACTTGTGGCCTTATCTGACAGTTGATGCTTAAGTATTTTCTTCATACCTCTGAGTCTCTCAAATCAATTTTAAGCAGTGCCCAGGACTTTGCCGATCTACAGAACCCAATCACATGATTTGAGACAGAATGGGAAAAGCCTTCTTTTCCCTTATACACCCAACGATGCCAAACTGGGGTAGTTGTTTGTGATGGACTTGGTTTCACTAAAAATACACTATACAAAAGCTAAGCAATAACATTTAAAATGAATATAATAAAATTATGTCAAGACTTAAACTTGTCTTCACAGAATTAAGTGGAACCACCAGGACCTTTGATTTAGTAAACAGTAATAAAATATTTTTTCCTTCCCAAATCTTAACCTGTTTTGATTAATTATGTGGGTCTGCCAGCAGAGGGCCCCCTGATACCTTTTTTCTTTTTTACCCCCCAACAAACAATTTAAAACAAGTGACTAGAAAATCAGAATCCACTTGATTACATCCTATTGATAATTCACTATTCATAGGAGTAATTACGGATTCTCTTAATGTCAGCAGAGTACATGTGTTTATTCTTTGGGGTAAGGAGGTGAGACTGGGTGATCTGGAGGACTTGCTGAGGGCTGGTAGGAATTTGAAGCTGTTTCCATGAATGTTTCTGCTGTGTGAGTTAACAAACTTGAACTAGCATGGCAAGGTCATATTATTTAATGTGAAAATTCTTACAAATAATGTTTCACAATTAACGTTAAAAAGCTTGTTTTTAAAAAGGATCTGATTTTGTTTTCCACAGACTAAAACTGGGCGTTTCATCTTCAATCAAGCTGGAAGACCCAAGACTGTTATTTTGTTTGGTATTTGGTCAAAGCAAATTAGTTAAGTAAATTTTATCTGCTTCCAGCCTACATTTCATTGGTAAATTTGAACTTTTTAAATGCAGTGTGTATTTGTATTGTCTCTTTGAAGAGTAAACTATTGTAAATCTGTAAATGATCTTACTTCCTGAACTCTATTTTTGTTTCTCAAAGCATTTAATGGTGATTAAGGACTTCATTTGTCTAATTTATTTTCTTTAGGAAAATGTTGTGGTTTCCAAATTTTAATTAATTTAAAGTTTTATGTTCTATATGGTATTCTGTTGATGGATATTTGACATTATGCCTTTGCTAAAACCCATAAAACTATACAACAAAAAGAGTAAACTCTAAGGTGACTTGTAGACTTCAGTTAATAATGTATCAATATCAGTTTATAAATTCAGACAACTGTACCACACTAAGGCAAGATAATAACAGGGGAAAATGGTAATGCTCTCTACCATCTGCTTAATTTTTCTGTAAACCCAGTACTGCTCTAGACAGAGAGAAAGGAGAACTAGAATGAGATTCCTATACCCTCCTTCTCCCTCCAAGGGAGGGAGAGACTGGTAATGCCTGCCCACTCTTCCTGGGCAGAGCCTTTGCGGCATGGAACCTTCGAGAATTTGCAGTCTGCTGCTGATTGTGTTTTAATCAGTGTTTCTGATTTAGGAAGTTGGTGGGGAGGCCCTAGAATTTGCATTCCTAACAAGTTCTGAGGTGATGTTTCAAATATGTCCAGGCAAAAAAGCCCGCTCACAGATTTCTACGACATCGCATGTGAGCCAAGCCATACATATCCCAAACTTCAAGCCCACAAACAAAACACAGAAAACCAAACACCAGAGTGAACAAAGAACATCTCAGAATGGCTGTGGGGACCAGTGATGCAAGGGATTGACATCTCCTTCTTCTCTTCATCTTGGCACTTCAGAAATCTCCCCAGCCTTGACACAGTCCTGGGGACGGGACGGGGCCTGTCATTGTTAAGCTTATTGTCACTGCAGGCAAATGGGGGCTTCAAATAGAACTAAGGTTCCATTCCAGAACAAAAAATCAATTTGTGGCACACACACAAATTAAAGTTTTTTTAAAACTCTTTGTTCACCAAAATTAAGATGCAAAAAAAGTCATGACAGGCCAAGACAGAAATTCAATCTTCATACGTTTGTGATATATTGGACTTTTCATGTTTAAATAAATTCATTTATGTTCAAGTGTAAAGATGGGTATGATAACTGTCTACAATGTGATGTTTATCGATTTCAACACATAAGTTGGTCAGGGACAATGATGAGAACTTCATGATATAAACAAAAAGGGCCTGGATAGTTTTTGCTAGTCCCTTTATTTATAGGTTGTTCTTATGCAGAGGGATTTTACTGATCACTTCCTTATAAATAGTTGTATGCTGTTCCTCAAGACAGCATTCTGACAATGCTGGCTAACATAATTCATTAGCCAGAACGGTTCAATTTTATCACTATAGCAGAGAAAAAAAAATGTTTATATTAATAATATTAAGCCAGCATTTCTAAATGTATAAGGATGTTTCTGGTGCGTGCCTTATATGCAAAACTCATAATCCTGGCAAAACTTTACAGGTGGGACGCAGTAAAACTGAAGCTTGAAGTTCTATATAAACATTTGCAGATGGATTTTATGTTGCTCTATTCAAATGGATGTGAATATATTTTTTTTCTATTGTCTATTTACTTCCTGGTGGGGCTAGACATGTTTCTCTGTCGAATGCAAATTGTCTTCTCTAGCTTCATATTTCTTATATCAGGAGTGTTCTATGAATGTAGTGACAAATTTTACAGAGAAAGTGCAAAAGAGATTCATAAAACCCTGCCCATCATTATTCAGGATCTCAATTTTCCTTTCAGCTTCAGCCATCAGAGAAAGTTGAATGAACAAATGATACCTCCAGACAAATTTACCAAGTCATCTATAGACTTACAGTCAAGTTTTAGTGCAGTTCACCCAAATTCACAGCCAACAGGTATGGGCAGCTTTCCCCATGAATAAACTACAAGAACGCCTGTACTAACTTCAGCCCAGAGACCTGGGAGCAGCATCAGTATATGACGCTCTTGAACTTCATGCTCTTGAACTATCAAAGACCTTGTCAGGTACTATTAAAGACAAGAAGAAAAAAAATTACAGTTAAAGCTCCACTGAATTAAGCACTGGGTTTATATTTCTCAGTTAAAAACATGTAACACAGTCATTTCCTGGGTTCCCAGGCCTGTGAATATATATAGAAGATATATTATATATTATATATATATAGAGAGAGACTCTCTGAGTATTTTTAAGAAGCAGATGACAACGTGAAAGAGAAAAATTCCCAAGACTTTCCCATACTGCTAGATATGAGCAAGCTTTTGCTACATTTGGATCAGGGTGTAGAGTGCAGGAGCCAGTGGCATTCTCTGTTGTGACATTCTCCTCCTTCTTTTCCAGCTGTCTTGTACCCTCACTGCTAGTGTCATATTCTAATTGTTCATTATCAGGGATGGAAACTTTAATGTATCTTTTAAAAAATTCTGATGTTTTGTTTCCAAGGCTGATTCCCAATAGTTTGACAACACTTGACTGACAGGCAGAAAACATGAGTGAGCTTGGAGACACAGAGAATGTGCCACTCTGTGGGTTGCTTGGGAACTCACATGGAGGATAGGATGAGGGAAAATAAGAGAGGCTGAGGGGTGTATTTTGTGGCACCTTGATTCTTGTCTTTATCTGCATTATGATGGTCACACACACCCCTATTCTTCACCATTTTTATTGCATCTGGAAAATTGAAAACAAAAACAACATACCAATTTTCTCTGATGCTATTTACAGACTTCACTGAAATCAGACCTCTTCTCAGAAAGATTTCTGACTTGTGTGCAGAAATTTTGAAAAAAATCCATTAAATGTTATTTTTTGCACTTTTAATGTATCTCCAATCAAGCTCTTTACTCCATTGAGCATTTTGATTGTGTGACATTTGTTGACTTCCAACTGTAAGTGTTTCTTTAATAAAAAATATTGGGTTGCAAGAAAACAGCTTTAAAAAGATAGGTATGGAGGCCTCTAAAACTTTGTGGTTTCTATAATAACAAACATAATTCATTCAGCTCCCACTGCATAGCAACCTCTGTACTAAGGACTATATGTTTGTTATCTAATTGAATCTTTAAAATATTATTTTGAAGTAAGATGATGAAACTGGGACTCAAAGAGACTAAATAATGTACCCTAGGTTAAGGCATTGGTCAGTGAGAATAGGAACTATGTACGAGATACGAAATATCATTGATGCTAGAGACATATCTAAGATTTGTCTTTTTGTTAAGAAGACACATATCTACAGTCTAAACATCATTTTATCTATTGTAAAATTAGATTGTGAATGTAGACGTTATTGCTGCAGCTCAGAAGTCAACAAAAACCTCAGTTGTAGATATGAACACATATCTTTTGTGGTGGGACAGCTGTTTTCTGTAGAACTGGGTAGACTATGCGATATTGCCATAGTCTGAAGGAAACATTAATAGCCCTCCCTGAGCAGTCTTTATGGGCCACTATTAATTATGTGAGTTGTTGGGTACAGTTACACTCAAGAGCAATTGCCTTACTATTGCAATGCACCAGTAAATAAATTCCATTTCTTAAACTGACATCCTCTGTAATCTTGCCCCTTCTTTCCTCAAGCCTCATGCCTCTCTTCTAAAGCTAAGTTGTACTTTACAGATTGGCAAATTTTTTAGGTTAAGAACCAGATAGCAAATATCTTAGACTTGGTGGACCATATATCTCTGTTGCAATTTCTCACCTTTGCAGTTGCAACATCAAAGCAGTTACGGGTAATACATAAACAGATGAGCATCACTGTTTTCAGTAAAACTGTATTTGCAAAAATATGCAGGGGGCTGGATTTGATCTGTACACTAGTAGTTTGCCAACTCCAGTTCTAAATATACATTAAATGACCTTAGGTGAATTAAAACTTATAAAACACAGAACAGAGCCTGATACAAAGTAGTTCTACATAAGTTAATAAAATAAAGTAAGATAAAATAAAAACAAATATATGCAATTCTCTAAATATATCATACTTTCTTCTGTTCCCTTGTTTTTGCCCATGTAACTCCTTTTTCTTATAATTCTCTCTCCTCTTGTACTTGAACACCTTTATGACCCTCAAAATTCTACTTGATGTTGACCTAAAACTTCAAGACACTCCCCATTCTATATTCCAGGTTTGGGTTGATACGCCTGCCCATGCACTCTCACAGTACCTTGTACCAACCCGAAAGACAGTCCTCCCAACTTGGCATGGGAACTCCTCCCTGATGTGATATTTGGCTCTCTATCAGACAGCAAGCTCAGTGAAGGCAAGAACTTTGCCCTTCCACTCAAGTTCCTCAATTTTTTTTTAACAGGTAACGCTTACTAATTGTTTTTTTAAAATCACTGAATGAATAAACTTTTTCAAATGAATGAACTAAATTTTTTTTCAGCAGCAACAGTCACTAAATACATGATCTAAATGAAACGTTATAAGTCTTTTCTTCCCATTTACTGTCATTCATTGCTGAGACCAGCTCAGTCATGGAGACCCTAACCCAGCAGTGCTAGGGGAATTAAAGACACACACACAGAAATATAGAGTTTGAAATGGGAAATCAGGAGGCTGACAGCCTTCAGAGCTGAGAGTCACGAACAGAGTTTTACCCACATATTTATTGACAGCAAGCCAGCGACAAGCATTGTTTCTATAGATTATAGATTAACTAAAAGCATTCCTTATGGGAAACAAAGGGATAGGCCAAAACAAAGCAATGGGCTCTGGCTAGTTATCTATAGCAGGAACATGTCATTAAGGCACAGATCACTCATGCTATTGTTTGTGGTTTAAGAATGACTTAACAGAGCTTGCAGTGAGCCGAGATCATGGACTGCACTCCAGCCTGGGCAACAGAGCGAGACTCCATCTCAAAAAAAAAAAAAAAAAAAAAAAAAAAATGCCTTAAGCAGTTTTCCACCCTGGGTGGGCCAGGTATTCCTTGTCCTCATTCCGGTAAACCCACAACCTTCAGCGTGGGCATCATGGCCATCACAAACATGTCACAGTGATGCAGAGATTTTGTTTATGTCCAGTTTTGGGGCCAGTTTATGGCCAGATTTGGGGGGCCTGTTCCCAACATGTTCCCCCTTTTTGTTTTTGCAAGATGATAAAAGCAAGGGCAGCTTTATCACAGTAAGCTACTGCTTGCAGGAGTTGGTTGGGATCTGCATCTGCAGACTGTACAAAGACAAACAACACAGATTAAAGTCACAATCATCACTGAAATCACAGAGCTTCCAAGTGTTTTTATCTATTTTAATAGGTTAATAGCTGCTAATCTGTCTGCAGCTCCTTCAAGCACTCCAGTTCCTGGCATTAACGTCAGGTGTGCCTGAGATGCTTTAAATATTTTTTCTTTTAATTTTGCAATATCCAAAGACAAGTTTATAGAGTGTCTTCTAGATGCTTTTTTATTCTTTCCCAAATTTTGATCTTATTAAGAGCTATAAATAGTTTCTACAAACCTTTATGTTTAGCTCCTAGAGCCGGCTATATCATTTGAGGTTGAGGTGCCACTGTACTACCATATTTCCAGATAATAGGAACTCTTGCCATATTTCTTACCATTTCTACCACGTAACCGTTTTGTTTAGACCAGTTGAACATAGTGTGGCCGTGGCATGAAGACTGAGAAGTGTAATTCAACCTAACATTCCCCTAGGGGACCAATCAGTAATGATTCCATAGGAATCGTTGTGCAACACCTCTGCCTGTTCTGCAATGCAATCTTCCCGAACAAGTACATTCATTTTTTCTGGCCAAGTCCAATTCTGTTTACAAATAGGTTTTTGAGGGCAGTATGCCTCAATTATAGGAGCAGATTTATTATGGAAATACTGAGATCAGAAAGCATGTGTGACTGTCATAGAATGACCACAACCAGGCGTTATTGCCAGCCAAGATAGATAAATATGTCCAATAAGTATAATTGTTCTCTGTATCAGCCCTTGTTGAAGGAATACTCACGGCAATGGTGATCACCGCTGTCATAGCTATCATTAAATTACTCATTGTGATTGGTTGTCCCACTTTTCTCAGGTTTTCTTCCACCATCTGTGACAACTTCTCTCTGTCCCCAGGTAGGTGACTGTGTTCAACAGCTGTTGCTCATGACAGTTAGGGTCCTCCTCAGTGTCAGTCTCAACATGGCTGCAACTGGTGGGTCTTTGGGATCCTCCCAAAACCTCTTCCTAGGTATCCGGCTCATAGTAAGGTTTCAGATATTTGATGGTATCCAAATTGGCTGCTGGTTCGGTCCTGGAGAAACACAAGCATAACCTCTACCCCAAGTTATTATTTTACCTATTTCCCAACTTTTTGTTATTGGATCTCTCCACCAAACCAGTTATTCTGCTTCTGTCTCTGCAGCTGTTTTCTATAGATGCTGTTCAGCTGCTGATGGCATCTGGCCTTTAGGCAGGCTCAAAAAATTTAAAGTCCATAATGCTAGACTCAATTGCATGTGGGGTATCCCATATTCCCTGTTCCCCCTTTCTGCTTTTGCAATTACTGTTTCAGGGAGAGATTCATTCTTTCCACTATGGCTTGTCCTTGAGAATTATATGGGGTACCAGTAATGTGTTTAATATTCCATGTAGAGAAAAATGTATCTCTAGTGAGCTTGGCTAGTATAGCCCGGGGCATTGTCCATTTTAATAGAAGCTGGAATGCCCATCACCACAAAACACTGCAAAAGGTGACATTTTACACAGGCAGAAGACTCTCCTGATTGGCATGTACACCAGACAAAGTGAGAAAATGTGTCCACACATACATGTACATAAGCTAGTCTCCCAAACAAGGGAACATGTATGACATCCATTCGCCAAAGAGAATTAGGTTACAATCCTTGAGGATTAAATCCTCCTGTAAAAGATATGGAATGCACCATTTGGCAAGTTGGGCGTTGCTGGATAATACCTTTAGCTTCTTTCCAGGTAATGCTGTATCTGCGTTTGAGACCAGAGGTATTAATATGGGTTAAACTGTGAAAGTGTCTAGCATTAGATATTGCAGTAGCAACTAGGCCATCAGCCATTAGATTCCCTTCAGTTAAAGGTCCTCAAAGAGGTGTATGAGCCCTAATGTGAGTGATGTAAGAAGGGTATATTCTACTCCTAACTTCTGTTTGCAATTGGGTAAATAAAGTCATCAATTGCTCATCTGTATGGAATCATAACTGAGCATTTTCAACTGTAGAATGAACCACATATGAAGAATCAGAAGTCACATTAATAGACATATTAAAAGCAGTCAATACCTCAATTACAGCTACAAGCTCAGCTTTTTGAACTGAAGTATAGGGCGTCTGAAAAACTTTACCTTTTGATCCAGAATAAGAGACTTTACCATTACTAGACCCATCTGTGAAGACATTCTCAGTACCTTCAATTGGTTTAAATTTAGTTATTTTAGGAAGAATTCAATTAGTTAATTTCAAAAATTGAAACAGTTTCATTTTAGGAAAATGATTATCAAGAACACCCACAAAGTCAGCTAAATGGGTTTGTCAAGTAAGACTGTTTATAGAAGCTTGCTGTATTTGTGCCTTAGTGACAGGGACAATAATTTTTCCAGGATCATATCCATATAATTTAACAATCCGAGTTCTCCCAATCCTTATCATAGTAGTGATTTGATCCAAATAAGGAGTTAAAGTCTGTGAATTAGTATGTGGAAGAAAAAGCCCCTCTACTAAGTCCTGCTCTTGGACAATTACACCAGTAGGTGAATGATGAGTTGAAAAAATTAGCAAATCTGGAGTCTTCTCTGGATCTATACTGTTTATTTGAGCTTTATGGACTTGCTTTTCAATTAGTTGCAGCTCTGCCTCAGCTTCTTTTGTTAATTGCCAAGGGCTAGTCAGACTAAGATCTCCTCTAAGGATAGAAAATGGATTACTCATGGCATACGTAGGAATGCCTAGAGCAGGTTGTATCCAATTAAAGTCCTCTAGTAATTTTGAAAGTCATTTAATGTTTTCAGTTGATCCCTATGTATAGGTTACTTTCTGTGGCAAAATTGTAGTGTCACTTACTAAGGTCCCCAAGTAGGAGTAAGGAGTAGTAGTCTGAATTTTGTCAGGAGCTATAATTAAACCAGTGTGAGAAATCGAATTTTGCAAGTGATCATAACATTGGGAGTAATATTTCTCGAGTGTGGGCAGCACAAAGTATATCATCCATATAAAGAATAATGTAATATTGTGAACATTTTTTATGAGAAAGTTCAATTGCTTCCCCTACATAAGTCTGGCAAATTGTTGGACTGTTTAACATGCCTTGTGGTAACACTTTCCAATGAAAACGCTTAGCAGGTTGCAGGTTGTTTACTGCAGGAATTGTAAATGCAAACCATTCATAGTCTTGCTCAGCTAAAGGAGTAGTAAAGAAACAGTCTTTTAAATCTATGACTATTAAGGGCCAATTTTTCAGAATCATAGCAGGATAAGGCAATCCTGGTTGTAATGTCCCCATAGGTTGTATAACTGAATTAATGGCTCTAAGATCTGTCAACAGTCTCCATTTACCTGATTTTTTTTCTTAATAACAAAGACTGGAGAATTCCAGGGGGAAAACGTTGGAGCTATATGTCCTTTCTCTAATTGTTCAGTAACTAAGTCCTCTAAAGCCTCCAGTTTCTCTTTACTCAGTGGCCATTGTTCTATCCAAATTGACTTATCTGTTAACCATTTTAAAGCTATAGGTTCTAGAGGCTTAACAATGACCACCATCAAAAATGATATCCCAAACCTTGGTGGGAACTTTGTCTTTCCACTTGAAGCAATTCCTTCACACCTTGCAAATATTTTCCTAGTCCCATACCAGGGACATACCCCATTTCATGCATCATATGTTGACTTTGAGGACTATATAATTGTTCTGGAATTAGAACTTGTGCTCCCCACTGTTGTAATAAATCTCTTCCCCATAAATGTATAGGTTCAGAAGTTATAATTGGTTGAATAGTCCCTGATTGTCCATCAGGCCCTTCACAAGGCAAAATATAACTACTTTTAGGGGCTTTATCAACTCTAACTATGTTAAATTGAGGAGGTTGAATTCGCCATGTGGACAGCCAGTGCTGTAGAGAAATAATTGAAATGTCTACTCCTGTATCTACCAAACCTTTAAATTTATTTCCCTGAATAGTTATTTCACAGGTAAGATGTTTATCAGTAATTTGATTCACCGAATAAGCTGCTTTGCTTTGTTTATTTGTGCTTCCAAATCTTTCTGTTCGTTTAATTTCACTTTTCCCCATTTCCACATACAGTACAATTAGGAGCTGTGCTATACACTCTCCTGGCTCTGCTTTCCAGGGAACACAAGTAGACATAACAATTTGAATTTCCCCATTGTAATCTGAATCAATGACTCCTGTATGTACTTGCACACCTTTTAAATTTAAACCAGACCTGCCTAGAAGTAATCCTATCATCCCCACTGGCAAAGGTCCACAGACCCCTGTTGGAACTTTTTGTGGGGGTTTCCCAGGCAGAAGGCTCACAGATTTTGTGCAGCATAAATCTACTGCAACACTACTGGCTGTGGCAGGGGACAGACATTGTACAGGGGTGAGGGAGTGGCCTGAAATGCCCCGGTTTGGAATGGGGCCCAGGACGGGCCCCTCATGGCATTCCCAAAATTGGGTTCCCATCTTTATCAAACTTAGAGTGACACTGATTAGCCCAATGTTTTTCTTTCTTACACTTCTGGCAGAGACCTGGTTCATACTGATTGATAGCCTGTTTAAGTTCTTTAAGTATTTTAAAAGGAAAAGTCTCAAATGTAGCTATAACATTCCCCTGTTGATCAGGTGGGTGTATTCTAACAGGGAACTGCCAAACTCTAAATCACCGGGTCTTCAGACAGTCTTCTAGCTTGCTGGATTCCTGCCTGAATAGAAGTGAGAATCGTTGCTCGAGGCGCTGCTTGAACAGTGCCCAGGGCATCTACTTTTCACCCAGTGTCCTCCAGAAAAGAAAGATCTGGAGGGTCAGGCCACTCTTTTTCTTCAAAATAATGAGGGGGTGCAGAAGGTAGGGATGAACCTACTCCTCCTTTGCTGCTTTAGCTGGCAAACAAACCTGCTCTGTCACCTCTTCTGTTACTTTGTTATACTTTCCTTCTATCTTATCATCGGTGTGAAAAGGTTCCAAGGTGGAACGAACCAGCACCCACACTCGTCCCACTGTTACCCTGATGCTTCCAAGCTTAAGAGTACTTGGTGTCCTCCAGCTTAGTTCTACGTTCTCCAACTGTCACTCTGGTGACCGTTTGCCCCAGATTTGAGCCCCACATATGGGTGCCACTTGCTGAGACCAGCTTGGTCTCTAACTGAGTGGTGCTAGAGGAATTAAAGACACACACACACAGAAATATAGATTGTGGAGTGGGAAATCAGGAGGCTGACAGCCTTCAGAACTGAGAGCCACAAATGGAGTTTTACCAACATATTTATTGACCACAAGCCAGTGATAAGCATCGTTTCTATATATTATAGATCAACTAAAAGCATTCCTTACGGGAAACAAAGGGATGGGCCAAAACAAAGGGATGTACTCTGGCTAGTTATCTGCAGCAGGAACATATCCTTAAGGCACAGATCGCTCATGCTATTGTTTGTGGTTTAAGAACACCTTAAGTGATTTTCTGCCCTTGGTGGGCCAGGTGTTCCTTGCCCTCATTCTGGTAAACCCAGAGCCTTCAGCGTGGGCATTGTGGCCATCACACACATGTCACAGTGCTGCAGAAATTTTGTTTATGGCCAGTTTTGGGGCCAGTTTATGGCCAGATTTTGGGGCCTGTTCCCAACAATTCATCACAGACTATGGGAGAATGAGGATAAAATATTTCTACTGGGGAAGATCTCTGTTGCTCTTTAACTTTAAGTAAGTTGTAAAGAAGAAAAGTGTTTTATGAACAGAAAAAAATGTGCACTAGGAACTGAGAGGTATAAATATAAAGACAAGGAATCAAAAAATGAAAATAAGAAATGAGTAATGTGAATATAAATGAAGGTGTGTCTTAGTCTATTCAGGCTGTTACAACAAAATGCCATACACTGGGTGGCTTGTAAGCAACAGAAGTTTATTTCTCACAGATCTGGTCACTGGGAAGTCCAAGACCATGGCAACAGCAGGTTTTGTGTCTGGTGAGAGCCCATTTCCTGCTTCATAGTTGATGCCTTCTCTCTGTGTCCTCATGTGATGGAAGGAGCCAAGCCACTCTCTAGCATCTCTTTTATAAAGGCAATGATCCCATTAAAGAGGGCTCCCCTTTCCTGACCCAATCACTTTCCAAATACTCTGCTTCCTAATACCATCATAATAGGTGATTAAGTTTCAACATATGAATTTGGGGGTGACACAAACATTCATATCATAGCAAGGTGGGAAATTCATCTAACTTTGTACTTCACATGTTACTCAAAAGATTTGTTTAGGATGTTCTTTCAGTTTTTTTCTGTCTTCTAGAAAAAAGTCACATGTATATATCTTTGTATTCATTAAGCAACTGTGTGTGTGTGTGTGTATGATGTGCTTAGTCTGGTAAGGATCTAAAAATAAATAAAACAGGAGGCAAAACATCAATGTATCTATAATATGAGCAAAAAGTCATTGAGTACTGGAAGTGTAGTGACTATCTTTTCTTTGTTTGTAACTCGGCATTCCTTCCCTATCATAGTCAATTTGTTCTGTTATAACAAAATACCTTGCAAATTTATTTCTCACAGTTCTGGAGGCTGGATAGTCTAAAATCAGGGCACTGTCAGATTCTGTGACTGGTGAGGGCTACTCTCTGCTTTATGGACAATGCATCTTGCCACAGCCTCACACCGTGTAAGAGGTGAAGGCTATGTGCTCACATGGTGAAGGACAACACAGCTCCATTAAACTTTTATAAAGGCCCTAATCTCATTTCTAAGCTTGGAGCCCTCATGATCCACTCACCTCTTAAAGGCCCCATCTGCTAGTACCATCACTTTAGTAATTAAGTTTCAACATATGAAGGCAAGGGGAAACACATTCACATATTCGGGACATAACATTCCCCTTTCTTTTGTTACTTGAATACCCTATTTTCCATGGAGAATGACCTCATTCTGCTTTGGTATAACTCCCATCCCTTATGACATCCTGCCTTTTTCTACCCAAGGTATGGGTGCTTGAGCCCAGCAAGATCAATTAGACCCTCTATTCAGAGGTTTTAAAATTTTAATAAACTGGCATAAGGATGAAAAATGATTGGCCTTGAGTCTTTTCAAGGAGCATCCTGCAGAGGTTAACCCCTTATTCTTATTACTTAGCTCCCCAGAACAGACACTTTGGTAAGATATTCACTAACAAAAGGGAGTAAAAGAAAACAAACAAACAGCAAAAGTAATAGCAAAGGCTTATTTTAAGCCAGAAATAAAAGTACAATATTCTCTCTTTGAGCAGCTATAAAAATCATATTCTATCTTTTGTATTAAATGGAATGAGAATCTTTTGTTAAAGTATTAACAAGATAAATTTGTTATTATCCAGCCCTTTCATTTACCAATGTTTGACACTGGAGATATGTTTCCTATTTTACATACATTTTAATAGCTAGCAAATAACTATTTTCACAACGTAAGGGCTAACAAAATGTGAACATAAAATATGGAACTGTTTGAATCTTTGCAAACATCTGAGTAATTTAAGATTGAGGCATAAAATTGACTCATCTCTTTACAAACCAAAGTGCAGCTTGGAGAAAAAATAAAATATCCGATATGAAACAGATATTTAATTTCATTCAAAAGAACATACATCTTCGCTTTATTTCAAAATAACCTCTTACGGATGTTCATTACATAGAAAGAACTCCCCCATGCAGGCAATTGTTTCAAAGTACAATATCAAGGTTTTTATGGAGTCACATATGGTGAGGTGAGTGTAATGTTTTCATTGACTCTATGAATTAACTTAAATATTTTTCTTTTGACCTGAGTTCAAAGCAGATTCTCTTGCCTATAACAAAAACACCCTAACTGACACAATAAGATAAGTCAGAGTGGTTTGACAACCCAGGAAGAGAGCTTCTTTTATTTAAAAACATCAAAAACTCCATGGATAAGGTGGCATTTTAGTGAATGCCTAAAAAATAACTGAATATTTTACGGAAAAAAAAAAAAAAAAAAAACAGAGTCAAAGGGGAGTTTGAGCAGGATAGTGTAGGTACAAAGATATGTAGGCAGGAAACTTTGGAAGAAGATAAAGGACACTTTAAAAAAAAAAAAGTAACAGATATTTGTGAGGATACAGAGAAAAGGGAATGCTTATACACTATTGGTGAGAATTTAAAGTAGGACAATTTTTATGGAAGACAACATGAAGACTGAGGAACTAAAGCTAGAACTACTCTTTCATCTAGCAATCCCACTACTGGGTATTTACCAAAAGAAAAAGAAATAATTATATAAAAAAGATACTTGCACTCCTACGTTTATTGCTACACTATTCACAATAGCAAATATATGGACTCAACATAGTGTCCATCAGTGGATAACTTGCTAAAGACAATGTGTTATATATGCACAATGGAATACTATTCCACCTTAAAAAATACTGTAATTCTGTGTTTTGCTGCAACGTGGATAGAACCAAGGCCATCGTCTTAAGGAAAACAACTCAGAGACAGAAAGACAAGTGCTGCATGTTCTTGCTTATAAGTGATAGTTAAATAACGCATACACCTGGATGTAGAATGTGGAATAATAGACAATGGAGACTCAGAAGGATGTAGGCATAATGGGGTCTTTATGATGGGAAATTACTTAATGGGTACAATGTATGCTATTCCAGTGATGGATACACTAAAATCTCTGACTTCAGAACTATGCAATATATCCATGTAAAGAAATTACACTTATACCCCATAAATTTATACAAATAAAAATTAATTAATTAATTAATACATAGTTTGACAGATGTAGAAAGTATGTAAAAGGAAGAAATAACTAATAAATCTGAAAGATAGAGTTATCACAATTGGTTAAAAACCAATTTGTGGCACATAAAGAACTTCTGCTCTACTATCTAGTAAGTGATACAAAGAGATAAATAGCAGGTATGTATTCCCCCCTCCAGTTTCAATACTCATTCTAACCTTAGGTACCTGGAAAGAGAATATATTTCTTTCTAGGGGCCACTATATTATTAAAATATTGTTGTCTCCATTGAAATCATATGGATAGGACTTTATAAATCATAGCAACTTTTCTATATGTTAACAATGCTGTAACATTGAATTAGAAGATTAAAAAGTTCTATTCACAAGTAAAACTTATAAGTACTAGTAATAGACCTGAGAGAATATATATACATAGTCGCTCTGTCTATATATATTTTTTCCACTAAATATAAATACATATGAAAATAAGGAAGAGTAGAAATAGTAGAGATTTCAATATTTCTCTAATTTGGTTAGCAAAATCTTAGACAAATTCATAATTTTTGTTTTAAATTAAATTTTAATTCAAGATTTATCCAAAAGAATAAAGAATAGTCAAGAAAAATTGGGTAGGGAGCATTAATGAAAAGGTGTTGGCTGTATTTGACAATTAAAAAAATAGACATACATGTGAATAAAACAATACATATGAGGCAGAAACAAACACTAGGTTGAAGGACAGAGGGTAATGGGAGGAATATATATTCACAAATAGCACCAAAAATCAAATGAGAAAGGAATGGAATACTCAATGTCAGTGAAAAAAAATGCTGGATATTTGACAAATAAAGTTATTTTCTAATGTTTGCCCGATATTATATACCTTCATGGCAGAGCGGGAGCCTTGCCATCTTGGACAAGCACCACCATTCTAAAATTCCCCTTGATCAAAAGACACCTAAATCAAAGGGGCATCAGCCTAATGGCTAACGTCAGCATGATCATAAATCACAAATGACATCTCTGACCAGAAATATTCCAACCATAAGACAAACTCCTCCCTGACCAGAGATGTGCCAGCCCCAAGAGAACATTGCCTCCAGTCAGAGAGATGTCAGCCCCAAGATAATCTCCCCTCTGACCAGAGACTTTCCAACCCTGCCATAAACTTCTCCCTGACACAGAAACATTCCAATCCTGTGATAAGCTCTCTCACCCTGAAACCAATAAATACTCTTCATCTGTAAGAGACAGCACTCCTGACCGAAATCAGCCAGAAGCCCCTCTCGGGTTTATTCTTCAAAATAAAACTGTCTTTGACTGTTCAGTCACTTTTCGTGTTTGTTTTCTCTTTCTTTAACTCTTAGACTTTACACATTCTCTTAGATTAAGTACTTAACTAATAAAAATAATAGTAAAAAACTGAAATCTTAGCAAAAAAGTCATTTAATTTTTATCTAATCAGTCTCATGAAGAACAACTTTCTAATTATAAATGCAATAGAATAAATTCAAGTGAAAATATTATAATGCAACAAAAAAACTGGAAAAAATATTTTGACATAAATAAAACAGACAAAAAATGGTTGATATGTTTCATATACAAAGAAATTTTTAAGCAAATCAGAAGGAAAATATAAGGTACCAATAATATGTTAACTAATGTTATAAAAAGATCAATCATAAAAGAAGAATTTAAATTGAACAATAAATTTATTTTAAAATCAACTTTAATACTAATCAAGGAAACAAAAACAAAACTATTGTCCTATTAAATTAACACAAATATTCAACTAGATAATGGTTAATATATAAATATATTATATATTATATATTTATGCATCATATATATGGGTCAAAGATTACTAACTTTCAACTATAAAATGAATGAATACTGGAAACCTAATATACAGTATGGTGTCTATAGTCAGTAATAATGCATTATTAATAATAATGTAAAATTTCATATTTGAAATTTGTCAAAAGAGTAGATCTTAAATGCTCTCACCACACATACATACACACACACACACAAAGGTAACTGCATGAGGTAATATCAATATATTAATTAGCTTCACTGTGGTAATTATTTCATAATGTACATATATATCAAAACATCACATAGTATAATCTAAATATGTGCAATTTTTGTCAGTCATACCTCAATAAAACTAGGGAAAAATGATGCATGAGTGCAATAACAGCCAAAACATAGAAGTAAACTTAAAGGTAAATAAAAAATAGTTCAACACAATCTCCTCCCAGATAGCTCAACAACAGCAACAAAAGAATTATTAAAGGTCAAGAGAGTGAGGATTTGGAAGAGAAGATTTGTTGAGCAGTATTTTTGGAAAAAGCAATCGAGGGTCTCAAATCACAATGTCTTCCAGAATGAGAAGTAGTTTTTGCCTGTTCCCTTTCCTTCAATCCTAAGAAATGAATATGTCAGCTAGAAAACAGTTGGCATACTTAAATAGAAACATTGAAGAAGCTTTAATAAAAAGACTCATTACAAATTTGTGAACAGGGATAAGGGAAACTAACAAAACTTGGTAAAGCACCCTCAGTAGTAGCAAGAACAGGGAGCAGTTGCCATCCCTATGAGTTTGTTATTGGAAACCACTGAGACCTATAGCTATACAAGAGAGATCAACAGGGCCTTTGGAACAGACATAAGATAGGGAAAGTCAAACCCGAATACTTGTACACAAACATTTACAGTAGCATTATTCATTATAGCCAAAATATGGAAACTCAAGTGTCCCTGAATGGATGAATGGGTAAACAAAACATGCCATGTCCATACAACATTATATTATTTGGCCATAAAAAGGGATGATGTACTGATATATATGCTACAACATGGATAAACCCTTACAACAACATGCTAAGTGAAAGAAGTCAGTCACAAAAGACCAGGTGCTATATGGTTCCATTCATACGAAAATTCAGAATAAGGAAATCTGTGGAGACAGAAAGGCTAGTGGTTTCTTAGGGATGAGGAAGGGGGTTGGGGCTGGGGCTGTAGTGGTGGGGTGGGAGGATGATAGCTAAAGGGTATAGATTTTCTTTTGGGGGATTTTTGAGGTGACAAAAATGCTCTAAAATTGACTATGGTGATGGTTATATAATTATGTCAATTTTCTAAAAACTATTGAATTGTACAATGTAAATTGTATGATATATAAATTATATTTCATAAAGCTGTTAAAAGTACAGATGCAGAACTACTATTGTGCCAGAAAAGTAAATTTCTTTCTACCCCCAAATTGGCCCCCTAAACAACTTCTGGCAATGCTCTGGAAATCAGTCAAAGTCATACAATAAAGCGAGCAGTCTTTAATTATGAATAGTTATAAAACTGGGTAAGAATACAGGGAATCTTTGATGTTCTTGCCTGAGACTGCTCCCATTATTCCCTTCTATCCCCTATAATAGTCAAAGTGTTAGCTCTAATGAGAAGAGACAAGACATGGACAGCAGAAGTTTTGCAGCCAAACAGGGCTCAATTGATTTGACACAGAGCACAAAAATGACCACATCCATCAATGTTGTTAGTAACAGCAGAAACCTCCATGTCCAACAAATAGGGATGGTCAGCATCTCGGCAAACCTGAGGTCAGTGCAGAAATACACCAGCAAATAAGCCACACATTTAACAGGGTGATCCAGAGAATGAGATAGCCATGGAGAGCCTTTATAAGCTTTCCATTTATCCCAGACTTTCTGGAAGATTGTGCGCATGGAGGAGAGAACAGATGTGATGCAAGATAACCACATACCTCTGGGGAACACCAAGCTGTGTTCACACAAAAAAGAGATGTAAAAAACTGCCTGAACTTTACAAGCCCTCCAAATCACACACAGTTTCACCTGCAGAGGGTAACATTTTTACCGACTTGAGATGTCGAATCACTGACTGACCAATAAGCCATGCAGTTACAAGGGCAACCCCTGAGAAGCCAGGCTTAAAAATAAAAACAAGAATTTTAAGAAGTTATTCTGTAGAGACACTACAGAGGATGTGATTTAGGCAGGTTATTTTTTAAAAACTTAAAAAAGAAAAAATTGAAAAAAGGAGTCAACAGTCACTATAGTATATTATCTGAAATGTTCCATTTTCAATAAAACATTGCAAGAAATGCAAAGAACAGGAAAATGTGAGCCATACTCAGGAGAGGAAAAACAGTCACTTGATATAATCTTTGGGTGTTGTTGTACTTAACAGAAAAAAATATTTCAAAGCAGCTGTTATACATATGTGTAAATACTAAAAGGAAAGTATATTTAAAGAATCAAAGGAAAGTATGACAATAATGCCTCAATAAATAAATTATCTCAATGAAGAAATAGAAATTATAAAAAGAATCAAATGGAAATTCTGGACTTGAAACATATAATAACTATAATAAAAATCTTCACTAGAAGAACTCAATAGGAAATTAAGGATGGCAGAAAAACAATCATTTAAATATAGATTAATAGGGATACTCAAGTAACGAATAGAGAGTAAAAGAAAAATTAATGAAGTTTAGAGATTCAAGGGACCTTATCAAACACACCAATATATGTGTAATAAAAGTCCTTGGAGGAGACAAATAGAGAAGGTGGAGAAAAGTATATTTGAAGAAAGAATGTCCTAAAGTTTCCAGATAATTTATTAATTTTATTAAAACAATTAATCTGCACATCCAAAATCTTCAATAATCCTCTTGTTAGATAATTGTATAGACAATCAAACCTAGATATATCATGGTGAAACGTTTAAAAATTAAACGCGATGTGAAAATCTTGACAAAGGCAAGAGAAAAATGACTTCTCAATAGAGATCCAGAAATAAAATTAAGAAAATAAATTCACTCTCAACAGCACCAAAAGTAACAAAATGTTTAAAAACAAATTTAGCAAGAGAAGTATACTTGCACATAAAACATTACTACAAAACATTACTGAGAGAAAACTACAAAACATTACTGAGAGAATTAAAAATGTGAACTAAATGGAGAGATGTTCTGTGTTTATGCCTTAGAACACTTAAGTATTCCAGACGCCAATTATTTTTGATTCAAACTATTGATTAAATACAGTCTTTATCAATATTGAAGCTGGCATTTGAACTCTTTTCAGTAGTGCAAGCCCTGAATAGCAAACGCAACTTTCAAGAGAAGAACAAAGTTCAAATACACATACTACCCCACATTAAAACATAAAATTACAATAATCTATATGGTGTGATACTGGCATAAGAGCAGGCATATAGATCAATGGAATTGGCATGAGAGTCCAGAAACAAATCCTTGCATTTCTGGTCACCTAATCTTCAACAAATCTCCCATTATAAGTCAATGGGGGAAAGGATAGTCTTTTCAACAAATGGTTCTGGGTCAAATGAATGAATATTCACAAGCAAAATAATGAATGTAAGTTTTACCTCACACCACATGCAAAAATTAATGCAAGTGAATCATAGACCTAAATGTCAAAATGAAAACAGTAAATCTTCTAGAAAAAAGATAGAAGAAATTTTTGCATCCTTGGGTTAAACAATGATATGACAGCAAAAGCACAATTCATAACAGAAAGAAATGATACATTGGACTTCATCAAAATTAAAGAGTGAGATAAAAAGTCCTCTCTTAGGGAAAGAAAAGACAAGGTACAGACTGAAAGAAAATATTTGTAAACCATTTGTCTGATTAAGGACTTGTATCCAGAATATGCAAATAACTCTTGCAATTCAATAATAAGACAAAGAGCAGCTTAAGAAAACACATGCAAAAGAGGTTTGCTCTTGACCAAAGAAGGTATGGAAATGACAGACAGACACATGAAAAGATTCTCAGCATCATGTCTGATTAAAGACTTGTATCCAGAATATGCAAGTAACTCTTGCAATTCAATAATATGACAAAGAGCAGCTTAAAAAAAAAGCATGCAAAAGAGTTTTGCTCTTGACCTAAGAAGGTAAAGAAATGACAGTTAGACACACGAAAAGGTTCTCAGCATCATTAGTCATTAGAGAAATAAAAATTAAAACCACAGTAAAATATAACTATATACACTCTAGAATGGCTATAATCAAAAAAACAGACAATAGCAAGTGTCGACAAAGACAATGAGAAACTGGCTCTCTCAGAAGTTGGTGGTAATGAGTTTTTTATTTAAAACTTTTAGGACTAAATATACAATTAAAAATATGCACTATTGGCTTCAACATTGTAGATTAGACTCTATGAATATTTTCCATAGTCCTTCAATTAGTCATTAGACAAGAGGAACCTTCAAAACATATAAGTATGATACTAGAAAACCTCAACAGTATACTTAGAGGAAAGCCTTGCTTCAGGGTTTTGAAACTATCTTGTTTCAGTATTCAGGATCATGGGGAGTGAGCCAAGGTGGGGTGGTAAGGTAGAGAACCAACTACTGGGACTCAGCAATGCCCTCTCTCTCCACACTCTTCCCCCTCACTTCAACCAGAATGGCACTATTATGGTATCTTCACCTTGATCATGTGTGTATCAGGTTACATATAGATAAATTAGATTAAAAGAGAGGCACATCACACTGCTAAGGCCTGAATCATGCAATTCCCTTGAGAGGGAGATAGGGATATGAGGATACCTTCTGAGTGTTTATACCCCATTTCCCTGGAAATCTAAGAATTCACACGGAAAGTGTTTTTCTTAAGGAGCAGGATAATCTGTGCTACTTCACTAATTTCATCTTTATTCAATAGACTTTTCGATAGTTTGTATAATTTGATATGAACCTGCAGAAAGACCAAAAGGGGATGCATAGTCCCCACTAATAGGGAAACCCAGAGCCATTTTCTAAATAATCCTTCTTGTTGCTGGAGGCTTTGCATGTATCTCCACTATTTTGTGCTCAGTCAGTGCCCACAGTACCACTATATTATATTTTTACCATCCCAAGGGTAGGAGTGCAGGGGAAAATAAAGTCTCTTTAATTCCTAATTCCAATTAGGTATTTCAAAACTCTAGTGTCCACATATTGAAAGATTATTGTCCTGTATTTCTCATATGAGACTCCCTTTAGCTAGTTATGTGAATAAATTATTAAGACAGTCATTTCCGTGATACTTACTTATTCAGTCACTGATGACTGGAGGTGATCCTTATGAGTAAAATATATATGACAAAAAGCCTTCAGAGAAAAAGTGGCTTTATGACTCATTTATGTCCTCATCATAATTCTAAAGCATTCCAGTACGTATATTCAAATACATCGTAGAAATACAACTAATGCTATAACATTTTATTTTATTATTTACTTATTTAATTTACATAAACAAAGGAAATTCCTCTTTTCCAAACAATATCAAATACCTTGAAACATGCTAATAAATCTTTCAACCTACTGTGTAGCTTTTTGGTAAAAAATAGAAATTACGAGTTTGTATTGACTGTGACTGTCTCTAACGTTGACAGAATTTCTTATATAGAAATCTATTCTCATCAGTAAAAAAAAAAAAAAAATGCTTATATCCATTTTCACAGAGGTCTATTGGAGAGACAGTGAAATGATGCTCAGAAGGCTTTTCAGCTTCCTCAATGGCTTTATTTCAATGGCATTGTGCCACCAATAATCCTTACCAAACAAATAAAAATATTCTACTGCCTCACATAAGCCTGGATCATATTTGATCCACATAAGATTATAGCAATCGTTAGAGGAGGGGTGCCAATGCTTAGAGTCTATATGAAGAATAACAGCTTCATTGCCAGTGTTTGGGGCCTCTCCAATAAATGAAAACTTCTACAATTAGTCAAAAGGCTATTCATTTAGGAAGATTTTTGTTGAGCCTCACCAGGGTCTTTCTTCTGATGAGAAGAAGTAGTGAATGAGTTTCAGAACAGAGTCATGAAGTGTATAGGAATCCAATGGAAGATAGTAGTAGGGGTAATTTGTCATTTTCAATAACTACATATGTCGTGCCAAAGGAAAAGATGGACAACACTTATGGTTTCTCTTTTCGTTAGCGTAAACCAAAGAGTAATTGGAGAGCACCAGTTTCTCACAATTTTCTCAAGAAAAAATTAAAACCTGAGGTTACATGGTCAACTATTTTAGGAAATGCCTCCTCAAAATCAATCATATTAGCTTACCAAAGATTCTTTGATATTCTTCCTTAAAGAAATGTACTCATGCCTAGACTAGCATCTTCCAAACTTAAGTAGCCATAGGACAATTTTATTTTTTCATCATAATACAGATCAATTTGAGGAAAACTGGCATAAGCCTTATTTTTTTCTCATTCTCAGGCTTCAACAGATAGACATCATCAATTGAACTCTGTTACTATCTTTTTTGCTGTCTTTGCATTTATTATTCATTAAAGATTGTTTTATTAGTGTCTTCAGTTATGATTATATTCTACCTGATATGCCTATCCTAGGAGAAATTGTATGAGGTAGTCTCCACAGAGGCTGTACAGAAGATTCCATCCTGCCGATGTGAGTAAAGGCATGAATATCACGTCCACAGGGTGGCCAGATAGCTAGTGGCAGCCACCCGGGTACCATGTATCCTAGAACTTGTTTTAGTGAGTGAGAAGGAATGTAAAGAGGAATTGAGTCTGATCTAAGAAAGAAAGAGAAAAGGATTCACGCCATGTATTCAGAGGCACTACAGAAACAGAGACAGAGCATGAACTTTGGAGTCATGGATAATTACATTTGAATTGCATTCCAGTTGCACTGCTTACTTAGCAGCTGTATGATTTCAGGCAAATTATTTTATTTCATGAGGACTTTTGTTGTCTTATCTGCAGAATAAGAATAATGACACTACCTCATTGTATCAGGCTGCTCTCGCATTCTTATAAAGAAATACCTGAGAATGGGTGATTTATAAAGAAAAGAGGTTTAATTGGATCATGGTTTCTGCAGGTTGTACAGGAAGCATGTCAGCATCTGCTTACGGGGTGACCTCAGGGAGCTTTTACTCATAGCCAAAGGCAGAGCAGGAGCAGGCAGCTTACACAGTAGGAGAAGGAACAAGAAAGGGAAGTGGGAAGTGCTACACACTTTTAAACAACTACATCTCATGAGAACTCACACACCATCAAGAGAACAGCACTGGTGCTAAACCATTCATGAAAAAAATGTCCCCGTGATCCAATCACCTCCCACCAGGCCCCACCTCCATCTTTGGAGATTACAGTTAGACATGAGATTTGGGCAGGGACACAGGTCAAAACCATATCACTCAATATTTGGAAAGGTTAAAAAATTAATGAATATAAAGCATGTGATACATAATACATGTGTTTCTTCTCATTCCTCCTCCTCATTTGTCCTAGTCATGTAGAGCACTGAACAATAGCAAAAAGTTCAATACATATGCTATCTCATATCCCTTGGGCAATGAGGCCGTTGTCCAATCCAGTAGCACTGATTGCAAAAAGGAATACAAAGATACTCAAGAAGATATTTGCTCTTAAATGGGTTTTGTAATATTACTCAGGAAGAAAAGAGTAAATTTATTAAGGAGTATTATCTCTGATTGCAGTTACTCATTCAGCCTTTAATATACCACTTTATTCAGGTGATATTTTTAGCTCATTATCCCTAACAAGAATAACTTTATTAATGTTACTATTAAATGAAGATAATTTATAGATGAGGGAAATATAAAGGAAATAACTTACAAAGATCATTTTCTTAAAGCAGTACAAAGAAATCATTTCCCAGTGTAGTTAGATGCAATACAGGGGATATGTTTTATACCCTACATTATGAGATCTTACAAGATTCTTAATATTTGCCAATTTTGACACAAGAGATGATATTTCAGACATACTATCTTAAAAAGTATTAACATATTTTGCATTCTAAAGAGGAAAAGGCTAACAGCAGTAAAAAGCAATTGAATGACAGGACTCATTTCAATTCCAGAGGCACAAAGGACATCAGATTAAATGTTTGCTTTTTTCACATGATCCTAAATTATTACAGTTGCTTTGCTTTGATCATTTTCAAGCAAGAATAGCTTTAAGAGAAAAGAAGAAAACAGAATAATACAGCTGTGTTACAGAGAAGGCAAATTTCTGATAACTTTCCCAAGAATTTCTTTTTCTAACTTCCATTATTGCTTACGAACAGCCTCCAAATTAAGTCACGGATCCATTCTTTTTTTTTTTTTGTAATGGAGACTCTCTGGCCTCATCTTTAATAGCACATCAGCCAATCCACAGTCACCTCGAGGATTACCAGCTCTCAACAGAGGAATCACTTCTGGCTTTAAATTGTAACAGCCACAGCTAAAGCTGCTGCCATTGTGACTTATGAATTGACTTCTCTCCTGTGTGCTCTTTCAGGTGGATGGATTAAGAAATAGAAACTCATCATTTTGCGAATCTCCAGTGTGTATAATGAAACTGTTGAAAGTTAGTGATGGTAAAACCTGCCTGAAATGATAGATGTTTGCATATCTTTTGTATTTTCTCTTTCAAACAGTATTGTAAATCTATCAATGCTAAAACTTATGGACTATGAGTGACACTGAAGTAACTACAATGAAATAGATCTATTTTTCTTGGATAAAATTTTTCCTTTTCTCTAGGTAAAACTGTATAACTCTTACGAAAAATTACCTTTTCCTAAACAGAAATCATCGTATCCTCTTTAACACATCAGTGATCAAGGTATTTTTTTTTTTAATGTACAGTATTAAAAAGCACTGGATATATTCCTACTGCTTCATCAATAAAACCAAAAGTACTGGAAAATTTGTTTCTTAGACTTAAAACCTTTGAATTTGTAAGTTTTAATTTTTGCCTACATCAAAAAATTAGTATGTCTTTGTACTAACAATTAATGAGTTGGGGAAGTCAACTCAGATTAAAGGGATTATCATGATGCACACAATAAAAACAAGTATGTTTTTAAAAATGTAAAATGAACTAGAAAACAATTACTAAGGACTTCCATTATAGTTACCTAGACTATGCACCCCATAATAACAATATTATGTCTCCTTAATTTCTCTATCTTCATTTCTCTATATTCAGTTCCTAACACAGTGTTACACAGTCCTTACCCCTTGTGAAGTCAATGATCACTTCTCTGAATTTAACTAATGAAATCTCCCAACACATACACATACATACACAAGTGCATATTTGTTTCAAAAAATATTTCAGTGTACTGGAGATCACAAACTTAAATATGTATGGGGTTCAGGCAGACAAAATAATAAGTGAGATGGGAATGGTAAAACAATTGCCCTTTTCTGCCCATCTTTTATTTTCCCACTTTTGAATGAGACACTAATTCAATTAAAAATGTCCTTTTCTCCAAACCCTTACTTTAAGAAAAGCAAAGCAAAAAGATCTGAGGTAAATGCAAAGTGACATTGATACTTGCCCTCAGTCTCATGAAAATGAGAACAGGTAATAAGGTCTTTGCTTCCACATTGAAAGGGAGCAAGTGATTATTCAACCCCTCCCAATTATTCTCCTGTGGAAACCAATAAACACACAGGCTAGCTTTTCAACTTTCATGAGAAATCTGAATGATTATGTAAAATCTGACTTTAAGATGTTCATATATGCCAAAACTCGGTTAGTCCAAGAAAACATATCTGCTGATGGCATCTGTCTCATGGAACATCACTTTACTGCCAAGACGACAATCTCAAATCTGGGTAATGCCAGAGCACCGACTTAATAGGATTTGAAGCTTCACTCAAAGTATATTACCAACAATACTAACGAGGATAAATCATAGTGTATTTTTCTAATTTGTAAAAGAGATTTCCACTCACATAATTAGCATAAATTATTATGATAAAAAATAGAATGATATCCTTCCACCCAGGATTATATTCCGAAGATATAATGGGCTACCTTGGAGAGGTGGAGAAGAGAGAACTGGCAAATGGGCCAAAATTGAGGCTCACGTTGCCTTGGTCGCAGCCCAACAACACATAGTAAGTGACAGAGTTACTGAATTATTTATTTTTTCAAAATAAAAGACTGTTCTTTCTATAATAATGCTATGTTGACTTTTATTTTAAGTACTTTCTTAAGTAGGTAAATTAAAAGACTGCAGTTAAAAGTATTCAACCAAGAATTAAGAAGTTAATTAAGAATTAACCAAGAATTAAGAAGTTAATGTGACTGTATGTGTGTATATATATTATACACATACATGTATACATATATACACATATATACGTAAGTATGCATACATATATACATATTATATATACATATGTATATATAATATATATTACTATTTTCTGTATATTATATATAACCATATATAAATATATATATATATAGCAATATATAAAGGTGTAAGGTGTTCTGGTTCAGCAAGAAAATAGTAAGACAAACAATAATGTTTATTTTGTTTTGCTTACTCATAATACCAGCACAAAATGCAAAAGTACTTATTCCCAGAGGTTCACAATTGTGTAATTACACATTACATATATCATTAAATAAAGTTTTACTTTTATTATTCAGCTTTCATGGCAAATGCAAAACAAAAATATAGAAAATGATTATGTATGTAGGCCTGGGACACAGTAAGCGCTCAGTATATATTTCTTGAAATATTGACTGGAATATCTTCCCAGGTTCAATGAAAGATTATATATTTGCCTAACACATCTATAATTAAAATTATGCAAACATATATTCAGTTCTGTACAACTATCTATAAGTCAATAATTATAGACTTATTATAGCCAAAAAAATCCATCTGAATAGAAAGATTAAAATAACTGAAAAGAAATAAATAAAAACTCTAGGTCAAATAGCTTTACTTTTTGGATCAAAGTTGAATCCTTTGTACATGAAGTAAATTTATGTTTGTTAATGTAGGATATCTCTAAAACTATTTTGCATTAGGAATATAGACAGAATGGTTGTCTTTAATAAAATTTGAAAATCTTGTAGTAAATTGATTCATTTTAAGGAGTTAATTCACAATATAAATGGTTTTAGTATTAATTTCTGTTAATTTTTATTTCAAATATCTCCTGTATATCCATACCTATTAAGGTTTTGAAACACTGGTTAAACGATGGTAAAGATAAGATTTATTTCCATTTTCTTCCTTAGTGAGCAGCAGTGTTTAATGTCTAAAACATTTACTAATAGAATGTATTTACATTCTACACGAACAGACTAAACAGATCGCAATCATCATGTACAGTATGCCGCACATGAGATGCCTAGTCCAGATGATTCTCAATGTGACTAAGGAATGATTAATGTCTCTACTGCTATGGATTAGAGAAGACTTACCAAATGAGCCATTAGATTCACATTTACAGTATTTCTATAAAATTGAATTAAATGCAGTGTTAATGCTTATAGACTTATTGGTCTTTAAAACATCAAGATAATTGAGAGAAAAATAAAGAAAACTTAGGTATACTGTTAGCCTCAGTTTTTATTATTCTCATGCTCTGAAAATTTAGGATTATATAATTTTAAAGATAATAATCCTAAATAATATCTGAAGATGGTATATCTATTAGATGATATTGAGACTGGTTGATACCGCTGAGAATAAAATAAACTGTCTTCCATAGTTTTGGAGAAAGTCTTCATGTCTGGTGGATTAAAGCTGAGCCTCTTCATTGCAATATTAAATTTCACCTAACAGTAAACTAAAGCATTATTTGTTCCTGACCGCAAGATTGATGGATAAAAAAGTGATTTACATATTTTTCTCTAATTACATCTTCACTTTTAAGTAACAAATACTCATAATAATTCATCTGAGTAGGAGGAAAAAACTAAGGTTTACTCTCAAATATTTATCTTAATTGGATTTTAATTTCCTTCAGTGAATAAAATGTTTCTAATGAGAACTTAGTACAGAGCCCCTTACCTATTGTACATAGAAAAATATCCAGAAATCAAGAATGACTTTGGATAAAAGATTTCATCATAAAAATATGATGTTTAAATCCTGAAACCACTGTACAAATATATTGAAATTGAATAATTAAGTAAATAGATGGTACATGGTAGAAGCCAGGTTTCTCACTGTTAGAGTAGGGAGTTACAGATGAGCAAGGAGAGAAGGCTAGAATAATTCATATAATATTGGATTAGAGTTGTAGACCACAGTATGAACTCTTTTCTGACTTAACATAGGTGTAGATGGATATATATATATATTCTCCTTATCTTTTTGTATATACATATACACCCTATATGAAAAGATAGGCAGAAAGGTGGCAATTGTTTTATCATTCCCATCTCACTTATTAGGTTGTCCGCCTGAACCCCATATGTATTTAAGTTTGTGACCTGTGGTACACTTAAATATTTTTTGAAATAAATATGCACTTGTGTATGTAAGTATATGTGTATGTAAGTATATATGTATGTGTTGGGGAATTTCATTAAAGAAGAAGTCATTGACTTAACAATGTATCTATATGTGTGTGTGTGTGTGTGTGTAAATAGTTGTTATTATTCACACATATTTCCAAACTTTTTTATCTGAGAGGAACTAGAAGCAATGATATCCCAGTAACAATGAGGATACCCGAAGCCCATGTCTTACTTCTTACTCCTGTTCTCCAAAAAAGGAAATAGGATTTCTTGGCAAAATAGCTTACTCTACCACAGGAGCAGGAAATATACAAGATGAGCTTAGAACATTTCATGGTGGTAGGAGGTAAGAAAATGCTAAAATTAAACAAAAAACACAACAGTGGTGAAAGGGACACAAATAGCCACAGTAACATCTCTTAATTCCTGAGCTGGAATTATTAGTTAACAAAATAAATAATGTAGTATTGGATTGTAACTCAGAGTATAAAATAAATATCCATGAGACAAAACCAATATGAGTAAATGAATGAATACATAAACAAATAAGAAAGAATAGACAAAGTATCTATACAAAAGAATTTCAAGTAATTTATGTAATAACCCTTCCAAAGAAGGTAGAACATGATCACTCATGTTCTAATGTTGGCTGCAAATAGTGACTTCCTTCCAAAGAGTACAGCGTGGAAAGAAGAGTGGCGAAAATAATTCTGTAGTAGAAAAGCCTGAAAAATACCACTTCAGCCAGGTGGTCAATGTCAATATTAATAGTGATAAGTCATATAATTTATCATATGATGGCATGTGTCCTTACTCTGTTGTAATAAGAATGGTATTTTACCTCTCTGGTAAGCTATTTCTCTTCCCCAAAACCCATGACCACAGCCTAATCATGAAAAAATATTAAACACACAAAAATTGAGGTACAGTCAATGAAATATCTGACCATTACTCTTAATGTACAACTAATATCTATCCAAAATAATTAAAAATTAAAAACAAGGAAATCTGATTCACCTCATAGTGCAGAGGAAACTAAGGTGATATGATGACTCATTGTTGTTCTCCTGAGTGGGATGCTGGAACACACACACACACACACACACACACACACACACACACACACAAAATTACACAAAAACTAAGAAAAACGGAATCAAATATGAATATTGGAGATTAAACAACACACTTCTAAGTAACACATGTGTTAAGGAAGAAATTTCAAGGGAGATTTGAAAATATTTTAAACAAAATAAAAATAAAAGCATAACAACAATATTTGTGGGGTGTTGCAAAGGAAGTGCTTCGAAAGAAATTTACAGAATTAAACACACATATTAGAAAATTTTAAAAATTAAAATTAATTATTTAAGCATTCACCTTAAGAAATGGAAAAAAGGTAACAATTTTAATCCAAAGTAAATAGAAGAAAATAAATAATGAAGGTTAGAGAAAAAAACAATAAAATTGAAAATAGAAAATCAATAGAAAAAATCAACAAAATTAGAGCTGATTCCTTTAAAAGGTCAATAAAATTAATAAGCCTCTAAGCAGGTTAACTAACAAAAATGGTAAAGGACACAAATTAGCAATATCAGAAATGAAAGAGTGAGCATCACTACAGATTCCATGGACATAATAGGATCATGAAGGAATACTATAAATAACTATATGACCATACATTTGATAAACAAGATAAAATGGAACAATTTCTTGAAAGACACAATCTGACAAAACTCACACAAGGAGACAATCTGACTAGGCCTGTATCTATTAAAAATTGAATTAATAATTAATAATATTTCATAATAAGAAGCATCAGGCCTAGATGAATTCACTGGTAAATGAACCAAATGTTTAAGATATAAATTATATCAGTTCTCCACAATTTCTTTCAGACTGTAAAAAGCACAAAGCAAATAATTTTTAACTCAATCTATTATGCCAGTATTTTTATAATACCAAAACTAGATAAAGACATTTTATGAAAAGAAAACTACAAATAAATATCTCTCATAAACATAGATAAAAAATCCTCAACAAAATCTTAGCAAGTCAAATCCAACAATGTATATTTTAAAAAATATAATAGTAAGTGAGCTTCCACCACATTAATAGTAAGTGAGCTTCATTCCATGCTTGGAAGGTTAGTTCAACATGTTTAAATCAAATAGCATAACTCATTACATCAGTAGGCTAAAGCAAACATATATGATCATATCCAAAAATACATAAAAAGTACCTGAGAAAAATTAACACTTATTCATGATAAAAAAAAGAAAACCTCTCAGTAAACTAGGAGTAGAGGAGAATTTCTTTAACTTGATAAAAAATAGCTACCAAAAAACATACTGCTAACATTATACTCAATAACGAAAAACTCAAAGCTTTTTCACCAAGACTGGGAAGAAGATGCTAACAGAAAATCTTTGCACAATTAAGTTTAGCAGAGTTTATTTTCAGCAAAGAACAATTCATGAATCACACAGCACCCTGAAGCATTAGAAGTTCAGAGAGCTCCACCCAGCCACCTAGCAATGACAGCAGACATTATTTAGAGACCAAAACAAGGAAGCGACATACAAAAGTAGCTCGGTTGGTTACAGCTCAGCATTTTCCTTATCCCAATATGATGTGATGAGGCATTGGGCTTATATAGACATGGTCTGATCAGTTGGCAGCTTGTGATTGTCTAAATCTTGGCTGCTGTGATTGACTGAAAAAGTTGGCTTTTTATTATAAGTATGCACCCTTAAGTTAGGCTGCAGTCTGTTTATGCACTAAAGTTGAAGTTTGCTACATAGGAACTCAAGCTTAAAGGAAGCTTTAGGCTGAATTTAATTTAATTTTAAAAGCAAAGATGTTCTCTATCAACATTACTTTTCAACATGATGCTGGAAGTCCTAGCTAATGCAGTAATATAAGACAAGGAAATAAAAAATATACAGATTGCTAGAGAAGAAATAAAACTGTCGTTGAGTCCAACCGACATGATTGTCCATGTATAAAATCTAAAAGAATTGGCCAAAACCTTCCTGAAACTAATAAGCAATTATAGCAAAATTTCAAAATACAAGTTTGATAGGCAAAAGCCGATTGTTTCACTATACACCAGCAATCATCAAGTGAAATTTGAAATTTAAAACACAATACCATTTATATTGGCACCCAAGAAATTGAAATATGTAAGTCTGAATCTAAACAAAATATACAAACTTATATGGGGAAAGCTATCAAGCTGTGAAAAAAGAAGTCAGGTCTATTAAGAAAAAGTCAAGTCTATTAAGTCAAGTCTATTAATAAAAACTTAATAAATAGAGTTATTCCATGTTCATGAATAGGAAGACTCCATATTGTCAAGATGTCCAGTCTTCCCAACTTGATCTATAGATTTTAATGCATTCCAAGTCAAAATTTACAGCATGTTATTTTGTGCAAATTCATAAACTTATTATACAATTCATATGAAGAGGCAAAAGAACGAGAATAGCCAACACAATATTGAAGAGAAATAAAGTTAGAGAACTGACACTATCCAATTTTGAAGACTTACCATAAAGCTATAGTTATCAAGGTAGTATGATAAAATGAGTTATCAAGTTATAAAAAGATATGTAGGAAACTTAAATACATATAACTAAGTGAAAGTAGCCTGTCTGAAAAGGCTACATGCAGTATGATTACAACTATAGGACATTCTGGAAAAAGCAAAACTCCGGAAAAAATAAAAAGATCAGTGCATGCCAGAGGTTAAAGAGGAGAAAGGGATAAATAAGCAGATTAGGGGATTTTTAGGGCAATGAAACTACTCTCTATGAGACCACAATAATGCAGACATGTCATTATATATTGTTCAAATCCATAGAACACATAACACCATGAGTGAACCCTAACATAAACTGTGAATGCTGGATGATAATAGAGTGTCAGTGTAGGTTCCTCAACTGTAACAAATGTACCACTCTAGTGGGGGATGTTGACAATGGGAAGACTGTGGGTCGGATGTGCGCGTAGGATATATGGAAAATCTCTGTGCTTTCAGTTCAATTTTGCTTTTAACCTAAAACTCTTCTAAAAACTAAAGTGTTAAAAAAAATTCAGGATTACTACTGTCGTCACAAACCAGTCAATGTCAAATGTGTTCAGGTAGCTCACGGACTCATTCTAAAGTAGCGCCTTAGTAACAATTGATTTATTTCAGCCCATTCATTACAGATCTTGAAAAACCTATGTTCTCTGTAAATGGAATCTTTTGCAGTGAATAAAAAGGCACATGCAAAACTATTATCTTAAAACAGCCTAATCTAAATTTTAATAGAGAAAGTTCTCAAAAGGATAAAAGAAAAATATTACTCTACTTTTACCTTTAAAGTAACACACAGTACAATAAAAACAGTTTCACATTTACATACATAGAAAGAAATTATTATTAAGCAGAACAGAAGTCTTTATTTTCTGTTCGATATTTTAACTGAAAAAGAAAAGAACATATTCTTTTGTATCAAAGAACTGAGCAAATGTAAAGGGGTGGAATGAAATGTAATTATAACTTGCTAAAAGTAAGTAGCATTGAAACTTATTAAAATTACATTTTTAATAAGAAGGTTAGAAAGGATTTATAAACAAAAAAGTGTCAGGTATTTAGCCTTAATACTATGAAATGCAAGTATACAATTTTGCCAAACACACCTGCTTTTCTTTTTATACAGGCAATTACCTGAATAGATGTTTTGTGCCAAACTATGAAGAAAAAAAGAGCATTAAATAATTGTTCCAAAAATGTTGATTTCAGATATATTTTTCTTCAATTCAATTCTGTTGACCAGGAGCCCTCAAGCAGAAAATGAGATGATTTTTAAATTTTAACTTGTAGACTTCCAAGCCATTTCCTGCCCCCAGTCATGTTTCTTTTCATAATTTACCCGGAATGCTGATTGGAAATAAAAACATGTAGTAGCAATATTAACTCGCAAGGATTTAAATAATAACGTTGCTCAAATCTCTGGGCGAGATAAAGGAGTCTGCAAAAATTAAGCGGTTACTTCTCAATAAAAATACAAATATTCCTGTACTGATCAAGTATGTTGAGGGATATATTTGTCTAAAGTATAACTGGCTTACAAACTTTTCAAATAGTAATAGTGAGAGCAATACCTGTTGCATTGTTTTTTCTAACATTTTATTATGAGAATGTTCAAACATAGAGATGCACTGCATGAATTGAACTGTGTGGGAAAAATACTGAGTCTCATCACCCAGATTCTAGAATTAATGTTTACATAACTGCTCATGTATTCATTCCTATATTCATCAATCTATCTTTTTTCCCTAAATTTCGAAGTTGTAGTCATTAGCACATCTCCCCATAACATTTCATCATTCATGTCATTAATTCCAAGTAGATATTTGTTTATTTATTTTGAGGAAGAAGTTACATTTAGATTTAAGGTTAATATTGTCTCTTGCCTAATTTCTGTCAGTAGGGTCACAATAAGGTATCATCTCACTCCAGTTAGAATAGTTATTATCAAAATGACGAAAAAGTTAAAATGTTGGCAATGATGCAGATAAGAGGAAATCTTATACACTGGTTATATGAATATAAATAGTTTAACTCACAAAGGCAGAGATATATATTAAATTAAAAGACACATATAAGGTAAAAGTAACAGTACAACTAATAATATATCATGCAAACCATAAGCAAAATAGAACTTGATAGCTATGGTAATGTCAAACATACAGATTTTATTTTACTAGTTATTTTTGCCATATAATTATACTTTTATGCCAGAAAATATTTTCCAGCATTTTTGAGATGTGATTGACAAACATTGTATATTTTTGCAGTGAACTATATGATGTTTTGATATATGCATGCATTGTGAAATGATTGTCATAATCAAGCTAATTAACCTATCCTTCATTGTACATGGTTATTATTTATATTATTTATGAGAACATTTAAGATTTATTTTTTTACACATTTCTAATATACAATACGGTATTGTTAAATATTGTCACTGTAGTATATATTAGATATCCAGATCTTATTTATTCTGCAAAACTGAAATGATGTGTCTTTTGACCAATATATTACCATTTTCCTCACTCTCAAAGCAAAAGAAATTTTAAAACCAAAACTGTTACTACATACCAATCAGACATTTTATAATGTTAAAACAATCAACCCAGTAAGAATATGTAGCAATTGTAAACATATATTCACCAAAGACACAGCCTCAAAATACATGAAATGAAAATTGACTTAATGAAAGACAGAACTAAGCAATTCAACTGTAATATTTGCATTGTGGTTTTGATTTGCATTTCCTTGATGATTAGTGATGTTAGTCATTTTTTCATATACCTGTTCACCATATATATAGCTATTTCAGAATGATGTCTATTGTGATCATTTGCCAACTTTTTAACCTGATTGGTTTTTGGTTATGTTTTGGTTTTGGTTTGGTTTTTGGTTTTGAGTTGTTTGAGTCCCTTGCAGATCCTAGATCTTAATTGGATATTATTTCCTTGTCAAATAAATAGTTTGTAAATATTTTTTATTCTGCTTGTTGTCTTTTCATTCTGATAATTGTTTTATTTGCTGTGTAAAAGCTTTTCAGTTTAATATAATCTCAATTGTCTATATTTGCTTTTGTTGCCTGTGCTTTTGAATACATCTCCATAAAATCTTTGCCAATACCAAGATCCTGAATCATTTTCTCAATGTTTTTGTTTGTTTTTAAGTGATATAATAATTTGGAGTTTTACATTAAAGTCTTCAATCCATTTAAAGTTGTTTTTTGTTTATGATGAGTGATATGGGTCTAGTTTCATTTTTCTGCAAGGGACATATACTTTTCCCAGCAGCATTTATTAAAGAGACTGTCCTTTACCCAATGAGTGTTCTCCTTTGTCAAAAATAAATTGGCTATAAATGTGTAGATTTATTTCTGTCTTCTCTCTTATGTTTCTTTGTTCTGTGTGTTCACTTTTATAAAAGTACCATGCGGTTTTGTTCATGATAGCTTTGTATCATATTTTGAAGTCAGATAATGGGATGCCTCCAGATTTTTTCTTTTTGCTCAGGATTGCATTGGCTCTTCATGGATTTTTGTAGCTCCAAATACATTTTAACTTTTTTTTTTTCTATTTCTTTGAAGAATGCCTTTGGAATTTTGATAAGATTGTATTGAATTTGGAGTTGACTTTTGGTAGTATGGTCATTTTCACAATGTTAATTTTTCCAATCCATGAATATTGAACATATTTCAATATTCCCAATATTACATTCCCAAAGGAATATAAATCATTCTATTATAAACATAAATGCACATGTATGTTTATTGCAGCACTATTCACAAAAGCAAAGACATGGATTCAACCCAAATTCCCATCAATGATAGACTGGGTAAAGAAAATGTCATACATGTATACCATAGAATACTATGCAGTCCTAAAAAGGAACAAGATTATGTGTTTTGCAGGGACATGGATGGAGCTGGAAGCCATTACCCTCAGCAAACTAACACAGGAACAGAAAACCCAAACACCACAAGTTCTCACTCATAAGTGAGAACCGAACAATGATCACACCTGGACACAGGGAAGGGAGCAATACATACTGGGGACTGTCAGTGGAAGGGGAGTGGTGAGAGGGAGAGCATTAGGGTGAATAACTAATGCATGTGGGGCCTAATATCCAGATAATGGGTTGATCTGTGCAGCAATCCATCATTACACACATGTACCTGTGTAACAAATCTGCACATGCTGTAGACGTAATCCAGAACTTAAAACAAAATAAAATTAAAAACAAACAAACAAACCAAAAAGTACTCCACTAAAATTTAGACTCCACTAAATTTTTCTTTTTCTAAAACTGCTAGTACTGGTAAAAAAAAAAAAAAAAAAAAAAAAAATCAGTAAAGTTGCAGGACACAAAATTGATCATATAGAATTTCTATAAACTGACAGCCAAGAATCTCAAAAAAAAAAAAAAATCAAGGACAATATTCCATTTCAATGGCTACAAAAGATGTAAAATTCCAGGAATAAATTTAACCAAAGAAGGAAAATATCTCTACAAGAAAAACTATACAACACTAATGAAGGAAATCATAAAGAACACATAAAAAATGTAAAGACGCCCTAGAACTTAAAGTATAATAATAAAAAAAAAAATGTAAAGACACCCTATGCTCATGGTTTGATAGAATTACTAGTGAAAATATCAATACTACCAAAAGTTATCTGCAGACTTGATGCAAATGCTATCAAAATATCAACAACATACTTTACAGAAATAGAAAAAATGACCCTAAATAATTTATGGAATCACAGAATATCCCAAATAGACAAACCAATCCTGAGGAAAAACAACAAAACTAAGGCATCACACTACCTGACTTCAAAATATATTACAGAGCCACAGTAATCAAAATAACATGGTACTGGCATAGAAATGGACACATCAACTAATGGAACCAATTAGAGAACCCAGAAATAAATACATGCTTTTACAGCTAACTTATTTTTAACAATGGTGACAAGAATATACACTAGATAAAGAACAGTCTCTTCAATAAATAGTGTTAGTAAAACTGAATGTTCATATGCAGAAGAATGACTCTGGACTCCTGCCTCTTATCATATGCAAAAGTTAAACTAAAATGAATTAAAGACTTAAATCTAAGATCTGAAACTGCAAAACATTTGGAATAAAACATTAGAGAAATGATTCAGGACATTGGTATGGGCAAAGATTTTATGGGTAAGATCTCAGGCAACAAAAGTAAAGGTAGAAAAATGAGATTTGATAAAAGTAAAAAGCTTATGCCAAGCAAAGGAAACCATCAACAAAGTAAAAAGAAACCTTACCAAGTAAGGTAAAGTACTTGCAAATTATCTGACCAAAGATTAGTAACCAGAATATATAAGGAACTAAAATAACACAATGGGCAAAAAACAATCCAGTTGTGAAGTCGGCAAAAGATCTGAGTAGATATTTCTCAAAAGAAGACAGATAAATGGCCAATAGAAACATGAAAAAATGCTCAACATCTCTAATCATCAGCAGAATGCAAAACAAAACCACAATGACATATCATCTCACCCAAGTTAAAATGACTTTTATCAAAAAGATTAAAAATAAAAGACATTGGTGTGGATTTGAGTAAAGAGGCATCCTTGTACATCACTAATGGGAATTACATTAATTCAGCCACCACAGAAAACAGCATGGAAGTTTCTCAAGAAACTAAAAACAGAGTTATCAAATAATTCAACAATATCATTTCTGGGTATAGATCCAAAGAAAGGAAATTAGTATATTGAAGACATATCTGCACTGCCTTGTTCATTGCAACACTACTCACAGTGACTAAGGTATGAAGTCAGCCTAGTATTGGAAGTTCTGGCCAGGGTGATCAGGAAAAAGAAAGAAATAAAGGGCATTGGAATAAGAAGAAAGGAAGTCAAACTATCCCTGGTTGCAGAAGACATAATCCTACATCTAGAAAACCCCATAGTCTCAGCTCAAAACCTTAAGCTGAGAAACAACTTCAGTAGTCTCAGGATACAGACTCAATGTGCAAAAATTACTAGGATTCCTATACAGCAACAACAGCCAAGCCGAGAGCCAAATCATGAACAGATGCCCATTCACAGTTGCCGGTTTCCAAGGAGAATGCTTCCCACATTTGCCTATTCAGTATGATGTTGGCTGTGGTTTTGCTATATATGGCTCTTATTGTTTTGAGTATGTTCCTTCAATACCTACGTTATTGAGAGTTTTTAATGTAAGCGGATATTGCATTTTATCAAAAGCCTTTTCTGCATCTATTGAGATAATCGTGTGGTTTTTGTCTTTAGTTCTGTTTATATGATGAAACATACAACCCCATAAAAAAGTGGGCAAAGGACATGAACAGATACTTCTCAAAAGAAAACATACATGTGGACAACAATCATATATACATAAAAGCTCAGCATCACTGATCATTAGAGACATGCAAATCAAAACCACAATGAGATACCATCTCACCCCAATCAGAATGGCTACTATTAAAAAGTCAGAAAATACTACTCAAAGTAATTTATAGATTCAATGCTAAACCCATCAAGCTACCATTGACTTTCTTTACAGAATTAGAAGAAACTACTTTAAGTTGCATATGGAACCAAAAAAGAGCCCGCATAGCCAAGATTATCCTAAACAAAAATAACAAAGCTGGAGGCATCATGCTACCTGACTTCAAACTATTCTACAAGGCTACAGTAACCAAAACAGCATGGTACTGGTACCAAAACAGATAGACAGACCAGTGGAACAGAATAGAGGCTTCAGAAATAACACCACACAACTACAATGATCTGATCTTTGACAAACTTGAACAAAACAAGCAATGGGGAAAAGGATTCCCTATTTAATAAATGGTGTTGGGAAAACTGGCTAGCCATATGCAGAAAACTGAAATTTGACCATTTCCTTACACCTTATACAAAAATTAACTCAAGATGGATGAAAGACTGAAATGTAAGACCTAAACCCATAAAAACCCTAGAGGAAAACTTAGGCAATACCATTCAGGATATAGGCATGGGCAAAGACTTCATGACTAAAACACCAAAAGCAGTGGCAACAAAAGCCAAAATTGACAAATGGGATCTAATTAAACTAAAGAGCTTCTGCACAGCAAAATAAATTATCATCAGAGTGACCAAGAAACCTACAGAGTGGGAGAAAATTTTTGCGATCTATCCATCTGACAAAGGGCTAATATCCAGAATCTACAAAGAACTTAAACAAATTTACAACAAAAACAAAAAACATCAAAAAGTGGCCAACGAATATGAACAGATACTTCTTTAAAAAAGACATTTATCCAGCCAACAAACATATGAAAAAAACCTCATCATCATTGATCATTAGAGAAATGCAAATCAAAACCACAATGAGATACTACCTCACTCTAGCTAGAATGGCGATCATTAAAAAGTCAGGAAACAACAGATACTGGAGAGGATGTGGAGAAATAGGAATGCTTTTACACTGTTGGCAGGAGTGTACATTAGTTCAACTATGTGGAAGACAGTGTGGCGATTCCTCAAAGATCTAGAACTAGAAATACCATTTGACCCAGCCATCCCATTACTGGGTATATACCCAAAGGAATGTAAATTATTCTACTATAAAGACATATGCACACATATGTTTATTGCACTGTTCACAATAGCAAAGACTTGGAACCAACCCAAATGCCCATCAATGATAGACTCCATAAAGAAAATGTGGCACATATATACTATGGAGAACTATGCAGCCATATAAAAAGGATGAGTTCATGTCATTTGCAGGGACATGGATGAAGCTGGAAACCCTCATTCTCAGCAAACTAACACAACAACAGAAAACCAAACACCACATGTTCTCACTTATAAGTGGGAGTTATACAATGAGAACACATGGACACAGGGAGGGGAACATCACACACAGGGGCCTATCAGGAAGTGGAGGGCTGGGGGAGGGATAGCATTAGGAGAAATACCTAATATAGATGATGGGTTGATGGTTGCCGCAAACCACCATGACACATGTATACCTATGTAACAAAACTGCAAATTCTGCACATGTATCCCAGAACTTAAAGTATAATTTAAAAAAATAATAAAAATATATTAAATTTGGGGAGATACTATACTAACTCTTTGGGTCTTTTAAAACACACAAATTAAATAAAAAAATAACAGGTGCTGGAGAGGTTGTGGAGAAAAAGGAACACTTACACACTGTTGGTGAGAGTGGAAATTAGTTCAGCCATTGAACCAATGAGACTGAGAGTGGTGATTCCTCAAAGACTTAAAGACAGAAATTCATTTAGGTCTCAAAGACCTAAAGACAGTAATATCATTTGACCCAGCAATCCCATTTCTGGGTATATACCCAAAAGAATATAACTCATTCTGTTATAATGACACATACATGCATGATGCTCATTGCAGCACTATTCACAATAGCAAAAACATGGGATCAACATGAATGTCCATCAGTGATAGACTGGAAAAAGAAAATGTGGTACATGTACACCCTGGAATACTAGGCAGCCATTAAAAAGAACGAGATCATGTCCTTTTAGGAATGTGGATAGAGCTGGAGGACATTATCCTTAGCAAACTAACACAGGAATGGAAAACCAAATACCACGTATTCTCACTTATAAATGGGAGCTAAATGATATGAATACATGGACACATGGAGGGGGACAATATACACTGGGGTCCTTCAGAAAGTAGAAGGTGGGAGGAAGGAGAGAATCAGTAAAAATAACTCATGGGTACTAGGCTTAATACCTTGGTAAGCTTGTGTCGTAGGGGTTTGTTGTATAGATTATTTCATCACCCAGGTATTAACAAACCTGCAGTTGAAGAACAGTTTTGATCCATATAGAAGTCCTAAGTAATTATGTAACACACCTGCACTTGTACCCCTGAATTTAAAAGTTAAATAAATTCAATATATTTTAAATAATAAGAGCAAGGAGAGGGAGGCCGAGGTGGGCGGATCACGAGGTCAGGAGATGGAGACCATCCTGGCTAACACGGTGAAACCCCGTCTCTACTAAAAACACAAACAATTAGCTGGGCGTGGTGGCACACACCTGTAGTCCCAGCTACTCGGGACGCTGAGGCAGGAGAATCGCTTGAACCCAGGAGGCTGAAGTTGCAGTAAGCCAAGATCGGCACCACTGCACTACAGCCTGGGCAACAGAGCGAGACTCTGTCTCAAAAAAAAAAAAAAAAAAAAAAAAAAGCAAAGATAAAAATATATTCATAGGATCTTTTGCATTCATCTACATACTTCTAAGTTTTGGTAGCCATTTTTTTTTTTTTAACTGTGGAATCAAGTTACTATCTTGTATCATTCTCTTACTCCAAGATGCATTTCTTCTACTGACCTTTATGAGAATGTATTCACATATTATTTCTTCATCTGCTGAAAGCTCAAAAACTCAATTTTACAACTTTTTGTACAGTTGTTATTTAAATTAGTTATCACCACAAGAAACAAAAGTATAGTTATCATTGCATTTAGAATTACCTATATAATTTTGTTTACTACTGCTGTTTACTTCTTCATGACATTTTGAATTACAGAATGTTGTCACTTCCTTTCGGCCTGAGGAAATTCATTTAGTGTTTCTTTTAAGGCAAGCTGACAATGAATAAATTGTGTTAGGGTTTGTTTATCTTGAAATGGCATTTATTTTGTCTCTATTTTTGAAGAAAAGTTTTGCTCCATATAGAATTTCTAAGTAAAAGGTTTTTTCTCTCTCTCTGCACTTGGAATATGTCATCTTATTCTCTTTTGAAATTCATCGTTTACCATGAGGGTTAATTATGAATCTTATTGTGGTTCCATTGTACAAAATGAATCATTTTTCCTCTGGTTACTCTCAAGATATTTTTTTGTTATTGTTTTTCAACAGCCTGACAAAAACATTTCTAGATGTTAAACTTTTTGTATTTATCCTATTTGGACTTCGTTACACTTCATGTATGTGTAAATTAAATTTTTCAATCTAATTTGAAAAAATGTTGGTCATTAAATATTACTTTTTTTCTTTCTTTTTCCTCCTTCCCTCTCCCTCTTGAAGTCCCCTTGTGTATTGGTATCTTAGTAGGGTCCTACAAGTTTCTGGAGCTTTTTTCATTTTTCTTCATTCCTTCCTGTTCTTCAGATTATGTTGCTCCATTGACTTACCTTGAAATTCACTGATTCCTTTTTCTGCCTGCTCAAATTTGCTTTGAACACCTCTGCTGAATTTTTCATTTCAGGTACTATACTTTTCAACTGGAATATTTCCAGAAAGCTCTTTCTTGTATTTTCTCTTTACTGATATTCTAGTTTTGATTAGTCACTCTTCTTATGTCCATTTCACAATTGAAACATGGTTTTCTCAGTTCTTTGAACATGTTTACAGTACATGCTTTGAATTCTGTCTGATAAGTCTAACATGTAGGTTCCCTCAGATACAGAATCAATTGATTCCTGTGTGGTTTCCTACATCTAGGTTATACTTACCTGTGTCTTTGCACATCTCATACATTTTTGTTGACTACTGGATATTTTAAGATAATGTTATTTGAGCAACTCTGCTGATATCCCCAGTCATGGCAGTTGATGCTGTTTTCCTTTATAGTTGTTTAATGACTTGGATGAACTAAGAAGGTGGAGTCTGTTTCCCTATAGTGTGTGGCTATAATGTCTGCTCCATAGTTTTAATATTATCCTTATTTTTATGTTTAAACTGGACTTCCTAAATGTCAATTTGCAAAATAAATTTAGATTTCTGATCATAAATTAAATCATGTTAACAAATAATGCCTTGTGTAAAGGGAAAATTTCTCTGACCTCACAAATAGTTTTGTGATCATGTCAGCAGCCAAGAGTAAAAGGAAACGTCGGTTGGTTGCTTCATACCACTATGATAGATTTTTCCTTTTTTTAAAAGTAAACAATCCTGAACATTGTTCTAGACAGTGTACAAGACACTGTAGCATTTGTCTTGGCTTACATGACATGAATGGCTTATTTGATTTCAGTACACATATACAATTTTTATGTAAACATGGTGTTTTATAATATTTCTAATTCAATTACTGATAATTATTAATATTCCGTGCTTCAATTCTGTCCACCAAATCAATGATGGCTTCTTAACATCTATTATACTCTAGCAAACATGCAAAATGCCAAAAGTCACAATTTTTAAAATCTCATACTTCAAAATTGTATTTCAAAAGTTATTGCTCTGTGATACACAATCGATTTTTTTTAAACCACTCAGGATATACAGAGCTTATAGATTCACTCTGATTTTATGTGTAGATTCAAAAAGTAACTCAGCATGAGTTAAAGGCAGACATAGTATTATGCATATGAATGTATTTTCATGTTTGTGCTATCCTTTTCCATATCTCTTTTCCTAATTGACAAATAACAATTGTACATATTCATGGGATGCGTGGTATTGCTTCTGTACATACAATGCATAGAATCAGGTCAGGGTAAATAGCAAATCTATCATCTCAAACATTTATCATTTCTTTGTGCTAAAGTGTTCAATATCCTCCTTCTAACTCTTTGAAGCTATGTAATACATTACTATTAACTATAGTCATCCAATAGTGGTATAGAAGACTAGAATTTATTTCTTCTATCTAGTTATGAAGATATGTTATTCCCCACATGATAAGAAGACAACAAGTTTATAGTGCATGTCAAAATCTGAGACACAACATTTTCACAAGATGCTTCACCATATAAAAGAATCGAGTGATTTTAAAAGTTTGGAAAACAGTACATATCATCTCCATTTTGGTGATGTATATGTTAGTTTTTTAAATGATCTGTGAATCCTCAGTATCAAAATAAAACAAAACAGAATCTTATTGGACTTAGCATCCCTCAGCATCCAGATATTTTGGAAAATATTAAATAACATTACTTGGAGTGAATATTCTATGGTATGTGCTTTGAAAATTATTCTCTAATGGGATTAAAACAGATTTTCTTGCAGTCTATTTTATCACAACAACCTGTCTGGGATTATTAAACACTCTCAGTAGATTTTCTTATATAATTCTAAGGGTGTCTACTGGAGTTTTATTATGCCCACTGAATGAGCCTTATCTATATTGCTGCCCAGTTTATACAGTAATAAACCCAGATGCTTTCAAGAATAACTAATGGCACATAAAATTTCCCCTGTTTTAAGATGAATTGCATATGAGACAATTCTATTCTTTTTGAATTTTGTTTATTTAGGTTTATCTATATCCACAAGCAATTTAATATTCATTTCCAATGGCAAAATATATAACAAAAATGTGATGAGTTTTTACAATGCACCTATTGACCAGAAAATGAAAGTATACATTAATTGTAAAATACTTCTCATGGATATATAGGGCAAGAGATCAAAAATGGTTTAAAATTACATTTTGGCATTATTATAATTGGAATCTTAGTAAGTAGTCATCAAAATGAAAGAGACATAAAAGATTGACAACATTGATTTCCGGAATTAACAGTAACCTAAACTTCCACTTCTATTAAAAACCCACTCTCTTGTATACACTTTCATTTGGCAGATTTCTCTTGGAAAATATTGCAGTCAATATTTCCTAAAGGAAAACCAACATGAAACTGGGAGTAAATTTTAATTTGTTGCTTGAAAATAAGCTCACGGAAAAGTCTCCTTACCATGTGAAATTCTGTAAGGAATTTTATAGAAATACAAAGTGTCAAAACAAAATATAATAGCTATTTTCATGACTCAAACTAAATCTGAAATAGTGTTAAAAGGATTTGAAAACACAAGGTCTGCATGCTGCATAATCCTATGTAATTAATGTATTATTTCTTTTTAAATATAGTTTACTAACATTTATCCTTTATACAAAAAGCAACTGAGTATATAGTATTGATGTTAATAATGGAGCAAAGAGAGGAGAAATGTGTGATTTGGCTTCTATTTTCCTATAAAGCATAACCTATGTTGATCAGGTTACCCATGTCTAATATCTCATCTATTCTCAACAAAAAAATACACAGAAACTTCTAGGATGTTGAAATTAAACATTTTAGGGCACTTCCTGCATCTTTAAGTCAGGGTCACCTATTCTTTAGCTACCCAGATCATGCCTTTTTAAAATTTCTGACCTGACCAAAACATATTTCAGTTTTATTTCACCTTGTTCCGCACATGAGAGAGAAACTTTATCCTTTTTTTAGTCCTTCCCTTAGACTTGGCATTTATATTTTATTTTTTGGGATCACTCTTGACTTTTCTAAGAACTTTGGCCAGACATTTATTACTGAGTAATTCCTCCCATGGTAGCTCATATTAAGATAACTCAAATGTGATTTCAGATCAGACAATTCAAAGCGCATCAAGTCTCCTTGGTATGTGTCAAAGCCTAGGGAGTCGGAATATAACTCAGGAAATATGGCAGATATTTCTTCTGCTCAGAGCTCCCACAAACCTATTGAACAGTCACGCCATAATGCTAAAGGTTTCTTGTAGAATGAGGCCCCACTTACATTTCACCATTTGCAAGGTGACTATGTTATATTCTGGGGGAAGAAAGAGCAAGAACCTGGCATTCTCTTCTTGACCCACTTTGGAAAAGTGAAAATAAGAACATGCAAGTGGTGGAAAGATCATGTGTATGGCAGAGGGCATCAGGATGGTGTTCAAAACACTGCTCAGGTTCTTCCTCCATTTTAGCCAAGTAAACTCTGATCAGACACATCCTCCCACGGATAACTATAAATTCTGGGCAAATAAATAAATAAATAAATAAATAAATAAATAAATAAATAAAAGTAAATGAAGGTACTGAAGAAAAATCAAACCTAGGCAGGTATGAAGAAAAGTCAATAATTAAAAGAAAAATGGCCCAGGGCAAGTGTTTCATTTATTATGACTTTAAGCTTGAAGGTAGGTTCCATTTTATACTATTCAAGGCAGTAAACACTACAGTAGAAAAACCTACCATCTTTATTTCTGCTTTTAAAAACTCAGAACACAAAGTTCAGAAAACCACACCTGCTGGAAATTGAGACAGAAAATCCTGGAAAAGAGAAAATGGGGAGCCTTACATTTTGTGTACAAACTCTATCAACATCTGTAGATGATCACCTCTGAACCACACATGCATAAGGCAGACTCCAAAAAGACCATCAAAAGCTAAAAGAACTAAGCTAAGATTAGAGTTGCCTCCCTCCACAGGGAAGACAGAAACTGCAGTGTGAATTCATCCATATTAGCTGTCTGCTTGTGACAGAGTGGAGGGGAGAGAAATAAAGGACATCAGCAAAATGATACAGTAGACAGCTCCAAAATCCTATCACTCCAAAAAAAATTTCAAAAACAAGCAGAAACAGAAAAACTGCCAGAACTCTATAAAACAAAGGTATATAACAAACAGGTAGATGCTGTATCAAGATAAAGTAACTTTGATTTGTTTGTAACTCCATTTTTTATTTTCTATAGGATTTAAAACACAAATTCATAAAAATGATTACACATCCATGTTACAATGTGTGAAGATGAAATTTGTGACAATGACGATATATGGGGCAGGGAAAGCACTATACTAGAAAAGAGTCTTCGTATGCTGTTAGAGGTAAGTTTTATCAATTTGAACTAGATCAAACTTATTCGACCTGTCTTGTTGTTTTGTTTTAGGCTTTTAACAGCCTAAAGCCATGATTTTTACTTTCTGTCTCTAGTGATAGGCAGATAAGAGAAATGAGGAAGGGGCTTTTTTGGCCCAACCAGAAACGAAAACTAAACACCCATGACTGTATTCTCTCCCTTGGACACCCCTGAGCTAGATAATTAGAAACTTAGAATATTAATTGTAATTCCCAGTGTAGCTACTAAGAAGAAAACTAAAAATAGATACATAAAGGGAAATAAGAAAAAAAATAAACAAAATGAAGGGAGGAATGGAAAAATGAGGAATAAACAACACTTAAAGAAATGGGAAACAAATAGCAAAACAGCAAAGGTTGTATCAAGACAAAGTAACTTTGATTTGTTTGTAACTCCATTTTTTATTTTCTATAGACTTTAAAACACAAATTCATAAAAATGATTATACATCCATGTTACAATGTGTGAAGATGAAATTTATTTATTTTTTTAATTTATTTTTATTACTGGTTAGTTTTATTTACTAGTTATTTTTATTACTGGTTAAATATAAACAGATTAAACCATATAAAGAGATTGGTAAATTTAAACATGAGCTGACAGTACGCTATTTACAACAGACTCAATTTAGATACAAAGATACAAATACATCTCAAAAATGATGGAAGACATTTCATACAAATTACAACCAAAAGGGAGATGGAGAGTCTGTAGTATCAGACAAAATAGACTTCAAGTCAGTAACTGCTATAAGAGGCCAAATGATTATTATATACTTAAAGACTCAATTCTCCAAGGTCATGCAACAGTTGTAAGTCTACATGTGCCAAACAACAAAGCCCCAAAATACATAAAGGAAGCAAACACTGAAAATATCAAAAGGAGAAATAGACAGTTCTAAATAATAATTGGAGACTTCAATAACTCACTTTAGTCATAAATATAATAGCCAAATTAACAAGGAAACAGAACTCCAACACCACTATACAACAATTAAACCGGATCTGCATCAAGATGGCCGAATAGAAACAGCTTCAGCCTCCAGCTTGCAGTGTGAGTGACACAGAAAACGGGTGACTTCTGCATTTCTACCTGAGGTACCGGGTTCATCTCACTGGGGTGTGTCAGACAGTGGGTACAGGACAGTGGGCGCAGCCCAGTGAGTGACATCCGAAGCAGGGCAAGGCATCACCTAACCTGGGAAGCACAAGGGGGAAGGGAATTCCCTTTCCTAGCCAAGGGAAACCATGACACACAACACCTGGAAAATCATGTCACTCCCACCCTAATACTGCACTCTACCAAGGGTCTTAGCAAACGGCACACCAGGAGATTATATCCCGTGCCTGGCTCAGAGGGTCCCAAGCCCATGGAGCCTCCCTCATTGCTAGCACAGCAGTCTGAGATCAAACTGCATGGTGGCAGTGAGGCTGGGGGAGGGGCGCCCACCATTGCTGAGGCTTAAGTAGGTAAACAAAGCAGCAGGGAAGCTCGAACTGGGTGGAGCCCACCACAGCTCAAGGAGGCCTGCCTGCCTCTGTAGACTCCACCTCTGGGGACAGGGCATAGCCAAACAAAAGGCAGAGAAGCATCTGCAGATGTAAATGTCCCTGTCTGACAGCTTTGAAGAGAGTAGTGGTTTTCCCAGCATGGAATTTGAGATCTGAGAATGGACAGACTGTCTGCTCAAGTGGGTCCCTGACCCCGAGTAGCCTAACTGGGTTACATCCCCCACTAGGGGCAAACTGACAACTTACACTTCACATGGCTGGGTACACCTCTGAGACAAAGCTTCCAGAGGAAAGATCAGACAGCAACATTTGCTGTTCAGCAATATTCTATCTTCTGCAGCTTCCACTGCTGATACCCAGACAAACAGGGTCTGGAGTGGACCTCGAGCAAACTCCAACAGACTTGCAGCTTAGGGTCCTGATGGTTAGAAGGAAAAATAACAAACGAAAGGACAACTATACCAAAATCATATCTGTACGTCACCATCATCAAAGACTAAAGGTAGATAAAACCACAAAGATGGGGAAAAAGCAGTACAGAAAAGTTGAAAATTCTAAAAATCAGAGCATCTCTCCCCTTCCAAAGGAATGCAGCTCCTCACCAGCAACGGAACAAAGCTGGATGGAGAATGACTTTGACGAGTTGAGAGAGGAAGACTTCAGACAATCAAACTTCTCCAAGCTAAAGGAGGAATTACGAACCCAGCGCAAAGAAACTAAAAACCTTGAAAAAAGATTTGATGAATGGCTAACTAGAAAAACGAATGCAGAAAAGTCCTTACATGACCTGAATAGAGATGAAAACCATGACACGAGAACTACGTGACAAATGCACAAGCTTCAGTAACTGACTCGATCAACTGGAAGAAAGGGTATCAGTGATTGAAGATCAAAATGAAATGAAGTGAGAATAGAAGTTTAGAGAAAAAAGAGTAAAAAGAAATGAACAAAACCTCCACGAAATATGGGACTATGTGAAAAGACCAAATCTACATCTGATTGGTGTACCTGAAAGTGATGGGGAGAATGGAACCAAGTTGGAAAACACTCTGCAGGATGTTATCCAGGATAACTTCCCCAACCTAGCAAGGCAGGCTAACATTCAAATTCAGGAAATGCAGAGAATGGCACAAATATACTCCTTGAGAAAAGCAACTCCAAGACACGTAATTGTCAGATTCACCAAATTTGAAATGACTGAAAAAATGTTAAGGGTAGCCAGAGAGAAAGGTCAGGTTACCCACAAAGGGAAGCCCATCAGAGTAACAGCAGATCTCTCAGCAGAAACTCTACAAGCCAGGAGAGAGTGGGGGTCAATATTCAACATTCTTAAGGAAAAGAATTTTCAACCCAGAATTTCATATCCAGCCAAACTAAGTTTCATAAGTGAAGGAGAAATAAAATCCTTTACAGACAAGCAAATGCTGAGAGATTTTGTCACTACCAGGCCTGCACTACAAGAGATCCTGAAGGAAGCACTAAACATGGAAAGGGACAACCAGTACCAGTCACTGCAAAAGCATGCCAAAATGTAAAGACCATCAATGCTAGGAAGAAATTGCATCAACTAATGAGCAAAATAACCAGCTAACATCATAATGACAGGATCAAGTTCACATATAACAATACTAACCTTAAATGTAAATGGGATAAATGCTCCAATTAAAAGACACAGACTGGCAAATTGGATAAAGACTCAACACCTATCAATTTGCTGTATCCAGGAGACCCATCTCACATGCAGACACACACGTAGGCTCAAAATGAAGGGATGGAGGAAGATCTACCAAGCAAATGGAAAACATAAAAAGGCAAGGTTTGCAATCCTAGTCTCTGCTAAAACAGACTTTAAATCAACAAAGATGAAAAGAGACAAAGAAGGCTATTACATAATGGTAAAGGGATCAATTCAACAAGAAGAGTTAACTATCCTAAATATATATGCACCCAATAAAGGAGCACCTAGATTCATAAAGCAAGTCCTTAGAGACTTACAAGAGACTTAGACTCCCAAACAATAATAATGGGAGATTTTAATACCCCACTGTCAACATTAGACAGATCAAGGAGACAGAAAGTTAACAAGGATATCCAGGAATTGAACTCAACTCTGCACCAGGAAGACACAAAGACATCTACAGAACTCTCCACCCCAAATCAACAGAATATACATTCTTCTCAGTACTACATCACATTTATTCCAAAACTGACCACATAGTTGGAAGTAAAACACTCCTAAGCAAATGTAAAAGAACAGAAATTATAACAAACTGTCTCTCACACCACAGTGCAATCAAACTAGAACTCAGGATTAAGAAGCTCACCCAAAACCACTCAACTACACGGAAACTGAACAACCTGCTCCTGAATGACTACCAGGTACATAACGAAATGAAAGCGGAAACAAAGATGTTCTTTGAAACCAATGAGAACAAAGATACAACATACCAGAATCTCTGGGACACATTTAAAGTAGTGTGTAGAGGGAAATTTATAGCACTAAATGCCCACAAGAGAAAGCAGGAAAGATCTAAAATGGACACCCTAACATCACAATTAAAAAAACTAGAGAAGCAAGAGCAAACACATTCAAAAGCTAGCAGAAGGCAAGAAATAACTAAGATCAGAGTGGAACTGGAGGAGATAGAGACACAAAGCCCTTTCAAAAATCAGTGAATCCAGGAGCTGGTTGTTTGAAAAGATCAACAAAATTGATAGACCACTAGCAAGACTAATAAAGAAGAAAAGAGAGAAGAATCAAATAGACACAATAAAAAATGATACAGGGGATATCACAACCGACCCCACAGAAATGCAAACTACCATCAGAGAATACTATAAACACCTCTATGCAAATAAACTATAAAACCTAGAAGAAATGGATAAATTCCTGGACCCATATACTCTCCCAAGACTAAACCAGGAAGAAGTTGAATCCCTGAATAGACCAATAACAGGCTCTGAAATTGAGGCAATAATGAATAGCTTACCAACCAAAAAAACTCCAGGACCAGATGGATTCACAGCCGAATTCTACCAGAGGTACAAGGAGGAGCTGGTACCATTCCTTCTGAAATTATTCCAATCAATAGAAAAAGAGAGAATCCTCCCTTACTCATTTTGTGAGGCCAATATCATCCTGATACCAAAGACTGGCAGAGACATAACCAAAAAAGAAAATTTTAGAACAATATCCCTGATGAACATCGATGCAAAAATCGTGAATGAAATACTGGCAAACCGAATCCAGCAGCACATCAAAAAGCTTATCCACCATGATCAAGTGGGCTTCATCCCTGGGATGTAAGGCTGGTTCAACTTATGCAAATCAATGAACATAATCCAGCATATAAACAGAACCAAACACAAAAACCATATGATTATCTCATTAGATGCAGAAAAGACCTTTGACAAAATTCAACAGCCCTTCATGCTAAAAACTCTCAGTAAATTCGGTATTGATGGAACGTATCTCAAAATAATAAGATCTATTTATGACAAACCCACAGCCAATATCATACTGAATGGGCAAAAACCAGAAGCATTCTCCTGGAAAACTGGCATAAGACAGGGATGCCCTATCCCACCACTCCTATTCAACATAGTGTTGGAAGTTCTGGCCAGGGCAATCAGGCAAGAGAAAGAAATAAAGGGTATTCAATTAGGAAAAGAGGAAGTCAAATTGTCCCTGTTTGCAGATGACATGATTGGATATTTAGAAAACCCCATCATCTCAGCCCAAAATCTCCTTAAGCTGATAAGCAACTTCAGCAAGATCTCAGGACACAAAATCAATGTGCAAAAGTCACTAGCACTCCTATACACCAATAACAGACAAACAGAGAGGAAAATCATGAGTGAACTCCCATTCACAATTGCTTCAAAGAGAAAATAATCCAACTTACATGGGATGTGAAGGAACTCTTCAAGGAGAACTACAAACCACTGCTCAGTGAGATAAAAGAGGACACAAGCAAATGGAAGAACATTCCATGCTCATGGATAGGAAGAATCAATATTGTGAAAATGGTCACTGGCCAAGCTAATTTATAGATTCAATGTCATCTCCATTAAGCTACCGATGACTTTCTTCACAGAATTGGAAAAAAACTACTTTAAAGTTCATGTGGAACCAAAAAAGAGCCCACATTGCTAAGACAGTCCTACGTCAAAAGAACAAAGATGGAGGCATCACACTACCTGACTTCAAACTATACTACAAGGCTACAGTAACCAAAAGAGCATGGTACTGGTACCAAAACAGAGATATAGACCAATGGAACAGAACAGAGCCCTTAGAAATAATACCACACATCTACAACCATCTAATCTTTGACAAACCTGACAAAAACAAGAAATGGGGAAAGGATTCCCTATTTAATAAATGGTGCTGGGAAAACTGGCTAGCCATAAGTAGAAAGCTGAAACTGGATCCCTTCCTTACACCTTACACAAAAATTAATTCAAGATGGATTAGAGACATAAATGTTAGACCTAAAACCATAAAAACCCTAGAAGAAAACCTAGGCAATACCATTCAGGACATAGGCACGGGCAAGGACTTCATGTCTAAAACACCAAAAGCAATAGCAACAAAAGCCAAAATTGACAAATGGGATCTAATTAAACTGAAGAGCTTTTGCACAGCAAAATAAATTACCATCAGAGTGAACATGCAACCTACAGAATGGGAGAAAATTTTTGCAATCTACTCATCTGACAAAGGGCTAATATCCAGAACCTACAAAGAACTCAAACAAATTTACAAGACAAAAACCAACAACCCCATCAAAAAGTGGGCAAAGGATATAAACAGGTACTTCTCTAAAGAAGACATTTATGCAGCCAACAGACACATGAATAAATGCTCGTTATCATTGGCCATCAGAGAAATGCAAATCAAAGCCACAATGAGATACCATCTCACACCAGTTAGAATGGCAATCATTAAAAAGTCAGGAAACAACAGGTGCTGGGGAGGATGTGGAGAAATAGGAACACTTTTACACTGTTGGTGGGACTGTAAACTAGTTCAACCATTTTGGAAGGCAGTGTGGCAATTCCTCAATGATCTAGAACTAGAAATACCATTTGACCCAGCCATCCCATTACTGGGTGTATACCCAAAGGATTATAAATCATACTACTATAAAGACACATGCACACGTATGTTTATTGCGGTATTATTCACAATAGAAAAGACTTGGAACCAACCCAAATGTCCATCAATGATAGACTGGATTAAGAAAATGTGGCACATACACACCATGGAATACTATGCAGCCATAAAAAAGGATGAGTTCTTGTCCTTTGTAGGGACGTGGATGCAGCTGGAAACCATCATTCTCAGCAAACTATCGCAAGAACAGATAACCAAACACCGCATGTTCTCACTAATAGGTGGGAATTGAACAATGAGATCACTTGGACACAGGAAGGGGAACATCACACACCGGGGCCTGTTGGGGGGTGGGGGGAGGGGGGAGGAATAGCATTAGGAGATATACCTAATGTTAATGACGAGTTAATGGGTGCAGCACACCAACATAGCACATGTATACATAGGTAACAAACCTGCATATTGTGCACATGTACCCTAGAACTTAAAGTATAATAAAAAAGAAAAAAAAAAAGGATCACATGGAAAAAAATGACACTATTAAACCAAACTGACATATACGGAACTTTCACCCAACAAAAGCAGAATACACATAGTTCTCAAGTGCACATGGAATATTACCCAGAATAGAATGTATTTTATGCCACAAAATAAGTGTTAAACTTTTAAATATTGAAATCACCCACAAAGTATATTTTTAATCACAGTGAAATAAAACTAGAAATCAATAACAGAACAAAACTTTTAAAAAACCCAAATATGTGAAAATTAAACACACTTAGAAGTCCATGTGTCAAAGAAGAAATCACAAGCTAAATTATAAAATATTGAGAGAGTAATAAAAATAAAATCACAGAATCCCATAACTGATGAGACACTAGGAGTGACATTAGCAAAGTTGTGAACTAGGAATCACTAAGTTCATATTTCCCATAGAACCATCAAAGATAAAAACAGACACGTTTTTATAAATGTCCTGCAAAGGCCTTACACTTTCACTTAGGGATAATCACCAGACTCAGAGAAGGTAAAGCTAAGTGGTGATGGAGTACACCAGCACAGAGACAATCTGGTGAATATTCCCTGCCTCCCTGCTATTTTGTCACTCAAATAAACCTCTATCAAAGTACTAGCTAAGGAGCTAAAGGCATAGAGACTTTGGTGATTATATGCAATAAGAAATAATCTTTGCAAAATAACTGGAAAAGCCTTAGAAATTTGGCTTCTTCAAATTTTAATAATCAAAATAAACAGCAAACCTTGGGTGGAGGGGGAAAATTTAATTTCTGGAGTTATCCCATTCTAATCATAAAATGCCTAATTTTCAACCAAAAGTCACAAGGCATGCAAAGAAACAAGATATCATGGCTCATTCAAAGGAACAAAATAAATAGAAATTGTACTTGAAGAAGTAAAAACATTGGACTTACTAGATAAAGGCTTTAGAACAATTCTTTTAAATATACACAAGGGGTTTAGGGGCAACATGGACAATAAACTAAAAGCTTTATATATATACACACACACACGCACACATACATGACTATATATATACACATATTTATAACTCTATATATAGTTATATTTCTGTATATATCACAAAATGAGAATATCAATAGATACCAAAATTGTAAAAAGTAGCTAAAAAGAATTCTAGATCTATACATTTTAATAAGTGAAACAAAAAATTTACTACATGGGTTCAACAGCAGTTTAAAACAAGGAGAAGACAAACCAGTAAACTTGAAGATGAGAAACTGAACCTATTAAATCTAAGGAATACATATAGAAAAAAAATTAAGAAAATTAAATAGAGCCTAAGGGACATGGAAGACACCATCAAACATTTGAGCCAACATGCGTATATACTAATATCAGACAAAATAGACTTATAATAAGCTGTTAGAAGAGTCAAAGAAGGACGTTACATAACTTTAAGGGTTAATTCACCAAGAAAATATAACAACTATAAATATATATGCACCAAACAGGAAGCCCCAAAGTATATGAAGCAAACATGTACATAATTAAGGGAAAATTAGCACTAAAATAACAGTTATATGAACAATTATAATAAAACAATACCTCACTTTCATTAATGGATAGAATAACCAGGAAAAACAACAAAGAGAGGACTTGAACAACACTATAAACCAACTGTACCTTACAGATATGTACAGAACACTGCATTCAACAACAGCAGAATACATCTTTTTCTCAAGTGTACATGCAACCTTTTCTGGCATAGGTCATATGTTAAGTACAAAACAACTATTAATATATTTTAAAATTTTAAATCATATATAGTATCATTTGCAATCACAATGGAATGAAACTAATATCAATATTAGAAGAAAAACTGCAAAATTCATAAATACATGAAAATGCAACATCACACTAATAAAAATCCAAAGGGTTACCGAATAAAGGATACTTTAAGATGAATGAAAATTTTAAAAATGTCATAAGCTGTAGGATAACTGCACAATCAGTTCTTAAAGAGAAATTTATAGTTGTGTATGCCTAAATTAAAAAAGAGAAAGTTTAAATTACAATAGTTAGAAATGAGTGGATGAATGCCACCAGCCCTATTGTACCATCCTGTAAAATTTCAGAAATCAGGTAGCCTTCTTTTATTATGTCCTGTGTCTCTATCAACTCTTTAATGCCAGATGACAATATTTCTGCTGCTATAATCTGATCTCTATTTCTAGATTCAGCTAAGACAGCTGATTAAATACATGGATAATCACTCTATAGCGTGGTATTTCAGCTATACCCTTGGTATTCTCTCCAGAACATACTTTCTTATTTTCACACTGTAAACAAGTGGCTAAAATTCACGTTTGAATTTCCTTCAATTTATTTTTTTTCTCTTGCATTACACTATAAGCAGTAAGGAGAATCTTAACAGAATAAGTCCTGACCCTTATGCCTTCTTTTACTTTTAATTAGCCCATTAAAGCCTCTCTATCCAAATACAGCCACGTCAAACGCTGGATCTTTAATATATGAATTCGGTGGAGACAAAATTCAGACCAAAATAGAAAGAGATAAAGACACACACACACACCACACACACACAACACACACACAAATATTCAAAAAAAAGAAGAAAGTAATGGAGAAAATAAGGTATAAAAAAGTTATAAAATCTATAGGAAACAAATAGCAAAATGTCTAAAATAAATCTTTTCTTGTTAATGATTATGTTAAAGGTAATTCGATCAGACTATCCAAAAAATGGCAGAGATCGACAGAATAAATTTTTTTTTAAATTTTTTTCTCTGTCTTCTGTGTACAAGAGACTCCGTTTAGACCCAAGGGAAATGAATAAAGCAGATATTTCATGCAAAGAGTACAACAAGAAAATGAGATGATGAATGGATAAACAAATTGTAATATACACATACAATGAACTGTTATTTTGCAGTAAAATGAACCACTGACACATGCTACAGTATAGATGAACTTCCAAAATATTGTGCCATGTGAAAGAAGTCAGGCACAAAGTATCACAGTTTGTTTGAGTCCACTTGTATAAAATAGTCAAAGTAAATAAATCTATAGAGACAGAGTGCAGATTGGTTTTTCCAGGGGCTGAAAAGAGTGAGGAAGTGATGAGAAACTGTAAAACAAGTAAGAGTTTTACTTTGGAGTGTTTTTGAAGCAGATACAGGTGATGGTTGCACAACACTGTGAATGCATTAAATACCCCTGAATTCTTAACTTTAAAATGTTGAAATTATGTTATGTAAACTTTACCTCAATAAATTACTTTTAAAAATGGGACAAAAGCAGTATTTAGATGAAAATAAAATGGTAAATAAAGGAAAAGTGGTTAGAAGAATATGCCGGATCCAAAATTTATGATTAATATTATTAAGAATATGAGCTAAATCCCTCTACATGGAAGCAACAGAAAAATGTGACCAATTCCCAACAGAAAAGGTAATAACGGGGACAAACCCTAGATGGCACAGATATTGCCATAAGCAGACAAGGCATTTATTTTAACTATGCTTGACTATATAAAGAAAATATGTCATACTGAATGAAGTGATCAAAAATTCAGCACACATAACAATTCCAAAGGAACAAGCAGAAATTTCAGACCAAAAAATATACCTGACTCCAAACTATACTACAAGGCTACAGTAACCAAAACAGCATGGTACTGGTACCAAGGCAGATATACAGGCCAATGGAGCAGAATGGAGGCCTCAGAAATAACACCACACATCTACCACCATCTGATCTTTGACAAATCTGACACACACAAGCAATGGGGAAAAGATTCCCTATTTAATAAATGGTGTTGGAAAAACTAGCTAGCCATATGCATAAAACTGAAACTGGACCCCTTCCTTACACCTTATACAAAAATTAACTCAAGATGGATCAAAGACTTAAATGTAAGACCTAGGACCATAAAAATCCTGGAAAAAAACCTGCGCAATACCATTCAGTACACAGGCATGGGCAAAGACTTCATGTCTAAAACACCAAAAGCAACGGCAAAAAACGCCAAAATTGACAAATGGGATCTAGTTAAAGTAAAGAGCTTCTGCACAGCAAAAGAAACTATCATCAGAGTGAACAGGCAACCTAGAGAGCAGGAGAAAATTTTTGCAATCTATCCATCTGACAAAGGACTAATATCCAGAATCTACGAAGATCTTAAACAAATTTACAAGAAAAAAGCAAACAATCCCATCAAATAATGGGAAAAGGATATGAAAAGACACTTCTCAAAAGAAGATGTTTATGCAGCCAACAAACATATGAAAAAAACCTCATCATCACTGATCATTAGAGAAATGCAAATCAAAACCACAATGAGATACCACCTCACTCCAGTTAGAATGGCGATCATTAAAAAGTCAGGAAACAACAGATGCTGGAGATGATGTGGAGAAATAGGAATGCTTTTACACTATTGGTGGAAGTGCACATTAGTTTAACCATTGTAGAAGAGAGTGTGGCAATTCCTCAAGGATCTAGAACTAGAAATACCATTTGGCCCAGCAATCCCATTATTGGGCATATACCCAAAAGATTATAAATCATTCAACAATAAGGACACATGCACACGTATGTTTACTGTGGCACTATTCACAATTGCAAAGACTTGGAATAAACCCAAATGTCCATCAATGATAGACTGGATTTAGAAAATGTGGCACATATACAGCACGGAATACTATGCAACCATAAAAAATATGAGTTCATGTCCTTTGCAGGGACATGAATGAAGTTGGAAACCATCATTCTCAGCAAACTATCACAAGATCAGAAAACTAAGCACCACATATTCTCACTTGTAAGTGGGAGATGAATGGTGGGAACACATGGACACAGGGAGGGGAACATCACACACTGGGGCCTGTGGGGGCTGGGGGACTGGAGGAGGGATAGCATTGGGAGAAACACTTAATGTAGGTGACTGGTTGATAGATGCAGCAAACCACCATGGCAAATATATACCTATGTGACAAAACTGCACATTCTGCACATATAACCCAGAACTTAAAGTATAATAATAAAAAAAACATAAATTTTAAAAAGAATTGGATGGGGTAACAGCATAATGGAGATCACAAAAAAGTGTCAATGAATTTAAAGATTTATCAATAAAAAGTATCCAATCAGAAAATCATTTTTAAAAGATTGAATAAAATAACCTTAAGATTCTGTAGACAAATTCAAGAGTCTTACATGCATATGCTCAAAGACATAGAAGAGGAGAAAGAGAATGAGACAGAAAATATTTGGAAAAAGAATGATGTAATATTTCCTTCTACCATACACACATATTGAGATCGATCATAGAACAAAACGTTAACCCTAAAATTATATGTTTTTAAAAGAAAACATGGCCGGGCGCGGTGGCTCAAGCCTGTAATCCCAGCACTTTGGGAGGCCGAGGCGGGTGGATCACGAGGTCAGGAGATCGAGACTATCCTGGCTAACATGGTGAAACCCCGTCTCTACTAAAAATACAAAAAACTAGCCGGGCGTGGTGGCGGGCGCCTGTAGTCTCAGCTACTTGGGAGGCTGAGGCGGGAGAATGGCGTGAACCCAGGAGGCGGATCTTGCAGTGAGCCGAGATCACGCCACTGCACTCCAGCCTGGGAGACACAGCGAGACTCCGTCTCAAAAAAAAAAAAAAAAAAAGAAAACATTAAAAAACATTTTTTGACTTTAGATAAGCAAAGGTTTACAGAGACGACACTGAAAATAATTAGAATTATTCAAAACTGAAAATTTCAGAGTCTCATTAAGAAAATGGACAGGCAAGCCATTGATGAGAAGAAAACATTCACAAAACATACATAGAATGCAGACATCCCTGATGTATAAATGTTTGCAATTCAATAATGGAGACAAGCAACTCATCACACATGAGGAAAATTTTTGAGTATATTCCTCACAAAAGAAGGCCTAGAATTAATCATTAAACACATAAAACGTGCTTAACATTATTAGGCATAAGGAAAATGCAAATTGAGTTCACAATGACATATCTCTACATAAGCACCAGAATGATGAAAATTAAAAGAATATACATAAAAATATTTTAAAATAAGACTGATAACATCAAATGCTATCAAGGATATGAATATATAAAAACCTGTGTTCACAGAAATACTTGTTCAGAGCAGCTTTATATATAATCATGAAAAATTGGACACACCCTAGGTGCCTATCAATTAGAACATAGATAATTAACTGTGGTGTAATCTCACAATAGAATATGACAGGAAAAAATAAAGAAATAGTTTTCCAGTTGACACTATAAATGAGTCTCAAAAATATGCGAAGTACAAATATGCATTGTATGATTCACTTTATATAAAGTTCTAAAATAGACAAAATTAATCTATAGTGGAAGAAAAATCATAACATTGTCTCTTAGATTCAATGGCAGGGACTCAGAAATACATAAGAGAATTTCTGGGGCCAAAATAATGCTTTATATCTTGATCAGCGTTTGATTTACAGTGATACTTGCATTTACCAAAACTTATTTAATATATCAAAACTCATTTCATAACCTCAAGAGTCCTGTACTTTATTCTATATAAATTTTACCTCAACAACTATATATACATATATATATAAAATTGTTAATGTCTAGTTAATAATACACTTGCTGAAGTATTTAGGGGAATTGTACTTGTGCCATTTACTTTGAAATGCATCAATAAATGAGATGAATTGATGAATGGTTAAAGATAGACTGATAAAGAAATGTTAATGGTAGAATTTAGGTGGTAAGTATATGGATGTTAACTTTGATATATGTTTTAACCTTGATATTTGTTTGAATATTTTCATAATAAAATACTGGAATAATAACCAGAAGGAAAAATATCTTATGCTGATATGAAGAACTATAAGAACATTGCACAGAATGACTCTAATACTACCAATGGAGAGAAATCATTGACGCTAAAATACGTTTTATCACTGTCATACATTTTTATAACAATGAAGGTATACAACTGTATAATTCCTATATAACTGCTTGTTTTAGAAGTATGAAGATTTAGTCACCATATGTCATTTATCATAAGGACATAAGAAAATAACTTGGCATTTGTTGGGCAATTGCATTTCAATCAAATTGATGTGTACTCAAGTGATTAATTCTAGTGTTATTGTTATAGTGAGGACACAGAGGTCTGTTCGAACGTGCTCAGATTGGCGTAATAGAATTTTTACCAAAAATGTCAGTTTTCCCCCATCAGCTCTAATCCCTAAGCAATTTTTTCTCCATCTTTCTTATGACTGCATTTTTAAAATTATAGTTGCATTTAATTTATATTACAAAATGAATATAAATATCAATTGTTAAATAAAGACTAGGTACAATTTTGAGATAGAGTAATATCAAATTGAGTGTAAGAGCACTATTTACCTAAGGTTAAAAATCATTCATTTGGGAGGCAAGGGAACTCTGTTTTATATCTGCCACTAACTGGTTGTGTGACCTTATACAAATCAATGCAATTTCAACCCATGATGACATACATGTACTTAATAACCAGAATGGTCCCGTTGCCTCCTCCAAATCTGTTTTCTACTTAGATTTTGATTAAATGATTTCTCAGATATTCACTCATTTTGAGTCTCATATTTTCCTTCTGTAAAACAAATACAGTTTAACTAAGTTTTTGTCTAGTAGTATTCCAGGCACTGTGCTAAGTGTTCTGTGAGTGAAGGTAAATGGAATAGGGTAGTCCCCTTTACAGAGTTCACAGACTAATTGAGAAACAGGCATGAGATCTGTAGACCACTGTTATATACTAGTAGGTACCATGGGGGAGCAGCTTAGAAAAGGAACACATGACCCAGTCTGGTTATAGACAGAAATCAGGGAAGTTTCTCTTCTCTCCATATCTGAGTTGAGTCTAAAAGAATGAGAAAGGGTTAGCTTCATACTAGGTGGGGAAAAAAGTGCCTTAAAAAGAAGCTGGGAACTGTTGCTAAGGACTGAGTGTGAAACTGAGGGAGAAAAGGCTGAGAAAGAAGCAGCGAGAGGACTCTTCCACATGTACCTCTATGAAAGTGGATGACCGACACTACTCCTGGCTTGATCTACAAAGTCATAAATTGGATTATGTTAAAATTTGGTTAAGAAATAGAATCTAGACTTTAGTCCATGGTGTGATGTGCCGAATATATGAACCTCTGATGCACCCCTGAGGTTATTAGCAAAATATTTATTTACCATTAGGTAAAGAAAGGTCAGATGCATTTATCCACAGCACTAGCAATGGATTAACAACTGACTGCCACCAGAGGCCAGAACATCAGCAGGCTTCAATAATGAATCAAAGCAACAGTAACAGAAACTGCAGCAGCAGCAATTGCTTACCATACATTGAGGACCAAAGGGAAATAGGCATTGCACTCAGTGTTTAAAAACACAGTCATTCCTCCATACCTAGGATCACCCTCTGCTTCCAAAATCGGCAGATGGTCATTCTCTGATACAAAATGGCATAGTATTTGCATATAACCTATGTACATCCTTACATATACTTTAAATCACCTCTAGAATACTTATAATTCTTAATACAATATAAATGCTATGTAAATAGTTGTTATGCTATATTGTTTGGAAATTGATGAGGAAAAAAAGTCTATGAGTTTAGTACAGACATGCTTTTTTTCCCAATATTTTCAATCCCCAGTTGGTTGAATCCATGGATGCAGAACCCATGGGTGCAAAGGGCTGACTGTATGCCATTTCAATGAATCCTCACACTCCTATGAGATTGAAACAACCTTTTATTTATTTCCACTTTACAGATAAGAACATTAAAACACAGTGAAGATAACATAATTTGATAAAGATTCCATAACTAGTTAACCTGAGCTAAAGTTGTCTGTTTTGACTTTCAAAGTTATTTCCACTCTGAAACTCAACATAGTCTTCCAATCCCAGCTTGTCATCAAGATCACTGGGGAAAGGTTGAAAAAAAACCAGGTTTCCAAACCCTTGCCCAAGATTTACAAAGTCAGAATTTGTGCTCTGGGACCTTAGTAGCTGCAATTTTTAAAGAACTCTATAATTTTGATGATCAACCTGGTTTGGAAATGACTGGTCAATTTTAATTCAAGCTAAATGTAATCCATTAAAAGGTATGAAAGATTTAAGTTAACATTGTATGGGGAAACTAGAGCATTAGGAAGGATAATAAATTAAGCAAAATGGGCCCCCACAACCTCAACATGCATTTGGATCATATTTGAAACATGTTCAAAATGTATAGACCAAGTGATGACATTCTCGAATTACCAAAGCTGTTACTTAAAAAAAAAAATGTAATGCTGATGCTGCTGTTCCATGAAATGTACTTTGAATGGCAAGGTCAGAGACTGTTAACCTATTAAAGACAGGGATCTTTTCATTTCAATCAATTGAGTATATACCTAGCACAAGGCAACAGGTGTTCTTTTTTTGTTTGTTTGTTTGTTTTTGTGCTGTTGTTATTGTTGTTTTTTTGAGACAGAGTCTTGCTCTGTCGGCCAGGCTGGAAAGCAATAGCACTATCTCGGCTCACTGCAACCTCTGCCTGCCGGGCTCAAGCAATTCTCCTGCCTCAGTCTCCCGAGTAGCTAGGATTACAGGTGCCTGCCACCACGCCCAGCTAATTTTTGTGTTTTTAGTAGAGACAGAGTTTCACCTAGTTGGCCAGGCTGGTCTTGAACTCCTGACCTCAGGTAAACTGCCCACCTCAACCTCCAAAAGTGCTGGGATTACAGGCATGAGCCACCGTGCCTGGCCAGGTGTTTTTATACATTTATTGGATAAATGACTCTCCCTGCTCCTCCAGGAAGAATTCCTGCATCTGATTAAGACCTTTTGTTTGTACTTTCCCTAAAATCTGTGTGTATAGATACGCACTTACAATAGTATATAGAAGTGGAGCTTTTGCTTCTTTGTTCTTTATTTCTTTTCATGGATAAGTTACTTGAGGGTAAGGTTTATATCATTTTCTAGATGTATTCTCAGTACTGAGGACAGTGTTCAGAATGTAAAAGGCACTCAGAAAATGTGTTTTTTTTTTTTTTTAATAAATGATTTGTAAATGCAAAACCTGCTTTTTCTCCCCCAAAGCGGGAATTCATCTCCCACTGACACATAGTTCCCTAAATCCATGCATGATCACATATTCTCAGGAGAGGGGAGGAAGAGGTACATATTAAAGTACCCATATTAAAGACAAAAGAGAAATGGGTGTCTGGGAAATGACACCTTGGCACAGAAATTCACATGCAGCTTCATCCTTAGATCAGACGCAGAGTGCAAAGGACTGAGCAAATGAGGAAATGTCTCCCCAGAACTAGACTTAATACATCAGCAGTTGTCATTTTCAACTGGTGTTTCTTGTCGTGGAGGACAGCCGCTCTGCCAGGCCAGAATTAGTTTGGCCACTGTCAAGGTCATTGTCCATTCTCAGATCTGGCAGTAAGTCTAGAGTCTGGCAAGCCTGGCTTCTCAAAGTGGATTAGGTGGGCTCTCGGAGGTGTGCTTTGGCTGCACTCCCAATTCTCATACCTAAAGGTGGGTGATGTTCTCTGAGGACGGCTGCCTCTTCAGTCTCTCTTTGGATCTGAGTCAAGCTCCCTGACCTTAGGCCTGTGCACTATTTCAGACACTGCAATTGCCCAGGCCTGCCCTGCTACAGCAATAAGCTGTGTGTCATCATCATCGTAAGTATATTCTGGCAGGAAATACATAAGTTAACCTGAGGCTAAGGCCCAGAATCAGAAAATGAGTTATAGAAGACAAAAACAAAAACAATCAAGGAATGGATGGATGGATGAATGAATGAATGAACCTCTTTTAAAACACGTGGGTAATTATATGAAACCCCATCTGTTTCCCTCTGCCAGTTCCTTAAAATTGCTTAAATTAATAAAATTTATATGTAAAAATGGGGTTATATTAAAAGGCAACCTAAGTCTTTTCCAGAAAAATCAATGAACTAGTCATACAACCCAAGGGGAAATAACTATCTTTGCAGGCCTTTTGGCCCGTCTTAGTTTCTGTTCGAATTCCCTAGGCTTTCTCACCTCAAAAGAGGTAGTTGGATGCAGTTATTGTTTATACAGGGAAGAAAGAAAAGGGGTAGTAATATAAATTTGAAGGTGAATTTCAAAATCCAGTGTAAGAAAAGGGGAGATGGTCTGACTGGCCTAGAGAGGTGAACAGTAGTTCAGAGGTACTCTTATTTATTCTATCCCTTGTTAGATTTGTGTATTTCACTGTTAAATACACTCTCATGGTGGAATGTGGAAAGAAGTGAGACAGTGGTCCGAGTGCTTGTGGCTTTGTGGCTTGTGGCTTTGTGGCTTGTGGCTCTTCCGTCTTATTCTCTCCCACCCTTCTCTCTTCCTCCATTCACATTCACATAGGTATCTGCATCTATCCATATATACCTAGATTTAGGAATACATCTGTAGATACATATTTATATGTGTAATATATAAATGATCTATAAAAAATAGGTAGGTATATTGATATATTGTAAACTAACAGCAAATTTTTGTAAGCTGGAATAGGATATTCAGCAGGCCAGCAGCCCAAAGGGCTCCACCAGGAAAGCCATCTTCTCAGGCTTCTGTGATAACCTCAATGTTAATCTGGACCACTCCTAGCGTCCTTCATGGTAGCCCTACTTTTAAGTGGCAGGGTCATGAATGTAAAAAGGACTTTCTAAACCTTCCTGAAATGTCTCCTTCAGGGAGCCCATCACCAGGGACGCCAGGAACAGCTTCCAACAGGGCCCAGGAGAGGCCGCAGGAAGGACCCCTTCCCTCTCAGAGAGACTTCTCAGGAAACAATTTCAGACTCTGACCTGGGAAGAAAAAAACTTCTCTCCACTAGGCTTCCAGCTGCTGCTGCTTCTGAAAATATAGTCCTCTGAGACCCTCCCCATTCCCAGCTTCCAACCATAGGGATGAGAAGTTAGATTGGGAATGACCCTAAGGGATCTCTGCCCAGTTTTCTGGAGGAGGAGAATGGAGTGGCAGGTACTTGCCTCGGGATGGGGATCCTATGGCTGGGGATACATGGCTGGCAGCGCCGACCAGAGCCCAGCCTGCCCCCCAGCTCCTTGGGCCCCGTTTCCTTCGCATCCCGCACACCCACCCTCCTCGCGAGGGCAGCTTCCCCAGCACACGCCCCAGCACCACTTTCCTCTGACGTCCGCCTCCTGAGCTCTGACGATCGCCCCCGCCGGCCGCCCTTATAAAGGGGACTTTTCCCAATACTCGATCGATTGCCGCCTCGCCCGGCGCCGCGCGCCCTCCGCCGGCGCCCACACCTGTCAACTCCGCGCGCTCCCAGGTTCTTGGAGACGCCGGGTGAGGAGCCGCCCTGACCGACTGGCCCCCCTCCGCACTGCACCCTTGCCCCACCCCGCACCCTCCCTTTCTTCACCCTCGCACCCACACCCCTCACGGTGCCAGGGGGCGGCGGCCCCGGGCGGAGCGCTTTCGCGTGCAGCTACCACTCCAGGTAGGAGCTTAGCGGGCATTCCTGCGCCTAGGGGCCCGCACCCTCGGAAACGCCTTGGGCACCGAGCCCGGGAGGTTTTAGAGGGGAGGGACGCGGCGTTTTTGCCTCTCGGTGGGATGCAAGGGCGGGTTTGCTGTCTGGCACCGCTGCTGTCAGGGTGCAAGAGGCTACAAAGTCTGGGCGCAGGAGATGGGTAGAAGGGGCCGAGGAAGGGCCGCAGGGGGCCGGGAGAGCATCGGGCTGCCGCGGAGAGGAACTTGCCTGCTTGGTAGCTCACAAAGGCAGAGACCACCCAGCCCGCGGGCGCTTCTTTTGCCTCTTTTAAATTCCAAAGAGGCTGATTCTTTTCCCCAAAGGCTCTTCAGCCACCTGCATGCACAAATATCAGAGTTTCCCCCAGAAACTTGTGTTTGAGAGTTTGGGTTCAGGGAACAGCCGTGGTCACAAAGGTAAAAAGTAAATAAATAAATAAATAAATAAGAACAAGAATTTCAGAAGGTGAATGCTTTCCAATCTGCCGTTTGTCTTCTAAGAGTCTTGATTTTAGTATCTTTGATCCTTCTGTTGTGCTTTTAGGCAATCGTATTTAAAAAGCAACAACAACCACAACCACCACCACAACAAAAAACCTTTTCCTGTATGTACCATTAATGGGGGGTGATGAATTGAATAAAGGATATTGGGCGAAGAAGATCAAGAGAGTGGACCCTTTAAACAGAAAACATACTTAGTTGCTATAGTAACTTGAACTACAGAAACTTGTTGAAAATGTGGAGTTTGATGTGTTTTTGAAATGAATTTTTCTAAAGATTTTTTTTTCAGATATTTTTATATCAGATTACTACTGAAGCCATTCTCTGAAGTCGTTTGAAAGGACAGATAAAAGAATGAATAAATTAATGGATATTTTAAAATTTTCAGAATAGTCATTTGTAAAACACTTAAAGTGAATAAATAATTCTAGAAGAGTAACTTAGTTCCAAAACGCAAATACAGCTCTACTCTTTGTAAATGATTTGACAGTTACTGAGTTAAGATATACACAAGGTTAATTTTAAATTTAAAGTATGTATGAAACACACAAGGATTATGATTCCATTTATTAAACTACATTTCCATTTTTTTTTTCTGTTTCTTGCAAACTCAAAGCAATGTTACATTGTTAAATAAAAGTAGGATAATGTAGTGGACACTGATTGGTAACTGCCCATTTTACATGTGGTTTCAGCGTTGTATTCTTTCTGTGAGTGACACAGGGTCTCTCATGATCCAGCTGGTTTACTCCTGGCTGCCTACGTGTGCATAGTGCTCTACTGATTTATCATGCATTCCTGTATTTTCTTCAGAAGTCTTAATGAAGTAGCCAGCTGCAGAAGAATCTGGATCATTAGATAAAAATGACTTTCCATGTGGAAGGACTGATAGCTATCATCGTGTTCTACCTTCTCATTTTGCTGGTTGGAATATGGGCTGCCTGGAGAACCAAAAACAGTGGCAGCGCAGAAGAGCGCAGCGAAGCCATCATAGTTGGTGGCCGAGATATTGGTTTATTGGTTGGTGGATTTACCATGACAGGTACGTTCAGACGCCGCCGGCTCCATGCAGTCCTCCCTTCCTTGGCATCTGTGTGTGTGCAGCGTGTGGCTTCAGACTGACAAAGCAAATGCTGCTCTTTGTCCTTTGGGGATTCTTTATGTTCACTAGTTATATATATTTTAAAATAATTTTCTGTTCATTTAAAACCTAAAAATAAATTGGTTTCAACTCAGTAGTACTTGAACAAAAATGATTTGATAATAAATCACTGGACTGAAGAGCCATGAAACAAATCTTGGCTCTCTGGGCTGTTGAGTGGATGGAAACAGAGTGAAAACAAAGAGGTGGGGAAGCTGTCCTAGTATTACAAGCTATGTATCCGCTAATTAATGTGATAGGCAGCATCTCAACGTGTCCAGTAATACGTGCATAAAGTTGTGACTTTGAGATTTAAATGATAAGTGTCAATGAATACCAACTAGTGATGGTTTTTAATCTGCATAAATAAATGTGGGGGTGATAATATTTCCAATTGAGTAATTCCCTGTTTTGAAACCAAATAATTTCATTTAATAACTAATTCCTCACAGGAAGACAATCGCATGTTATGACTCCACAGCACTAATAAAGAAATGTCATGAACCTTGTTATAAAAGGGAAAACCTAGGGCGTGTCCTCATAGGAATCCCCAGGCCACCATCTGTAGTCATTTCTCATTCAAACCTTCGTTATGTTAGCAGGAGCTGATATTCTTTCTTACTTTGCACTAAGGTGGTTCTGTTTAAGGGGTGATTTGTTTCTTTACTATATTCTTCTTGGTCATTGAAAATCATTCTGAAAATATCAACTTAAAATTATATGTTTAATATTTGATACGGTTGCACTAACAACACATATTTCATTACAGAGTCTTAGTGGAGTTTTTAAACATTTGCAACATAGCAGGAACTCTGAGTGTTCATTGGAAAAATATCCCATGGGAAATTATATCAAGTGATGCCCAATTTCAGTCTCGAAGTGCAATTTTAAAATGATTCACCGTGTATCAGGTAGTTTACCAAACCAGTCTGGGAAGAGGTCATCCATGTTCCGAACCCCTTGACTTTGGCCATCTGAAACCTACAGTGTTCTATGTGAGCCATCAGTTTGATCTTTCAGACATTGACATTTTATCTTTGTTTAACTCTTCACCCACTGTACGTGGATTCATTTGGTCTTTCTAACAGCACTATGATGACGCTCTGGGGTTAAGTGAAGATCCCGGGTTACAAGGTTAACAAGGACCAAGGCTGCAGGCAGAACCAAACACAGGTCTCCGGTGGCCATGCTGGCGACCGCCGCATGCTGTGCCACATGCAGCCCTGTAACTAGTTTCACTTTCTTTCTTTCAAAAGGTGCACAGTTTGTAAACACTGTAGAAAGAATAAGAAAGCTGCTATATATCAAACTATGTTGTTTATTGAAAATAATTATAACCCTCTATATTCTCATTTAATATTCTGTTCAATATGGTCATAAAAATAATATTTTATAATTTGCTTTTACCATTTAGAAGGTTTTTTTCCAACCTAATAAGCTATTAAAAGATACAGAAAATATTTGAATAATGCTATTTTTTATAAAGGGCCATGATCTTCCTCAGTTTGTAAAACTTTTTTTTTTCTTTCTCAGAACTCAAAATAACCTGGTCAATATCATAATTCATTTAAAATCTGAACCATACTACCTAACCTTGTCAGATTGATTGACTTGGATATATTTTATAAAGAATAGAGATTTTTAAAAAATGTTGATTCTTTTAAAAGTGAGTATAGTTTAAGAGTTTGTGATCTCACTCATGGATCTGACGCAAAATATACAAACATGGAGAGCAAATGCTGTTACAGAAGAGACTAAATTCATTTAAAAAGGGGACTTTTAAATCTTAGTAAGTAGTCAAGCCCTCACTTCTATACCACAATAGTTGCAATGATTCAGGCACTCATTTTCTTTTTGGACAAGGGACAGTGAACTTACACAATGACAAATGATCACTAATGAGCTTTGTATTTGTAAGACCATCAGACCATTTACTTTATGCAGTGAAGCATTGACGCGTTAGCAATTCCAGTTACCTAGTAGAAAGATAAAGTCTCAAGTTTTCTGCCTGTAAGAATTTATTTCTTCAGGTCATGGTTACACACACAGTGGAAAAAAAAAAAAAAAACCATTTAAAAAATTTCAGCAGGGCTTAGAATAAGAAAACAAATAATGCCATTTGTTATTTGTTAACACTGGGTGTAAAAGCTACTGCAAAGGTGGGAGTGATTGCTAAATATGTATTTGGCTCCAGGATTTTATATATAAACTTTTCATTTAAATGTACTTAAAATTCCTATGTAGGAAAATCTTTTTATGTCAACCCTAAGACTCCCTCTTCTTTGCTTTGTATTAGATTAAAAGCCAGATAAATTTTGGCACAAACACAATAGAAATACATCCTAGGTAGTTTTGTCTAGATATTATTTCATTTACCTACATTCTAACTGTGAGATTTTGGAAAATTCATCAGAGTTAAATGTTATTCCTAATGGGATGATGCAATCTATAATTCAGCCTCATATCTGATAAATTTTTTTACCAACCTGTGACCATCATAACTTTACACAAATTCTGCATAAGGATTGTTTTGAATATTTCAACCACACTGTAACCTCGAAAAGGTATAAACTGCAAAGTTTAGTGTTCTCTTCAGCATTAGTTTTTCAGCAAGGATTCAATATTATACTGTTTCCTCAGAGAAAATGGTACTAGTATTACATTGTCTATTCGGAGAAAAATATTAATCTGTAGCTCATGCTTGGCTCAAACCTGTCAAGTCAAAACTTATTTTCTTTGGTTCTTTGACCTCCTTCCCTCAGCTATTATGCTACAGAAATTTTATTTATCTGAATAAGGCATTTTTCATTACTTATTGTCAAATAGTAAATACCTTACTAAAAGATCCATATTAAAATATAGAATTGCAAGTATGTACACAGTTCACATTTTATATTCTTCTGAGTGCTAGGTAGTCTAGGCCTTAAGGTAACATTTAAACTCACTTTGGACACCTTGTAGTAGAAGTGTCATCTCGATCCTCTCTTCACTCCTAATAATTTAAGGTAGTAAGTGCAACTTAGTGGTGATGGAGATAACATTTGCAAGCTCCGATATCCCCAGAGTGTTCAAGAAAGACTCTATTTCTATCAGTGAGAAGCACACTTCCACATACATACACCCACCTACATACATGCATGTGTTCACACACGCATGTACACACACATACCACTCCCTGAGGACAGTATGTAAACATCAATACAATTAAAATGGAAGGACCTTGAAATAAAGAAATTTTACCCCATGACCTCAGACTATATTATATATAATATCATGAAAATATTGCTGACTCAATGCATTTAGAAAACATCCAGGGCAGCACTATCCAATAGAAATATAATGTGAGCCGTAAACATAACGTTGAATTTTCTACAAACCTCTAAAAACAAAAAGAAATAGGTAAATTCATGTTAATAATATAACTTAGGTAACTCAATTCATCCAACATGTTTTCATTTCAACATGTGATCAATGAAAGAAAAAACATTTGAAATCTGGTGTATATTTTATATTCCTAGAACAACTCAATCCAGGCTAGTCACATTTCAGGTGCTCAGTAACCTCCAGTAGCCACTGGTTTGGCAGGGAGGTGTGGGTGTAACAGGTAAGACAGTATCACTCCCTCACTTTTCATTCTGTTTCAGCTACCTGGGTCGGAGGAGGGTATATCAATGGCACAGCTGAAGCAGTTTATGTACCAGGTTATGGCCTAGCTTGGGCTCAGGCACCCATTGGATATTCTCTTAGTCTGATTTTAGGTAAGTGAAAGTGCAAATCTCAGTGACTCACTCAGTAAAGCATACAGAACAAGAGTGTAATAACAAGTGGAATAACCAGTCAAACACTGTAAATAACCATTGTAAAAAAAAATGTCCCCTGAGATCTTTAAGGAGCCGTTACCAGAAATTGGTAAGTAGCAGAACACTAGTGCTTAGATTATTTGATCTCTTCGTTATGGAATATATTTTTAAAATCCTTTGATCCTGTGGCTATCAGCACAGTGAATTTCTTAACGTAATCATGTTTTATTTCTTTCAAAACAAGTATGGATATATCATTAAAAATGAATCAGCTTGAAATGTACCTGTATTTCTTTTAGCAAGTCAAATGAATAAGAGGTCAAAAGTATTATATAACAGAAGGTACCTCATTTTTTGGGCACTCAGAAGGCTTTTATTGAATCTGTGCTTATTCAAAACCTCTAAATGCTCTGTTGAGTGATAGATATGCATTGAGGCATTTAAGTGAGCGATGTGTTGGTTCATGTTTTTCAATTCACATGCCTCAATGAGATCCACTTGTCTTTGGACACATACAATGGTAAGTGTACTAAATAATTTACATTAGATTGCTAAACCTAATATTTAGAGTAAGTTGGTACTGTGTGCACATTATATTTCAGACTGGTTCCTCAATCCATACAGGTGTTCTGAAAAATGCATTTCCCTTGAGAAGTGGCAGTATAGTAAAAGACTATTATATTACATTTTTTTATTTCCTCCTAAACACTTGCTTAATTTTTAGGTGGCCTGTTCTTTGCAAAACCTATGCGTTCAAAGGGGTATGTGACCATGTTAGACCCGTTTCAGCAAATCTATGGAAAACGCATGGGCGGACTCCTGTTTATACCTGCACTGATGGGAGAAATGTTCTGGGCTGCAGCAATTTTCTCTGCTTTGGGTAAGACCCAACTAAGTTGTTCTAGCTGCATCTCCGCAGTGAACTAAACATCAATCAGATACACAACCTTACTTTCTTCAGCCTTGGCTTCTGAAGACATTTTTATTAAAAACATATACTGAACCTTATTTATATGCATAAAAGCTTAATGGAAATTTTATGTTTATTTGCAATATGGTGGCAGAGGTTAAATAAAACCTCAGCCACACTTTCTATACTTGAATTGCCTCTTTAGACCAATAATCATGAATTATTATGATCAATTTGCTTTTATGAGTCATATATGATTTTGAACAAAGCATAGTGAATTAAGCATAGCTAAAAAGTGCAGTTTACTTAAAAGAAATGTTTAAAACAAGGATTCATGAGCCAGGGGTTAGTGAGAATACTAACATATATTTTTGACGTTGAATACATTTAAATAAATGACTTATATCTTAATTTCTTCCAATAAGTGTTGTTTCTGCAAACTGAGAACTTTTTACCATTGTTTTCCCTCTAATAACTGCCATGTTAATTGGCATAAACACAAATATAAAACTTAGATAGTTTAGATAATTCCCAAGACAACAGTGTTGCATGCTATTCTAAAAGCACTAATATTTTTAGAGATGTTGGCTTTTTAAATAAAATGTCTAATTAAAAAATATATAAAACAAAGTCAGTTCCAGCAGTAAATAACATTCCTGGAGAAGTGAGATATCACTAACCCTCTGCTGACAGAGTAGGTAAATAATGTAAGTCACACGGCAAAACTACAAACTTGAAATATTTCAATAAATTGATATTATAAAGCTCAATGTTATGGTTTAGTAGTGGAAAAAAATAAGTATGGTAGAGTGTAACAAGAATTTCCCCTTCAGTTTAAATGTCTTCTCAATAACTCATATGAAAAAGTTTGCCCATGCCTTAGCATCTCCTCAGCTCCAATCTACCCTTAGAGACAGGCTTAGATGTACCACATGGGGCCAGTTGAGAATGTTGGACCTGACTGAGGCTGTTGAGGCAGCTGGGAGATGGAAGCTCCCCATAAAGGCGTGCACTGCCCCGCCTTCAGCACATCCAATTTCATCCTGCAGGTTAGTCAGGACTTTTTTGATTCCCAACTAGAAAACAGAGTGACTGTTGCGGAAACAAGAGTATTTGATCGTTATAAAATACAGTAAGAACTAGGTGGAAAATGCTGCACTTCCCTGGTGCTGGATAATAATACTCTACACCCACTGCTGCTCTTATGTTCTAATGATATTACGTGTAAAACTACACCTTGCTTTCCACCTGCCTCTCATTAGTTGAGTTGCAATGGGGGCTTATTTGCCATTGTTTTCAACACCAAAAAATTTTAATTTTAAGAACAAATTACCTGCTGAGGTATCAAAAAAGGAGTGGGCTGAGTATATAACAAAATACAAAATGCTCACTCATTGAATAAAGATCAACTTATATAATAGAGTCCTGAAAAAGAATAGAATTAATAAGCTAATGCTTCTAAAGTATTTTGGAAATATATAGTAACGAAACTGTGAACTTTGTTATAATTAGTTTTGTATATATGTGTGTCTATGTTCGTGCCTGTATTACAATATACAGTCAGGTTAAGGATGTAGATGCATTCTGAGAGATGCATCAGTAGGCAATTTTGATGTTGTGTGAACATAGAGTGTACTTACACAAACCCAGCTGGTAGCGCCTGCTACACACACAGGCTATATGGTATAGCCTATTGCTCTTAGGCTACAAACCTGTGCAACATGTTACTGCACTGAATACTGTAGGCAATTGTAATGCAATAGCTACAACATCACTAAGCAATAGGACTCCTTCAGCTTCATTATGATTTTATGAGAATTTGTGTATTTGTGGTTCATCATTGATGGTAACATTATTATGTAATGCATGATTACATATATAAAATATGTTACTGTCTGTATCTTTCTACACACTCACATGCACACATCTATCAAACAACATATGTAAAAACATTGCTGCAATTGCTTGAACTCTTTGAGGGGGAGAGAGAGAGTGTGTGAGTGTGTGTGTGTGTGTGTGTGTGTGTGTGTGAAGTTACTTACTGGGTACTATGTACGTTATTTGGGTAATGAAAGCACTGAAAGTCTAAACTTCACCACTATGTAGTATACCCGGGTAACATCATTGCAACTGTAATCTTTAAATTTACACAAATAAAAGGTAATAGTTGGACTTCATTAAAATTTAGTGTTTATTACAAATAATTTGATATATTCAAGAATATATAAGATCTATTACCACCTTAGTGTGAATGTGTATAGTTCACCATTGAAACATAGGAGAATCTTAAACTATTTTCTTGGTAGAAATTGACATCTTCCAACTTTTTAAAGAAATGTGTATTTATACTCCTAACAGCTCAAGTTCAGTGGATTTTCATAATTTTGCAGTGCATTTATTTTATAGCTTCATGAGTAGACTAATATTTACTAGCATACCTCAAAGTGTCACTTTGTTTTACTTACTGCAATTGATTTAATTATTCAGAAAATATTTTAGAGACATTTTTATCTAATTTTAATAGTGATAATGGAGAGGTGATTGACGTCTCGAATATCTCTGAGTTACAGTTAAGTGACAGCATCTACTAGGACCCCAAATCTTTGAGATTTTAGTCAGGTAATCTTTATTTTATAATTGAACTTTTCATAATTCATGGTATGTAGCTTAGAAGTGTTATTAAAGTGGAGAACTACACACACACAAAAAAAACAACAAAGAATTGCAAGTTTCAATTTGAAGTAAATGATCTCAGGAAAACAATTACTTTTCAAATATCTATGAAACAGCTCAGTCAATTATCTAAAGTCACTCATCTATACTTGATCTCTCTTCTTTGTCTTCTTTCTCCAACTTCTTACTAGATTTTTCTTTTTAATGGGTCTTTACTCCGGAAAATAATTTTATTTTATCGCCATAGCAAAAGCATTGAAAAATATTTTGTACTGATATTTTGGATCAACACATCTTATATTGAGATAATGTAGTTTCATCTCCAGTGAGCTGTATATACTACTAGCATGCCGACTGAGGAATGGGGGTAGCGTGTAAGACCACTCAGCTGGCTGCAACTGATGATACATAAAAGCACAGATCCATTTCATGTATGCATTTAATAATGTGACATGTAAACTGTATAGTTTTGAGAACAATAGGGAAAGGACTAGTAAAGCAACAAGTGAATTATGAACTGTCAGTCCAAGAACCACAGTGGCCCAAACTTGTCATACCTCAATACGTTCAGTGGAAATATAAGGACCAACAAACACAATAAACAATGTTATAAGGAGAAACATAAATTTGATTTCTAAGAGAAGTTTAAAATTTTGATGATGAAAATTACTTAAAAAAGTATGATATTCAAATCTTAGGCTCTTCAGTATATTGGTATCCTAGGAGCAGGACTGGTATATTCTACCAATTAAATAAAATAAGAGTGATCTGTCACAAATTAAAGCGGGAGAGAGTGATTAATAACATTTACCAATTTGATAATTTGTTCCTACAAATTTTTCTCAACTCTTTGCCGCCTTAACCATTTGTTAGCTATCAAAAGCTAGCAGGGGGCAGAGTAAATGCAAAATAGCAAGTGAATGTTAATTGTAAAATGTGGAAATGGATGATCATGTTTCTCAGAAAGCCTTGTGTTTTTCATAGATGTGACTAATGTATTTCATATACAGTTATGTGCCATGTAATGACATTTTGGTCAATGATGGACTGCATATATGACAGTGGTCCCATAAAATTATAATACCATATTTTTACTGTTACTTTCTCTATGTTTAGATATGATGTTTAGATATTCAAATAATTACCATCATGTTACAGTTGCCTACAGTGTTCAGTACAGTAACAAGCTGTATGAATTTGTAGCGCAGGATCTATAGGCCATACCATGTAGCCTAGGTGTGTAGTAGGTTATACCATCAAGATTTGTGAGTATACATTGTGAAGCTGCACAACAATGAAATCACCTAACAACACATTTCTCAGAGCCCATCCCTATTGTTAAGCAACACATGGCTATATTTGATTGAGTCAGAGTTCCAGATAGTGAAATTATTTTGAGTTCTCGTAATGTAATTAAATTTCTCAGTAATTCAGGGTCTTCCATAAGCATACTACGGATCTGTGTGTCCTCCACATAAATAAGTTAGCAAACCACTCATTTCAGAAAGCAAAAGTGTGTGTCTCACTGAATTTATTAAGATATACAAATTTCAATAGAAAAATTAACTTTAGGTGTTATCATCCACTACATTTCATATGAGAGAGAGACAAATGTTGTTTATCACTAAACTTTCACTGTGTCCTTATACAAAGAGCAGAATCTGTCTGGGCACCTTGACCACAGCACTCTCTTGTTTGTTTCAGGAGCCACCATCAGTGTGATCATTGACGTGGATGTGAACATTTCTGTCATCATCTCTGCACTCGTTGCCACTCTGTACACCCTGGTGGGAGGGCTCTATTCTGTGGCCTACACCGATGTTGTTCAGCTCTTTTGCATTTTTGTGGGGCTGGTAAGTGGGAGCACCCAAGATTCTCCTCCTTTTTTCTGTAAAAGACAATGTATTTCATACTAACTCTTTAAAAATTAGTAGAAATCTTATTTTCCCTCATGAGTAATACATGCTAAATCACATATTATATGAAATTTCAAATTTCTCCATAAATTAATTAGATGAAAAACTAGTCATTTTGATAACATTTGACAGAAAAGTGTGCTCTATGTTGAATTGTTAGAAAGGTCTAGGTCTTCCTTTCCTTCATGCCTAGATTTGATGGAAACGTATGCATGATCTCCTTTGAGTATTTAAGACAATCCATTTTCCTCGGCAGAAATAACAAAATTCAAACCTTAGTGGCAACCTGTACAAGTCTCCTTTTATGTTAGTTGGTGAATTCTAAGAATGCTCATAAGACATAGAAATGATCCCATTGGAAAACTGTGGATTTCAAATATTAATCATCACTATTTGTGGTCTAAAAACAAAGACAATTCATAATTATATAAGGCACCAGAAAGATTTATTATCTATTGTTTTTATTATAATTATGAGACATGAGTATTATTAGCACTATATTAAAAACACTTGTGTGTGTCTGAACACATTTTAGTCAATGTTGAAGAAATGTGGACAGTACAGTTATGCATATAATATTCAATACCTAAGATGTAGCAAAAGAAGTATAAAAACTGGTGTGTCCATGCTGGGCTAGGGTTGTCATAGGTTCACATACATTATCTCATCATACACATATATTATCCCAGTTGTAGATTCTGTAGCGGCAATGCCCTCCTGCAAAGCCCACGGACAGAGCAAGCTAACACTAGAGATCATGATTCATTTTCCCAAGGATGGTTAAGTACTCTTGGTTCTCCTCATCTTTATGTATTTATCTTACAATGTAAAGCATTTCATTATATTTTACTTTTGACACTAGACTCTTAGAAATTAAAAATGAAGAAGTAATCTCATGCTCTTCTCTCCTTTTCATAAACGTTCCAGCATCTCTAATAATGTCCTAGAGGAAAAATTTTAAAAAGCGGACTACAATTAGATGTATAGTTTAACTATGAATTTACATGTGCCAGCAAAGATTATAATATTTTCTCTTTTTCTCCTTAGACATTTTGCATTTCGTGGAATTTCATCCATTCATATTGTAACTGAATACAAGAATATTTAATTTACTCAAGGACTCCCACTATTTCTATTTAGATTACCAAAATTAAGTGGACTGTACTGAAATTCTGATTTTTCCTTAGCATCAACATAAATTTCCAGAAATAAAATAGGGAACATAGAAATAAATCCCTCTTCAGAATGTCAGGAGCCAGGTTGGTTTGGCAACGACAGCTCTCATAACTGATGTACTAGGTATTCTAAGAAACACAACCCAAGGGAATGAACCTATTATTGATGATATATGTGATTTCTCATTGCTTTGTATGAGACTAGAACTTAAAACCCATGGGTGCATAAATCAAGTATACAAGTGTAAAGATGACAGTGCAAAGATGTTAGAATATTTTTTCTGCCACAAAATGTAGCCACATTGATAAGGAATGAAGTTTTGTTGGTTACTAGTTAAGGCCCTATTGAATTGGCTGAATAAAAGACTAAATGATGTTGTTTTCCAAACTTTAATTACTGTATGAGCATACATAATTAATCAACTTACCCCTTAAACGGTCTTTTTTCAAATTCTCTAGTATTATTGATTTTATCATCACCCCCGGAGCTCCAAAACTGTACACTTGAGGTTTTTCTGTTCATTTTCCCTCTCTCTGACCTCTCTCTCCTTCTTGTAATGTAAGGGTTGTTGACTTGCTCTTCATAAACCTTTTTAGTACTGGTATTTTTTCATTCCCAGTGTCACTGCTGTACTTCAGGCCTTCATCTAGGTGGAGCTGAAATCACCTGCCACTGTCCCTGACACTTCCTTTTTGCTAAACTCACTATTCATGTCTATGTTATTAAATTTCAAAAGAAATTCCACTGAAATCTTTTTAAGACTTAAAAGATTTTTTTCTAGCTTCCAGTTGCCTGCAAAAACAAAATACAAATCCTTTAACTTGCAATGTGGGTTTTCTCCACACATCCATCTTTATCTCTCCCATTTCCCCAAACTACTCCCATGCCAGCAAAACCCGTCACCAACAGATGTGGGTGCACACACATACACACACACAAACACACACCACATATTCTTCTATTCTTTGCCTTGCTCCATCTAAACATCTCTTCCTTCAATTCTTTATTATTCTACCTGTTATTATCGGGCCCATCTTTGAAGGCTTATATGTCACCCATATATTTCTCAATCACATATTTTCTTATTACTTTAATGAATGGATATCTTTCCTTAATTCACAGAAAACATAAAAGAGTGTGTGCGTGTATACACATACATATATATACACACACACTTCCACTTCAAGAATTGTGTGTATATATGTGTGTGTGTATACACACACACTCTTTTATATGGATATATATTTCAAATATAATTTTTAAAATATTTTATTTTATTTATTATTATTATTTGTAGAGACCAGGTCTCATCATATATCCCAGGTTGATCTTGAACTCCTGGACTCAAGCAATCCTCCCACACTGGCCACCCAAAGTGCTAGGATTATAGGCATGAGCCATTGTATCTGACCATTTTTTTTTTTTCTTTTTTGAGACAGGGTCTGGCTCTGTCACCCAGGCTGGAGTGCAGTGGCTCAGTTACCGCTTACTGCAGCCTCTGCCTGTCAGGCTCATGCAATCCTCCCACCTCAGCCTCCCGAGTAGCTGGGACTACAGGTGTACACCACCACATCTGGCTGATTTTTGTATTTTTTGTAGAGATGGGGTTTCACCAGGTTGCCCAGTCTGGTCTAGAACTCCTGAGCTCAAGCAATCTGCCCACCTGGGACCTCCCAAAGTGCTGGGATTACGGGCCTGAGCCACAGTGCCTGGCACCCATTTATTTTTTTTGAAATACAATTTTTTAAAATTTAGATGGAGTCTTGCTCTGTTGCCCAGGCTAGAGTGCAATGTCCAATCTTGGCTCACTGCAACCTCTGCCTCCAAGGTTCAAGCAATTCTCCTGCCTCAGCCTCCTGAGCAGCTGAGAAATACAATTTTTTATTAGAACTCAAGTTTGTGTTATCCAACATTTAACAGAAGAGGAAAACGAAAACAATCCACATCTCTCCCCTCCTCCCACCACCCACAAACAAGGGGATATATATCTCAATAGCTACCTATCTATTTACGTGTGTGTGTGTGTGTGTGTGTGTGTGTGTGTGTATGGACAGACAGACACAGACAGACAGAGACAGATAGCTGATAGATAGGCAGGCAGATAGATACATAGATAGATTGACTGATTGACAGATATTTCAAATCTAATATTTTCTTCCTAGAGATTTTGTGTTGCTGCTGCTATAGTTTGTATGACATGGTATAATCAAGCATTGAAATAGTCAAAGTGCTATTTTAATTTATCTAAATCAGTATTTTATGGTGCCCAACAGAAAACAGAGAACATGATTTCCGGTCCTTCTCTGTCTGAACTGGAGGAATTACTGAGCTGTGCAGTGTGTGAGGTGTATAAATCTTGCATCTATCAGACAGTTGAAAATCATGGCCTAGGGCTCCAGTGTCACTTTCTGTTGCAGTGGATCAGCGTCCCCTTTGCATTGTCACATCCTGCAGTCGCAGACATCGGGTTCACTGCTGTGCATGCCAAATACCAAAAGCCGTGGCTGGGAACTGTTGACTCATCTGAAGTCTACTCTTGGCTTGATAGTTTTCTGTTGTTGGTAAGTATTGCCTTTATCTGAGGAATGTGATCTAATTGTTCCTAAAATCAAATTTATTTTCACGATTTTCATATTCATAGTAAAAAAAAAAATGTGCTTGTGGGCTCATGGCCATTTCTGAATTGAGGACGTTCTCCTGGGAGGGTGGAGCCAGGGCCGGACTGTCGTGGCTGACAGTGTCAGGGTGGAGAACAAATGAGGCCCTAAGGGGACAGCGCGAGGTGTTCTGTGTGGTGTGTCCTCATTTCCGTTGTGATGTAAGTCAAGGAATAACATGCCCTACCCCTAGAACTTTCCCCAACCTGAAGGCAAAACCTCATAAAAGCTTTATTTTGTGTTTTGAATTAAGGCATGAAACCCAACTTATGGAATAAGTCTCTCATTCACTCTTGAATTACAGAGTAAGAGAATTACTAGTGCTAGAGGCCCTAAGTGAGGCGGGTTGGAAAAGTACGTGTCACTCGGGAAAGATGCCAAGAGAGAGGCCCTCAGGAGCCAGAGGAAGCTTGAAAACAGGCAGAACTTTGGGGCAAAGGTGCAGGCACTTTGAGGAGAACATGGAAGAGATAATGGCCAATCCCACTGAGGCAAGAGGGAACAACCAGAAGAACTGACCAGATTTTATGACTGTGCTAATTAGAGGAGTTAGGCCTGAAAACAACACACTGTATTTGATTTCAACGTACGAAATCGACTATGGTGGAGTGTGGTGGCTCAGCCCGGTAATCTCAGCCCTTTGGGAGTCTGAGGTGGAAGGTTCATTTTGAGGCCAGGAGTTTGAGAACAGCCTGGACAACATAGCAGGACCCCATCTCTACAAAAATAATCTTTTTTAAAAAAGAAATAGATTACTTGTTCTATTAAACTTAAAGGTAAATTGGTTATTTTTGTTTTCTCTGTAGAAGTTTGGCAATATTGTATGACTTTGTGATCATGGCACGTGGCTGAATTTTAGCATTATCTCAACATTCAAAGTAACTGTGTCTTTTCCAGTAAAAATGTTTCTAGTAAGGGATAGGAAAATATGGGGAAAATATATATTTCCAGTGGTGGACTGGAGGGCTTCTTTGCCTAAGGATTGTTGAGAAATCTGTTGGCTCTCATTTTTCTGGAATGGCTTAAAATTATGAACTGGAGTGAGAGTAAATATGTATATGTAACTATACCTGCATAGTAGATGTGCTTATGGTTACATCATAGAGATGATGAGACTTAGAACAGTTAAGCAATTTGTGAATAATCACACCATTGTCTGAGTTAGAGACTGATATAGAATATTAAGAACTCAAAGTCCTTTCCCCTACACCAAGCTTTAGTCTTCAGACTATTCATCTTTAAAATAAGACATTGTATAAAGTGATTGCTAAATTCCTTCCAGCTTTACAAAATTATATGACTTAGTCGTATTCATGATTCAAATTGTAAGACAAGTTAAAATAGTACATGTTGAAGAAATGAATAAACTATAGAAATCAGCCTTGAAATGCTGCATCAATAGTCTTGATCTTCCAGTTGTCTCTCCTACATCCCCTACATGAAGATGACTTGTCAAGTCCTGCTAATGATACTGTCAGTGTATCTCCCGGTCACACATGGAACCTGCCCACTGTCCCTATGTTTGCTCTCTGTTAGGTAGACTGCATTCCTTACCTGGTCTACTATGATAACCCCCACCAGTCTCCCTGATGGCAGCCTGCCCACCTCTTACTCCCCCATGCCCATTTTCCATATTGCTAACTACTTTAGTCAGTTTGGGCTGTTGTTACAATTTACCATGGACTGGGTGATGTATAAACAGAAGAATATAATTTTTATAATTCTGGAGGCTGGAAATCTGAAACCAGGGTACCAGCATGATTAGGTTCTCAAGATGGCAGTATTCCAGGTTGCAGACTGTCCACTTCTTGTTGTGGCCTCACATGGTGGAAAGAGGGTGAGAGAGCTCTCTGGCCTCTTCTCAAAAGGGTCCTAATCCCATAATGAGGACTCCACCCTTATGATCTGATTATCTTCCAAAGGCCCCACCTCTGAATATGATCACATTGGGATTAGAGTTTCAAGGTATGAATTTTAGGAGGACAAACATTCAGTCCATTGCATCATGAGAGCTTCTGTTTGTAGATGAAGTCAGACTTTACCCTACTTAAAAACTTCTGATGACCTAAATGTCCAGGGTGATGAATATGTAATTTATGATGTGTCAATCCATTCAAGTCATTGACATGCAAGTTGTCAATTAATGATATATTGATAGAACAGGTCACAAAATGAAAGGAAAAGGTTTTGGAAGAATGTAGACTTGAGGAATGGGGTTATGAATTTTAGAATTTTTCCCTTTAATTACTTTTGAACATATATGGCTTTTATAAGAAGGAGATTGTTATGGTATCTATGTAACAGATACTCTGCTTAGCCCAAGTGAGACCATGATAAGACAGACGTCCCCACCAGAGCCCAGTGAGACAGACAGGCAGTTAATGAAACCTCAATACATTGTGCTACGGCAAGCTCATTTATCAATTCATTCATTAGTTCATGTGACCAATATTTATGGAATATTGACTTTATGCCAGGAAGAGAAGTAGCAGTAATCTAGCCAAAAGTGTGTTTCCAGCTTCTCCTGCAACCACTCCCTCACTCACTGACCTTCATCACACCAAACACCCAGTGGTCTCAGCTGCCTGGTTGCTGTCGTTATTTTCTTCTTTCCTATTAGTTTCTCTCTCAGGTACTCTCTTCTCCCTCGATCTCCACCTATGAAAATGCTCTCAAAGCCTACGGACAATCTGCACTTCATTTCTGCAGGTTTTCCTGTTAACATGCAGCTACCCTTTCTCTCTTCTTACCACCTCTTTCTTGTCGCAAATAATTAATGGTTTATCATTTTAATTTCCATACAGACCTCTTTATATCATGCAACAAATCGCATTATAGTTTAAACATTTTTGATCGCATATGCTCAATAAGAAAATTAAGCACATTGCAATAGAGGTATGTATATCTATCAGTTGCTTATATATTCTGTACTGATATATGATGTAAATCATTGAATAAAAGCAACCATACAATATTTAGGTGCAAAGTAAAATACATAGAAAAATACAAAGTAAAATACACAGAAGTTCTAGTATTTTATTTGATGCCGGCTGTATTGCCTTGAGCACTCTGCAGTGCTCACTTTGGAAAACACCACATACATTGACTCTCCCAGTAGAAAGTAAGTTCCAGGGAAAGAACCATACCTTATTCATGTCCTTGCTTTTACAGCCATTAAATTGCCTGGCACATGATTGGAGTGTAAAAATATTTTTGGGTTGCACTGATTCAGGTTAAATGTCATACTTTCAAAATCTTAATATTTTTTGAGAATATTTTATGATGGTTGGAACCACCAGATGATAACAAATTGAAGGCCTCTAGGGTAGTTTAAATGCAGTTCAAAATAGGTAAATAAATGAAAAGAAATAATTGCTCTATGTAATTATAGAGAAAAAGAACTTCAGGAAATTCTGCACAATTGAAAGTTGATGATACATTGTCTTAGTTCAGTTGGGTAACAAAGCATCATAAACGGAGTGGCTTATAAACAACACAGGTTTATTTTTCACAGTTTTTCACATGGTTGGGAAGTCCAAGATCAAGATGCTGGCAGATTCACTGCCTGGTGAGGATTCGCATCCTCATAGAAGGCACCTTCTTGCTGCCTCCTCACATGGTGGAAGAGAAAAAAAACTCATTTGGCTCTCTTTTATAAGGAATCCACCCTCATGGGATAATTATCTCCCAAAGTTGCCAACTTGATACCTAATACCATCACCTTGGTGATAAAATTTCATTGTATGAATTTAGGGGGAACATGGACATCAGATCATAGCAAACATAATGATACTAATTGATGTTTGTGACTACATGCCACTTTTTAAAATACTTCTAAGTTGTACTTATGACTATTCTAAATGTGATTGCAATAAATCTCTTTTAAAAAAATAGAATAGATGTTTGCCTCTAGTTCACTCTCCATCCTCGTGTTTCCCACACAGATGCTGGGTGGAATCCCATGGCAAGCGTACTTCCAGAGGGTTCTCTCTTCATCTTCAGCCACCTATGCTCAAGTGCTGTCATTCCTGGCAGCTTTCGGGTGCCTGGTAATGGCTGTCCCAGCCATACTCATTGGGGCCATTGGAGCATCAACAGGTAAATCTCTTGTAGCTTCACCACATGTGCCAGTTAGTTTACAGTCCCCACCCAGACACCCTTCTGTCCCACTTCCCTCTTACCTCCACATGGTGAATTCTTTCGCATCACATTTATGTTTATAAATTTGTTATAGCATTCAGTAAATTGTGTTATAGTTCAGCGGTCTCCAATTTTTTATTTTTATTTTATTTTATTTTGTTTTATTTATTTATTTATTTTTAGTAGACACAGGGTTTCATCATGTTGGTCAGGCTGGTCTCAAACTCCTGACCTCAGGCGATCCACCTGCCTTGGCCTCCCAAAGTGCTGGGATTACAGGTGTGAGCTACCGCACCCAGCCTCCAATGTTTTTGATTGCTCACTCCACTACGCAACACTGGCAAACACACCCTCCTTCCAGTTGTGGTATATTTATCGATTGTTTATATGCACTCCTGTCAGCAGTGTATCTCAACCAAGGCGCCTGCTGACATCAGCTGGGGAATGGTGGGGGGATCTTTTAAAAATACAGACATCTGGCCTACTTCACAGGAATTTTATTTCAATAACTGAGGATAGAGACAAGCACTAGTGTTCTTTTAAAACCCCTAGGTGAGTTGAGAGCCAGAGTGGAGAGTCACAGGCTTAGAGAAGTTTACCTGTCATTCTCATGACCTCCCTAAAGATCACTTTGAACTTGAGATTTCTGCTTTACATCTTTATTAGATTTTAATTAGGAGTTTTCTTTCTTGAAGAAAGCAATGAATAAGTGTTTAGGTCAAGACAAGCTAAGAAACAAAGTCACTTAGAGAATAACTTACTGAAAAACAGTTTTGAAAAAGGAGCATTATGAAATGTTTATCTCCATGTTAGTCTCTATGTGGAACATGTTCAACAGCTCACCTTTAACTTAATGAAATGTATTAATTACTCCTGACCATTATGTTCCTGTGTTGTAACTTTTAAGAGCACTCAATGAAAATACATCATGTTAATTCAAATTTGAAGGCATCTTCTAGGTAGAGGGAATAAAATAGATTAAAGTTCACCTTTTGCCCTGTTGTATTTTGTAAAGGTGATCCAGGGTAATGTTCCTATGGCAACTTTGACTTTCAGTTAGTAGAGTCTTTTATTGGATTGTTTAACTTTTAGGAGAGCAGTCCTGGTTCATAGTGTAGATTCTCCATTCCAGTTGTTCGTCCAGGAGACAAACACTTCAAAAGTTGTAAAGATGACTGACAAAGGTGGTAGGTAGTGTTTTAGTGTTTGTCTTTGAAAAAGGATAGTATTTCTCTCACAAGCAGAAAACATATATGAATGTGTGTGTGTGTGTGTGTGTGTGTGTGTGTTTATTGTAGGAACACAGGCTAACAGAAACAGCATTAAGCCTATTTTTTCTTGGATTAGATACACATTCTTGTTTGTTATTTCTGTTATTGTAACATCTCAGTTAAGGCCACAAAGTTGCCTGCATGTAAGCAGGTTTTGGAGACAATTGTAATAGAAAATGAGGGAAGAAAAAAATGGTAGGATCCAAAAAGAACAATTCTTATTTGGTCCAATGATCATGATATTAAAGAAGTTCAGCAAATAAAAAGCCAACTATGCTAATGTACATTTAAGGATTCCATAGTTTTTCAACACATGCTACAACTAAATAGTAAAGAAGCTATGTATTCAAAGATAAATCTGTGTTCCAAGCCTTCTTACCCTACCACAACCAAAACTTCCTGAAAATTTCAGCCACATGACTATACTTTTTATTCAATAAAAAGGGACTGTTCTTAATCCAGTGAAATTCTATGCAAGGTGGAAATAGTTGAAAATTAATGCTGAGGCAGCTTCAAAACCAAGTTTATGTACAGAGAGATGATGGCTGAGAATAGGCCTACTATTGTCTTTTTTCATTTACATATGAATAACTGAGCCTTAAAGAAGGAACAGTGAGTGTCCCACCACATTTCCAAGTGGTCGAAGGAATACTCTAGAATTATGTTTATAAGCATTTGTTTTCTATGATTCTATGCCATGTAACACCATCACTGTAGGAAGGCAATATATTTCTTACTACCAGTGTCTGTGCAGGCATTGTGAATAACCCTAATTGTAACCAATACCCTTTAGAAGTCAGGAGACATAAGACATTTCCACTTGACCAGCACATGGACTTCACACCTAAGCAGACTAATGTACATGATTCTGAGTTTATTTCAAAACAACCTAGTAAATAGGATGACCCCAGATGGATAAAGAACATTTGGCTCTTTGGTTGTTGTAATGGTTGTTGATTCTGTTCAACAGACTGGAACCAGACTGCATATGGGCTTCCAGATCCCAAGACTACAGAAGAAGCAGACATGATTTTACCAATTGTTCTGCAGTATCTCTGCCCTGTGTATATTTCTTTCTTTGGTCTTGGTGCAGTTTCTGCTGCTGTTATGTCATCAGCAGACTCTTCCATCTTGTCAGCAAGTTCCATGTTTGCACGGAACATCTACCAGCTTTCCTTCAGACAAAATGTAAGAACAGTTTCCTTCAACCTGTCATTTACTAGCGTTGCTCTTGCTGCTGCTGATGTTGTATTTGTTGTATATACTTTATTATATATTTGTTAATATTCTACATTAAATCTGACTGTACTTTGATTAAGCATATGAGATTAAATAACAAATTATACCTATGCTGAATGGATGCTATCAATACATGTTATTATTCATGTCAATACTAAAGGGAACAAATCAATATAATTATTTCCCAAGAGGTACAGTCACAGGGCTATCATTTAACCTTCTTGTCTTTCTGATGAAAGAGTAATGAAACTTAAACTATCTACCAAAACATTTAGTATAATTAAATTGTCTATGACACTGGAGAATCTTGGTGGAAACAGGGCATGGTAAGCTGTCTGACACGTATTTTTGTAACTTCTGAACTGTTTTATACTTGCACTCCCTAGTCCGCCTTTGCTAGAAGATATCCTCTCAATTTGATTTTCTTTATTGAATCAAAGTGGCTGCAAAACAGCATGCTTCTTGCTTGATAAAGCTTTGCCTCTCTCTAGGTTTTAGTTAACAAAACAATCCCAATGTTTTTGCTTTTGCCTTGTTTTGTTTTGATTTGATTTGATTTTTAAAAATGTAACCAAAGGAACTCCTTGGACAAGGCATTTTCTTCTTTGTTTTTAATTTTTCTTTATGTTCTGGGATACTTGTGCAAAACGTGCAGGTTTGTTTCATAAATATACATGTGCCATGTGCTTTGCTGCACCTATTGACCCATCCTCTTAAGTTCCTTCCTTGCACTGCCTCCCTCCACCCCCTAACAGGCCCTGGTGTCTGTTGTTCCCTCCCTGTGTCCATGTGTTCTCATTGTTCAATTCCCACTTATGAGTGAGAACATGCGGTGTTTGGTTTTCTGTTCCTGTGCTAGTTTGCTGAGGATGATGGCTTCCGCCTTCATCCATGTCCCTGCAAAGGAATGATCTTATTCCTTTTTATGGTCACATAGTATTCCATGGTGCACATGTGCCACATTTTCTTTATCCAGTCTATCACTGTTGGGCATTTGGGTTGGTTCCACGACTTTGCTATTGTAAATAGTGCTGCAATAAACATACGTGTGCATGTCTTTTTTTTCCTTTTTTTGAGACAGAGTCTCGCTCTGTCGCCCAGACTGGAGTGCAGTGGTTCCATCTCGGCTCACTGCAAGCTCTGCCTCCTGGGTTCAGGCCATTCTCCTGCCTCAGCCTGCCGAGTAGCTGGGACTACAGGCACCTGCCATCACGCCCGGATAATTTTTTGTATTTTTTAGTAGAGACGGGTTTTCACCGTGTTAGCCAGGATGGTCTTGCTCTCCCGACCTCGTGATCTGCTCGCCTCGGCCTCCCAAAGTGCTGGGATTACAGGCGTGAGCCACCGCGCCCGTCCACATGTGTCTTTTCAAGAGCACCAGAAGGTGGTTAGCTTTAAGGATGGTAGCACTTCTACAAAGAGATAAAGTAGGGATGGCCTATGATCTGTCAATGCCACATAAGAACTGTCCCCTAATATGTAAAGTGAGGAAATCCTCCCGTGCTTTATTATACCTCTCTGACACCGTGTTAGCTCATCCTGCCTTTCCCCCTATGCATTCAGGAAAAGGCCTAGGTGGCCTACGTGTCATGCATCTGGTACACAGAAACCCCTCCCAAAGGTCCACCCAGGAAGTCACCTTAATTGTTTCCTTTGGGTGCTGTAGCTGTATTGAGTTTTCCCATAGATTGAGCCATTTGAACCAGGGGAATTCTTTAGACTAGTTTTGAAGCAAAAAATGTGTCTCATTCTTGACCTACATGAGTCAAGACACTGTGCAGGCCGGGCGCGGTGGCTCAAGCCTGTAATCCCAGCACTTTGGGAGGCCAAGACGGGTGGATCACGAGGTCAGGAGATCGAGACCATCCTGGCTAACACGGTGAAACCCCGTCTCTACTAAAAAATACAAAAAAACTAGCCGGGCGAGGTGGCGGGCACCTGTAGTCCCAGCTACTCGGGAGGCTGAGGCAGGAGAATGGCCTGAACCCGGGAAGCGGAGCTTGCAGTGAGCTGAGATCCGGCCACTGCACTCCAGCAAGGGGGACAGAGTGAGACTCCGTCTCAAAAAAAAAAAAAAAAAAAAAGACACTGTGCAAAAAGCTGACACTGTGGCAATTTCTTACAGGCTTCGGACAAAGAAATCGTTTGGGTCATGCGAATCACAGTATTTGTGTTTGGAGCATCTGCAACAGCCATGGCCTTGCTGACGAAGACTGTGTATGGGCTCTGGTACCTCAGTTCTGACCTTGTTTACATCGTCATCTTCCCCCAGCTGCTTTGTGTACTCTTTGTTAAGGGAACCAACACCTATGGGGCTGTGGCAGGTTATGTTTCTGGCCTCTTCCTGAGAATAACTGGAGGGGAGCCATACCTCTATCTTCAGCCCTTGATCTTCTACCCTGGCTATTACCCTGATGATAATGGTATATATAATCAGAAATTCCCATTTAAAACACTTGCCATGGTTACTTCATTCTTAACCAACATTTGCATCTCCTATCTAGCCAAATATCTATTTGAAAGTGGAAGCTTGCCACCTAAATTAGATCTATTTGATGCTGTTGTTGCAAGACACAGTGAAGAAAACATGGATAAGACAATTCTTGTCAAAAATGAAAATATTAAATTAGATGAACTTGCACTTGTGAAGCCGCGACAGAGCATGACCCTCAGCTCAACTTTCACCAATAAAGAGGCCTTCCTTGATGTTGATTCCAGTCCAGAAGGTTCTGGGACTGAAGATAATTTACAGTGACCCCATCTAAATAAAATACTGCTTTAGCAAACAGAACACTGTAATAGGGTAGTGCTGGAGAGATGATTTGCAGCATACAAAAATATATTTAAAATATAAACAATGTTCAGGAGGGTAAAAATTCATATAAAGTGCAGTTGCACAAATACAAGCCAAGCTAGAAGGAAGCACCTATGAAAGCAACAACTTTCTTTCTCATCCATAGTAATATTGATTTTGATGCTAGATAGTTTTGCTAGGTATAAAAAATAAAGTTCCACTGAGAGAACAAAGGGCCAAATAGAGCATCTATATTTGTTACAAAAAAGGGAAGTAGATGTGAAAGAGACTGAAAAAAAGGAAATTGGATAGTTTTGATACAAACTTTGTTTGCTTATGCACTGATGAGTCTAGTTTCATTATAGCACTGAAGCTATGAGAATAACTTCAGTCACTCCCTTGAATGGTGCAATGAATTAACCAGCTTATTTTTCTTAGTGCGATGATTAACCCCTTCTTTCATGTTCTGAGCTATAACATTTGCTGAATGTGCAATTTGTTATTCTTTTATTAATGGCATGTAGTATGAGCATGGGCAAAGCAAACACAAAAAAATATTATGTACTGGCATTTATTTACGTGCAAGGTGATAGGAAAATAGAATCCATCTTTGTAGAAGAGCACTGGGTTAATTTGTATGTTTCCGTAGCTACTGTATGCATAGAAAGAGTACTTGAAGGATTATTAAGCAACCTTAAAGCAATAAGTTAATTAAGCAGAAGGTAATAGGAGGAACAGTACATTTTTATCTTTATGTCAAGTATATAAAGTTTTGCTCCATGATAAAATAAATATATCTAAATTAATATGTAAGTTAATATTGGAACTGAAATTGGGCCTTATGTAAGGAGAGGTAGCTACACAGCATCAGTTATGGTTAACGAGAGGCACACTGCTAAATTTACATATATTTCATTGAATGATTATTATGGGAAGCCCTCACAACACCTCATGATAGTAGTAAAAATGAGAAAAAAACAAACTACTAATTTTTAGATATTCATTAATAGGAAAGATTTAGTGTTAAGGGATCTACTCTTTGGCACTTTTTCACATAAGCCAGTCTTAGAGACTAGACAAATTACTACTACAAAAAGTACATAGTGAATTTTAAAATGTAGAGGAAAGCAGAAAATAAAATAAGTTCTAAAGTGAAGAAGCCATCAATTTTAACATTTGATGTCTAGATAACATTCATGAGATTGGTCATTAAATACTGTTTTGCTCCTTTTCTGCTGTTACACATACACACTCATAAACACACGTGTGTGTGTGTAATGATTTGTGTCCGTTTCAAGTGTTTTCACACCAGTCACACATTATAGAAATAACTAGAGCCATTTCTACAAAAGCAAAGTAAAGTGATGAGCTGAAAAGTGATCAGGGAATCTGATCCCATAAAGAAAGTCAGTCTGAATTGTTGAAACAAAAGCACTTTTTTTTTTTTCAAAAATACTTCTTTTTTGCAAATCATGAACAAAATGAAGTTAACTTAGTGTTTAACATTAAGAATGAAAGTTGTATTTTGACCCTAGAATTCCTTTCATAAGATTTAATTGTAATTGTCTCAAAGCATCAGATAATACATCTTTATCATTAAACATGAATTTAATGTCTAGGATAATTTTTAAAAGGGGAAATTAAATAATTTTATATGTCTCATATTTTCAGTGCTTTATCAAAATTTGATGTGAATATTACATTGCATTCAAAATCTTCACTGAATATCACATATATCTAAATGAAAAGAGAATTACTTTTCTTCATCTATTTTCTCAGAATCTATTCAGTACCCTATGGAGTACATGGAAGGAGTATATTTTTTGGAGCCAGTAAGTATGGGAGTCCATGATTCTCAGGTATTGAAAGAAAAAAGAGAAAGGGGCAAGAAATTCATTAAATAAAAAACCACAGATATTAACACATTTGACACATAAAAGTGATGAATTGCTGGAGACTACAATTCCTGGCAAACACCATTGTTCCAGATGCACCATGCTCCCCAGCATGCTACCTGAATGGTGGTTTTTATCCAACCTGTCACCCTGAGCATCTGTCTCAACCTGCTGAGGCACAGGCTTCCACCATGTGCATCAGGAAACACTCACTCATACTGTCATATAATGCAACAGGGAGGCATCGTCTCCTTACAGGTCTCTTTACATTGTACCATTCCATTAGGCAACAATTGTCCCAACAACCACACTTAAATTCAGTGGGGAAAAAAAGGTTAACATTAAAAATTTCTTCCATGTAATTCAATTTCTCACAATAGACGGAAACGGGGAAAATGTTTGCCCTGTTCAAAATGCTAAAACTAGATAACTTAAATTATTTAAGCCAATAAATAATATTATATTGTATTTAACCCATTATTCCTCACCTACCCTCAAAGTAGGTATATAAAAGACTAGTTTGTTATTAATCCACAAATGTGCTAAATGTTAGCAAGATGATTTTTAAATACAAAAATGGTTTAAGATCGCAAGGAAGGAAACAATGGTCACAAGGTCTTTACTTAAGCACATTTGTGCATAAATTTCCACCCAATTTCCAAGACAGTTGTATCACAAAGCTGTGAAATGTGCAAGAGTATACTTTTTACCCATCATTTGCTTTGTTTTGACAGAATGAGTAATGCAGACATTTATGTGTTCTTCCAGCTTCAATCAGTAAACCTGATTTTCAACATCTGCCCTCAAATGAAAATACAATAAACAAAACATTCAGACACTGGCTATATTAACCTTGGAAGGCAATACCTGTGGATTAAACATTAGAAGAAAACATATATTTTATTTTCATACTTTTGATATGATTGTAACATATTTCTTGAGTAATTTAAATGTTTCTTTTTCCCACACATATTCAAATCAGCAAGCCTGTAGCTGCACTGCAATATCAACAACTAGTTGTTTCAAACACTCAGCATCCAAATACAACTTCATTGCTACACTTACAAGGAATGAATTTTATGTGAATATGAAATGAGTATAAGCTTAAAATAAGTGAATCTAATATAATGGCTATTCCTCTTTTTACTTGGAAATAATAAATTAACATTATATTTTAAACATAAATTATGATTTCTTTTTCTGTTTTAGCCTTCATGTAAATTTACAATGGTATAATATATAATTTATTGTAAGTTTGCTACTTCATAGACAGATGCATATAATGGTTCCAGAATATATATTTTTGTCTGTCAAAATATTATATAAAATTATGCCTAAAATAAGTAGATTTGCAACTGTGTAAATGTTTAAGTGTAATGGCAATGTATTAAATTGTGCTGGTCAATTTAGGATATCACTGTCTAAATCTGGCTTTTGGGGGCCCTCTCTGAAACTAAATGTATATGGTGCTTCAAGACAATTATGCAATGAAATCAAAATAAACCATCTCATTACTGGAGGATAGGTAAATGCCACGTGGAAATGCTGCACCTCACGTAAGTCTTGGGGCAATATATGTCATAGCTCAAAAACAAATGTAAATTGTTTTTCTTGGAAAAGACATTCTCCCATTGCACACAGGTCTTGTGTAAATCAAAGAAATCAATAGATTAATATCCATTAAGCATCTCATGCTCTACTGACTGAGCCAGCCAGGTGATTCCAGTTATATTCATTCCAACCACAAAAAGAAGATCTGCATTTTTCAAACCAAACAGCTGACCAACAGTTGTTATGTGAAGCCAATCTCTAAGTGATAAGTGGCTGTCATTGTGCTCCAACTATGTGCTCTGTATCTGTCATCTTATTCTCTCAAGATGTCTTTAGACAGGTGGTTATATACACTCTCAGAAGAACTTTGGCCTTTCATGCCTTAATTATGATAAACCTTAGTGCCTTTGGATGTTTATAGGGCAGAAGGGCCTATAACGAGTATAGGGATGAATGAAGGAAAGAATAAGTAGGTATGTCAGGGCAACATCACATCGAGTTGTCTGTCTTGTGGACACACTTCTGGAGATTAAACATTTTTGCTTTATCACAAATCTATAGTGTGGGGGGGAATTATTAAGAGCCAGAAAAGAGACTGTATCAGAATATAATATTAGGGCCCATGAACGTTATCTTCATTTTAACCATTGTGTCTAGAGAGCTTAAATTTGATCATTAACATTCTCCTAGAACAGACATTCTTGAGAGAGATCCAGGAAGCTATGGGATAATGATAATTATTGTTTCTACAATTTTTACACTATCACCTCACGAAAAGTTCCAAAACAGTAAAAACAGCCATTGTATCCTATTTAAATTCTCTAAAGTCAGAGAATATGTGGTGACTCTGCTTTTATTTTTGGTTGGAAAACTATAGTTATCTATTTAAAAGAAGCAATGCATTATGTATTTTGGAGCCAAACTGCTGTGTCGATTTATCAGCTTGTCATACAGAGGCAGTTAGAAGCATAAACCAGATAAGACCAAAAGCCTAGTGATAGAATTTAGAGCAGTAAGTATTACTGAAAGAAATAATTGAAAATAGTGCCGTGCCGCACATGCAGCTGAAGAGAACACAGTAGAAGCATGGTGCCAGGAATCACACTCTTTTGGGGCCTGAAAGTGGACGGAGCTGGGAGAATTATTGAAACTCTCTGCATCTCTTTTATCTTTGTAAAGCTTCTTATTTGGATAACCTTTAAGATCTTTTATATCTCTAGATTTTTCATTACTCCCTTATTATGAAACTTTTTTGGAGAATTGTAGCGTAGCTTGGTAGACAGTAGTTGGGAGTGGGACTATAGAACCAGACACACATGGCTTCCAATAGCAGCTCAGCATCAGATTGAGGGCCACAAGAGTTGCATGGTCTTAGCCAAGTCATTTAACCTCTCTGGGCCTCAGTTTCCCAGATGTAGATGGTATTTACTTGTTATTAGTACATTATATGATGCATACAAGCTTTCCTGGAACTGTCTTTCCAACTGGGAAAACTGTGACAAAAGTTATCTAGCTTTTGGGAAATCATTTTGACTTTGAATCTTGCGTTCAACTAGTTATCAGCATGGATTCTATGATAAGGATGAAGAAAAAGGGACAAGTTTTAAACTACATTGACCTATAGGTCATATTTGCTTCACTTGGCTCTTCAATGACCTCATTCAACACAAGTTTTTTGCTCTGCTGCATGCACCCAAATTGTGTTCCATACCTGACCATTGGTTTCACTAGGCGTGGCTAAGTCCACGGTAAAGGTTACCTCTGCATTTATATGAAATTTTTGGGCAATACCGCTAACCAAGAGTACTTTGTGCCCAGAGTAAAGAACAGAAAGAGAAAAAGCCCAGGGCAGTTTTGCAGGCTTGGGAAAGTCTGAAAAATTTCTGTAGCTTAGTTGCCATGTGGATTTCTGATCATTTCATTAGAAGATATCACATGATTGAAATAATTTTTAAAGAGGTAATAACAATGATAGGATATTAAAAATTATTTTCTAATGTGCAAATCATCCAAAGTTGGCCTTCGAAACTCATAAATGTGTATGTTGAGGTGGGTTGGGGGTGGGAATAATACGTGCTAATGGGTTCCAGTGAAAATTAACATGAAATTTGAAAACATCAAGGTCAAGAAAGCATTGCAAACCACATTACTCTATGTAGGTTAAAATGTTCCCAGGCATAGATGATGGCCATAGGCACAAAATGTAAGCTAGGACTTAAGTGCAAGGAACAATTTGGGTTGAACCCATGCAGAGCAATTGCTGTCTCAAACCCATTTGTTCGTGTTCACAGGGTTTGAACACACACAATGAATGCCACATGTTCCGGTTTCTGTTAATCAACATTAAGTCCAAATTCATCCTTAAGAAAAAAATCTAACCTACATAGTGTTCTATTTTATAATAACTTCCTTTTTACATTTTCATTTGTATAGCAAAATTTCCATTAAATAACAATAGACGTAGTAAATATTTCCCACATTTCATTTTCCAGAGAGAACTACAAAATCCCAGAAAAATCAGTTTTTAAAACTACAGATTTTAAAACATAATATAGAATAAAAAGACCTGATTATGACTTTGTACACGTTTGGTGCAGTCTCCTATATCACAGTTATTCAGTGGGGCTAAAAAAAAAAAAAATCCTTAAAAGTGATTTTAGTTCACTCCATCTCCTAATTAAAAAAAAATTTTTTTTAAACAAAATCTGAAGTAGAAGTGAGTTTTCAGCATTCATATTGGTGGCCTGTTAGAGTCCACACTGGAGACTCTTCTTTCTTACTGTCATCACCTCCTGACCCCAGGTGTTAGGAGATGCTGCCTTCAGTCCTGGCTTTCCTCCTGTTTGCTCTTGGATGACTTAATTGACGTTTCCCCATCTCAAATCATGTTCTATAAATGATCTAAATTTCTATAAAGGCTCTTTAAGCCTTCTTTCTGACTTGAAATTTAACCCTATGTTGGTCTACACCTCCCCTCCATGTCAGATCAGATGTAATTTACTACTTACACTAAAGCTATTCGAATTACCCCAAGACCTCATTTCCTATCCTCTCCCTCACTGCCACTGCCAGCTGGTTAGTGACATCATGATAGCATCTTCTCTAGTGAATTATCCATTTTCTTCTTCTAGGAGATAGAAAGCGGGGACACTTTTTATCAAGGAAAATAACACTCATTTGTCCCCTCCAAGTCCTGTTTTCTTACCTTCAGAAATGTTCTATCTGTGAACTCAGCCCATCTTGTGATGTTAACAACATACAATTGAGTCTCGCTATAAATATACCCTTCACTTTGTCCAGGTAGTTGGCAAAAGCCTAAGGTATTGAACAACTCCGAGTTACCCAGCAGGTACCCCCTTGGAATCACTGGCCTATCCTAGTAGCCTCTGAAATATCTGCCTCCTAGTCTATGTTGAGCCTTCTAAGACCCATAAACTGCCCCCCAAAACTGGGTTATTTTTTATATAAGTTTCATCCACTTCTTTGTGTATTATTCAACAAATGTTTATTGAACACCATCTACTCAGGAGGCTTGGACAGAAGAACTGTGTGAGCCCAGTGAGCTATGATCATGCCACTACACTCTAGCCCGGGCAACAAAGACCCAAGAAAACCCCCCAAAAACAAAATGGACTTGAGAGATTACCGAAAGTTGATTCTCCAGTAGATTCAGAAGGTTGATTCCAATGATTTAAACCTATTATATTGTGGGCCCACTCACAGGCATGAGAGAGCTGGGGGGAGCTGACCTGGGGAGAAGTTATTAATTTGCTTTTTTATATACTCAGGTGAGCTTTTTACACAGTTTCCAGGAGGGGGAATATAGTATGCATTAGAAAATGTATTTCATGTGCTTGAAGCTATTCTAGATTAAGATTTTATTGAGGAACGAGTCTTTAATCTAGATCATCTGTTCTCAGTCCTGGATATACACTAGAAACAACTGAGAAGCTTTTGAAAAGTATTGGGTCCATCTTAGACCAACTGACTTGGAATCTCTGGAATTAGGGACTAGTATCAGTGTTTTTCAAAAAGTTTCTCAAATTATTCTAATATGTAGCTGAGGTTAAGAAGAATTGATTTAGAGTCTGTATCTCTGGGATATAAAGAACTCATAATCGCTAATCTGATGCCTAGACAGGAAATGAAAGCATAGCTTCCCCTTTCTTTACTTGTCTGACAGATGACTTCTGAGCATTACAGATTTCATCTAACAAGAAGAATTAACATTGAACAATGAAGCCTAAGGGTTAAAAGTGTTGTGAAAGGGAGAGTATGGGGCATGTATGAGTGCCTAGAAAGGGGAACAAATCTAATCTGTGCTTTTGGGCAAGTCCATCCTCAGTTGTTTAATACATGAAATGATGAAGTGCCATTCATACAGTAAGTGAACATTAAATCACTGCTCAGATTGTTTCCAAATACCATTTCCCTTTAAAGAAAATCAGGACTCCCTATAGGGAATGACTGATTCCAGTCTGTGGCAAGGAATGTTAAGAAGAACCTGGAATATCTTTGCATAATAGATAGCAAAGAAACTACCAGTGACCACTGAGATCACGTAAAAAGGCAGCTGAGCCAGAGAGTGCGCCGTCTGCCCTATGGGAGTCTCTCTCATCCTCCTACCACTGAGCTTTTCCCTAAGCAACCAGGGAAGTGCAACTGAACCCTACCCATGGGCCATACTTGCAGGGCAGCCAGGGGAAAGCTTTCGACCCCCACCTAACAGCACCAGGTGTAGAGCACGCACTTAAGACCCACAGGTGGCACTTACAGTGATGAAGCAGGAGACCCAGCTGCACCAATTAAGTATAGCCGACCAGAACAGTGCTGCAGCAACAAAAAACTAAATTGCCGTTGGATCCACAGCTCATAGAAGTAGGCCAGTGCCTAAACTTTAAACCCAAACAAGGTGACTACCTGCTAAAATACAAAATAAAAATAAAACCCAGAGACTGCAAACATACCCTTCAAAATATCCAGAATACCATAAAAAATATCAGCCATACCAAAAGCCAGGAAAATCACAATTTGAATGAGAAAAGGTAAATCAACAAAGGCCAACAGGCTGACGAGTAAGATGTAGAAATTATATGACAAGGGTTTTAAAGCAGTCATCCTAAAATGGCTCCCATGAGCAAACCCAAATGTTCTGGAAACAAATGAAAAGCATGAGAACATGAAATGCCTGCAAAGAAATAAAAGGTACTAAAATGACCAAATGGGCATCATAGAACTAAAATTAAAATAAACAGAACAAAAACTCACTGGTTGAGCTCAAGAGCAGAATGAATATGACAGAGAAAAGAATCAGCAAACTTGAAGATAAAACAATAGAAATTACTGAAACTGCGTAACAGAGAAAAATGGACAGAAAAAGGATTAAACAGAGTATCAGAGACCCATTTGACAATAACAACAGATCTGGCACTTACATCTCTGGAGCATAGATGGAGAGAAGAAAAAGAGTGAGTTGAAAAAGTATTCACACAAATATTACGTTGGTGCAAAAGTAATTGCTGTTTTTGACATTGCTTTTAACCTAATAATAACGGAAATTTTCCTAAACGTGACAAAAGACATAAACCTAAAGTTTCAATAAGTTGAACAAATTCCCAACAGGATAAACTATTCCCTACCTATGCGGGAACTCCAATCCAAATAGCAGTTGATTTCTCACCCGGAGGCATGGAGGCCAGAAGAAAATGACACTACCTGTTTCAAGTGCTGAAAAAAATACAAAAACAAAAACGAAAAACAAATGTCAACCCTGAAGTATATATCTGGAGAATATTCGTTACTAATGATGAGGAAATAAAAACATTCTCAAGTGAAAGATTGCTCATTTGATTGTTAAAGCAAAAATTGTAAATCATCTCACAAAGTGCCCAACACGTGTAGAAGGAATAGTTAAGAAAATTACATATTTAAAACAGGGAGGGTAAGGGGCCCTAAACAGGGGTAAGTTTTCCACCTATTTCACTCTATGTCACAAAATATCAACACCTGCATACTGATGAAATGCACGTGTATATTGTTTGTTTGTTTGTTTGTTGTTTGTTTTGAGATAAGGTCTCACTCTGTTGCCCATGCTGGAGTGCAGTGGTTTGATTGCTCTTCACTGTAGCCTCAACCTCCAGGACTCAAGCGATTCTCCTACCCCAGCCTCCTGAGTATCTGTGACCACAGCTGTGTGCTACCACACCTGGAATTTTTTTTTTTTTTTTTTTTTTTGTAGAGACAAGTTATCACTGTGTTGTCCAGTCTGGTCTCAAATCCCTGGGCTCAAGCCATCCTCCTGCCTTGGTCTCCCAAAGCCCTGGAATCACATGCATGAGGCATATGTATATTATAACACCTAGAACAGCACTCAGAAAACTGTACAAATTGATGTACTCAAAAACACCATAAACAAGTCAAAAAATAACTCTAAAAACGTTCAAGTAACCCACAAGAGAATCCAGGCATTTAAATAGTTAAAACAGTCTTGACGGAGAATAACGTGGAGGGAATCGTGGCTGAGAAACTTGTGATGAATCTTTTCTCTATCTTGACTGTTATTGGTGGTTATAGAAATTTACACATGTGATCTAACTGCATAGAACTCTGGGGAAACAGCTTCCCTGGAGAAAGTTCTTATAAGAGACCTAGTGTTCTAAGATGCCACGTGGTTACCATGATAATTAGCTCTGCAACCATGTTTCCAGTTATTTGATCTGATCTGAAAGTATAATAAAGCTTCTCTCATTCCCGAGAACACCAAGTGACCACAGACCAACAAGGGCTCTAATTTACACTCGAGCATGTCAGGGAGATTGGAGTGTTACCTTCCTACACACATTTTGGGAGATAGAAAGTTCCAGAAATCTGAGGCACTTCTGGGTCACAAAAGCCAAGGCACACCAGTATATCGGAAGTTTAGAGAGATTTTATTTAAATACTGAAGGGTTGAAATTAGGACCTATACCCATTACCTTTCCAAGGAGACTCAAGAGGTGAGGATCACAGCTTCCTCCTTCTCCTCTATAAGCAGAGCAAGGTCATGTTTTTTTGTTTGTTTGTTTTTCTCATACATCATCCATGGAGCATCCAACACACAGGAACACTGTTCCAGAAACCACCCCCACACCTTTCTTCAAGTGAAACACCCATTGACTGCCACTGATCTAGCTGCTTATTGCAATAATTGTGTCTCCTGCCTTCTGATAGTCAAGCATCTCCACCTGGACCCTACTGTTTTGGAGTCCTATCATCCTTACCGCTTACTAGTGGGCTCCTGCTACCATTCTCCTTGTCAAACAAAGGAAATCATCACTACATTTCTTAATGGTGCTGGTAACTCTCTCACCACCACATTCTTCATAGTTGTGATCCTCTGAATCTTCCATGAAACACCATATGGTGCTTTTCCAGCACTACTTGGCATGTCCACTCCAGCGAGTCTGCTTCTCTGAGTGTTTCGGCCCTTTCCTTCATTTTCTGAGATGACAATTCTGGTGTCTTCAACTTCATTGAGTTGGGCCAAAACATTTTCATGTTTCTAGGAGCTGTCCTAGCAGTGAGTATGCATCATCTTCAGGAGTCTTTGCCAGGGTGTTACACCCTGTATCTCAGGAGAGTGCTTCCATCACTGGAGAGGCTGTTGCCACACTACAAGATAAAGATGGAGTACACGAGATCCCAGCCAGCTCCATCATCAGCCTCTCCAGTGCTGACATGGTATCAGGCTACTAATTTTCCAAATTTTTCCACTCTGCTTCCCAAGAGTTTCATCAGACTAGTAGCCACACTGCCACTTGGACACTTTGAACTCCCATTATCAAGTCATCCCAGGGAGGAAGAGGAGTCATCACCCTAACTGGTGTTTCTGACCCTGGTCATCAGAAGGAGGTGGGTTTGCTGTTACTCAGTGAGAACAGAAGTAAATACATTTGGCATGAAAGTGATTCCTTTAATGTCTTTGGTACTGCCTTGCTTACCTGTGAAAACACATGGGCAGGTGCAACACACCAGCCTGAAAAGGACGTGGGAGCCCCATCCTTAGACCCCCTCAGGGATGACAGTCTGGGTACATCACAAGTTTTCCACCAAAGCCAGCAGAGTTGCTAACTGAGGATGAAGGTAATTTATAATGGACAGCAGAGAAGGAACACAATGAGTATTAGTTTTGGCCCTGAAACCGGGTTCAGTGATGGGGACTGTAGTTTGTTTGCCCAATTACTATCCTCTTCTAAGTCTCCTCCCAGGAAGAGGTCCACTGGGACTGTGGAGGAGGTCACTTAAAGCTATGACTGTTTAGACTCCTAAGTAATTTTTGCCTAGTCCCTCTTTCCAAGTGTCCTCCAGTTCACTCTGGAGCATACCAGTCAAGGATACACACCATCTTGAGTCGGCTTACTCAAATATTAAACAGTTCCTACTATTCAACATAGTTCCTGCATATTGACTTTATTGAATAAAATCCGCATTTCCCACAAACTTTAAATAAAAATTTTATTTACATACAGAGTGCAAATTATACCTTCCTTTTCCATAATTCTGGTTGAAAAAAATAATGGAAGTTCCAGCAATTGCACTTTTAGTGTTTACCCAAAAGGACAATTATATTCCACTCCACATAAAGCCAAATTTTATTCACTTTACTCTACGACATCCCACAGGGCCTATACCTACCCTATCTCCCTTTTCTGTCTATTCCTTTCAAAATAGCTGACCAGCATTTCTTTGCAAACCTGTCTTGCTTATTTTCCCTCAGGTTGAAAGGATTCAGTAATCTCAAGTCTGCCTCAACCCTGTATCTTCATCCGGTACCCCGGATCAGTAGGATGAAAGTGGCAAACCTACAAAAAAGCCCACTTCCATTTGTGTCAAAACCTACTTTCCCAATACTTGGGCATGTCAATTCTGCCAGTGTTCTAGAATACAACTTTCTCACATTTTCTAAAACCATATTTTAGAAATGGTTACAAAATCCAAACAATTAACAAAATAAATTAGAATGATGAAAACAAATGAGAGGAATGCTTTTAACTTTCAGAGTAAAAGGCATTGCTTACCCAAGACTGACTATTTTCCTCACCCACACAGTTATAGAATTCCGTATTCTGTATATTAATCCTCCCTCCTCGCCAAGGGAACAGCCTCAATGAGTACATGGACTCATCCATCATTTATGTGGAGGTTACTTATCTTGTCTGGCCTCGTGCCCATAGTAAAAGGCTGTTGATTTCAGACAGATTGTACAGAAACCTTCAAATAACTCAGGGGAAGTGCCCTAATTTGTGATCCTTATAGATACGTCAAAAATATAATAAGAAGATGGAGGCAAAGCATAGGATTCCCCGCCTTTGTCTTTATAGTTGTTTACCAGAGATGTTTCAGCCAATTGGAACTAAGAAGAAATGAATATAGTTGTTTACTAGAGATGTTTCAACCAATTAGAAGTAAAAAGAAATGAAACTGAACATGTCTTCTCCTCTGGTTCTTGATCATACAGAGACACATGTGAACAGAAGCCAGCCCCTGTACCTTTGCTCATGTTAATGCAGTCATTAGAAAACGTTGAGATGTGTAGAGATTCAAGGACCTCAGACAGCTTTCCTCAATGAGATATTAGTAAGTTTATAGGCTGGCAGCATACGTACAGGTACTTTCCAGCAAACACATGCCATACTTGGTTAGCCAAGTAAAAAACCCCTAAGGCTGGCAAGAGTATTTCTGGGATTGAAAGAGAATCATTTATTAAGTTCTATGAATATGAAAAACAACTTTATTAGGTACTGGTAGAAATCAAAGATCAAGCAATAGTAATACTTCCAACTGTATTTGTTCTGAAAGAAATAGTTCTTATTTTTGGGGAAACACATTTTGATTTTATTTAATAAAACATATTGCAAAAAACATTCCGAACAAAATGACTAATTTTGCCATTTACTCCCTGCATTGCCTCAAGCACATTATCAATGAAGATTTTATAATATCTTTCCTTCTTAGGTGACTTTTAATATATACATTTATGTTTATTTAAATAGTATTGATTCAGAAACAATGATAAGTACAATTTCGCCAGCAAATTAGTTTACACCATTAGAAAAAATAAAAGCTGCTTGATTTAGAAAATAATTTTATTAAAATATGGTTTTAAAATAAGACTATGTAATTTAGCTTTTCTCTCTCTCTTTTTTTTTTTTTTTTTAATTAGAGACAAGATCCCACCATGTTGCCCAGGCTGGTCTTGACTCCCGTGTTCAGGCGATCCGCAGGCCTCCGCCTCTCAGAGTGCTGGGATTATAAGTGTGAGCCATACTTCTGGGGTCTTTTTTCTTTAAATGGTTTTGTGATGCATAGAAAGGCTAAAGCTGTTAAGAAACTATTGTGACTTGGGCGTTCATTACAGTGACTGCTAAAACTTCTGACCTAGGCTGGGCGCGGTGGCTCAAGCCTGTAATCCCAGCACTTTGGGAGGCTGAGGCGGTCTGATGACGAGGTCAGGAGATCGAGACCATCCTGGCTAACACGGTGAAACCCCATCTCTACTAAAATTACAAAAAAATTAGCCGGGTGTGGTGGCATTTGCCTGTAATCCCAGCTACTCAGGAGGCTGAGGCAGGAGAGTCCTAGAACCCAGGAGGCGGAGGTTGCAGTGAGCCGAGATCACGCCATTGCACACTCCAGCGTGGTGACAGAGCAAGACTCCATCTCAAAAGAAAAAAAAAATTCTGACCTATTGCTAAGTAAGAGGATGATAAACAATTATTGTGTTTATAAATAGAGCACATAATACCATTCAAGGAGATGTGAGTTGGAAGTTTTAAAAATGTCCTTTCTTGAAAACTTTTTGCCAATCTGCTACTCATTCAGAGAATTTATTGTTACCATTTTCCAATTATTTTCCTTGCTATAATAATTTCAGAAATTTCCTTCATTTAATTGTTAATTGAGGCTGATTTCCATCATCAGCCTCTCCAGTGCTGACATGGCGTTGGGCTACTAATTTTCCAAATTTTTCCACTCTACTTCCCAACAGTGTTGTTCTGAATTGTACACTGAATTGTACAATTCAATGATTTTTATTTTAATTCGATATTTTGGGCTATTTAGAGATGATTACATAGGTTATATGTGGATACTACATCATTTTAGATCAGGGACTTGGATTTTACTATCTGATCCCCCATGGGTACCAAGGGACAACTGTATTTAATATTAGGGTTACTTCTCCAGTGGTATTTAGTTGAGTCTGTTTACTTTCGATAGCGAATTTAGGGAGTTTTATACTAAAGAGGGCTGATTGGCAGGGCTCGGTGGCTCAAGCCTGTAATCCCAGCACTTTGGGAGGCCGAGACGGGTGGATCACGAGGTCAGGAGATCGAGACCATCCTGGCTAACCCGGTGAAACCCCATCTCTACTAAAAAATACAAAAAACTAGCCAGGCGAAGTGGCGGGCGCCTGTACTCCCAGCTACTCGGGAGGCTGAGGCAGAAGAATGGCGTAAACCCGGGAGGCGGAGCTTGCAGTGAGCTGAGATCCGGCCACTGCACCCCAGCCTGGGCGACAGAGCAAGACTCCGTCTCAGTAAGTAAATAAATAAATAAATAAATAAATAAATAAATAAATAAATAAATAAAGAGGGCTGACTACCCAGGAGGTGCTTTCAAAGCATCACCTTCCCGGGAGGATGCAACAGCTGTGAGCCATCCCCATCACCTCTGCAAAACCATGATCAGTCCTTTGCAAGAGACCCAGGCCTCGGACTATGCAGGGACTCCCAGGTGGAACCTGTCTCCTCACTCAACTGAGCGGCAGCCTCGGGCCCCATCAATGAGGAGAGGATTGAGATGCCTCAAAAACGGCAGAACATTTGCAAGAGAAACAAGCTTAGATTTCTGTTCTTCTGACAAGGAATCATTGTCAACTCAAAAGGCACTACCAAATCTGGCTCAATCTAACATAGTTATGTTCTCTGGTCTGTGACCTTTCTGCTGTACATACAATCCAATCACGTCTATACCATAAGCGAACTGTCATTTTAATAATCAAATGAATGCAGATCTCGCTGTGTCTTTGCCAAATATCTACCTTCATAACTTTGAGGAGGCTGGCAGAGAGAGTGAATACTATCCACCTCTGTTAAACAGCTGAGGGAGTGAAGGTACCATTCCCAACCACACAAAAATTTTAAGTAGCAGACTCAGCATTTTCTTTGAAATACTTTACAAATACCTGTGTTTCCTTTTTACTGCATGATAATGCTTTGACTATTGGAATGATTCATAGAGTGCTGGTTTTTTTTTTTTTCCAGTTAGCAAATTCACCTTACAAATACAACTTAGGCATCATGTCCCAAACGTCTCGAACAACCAGAATCACCAAAGATATTTGTTACATACCCATATTCCGAGATTTCCATCAGCAAGGCTTGAACAGTCAGCAAATGAGGGAGTATTTTCTGTTAATTAGATTCACAAATGGAAAGACAAAAACCTGACCCTGAAATGTAATGTCAGTTTCAGGGCTCAATTTAATTAGGTAAAATACCTCCTGTGTCTCTTCATTCAAATGTAGAGTAACAGCGTATTGTAGGGTAGAGCCTGGCCAGAGTCTTTGATCGCATGTTTGTTTTTTAGCCTCCTGAGTTATAATTCTTTTAAAAGCGATGGATACTCTTCTATGGTTAGTTCCTGCTTTCCAAATCTCTCTTAATCATGTTATTCCAACTTTCTAGTTGGAAAATTGGCCTTCTTGATGAAAAAATATAGAAGCAATACGACAGCCTTGTCATAATGATTCTTTACCGTTTACAACGTCCTTTGCACATAGCACTATTTTTATTAATCTTCACAGCATCCTATTTTACAGACAAAATTAAGAGGTTGTGAGTTGCTTTGTACATAGTGCATTCATTACCAATAGGAATTATTAAAGCAAATTTGAAAAAAAATTATTAAAAATAATTAACAATTAAAAATTTCAACTCATAAACACATGACTGTTTTATTTGTATGGGTTTTTTATTTATTTACTAAGAGCTGTATCACATATAAAAACATGCAATATACATCCACAATAATAATAATCTATCATTCATATTAAAAAATAAAGTACTGTGTACTTCGATTTATATGAATTGTGTGCAGAAAGTCAAATGTACATTAGAACATAGACTGGTGATTGTCTGGGCCTGGGAGTGGCAGTGAGGGCCTATTGTAGCTGAGCACAGGTGTCTTTCTGAGATGATAAAAATGTTCTAAAATTATATTGTGATGATGGGCAAGTCTGTAGATAAATCAGTTTTGCAGAGGTGATGGGGATGGCTCACAGCTGTTGCATCCTCCCGGGAAGGTGATGCTTTGAAAGCACCTCCTGGGTAGTCAGCCCTTTTTAGTATAAACCTCCCTCAATTCACTATCGAAAGTAAATGGACTTAACTCAATACCACTGGAGAAGTAACCTTAAGATTAAATACAGCTGTCCCTTGGTATCCACGGGGGATCAGCTTCTAGGACCCCCATGGTAGTAAAATCCAAGTCCCTGATCTAAAATGAGATAGTATCTGCATATAACCTATGTAATCACCTCTAAATAGCCCAAAATATCTAATACAACGTAAATACTATGTAAATAGTTGTAATACTGTATTGTTTTTTAATCTGTATTATTTTTTCTTGTATTATTATTACTATTTTTTATTGTTTTCATGGGTATGTGGAATCCACAGATATGAAACAGGAGGTTGCAGTACTAAAGATACAGAGGGCCGGCTGTGTCTATGTAATTTAATTCAGTTCGTAGTTAAATATATTTTTAAGTGACTCAAGAAGGAAATTATTTTTGAGTCCTGGAAGACAAACCTGCCCCAAGTCCTTCCCCCAGCCTCCTGCTGCTGGTTCCATTCACCAACAGGTTATGAAACTCCTTTTTAAACGAGCCTATCAATCAGGCTTGCTCACCTCCAGTTAATGCTAGACAGACCTATAGCTCATAATTTGGTGCAAAATTAAAAAAAAAAAAAAAAAAAAAAAAGCTTGACACTTCGGTTAAATCTTCAGAAAATACTGTAGCTTCCTGCTGGCTGGTTCTTCAAATTCAATAATCTACTCTACTGAAATAAAACCCTGAAGTAGATACCAGTGCTTTGGGCTTACAAACGCCCTTTAATTCAGATGTTATTTCTTGCTAGAACATTTTTGTTCCATTTACAGAAAGGATGAGATTGTAAGACCAATTACCATTTGACAAATAGAAGTTGCAAGTTTCTTTTTAATTCTGTCAGCCACTTTGGTCCTGAACAATCTTAATTTTTAGTCCTCTATTAATTTTCTACTGTATTAAATACAGTAGAAATTTAATACAGTAATTTTCTACTGTATTAAAATCTCACTCTCTTGTTATATAATACTTGTTATAAAAATTGCACACATACGCTTCTGCTAGCATAATTGCAACCTAAAACCACAGAAATATAGTCTATATAAATATAAAATTGTGGTTATTTCAATATATGTGTATAGAAAACTGTTATAGCTTCCTATTTGCTCAGTAATGCAAAAAGATAAAGATACAGAGGTACACCTGTAATTATTTATCTATCTCGGGCTGTTATCTTATTGACATGAATCAAAATAGAGGCACTGACAATATATTTTCTTCCACAAGGGTAATTTATTGAGAAACTGAAACTTTAGCCTAAAGGAGAAAACGTTAAGGATCTACCTGCTTCAGTGGCCAATTTTGCATTATGTTAATATGGTATGTATTTTTTGACACTTGATACATTTCAGAAAATCTGAAGTAATACTGTTGCTGAAACTTATAGCATATGGCCTTCCAGGGTTCCAACAACAGTGTACCTCCTGTAACTCCTGGAACTCTGCCACAGCATTAAACACCAAAATGGCAAGGAGGCAGGAGATATTAACACCAAATTAAAATCCATAAACAGCCCCAGGCCCTCACTTGAGGCTTTGGAGTTGATGTCTTCCACCTCCAAGTATTTTCTGAACTAGGGGGCTTTGTATTTTCTTGAATTTATTTTTTTTTTTGGTTCACCCTGAAGTAAGCCAGCCCATGGACCCAAGTGCCCGTGTGAATCACTCACTAAACCAACAGGCTCCAGTAATGCACTAATGACTCTGCTTACTAAAGGGCACCTTCACCAATGTGAGCTGGTGTGTAGGCTTAAAGAAAAATAAAAGGACACTACTGAACACACCACTAGAAGCTTGGCTAAATATGAACTGTTTAACCCTTATATACTTAGCAGAGAATGGCAAAGAGATAGATAAATGTTTCCTGGGGGACGTTGAAAGAGTGTATTCTTAATAGGCTCATCTCTTACAGAGGCTGAACACCAGCCTAGGGACAGACAAATAAATGGCAGAGGTTTCACATGGACACATTTCTTTTCTCATATAGTTTCCCAGAATGAAGGCTAAAATCATGGGTGACCGCTGCCCAGGAGGTAGGGGCAGCAGAGCAGGGATCAGTGAGGCTAAGGCTGCATTTGCCCAAAACAGCATCAAATACTAAGGGAGCTTAGCATAGAGATGGCAAATGGCTCAAGGGAAGAAGTCAGGCTTCTTTATCTGGATACATTTTCAACCCTGATCCTCTAGGGCAATGAAAAGAATGATTCTCTTCAAAATGTAATTTCTTCTGCAGAATATATTTTTTATAAGACAGCCTACACACATGCATGCACACATGCACACACACACACACACACACACACGCACTCCAGAAGGAATCTTTTGTTAGGCATGAAGATGTATGCCTATGCAAACACATTCAAATTGCTCTCACACTTTGCAGGTGCTGACTAACGTTACCTTTCAGCATGTATATTAATCCCAAATGAAAGATGCAGAAAGAAAGAAAAAACAGATGTGTTGTTGTTTTATTTTCTACACTACAGGCAATAATATCAGTATATAAAATAGAAAGCAAAATTATGATACACAAATGCTGGCACTAAGCCTTAAAGTATGATTTTCTTTGGAAGCTAGCTGTAAAAATAAGCCTACTTTTTTTATGAAAAAACATATTACTTTTGTTTTTAAATAAAACATTGAGGCTAATTATATTTTGGAGATGTTATCTTAGTTCATGTAAGTTTGCACAATGATTGTAGACTAACAGTTCCCAGAGAGATGGCCAAAGAGGTTGACAGTTAGAAAAAACAATATGGTCATGCAACATTTCAGTGTAAATATCTAGGCTAAAAAGTTGTGCCAAAGTTCTGGGCCATTATAAACCCAGAATGTAGCCATGAAAGCAGGAAGCTCAAATTGAGTAAAGTTAAAATGAAGTTACACACTGTTTCCTTGGAGAAAGACTGAAAGCCTATTGCCAAAGTCCTTCATGAATGAGGGGGAGTCAGAGGAAGCTTTTGTCAGTTTTAGCCACAAGAATGATGATAAGAGGAAGGCTTTGTTCTTCAAAGAAAAAGAATGCTTTGAAGAAGAAGAAGAATGTTTTGAAGTGGAGACGCAGAGTGGGATAATCCTAATGTATTCTCTTGGCTTTACAACATGAGGTGTGGGTGAACAGGGAGCTTCCAATCTAGAACACCGAAAAGACTATAGGGTCTTTAAAGAACAAGCAGGGTTAATGTTCTGAAAATGTAAAGGATTACAACAGATTACAAGATAAATGAAATGTCCTTAAACTGCATGGAATAGAAGAAGGAATTTGGTGGAGGAAGCACAAAACCCCAAGGGAAAGATATTTGAGGGATGAGAAGCCTAAGGGGCTCAAGGGTCCCCTGATCTCAGTTCCCAGAGGCCTGTCAGGCTTTGTGTCAGCACCCCTGGAAGAAGGAAATGGGAAATACTCCATGTGTGTGAAGAGGGCAGGTCCCGGATGCTCACAGGAAAGTCTAAGAAGAGGTGTGTGCTCCCAAGAAGGCTAGAAAACATGATGTATTTTCTGTATTAGGGATTGGATTTCCATAGGGTGAGGTGGGGAGACTGTCAAACGGACAGACAATTTGCAAAAGATGGGGGCAGCCACAAAGGTCTGACCGATGTCCTCTCCATTACCCACTTTCTCACACAATGACTGGCACAAAGTAGATGATCTCTAACCACTGAATTGCGTATTAACATGCACAACGTCAATAAGAAACCCCTTCATGCCAACGTCTGCCACCCAGGGAACCTGAGCTGCCACCCACACAGCTGTATGTCACAGTCGAGGGGGCAAGACGAAAGTGAATCTGGACAATACCATAAACCTAGATTAAAATGGTACCTATTTTTGGAATAATAAATTTAATTCTCATCATTGGACTCTGAACCTGTGAAAGTCAATGAAAAATATTCATTATAACCATATTTTCTCAGTGAATATTAAGCAAATTAAAGAAAGTCATTTGGCTCCTATGACAAAACAACTTGGTTATGGTGTATACACGATTCTGATCGTGGAGCCATATGCCTTTGCTGTGGTGCTCTGACACAGTTATTTTGGAGTGCACAGTAGAATGCCCTCATTACATTTTAGTAGAGGTCACTTGCATGAAAAATAGCTCAGAATAAAAAGGGGAAATCAGGAGGGAAGCTGTAGGTGGGTGGAGAACTTTCTAGAGATACCTTTGCAAGGACTTTTGAGAGAGGAGCGATCAAGAAGGCATCAGAGGCAGGGCAGCGATAAGGAGTCGGCACAAAGATCTCTGTTTGTTCTGAGACCTCACTTAAAATGGTGGAGACGTCACTCAAAATGGAGACCCATAAGTTTCAGAAAGAAAATTATACTTTTAAGATATTTGGGCTTTTCTACGTTCTTGGTCTATCTCCCCTTTATTGTCCCATAGGTGAGGTTTCATAGGTTCTACTGTTTCTGCTGAGAGATCAGGCAACTTTTGTATCCACTCTTGGCTCAGAGGTAGATGGTACAGGAAACGTCCCTATACTACATCTGCCTGGGGCCTAAGTGATGGAAGAGGGGAGCTCAGGGAGAAGAGACACTGGGGACAGTTCTATCTATCATTCAACTGCCCTTTCCTGCCAGGAGACATCACTTCCACTGGTACACTCAGGCGTACGGGGTTTTATTTTATGAAGAGAGATAATAATTCACTGACTATTATAGCCAATCATAGCTATTATTTATCTTTTGTAAAGAATAACAACCCACAATAATAAAAACAACAAGTAGTATCTATTAAGCAATCACACGATGCTGGACACTGCTCCATCCTTCACATATCCATAACTTCTTAGACACATCCCTACATCCCATGTTCCAGATGAGAATCTGGAGGGCAGTGAGCTTAAAGGAATTCCCCAAGACCTCACAACTGGAAAATGAGGGCACCAGGATGGTGCCTCAGCAGTAGGCACCCGGTGCATGGTGAGGTCACTGTACAAATGGGCCATGGGCAGCAGCCCATAAGATTCTTGCAGTTTCCAAACTATGACCTCTCACGAGGTGCATCCCCACCTCTTTCCATGACCCTAAGAAATCCCCCCAGTGCTTCTGCAGGCTTGTGCCCCATCTCATTTTTATTGGGTCCGCCCTGGCACTTGGATAAACTCCCTGCGATTTCATACTTGGGTTGGTATGGTTTTTTTTTTTGGTTTAGTTTTTGTATTGTTTTTAGATGGAGTCTTCCCTCTGTCACCCAGACTGGAGTACAGTGGCGTGATCTCAGCTCACTGCAAGCTCCGCTTCCTGGGTTCACACCATTCTCCTGCCTCAGCCTCCCAAAGAGGTAGGACTACAGGCACCAGCCACCATGCCCGGCTAATGTTTTTTGTATTTTTAGTAGAGACAGAGTTTCACCAGGTAGCCAAGATGGTCTTGATCTCTGACCTCGTGATCCACCCACCTCAGCCTCCCAAAGTTCTGGGATTACAGGCTTGAGCCACCGAGCCCAGCCATAATTGAACTGTTTAGAGTTGCAGTTGGCCAAGTCTAAGAGAGACTTCTGATCCCTTTTTCTCTTTAGCACACAGACCAGGACTACCTCTGACTGTTCTCACCCTTGGCTGTGACTCCAAGAACATCCACAGTCACACTGCTGAGTTCCTGGTGGCATTACTTAGAGTCCTCTCTGAAATTTTAAGTGCTTACTCATTACCTTACTAGCACATACGTGGTGCCTGTAGAAAATCCTTTGTGAGTCAAAATCTCACCATCCTGATACTTTCCAACTTGGCTAAAACCCATTTCAATGAGTACACAGGTCATCAATAATATAGTTTGTCTCTCTTACTCTTGGTTAGCAATTGATAGCATGAACTGGGGCCCTGGGGGTCTATGAGGCAGGTTACATGGATCTTCACCTTCCTGCCAGGAGGTGCCAAACAGCATCAATTCCAGCCCATAAAGAGCCAACCCTCAGGAATCCCGGTCCTCAAGGGGCACATGTCCTATGTATACATTGTGTGGCCAAAAGGTCTCAGTGAGTTGGATGCTACATGTTTTCTAGGAACAAGCACAGGAAAATTAAAACTTGCATGCCTTCAGAGTCTTTGCTTTGGACTCTAGAAGCACAGGACAGCAGCTTCCCTAACCTGAATATCACGTACATCAAAGTTCAAGGGCAGGCTCTCTGCAACGAAGTGGAAAGCATGAAGTTTGCTGCTCTTAGCTCCTTGAGGCAGGTGCTGGCCCGTATGCCTATACACTGACTTAAGCCATGGACAGCTAGTGGGAAAGGTGTTTTTGTTTTGTTATTGTTGTTTGTTCTTTTTTGGCTGTTGTTGTTGTTTTGACAGTACCGTAGAGAGAGGTAGGGGAGAGGTCAGATGAAGAGAGGTCTTGGATCCAGTTGGATGTGCTGTATAAGGATGCCCCCCTGGCAGCAGAGCTCAATTCTACATTTTGTCCAAGGCAGAGAGAAAACTCATTTTTGGTTATTGTCTAGAACCAGAGGAAAAACCAAAGTAGAAAATTTTATCATGACCTTCATGCCTATGGTACTTAGGGCAAAACGACAGGTAATGGGGAAGAAACTCAACCATAACAAAAATAAAAGGACATTCCAGAACTTTTGCTCCCATTGGCTTCTCAAGAATAAGCACATCTGCTTGTGCAATGTTTCTGAGACCCAGAGAAGCCTGATGCCTGGACTAGACCAAATGAGGGCAGCATGTGGGGACAGGGCATATCCTTGAGGCCACATCAGGAGAAGCTAGGTCCTGGTGACAAGTCACACCCATCTACCGGGATCAGGTACCAGGGAAGAAACTCTTTAAGGCAGATAAAATACCACACCCTAAGGGTATGGTGGAAGACATTATGTGATTGTCCAGTAAACTCTTGTGTTTCAAAATGTGGCCCTTGAACCAGAAGCTCTGCAAAACTTGGTCCAAGTGAAGAATATCGAGGCTTTCCTAGACCTAATGAAACACAACCTGCATTTTATGCAGATCCCCGGATCGTCCTCACAAACACCAAAGTTTGAGCTCTACCGTTCTAGTCCTGTGGTTCTCAAATGTAACTGCATATTAGACTCTCTAGAGGAGTTTTTTAAATGAAACTGACCTTAAACCCCATCTTCCAGGTTTTCTGAACATCCCATACTCTGTGGTGTGGGCCCCTTTTTTGCTAGAGTCCCTTCTTCTCACTACCTCTTAATCACAAGATTTTGCCATTGGGCCTTTTCCTCGTAAATATCCTCTCTGTGTGGTTCCATCCACCTTTTGGGAGTTTACAATGACCTACACTACCATATTCTTCAAATCCTTTTTTTTAACATTTATTCTAAGTTCAAGGGTACATGAGCAGGATGTGCAGGCTTGTTACATAGGTAAACATGTATCATGGGGATTTGTTGTACACATTATTTCACCACCCACGTATTAAGCCTAGTACCCATTAGTTACTATTCGTGATTCTCTCCTTTCTCCCACTCTTGGCCCTCTGATAGGGCCAGTGTGTGCTGTTGCCCTCAAAGTGTCCACATGTTATCATCATTCAGGTCCCACTTATAAGTGAGAACATGCAGTGTTTAGTTTTCTGTTCCTGTGTTCGTCTGCTAAGGATAATAGTACTGCAATGAATGTAAACGTGCATGTGTCTTTATAATAGAATGATTTATATTCCCCTTTGGGTATATACCAAGTAATGGGATTGCTGGGTTGAATGGTATTTCTGTCTTTAGGTCTCTGAGAAATCACCACACTGTCTTCCACAATGGTTGAAATAATTTGCACTCCCACCAACAGTATAAATGTGTTCCTTTTTCTCCACAGCATCACCATCAGGTCATTTTTTTACTTTAATAATTGCCATTCTGACTGGTGTGGTATGGTATTTCGCTGTGGTTTTTATTTGCATTTCTCTAATGATCAGTGATGTTGAGCTTTTTTTTTCCATATGTTGGATTCTTAAAGATGCTGGATATAAGACCTTTGTCAGATGCATAGTTTGCAAAATTTTTCTCCTATTCTGTAGGTTGTCTGCTTACTCTGTTGATAGTTTCTTTTGCTGTGCAGAAGCTTTTTAAATTAATTAGATCCCATTTGTCAATTTTTGCTTTTATTGCAATTGCTTTTGGCGTCTTCATTATGAAATCTTTGTCTGTGCCTATGTCCTGAATAGTATTGCCTAGGATGTCTTCCAGGATTTTTATAGTTTTGAGTTTTACATTTAGGTCTTGAATCAATTTTCAGTTGATTTTTGTATATGGTTTAAGGAAAGGTTCCAATTTCAATTTTCCGCATATGACTAGCCAGTTATCCCAGCACCATTTATGAAATAGCGAATCCTTTCCTTATTGCTTGTTTTTCTCAGGTTTGTAAAAGATCTGATAGTTGTAAATGTGTGGCCTTATGTCAGGTTCTCTATTCTGTTCCATTGGTCTATGCTTCTGTTCCTATACCAGCACCAGGTTATTTCAGTTACAGCAGCCTTGCAGCACAGTTTGAAGTCAGGTAGCATGATGTCTCTGGCTTTGTTCTTTTAGCTTAGGATTGCTTTGGCTATTGGGCTCTTTTTCGGTTCCATATAAATTTTAAAAGAGTTTTGTCTGGTCAGTATAACAAAGCAAGACAAATAAATGTCTACAAAATGGAAAAAATGCAATGTTTCCTATTCACAGACAGCATCATTATTTATGTAGAAATGTTCAAGGAATCTACCAAAAAAATCCTTCTAGAACAAATAATTGAATTTAGCATGGCTTCAGAATACAAAGTCAACTTATAATTCTTGTTCGTATTTCCACATACTTAAACAATTCCAAATTGAAGAACTGTAAACTAAAATTTGTAAAACAGTTCTAATTAGTTAGGTGTAAAATTAGTCCAAAATTAGTTAGGTGTAAACACAACAACACTCAAGAGGACTTCAAAATGTTCATAGAAAAATAAAATCAAAAGATAAAAATAAAAAATATAAACTTTATTTCTCTACATACGTTCCATGAACATCAAGATACTTTTGTTAGTGACTACACAAACCAATTACTTCATTCCTAAGGAAGTGAGGGTCCTGGGAATTTAACCATGTCAATGCTGTCTTTTTTACATTATTAACTGAAGAAAAATGGATGCCCTTGACAGATTTTTTAATATTTGGGAAACAAAAAGAAGTCCACAAAAGCCAGATCAGGACTGTAAGTTCATGCCTAATAATTTTCCACCAAAACTTCTACAAAATTGACCTTATTTAATGAGAGGAATGAACAGAAGCATTGTGATAGAGAAGCACTCTCTGGCAAAGCTTCTTCGGGTGCTTTTCTGCTAATTAGTTGGCTGTCTCAAAACATTTTAATAATAAGGAGATGTTATTGTCCTTTTACCTTCCAGATACTCAGCAAGAAGAACATCTTGAGCAAGCCAAAAATGTGCTGTCATAACCTTTGCTCTTGACTGGTCCACTGTTGCTTTGACTGGACCACTTCCACCTCTTGGTAGCCATTGCTTTGATTATGCTTTGTGTTCAGGATCATGCTGATAGAGCCACATCCCATCTCCTGTGGAAATTCTTTGAAGAAATGCTTCAATATCTTGATCGTACTTGTTTAAAATTTCCACAGAAAGCTCTGCTCTTGTCTGCAGCTGATGTGGGCCCAGTGGTTTCGGCGCCCATCAAGTAGAACGTTTGTTCAACTTCAGATTTTTAGTTAGAATTGTGTACAATGAACCAATTGAGATGTTTATGGTGTTGGCTATTGCTTCACCTGTCCGTCTTTGGTGCTCTTCAATTACAGCATAAACAAGGTAATTTTTTTTTTCTTGCAAGCTAATGTGAATGTAGATTGTCTGCTGCTGTGAACTTCACCTTCAAAATCATCTTGTCCCTTCTTGAAATGAGTTAACCATATATAAACTGCTGATTTTTGAGGGGGCATTGTGCCTATAAATTTTCTATAAAGCAACAATGATTTCCACATTCTTCCATCCAAGATTCACCACAAATCTGATATTTTTTCTTGCTCTAATTTTAGCAGAGTTCATGTTGCTCTGATAAGAATGCTTGCCATAGGACAGTTGCTTTTGTCCTTCTTAATGTCTCAAACTAGATCATGTTCAAAAACGCTATATTACATTAATAAGAGTTTATTTTGGTGCAAAAAATTGATAATATGCATTTTTCATTAACTTTTTGAAGACCCTTTGTATGAGCAAGATCTACATGCTGAAAATTCATACACACTGATTAAAGAAATCAAAGACCTAAATAAATGGAGGGACATGCTGTGTTAATGGATCTGAAAAATTAATATAGTTTATTTAACAACTCTTCACCAAATTTATACTAGGTTATTTCAATTACAATAAAAATCTAAGCAATATTTTTGTAGATATAGATAAACTGATTTTAAAATGACATAGAAAGCAAAAAAAAAATTAGAATGGTCAAATTGTTTTCAAAAAGTAGAATAAGGTTGAAGGACTCACATCACCAGATATAAAGCTTCAATAGTCAATACATTGTGAGCAAAAATATAGATACCAAATAGAGTCCAGAAATAGATCCACAGTAATATGGTCGATTATTGTCTAATAAATTTACAAAAAAATAATTTAATGGATAAAGATAATCTTCTCAAGAAATGGTGTTGGAATAATGGGAACACAGATGGATAGCAAAGAAATAGCATGAGACAATTTGGGGAGATGATGTGAATTTTCTGTGTTCTCATTGTGGTGGAGGCTAAATAGCTCTATGCAGGTATTAAAGCTCACAAAGCTGTACATCAGAAGAAGTGAATGTTATTGTATACAATAAAAAAGGCACTTGAGCTATTTATGAAACAGCTACTGTATAATGGAAAGGATCCAGAAGAAAAAAAAATCAATTTCAGCTCTGTTGCTTCACGTTTACGAATCTGGACATTTTGACAGTTCTATTCTTATTTTCCTTATCTATGAAGTAGAAACATTAATATATTTTCCAAATATTGGTATGAGCGTCATGTATGAGATAATGTGTGTAAAAGAAGTTCATATAGTACAATTAAACAAATATTGAAAATAATTGTTATAAAATATTTATCAAAAAAATTAGAAGATAATCTTGAAATACTTGTTTAAGGGGTATATTATTTAAAGTCCAAGCAGGAAAGAGACCGCACATTAACTGGATAATTTTAGGATAGTTTATATAAGTGACTATTCACAGAGATGTGTGCAGAGTGTAGGGAAACCACAAGGACTCTGGAGTCAGCAACAATCAAGGGGAATGTTGATAGGTAATGTCAATGCTGTCATTCTACACTTGAAATCTCAAAGCCACTACTGTTAGAAGGGAAAACAGAAAAAGTTCATTAGCAGGAAACACATCTTGGAGTCCAGTCCTACAGCTGCTCAAGCAGCCTAAATTGGTCATTGCAGCTGCATATTCCACCACCTCCTCTTTGTCCCTCTCCTTCTGCTGTATTGCAGAGGTTGTTTACCTAGTGGAGTGAATCAAAATTTATTTCACTGGGATTTGATTCCTTGGTGGCCTTTTGGTGGTGGTAGGTTTTTTTCATTTGTTTGTTTTATATATTTTTTTTATTTTTCTGGGGGTTGTTGAATAATTTTTCTGGCTAGTACTTTTTGACAAGAAGGTAATAGAAGGCTCCCCAATAAATCCTCTGACCCAAGCATAGTCTCCCTTATCCCCACTGTATAACAGCAAGCTAAATTGACTTTGGTAATTGAGATCAATCCCTACAGCTGCCACAGTGACATCTTTATCTGTTTGTTTTATAGCTTGAGGAAGCCAAAATGGCAAGTGGCAATCTCAGCTTCCAGCTCAATGGAAGGATGATAATATTCCTGGATGGAAGCACTCACTCCTTAGTTATTAGGCCATCTAAAAACACAAGGCCTAGGTTGTGGGAACAGAAGGAAAAAAATTCAAGTAGGTTAACAGGAAGAATACTGAAAGAGACCATTTGCACTTCTCCTTAGTTACCAGATCTGAGCATTGTGTTAATGATAGACATAACACCATGTATTCTCCACTGGTTAAAGGCATATACAACACGTATAAGAGTGTAGTCCCACATCATGAGGTGTGTGCTCTAACTAGTGCTATATTTGAATCTTCAGCAAGCCTATTCACTGTTCCATCAGGCCAGATGCTCCTGAGGCATGGGGATCTTGGTAAGAACTCATGAACCTCATAGTTGCAAGCTCATTACTACACTTCCTTTGCCGTAAAATACATCTCTTGGGCAGTGGCAACATTGTGTGTCAATGAATATGGCATTCTGTAAGTCCAGGAATAGTAGTTGTGAAAGAAGAGCTGTAGGTAGGAAAATCAAATCTGTAAGTCAAATATGTGCCTACCCATGAAGTGCAAGGATTTGGGTCTAATATGTGCAGCAGCCACCACGTGACTGGCTGGTCCCCTGGGGTATGATGAAAGGTGAAATCTCAGAGTTGGTTCCGCTGTTTGGCATGTCGGTCACTCACCCCTTTTCCTCCCTGTGATCTCCTTCTGCTGCTCTCCATGGTCCAAACCCAACCACAAATCAGTGTCAAGACTTTCAGATTTCTCTATTTTCAAAGTAGAAATTCTGAATTCCATGGGACACACTAGTATCTTTTCTCCCTGTCTCTCATTCCCACCCTCCCTCCACCTTCACTCTTCCCCTTCAGCTATAACACCAGACTATTTTTTATTTCATTTTTATTGATACAATAATTTCCTTCACAATATGATGGGTGAAGATAAATAACTACTCCTGTATAATGCTGTATTTAATTTTTGTTTTGTATTTGATCACTGAGATAACATTCTTTGATGGCTGTAGTAAACTTTACTATAGCCAAATGTCAAATTTCTCATTTAAAATTCTCCTGTCATTATTATTATCCACAGGAAGGTGTGAAATTATGTCACCAACTCTGTGAAATTTAGTGACAGCTGAAAACCAAAGCCCTTCTAACCTTCAACATATGAACATTGGCCAGTAGATAAAATGTATTTTCTCATTATGTGTGTCTAGTTCTCTCCTTTTATTATGGAGAATAAAGCTGGCATCTAAATCACAGGGAGCTAGAAGTCTACTGGCATTCCATTATACAAGGCCTCCATTGGAAATCAGGCTTCAGGCACAATAAATAAAACAGAGCTAACGGTGGCAACGAATTGGAGAGCTGAGAATGTACATGGCTATCATGAGGAAAAGGGTGACTGTTTCATTATTGCTGCTTGGTCATATTTCACTGTTGTATGTGTATGGACACTATTCACATGATAGAGGACTTTCATGGTGCGATAGTTTTTCTTTTGTGCTCTAACAGGGAAAAAGGTAAAATTCAAAACCATGAATTAAATCCTTAAATTCCAAATGGAACCTCATCACTAGAGATATAAATATTAAGCTTTTTAATGATCTGTAAGAAATGCAAAACAATGTCAACATCAATGTTTTGGATTGTAATGAACCTGTGGTTAACCTTTCAAGATATGCAGCCAGCAGCTTGTGCTACAAAAATGGGCTCCAGATAGAAATGATATTTCTCAGCCAGCAGGGTGTTTTCCATTACCTTAAAATGTTCAATATTTCTGCACACATTAGCTTTACTAATTGAAGCTACTTTAATGCTCTCGAAAGGTTTAAGAAGCAAATGTGGAGGAACGCTGGTATTGAGAAGATTGTGCTGACTGATTAGCAACGTGTTTCTGTAAACAGGCAGCACAGTGGTTGGCCTGCCTGTTGGTGTACTATTAGACCTTGATGAAAAATGTTAATTTTCATTTGTGTTAATGGCTTTTGACGTTGGTGCTTCACACACCGTTTACTGGCCTTCTCAGTAGGTACGGATGCCAGCCTCCTTCAGGATGGCTTTCCATTTGCATTAAGTATTCATCACAGAGATAAATAGTCATGGCCTGACACGACACAAATGATGGATTTGAAGAAATCCAAGCAAGTCCCTGGGGATGGAGAAAAAGGAATGTGAGGCTTTTGCTCTCCTGAGATTTGATGGAACCTTTGCAAAGCTGCTCACCCTTTTCAGATGGCATGACTACAGACAGTCTACATCTGTTTATGTCAAGTTGTAAAATTTACAATGCTTATTTATATATACATTCAGTAGCCAGTCATGTAGTCAACACATAGTTTTCTTCAGTGACTACACATATTAGGCACAGCTTCTAGAAACTGCTGTGATATAATTTCCAATTCTAGTGGTAAAATCTAGTTGGCAAATACCTCTGTGTTGGCATAACTTCAGGGAGAACCTTTCTGTCCCTTCATAAGAAGATGATCTCTTAGACTGGCTCATTCCAAATGTGAAGCTGAGACTGTCTCCTGCGTGCCATTGCTCTGCATGGAGTTTACTGGAGAGGGGAGTAACACTGGGGGAATTCCAGAACAGAGCTGAACATAAAAGGAAATGAAAATAGCATGTAAAAAAGAAGCAAAAATAAATAAATAAATTGAGAAGAGACAGAGCTTGAAAATGAGAAGGAAAGACACAAAAACAGGATTAAAAAAAAAAAAGAAAAGAAAAGAAATTCAAGCAATCCCCTCTGAACCCAGCAGCAACAGAGTACCCTGTGGTTGGTACCAGCAGTGACTCCATTTACCCTAAACTTTTGTTGGGTACATGTCACAGATTTCATTAATTCCTCCCAAAAAAGCAATGATAAATAGGTAGTGTGCATTTCATATGATAGAATAAAAGTGCTTTCTTATGTTCCTTGAGGTGCTATTATACAGACACACCTTATATCGAAAAATATAAATATGACATAGGTTTTGAAGCTGGCTATCTTCACCTTGGAAGTGTCGCAACGGATCTGCTTATTTACAGTCAAGACAGTGCTTCTCACTGGAGTCTTTCAAAATCTGTCCAGAAACAATGATCTTAGGCTATGCTGTTTTATCGGGACTATCGTGAATGTATAAACTTACTCATTGCTGGTAATGGTAAGCTGAATGGAAGCTATTTAGTAAGTTAATGTGTCTTCAGAGGTCCTTCTCAGCCTTTGCGAGAAAAAGGCCATTCACTTATAAATGCAACAAATATTTATTATAGACCTCCCGTATGTCAGAATCTGGGCTTAGCTCTGCAGATAGAGCAGTTGAAGAAGACTGCAAGGTCCCAGCACCCGTAAAATGCCAATCCTACATATTTATTATATTCCCTACCTCTCAGGAGGGACCCATCACCCATGGAAGTGAACTGGGCATGTCAGTTTTCAATCCCAGGGTTCTAGGGACCCAATCTTGAAAACATAATTGGTTAGGCCTCTTCTTCTATCTCTCTTTCTTACTTTTTATTCCACCAATGTCACAAGGATGAACAGGGTGCCCAAAGATCCCTCCTTTTCCTTGGGGCTACTCCAAGCACTGGTAAAAAGCAAGGTCTATCTTGCTGTGTTCCCTATTCACTTCATTTTCTCCAGTGCCAGAGACTGTGGCAGACTCTCCTGTCCTCGTTATGCCTGGTGAGTTTTACAGTGAAGGAAGTAATAAGGGAAGTTCTGCTGGTGACATTTTAATTAAGAGACCTAGAAATGCCTAAATCCTACTGTGATATCACTGCTCTCACCTTCCCATACTTCTCAAAGAGCAGTTATGCACGAGGAAGACAGCCACAGTAAAGAAACCTTTTATATGTGGCTATTATTTGGCTGCTCAACTTAATGTACAACTTTTGCACTAGAGGGACACAAGAATAGCTTCATTTTGCTATGCTAAGGAGGCTGAATGTCTTAGACCAAAGCTGAATGTCTTAGACCAAAGCTGGCCATGTTCCCCTGGGGTTAGGTGAAGGTTCAGAGGACTTCCTTTCTTTGAAGGCATCACTACCAACTTCCCTGTCTGAAGCCCTCCTTAGTAAATTGTCCTGAGGCACAGTAACAATACCACCATAGTACACAGACTCAGATACAGGCTTGGCAGTATTTAGCTGTATTCAAATTGCCTCAGCCTATGGCCTTGTCATTTCTATCATTATGGCCCCAAGGCTTAGTTCTTATCTTCATCCCAAATCTTGCTGTTGCAGTACTATGCTCTGGGTTCTCATGGTAGCCCCCAAGGAGTGTTTGTTGCCACATGTCCCTCCTGTAATCACTTAGATCTATGACCTCCCTTGGCTTTTGGCTCTCATCCCATGATGCTAAAGGCTTGTGTCCACCCCTCTCCTGGTATTTGGAGCCCAGTCCCCAAAAGCCTATCTAGTGATGAGATCCTTGTTCTCCAAAGCAGACACCCTGAACATTGACTTGCAGCCCACAGGACTCTCCACTTGCACACAGCCTCATGCCTCTACTTCTATGCTGCTGTTAGGGCCAGCTTGGAGCTCCAGGGCCAGCTATTGCCTCAAACAGGACTGTTTTGGAATTGTACTAACACATTGGGCCTCTCCCACCTGGCTGAATCTCTGCCTCCATCACAGACCACCATCCACCCCATCCTGTTCTGCTGGATGGGAGTTCCTGACTCCTCCCTTCTGTTCCATGTTGACATAGAACCATCATGCCTCCAATCTAAATTAATGGCAGAAAAACCCACACTGTTCCTCCCTCATGGGACTCTCCTCCCTTTCCAGATTCCTTAAATCTCATGCCTTCTCTTCTAATCAAGGTGTTCCTTCAAGAAAAGAACATGGGAGATGTGTTACTTTAACGTGGTGGTAAACCAACCTGGCTTCATTGTAAACCAAGTATTTGGAGTCCAGTCCACTGTGGATTCTCCACAGTGAAGGACGAGCTCTCCCGGTTACAGGAGCATGGAACATTCAGAACGTATGTGGGGGATGTTTGGGAACATAAGGGTTTCCATATGTCCCTAACTCACCTTCAAGTAAAACAGAGGCCGGCTTACAGGGATGCTACACTAAGATTATTTTTCCCTGAAGAAACCCCTCAGCTTTCTGTCCTCCTCAACCTGTCCTCTGTGTTGTGCAGAGGTAACCAGATGCTCGTCAGAGTCTCCAGAAGCTCCCTGCACACACAATGCAGAGTGTGAAGCCAGAGTCAGCCAGGCAGGGCACATCACGGTCTCCAACCTTGTAGAGACTCATGATTCCTTCTTAATCTCAGCATTCATAAATCCATACATGTTAGCAATGGTACTTGCATTATCTGTTGAGAAAAAAACACATTGGCAAAAAATTACGAGATGTATTTAAAAGTTCTTTTCAAAATGTTGAATTTGTTAATCATAACAAGCTATACACATATAGAAATAAATAGCTGTATGCATGGGCAAGAAAAGCCGTGAGCCCAATCCATAAGTCATGTACAGTGTACACATGCGGGGTCCATATGCCTGGCTCCTACTCCACAGCCCTGAGAGATTCTTGTTCTGAAGGTGTGTGCCACTGGGTCTGTGTGATTAGATTGTGGATAATTTCCTGCTGATACTAGGAGACCTACTGGTCTGTTCCAAGATGCTTAGCATCACAAGCACAACCTGAGCCCCATTTCCCAGTTACAGACAGGAAGTTTGGGGCGTGGGGAGGGGTTCATGCCTCCCAGTCTTAGATCCATCTCCCTGCTAACAACAGTGGAGGGGGCAGGGTAGGTGAAAAGTCTTCAGTGAAGAAGAGGTCGTTTCTCTTCTCAGAGCAAAGCCAAGGAACAGTGGGCTGTGTGCTTAGTTCTTCGATATGTCTTCAACATTTATTTGGTCTGAATTGCTAGGAAATACTGACCCTCACCCAGAAAGTGATAACCAAATTGGTAACCTTTCAAATGAGCAGCGTTTTCTCTTCTTCCTTTGGTCGCTCAGTGGCATATTCTATGAAATGGTGATCAGCAATTTCTTTTCTCAAAGATGAAGTATCAAAACTACATGGATAAGATAGAAATATATTGTCATACTTCTCCTTTATCCATAAGGGAAAAAGAAGTTATCCCTAAAAAATCATTCCTTTTCCCTTGGTGAGGCAGCCGCTGGTATTTCTATTATCCCTTGTTGCTGTTTGGATCAACTGTCCTCGACATCAATTTATGCTCTTAGTAAGTCTTCAGTGAATCGTCAGAATCAAGGCTTGTCTAAGGCAACATATTTCAAAGATAGAAAAAGTTTCCAAAGATTTATACATCTACCTCTGAGAAAGAAATACAAATTAAGCCTTCAATTTCCTTCCTGAAGCTCATTGAATAAAATCTACTTTCTGGGTAAGGTCTATGAATAAGACTTCCCCGGGGCCTAAATATACTGTTGTTTATTAATTTCATTTTCCTGCCAAGAAAGTATTTTTTCCAAAGAGGCAGTGAGTCTAATTATTGCCAGGAATGATCACAACCCAAATTTAGAAATTATGGAGTTGAACAATAGTCACCTTAATTCTCTCCTTTCTTGAAATAAATGCATTCTGCATTCTTTTGGTGCTTATTGAGCACCAGTCGTGTGTCAGGTCTTGATAGCAATGAAAATAGGAAGGTGAAAAAGACACGGTCCCTTTAAGTTTTGGGAAAGCACAGTGTGCAAGGCAAGCACTGGAGAGGTAACAGGTCCAAATTTGGGGAGATGGAAGAAAGCTTCCATCACTGAGGGCAAGGGACATCTCAATGAGACCTAACAAAGAGTAGGAGTCTTGGGACAATCTAGACCAGTGCTCCTCAAAGCAAGCACCATGCACGGGTGCCAACTCATAAACTGCATGTTATTGTAACAAGATAAGTATAAAATTGAGAGCAGGCATTAAGAAGCTTTTGGAGTAGTTGGACAAATATCCAAACATGTGATCAGCAGGTTTTTATTTTATGTTTTTATATTTATTTGTTTCTAATAATTGGTTTCAATTGTGTTTTGGTGCTCGCTTCGGCAGCACATATACTAAAATATATAAAATTGTGTTTTGTAAAAAGTTGTAGTCTACAATGGATTGGGAATTTAGCAAAAGGAAAACTGGCACTTTTTCATCCAGGATTTGAGAAGCAGTGATCTAGTGTGTGGCTGGGAAGGGCTGGGAAGAGGGCACAGAGAAGCAGATTCTAAAGCTTGCCTCTGAGGCTGGAAAGACAGGTATGTTCTGGGAACTGCAGTTCCTCCCAAAGCATCTTCTCCTAAAAGACATTATCTTCTTCCTACAGCTCACAAGCAATCCTTTCTCTGATCATGGTAATTCTTAACATTGTGCATGCTCTCTATGTGTCTGGCACTCCATTACGCACTTTATCTGTGCAATCTAATCGTTATAACCAAATGACAAGGTAAATGCTCTTATTTTTCTTATTTTGTAAATGAGAGAAGTAAGATTTGCCAAGGTAAAGCAACTTACCTAGGTTACATCCAGAATGCCAACCCAGGAATCTCTGTCTCTATTTAGTCATCTAGTCGATTTCCTAGTTGTTGTTATACATTAACTTCATAAAATCTCTGTATTTGGGAAACCCCATCCCTTCATTAAGAAGTTGGAGAAAAGCTTCCAATTCTTCTCATCTTCTTAGCTACCCCTAGAGTTATCTCTCCTTCAAACAACACAACTTTAAGCAGAAAAAATATCTATCACCCTAGGGTTGTTTCTTTTCTCTGCACATGATCCAAGCTTTCACCTGTTTACCTTTGGGATCTGCTGTGAAACATAATCATGGCTTGAGCTACCAAAAAGCACATATGTCAGTTTGATTTCTGACCTATTTGTTCCAAGTACATTTGCTAGTATAACTTGTAGTCACCAGGGTTTTGAGAACTTTCATAAGGATCCTTTTTTTCTTCTTCTTGCTCGTTTCAGACTAAATCAGGGATGATGATGACTGCAATAAACTCCACTGAGATGATTAGTGCTCCCTGAAATGTGGCTCTCTCTGGCAGGGCTGCACTGATTGTTCATCACCCAGCTGGTTTCCTTTATACTTTATACCACCTCCCGCAACGGTGCTCCTGGTCTCAGGGAGGTTGCCAGCTGACAGAGTAAACAAACAGCCATACACCCTGATTGCAAAATTTTCTAAAAGGCAAACATCTCTCCCAAGTGCCAAGACAGAAAGCGTTTTAAGTTTAATTAAGTTTTTCCAAATGTATTCCAGTCATCAGAGAAGTACAACTCCCCGTGAATTTGCCTGTGGTGATAAAAGGGGTTGAGTCTATTCCATGAGGTGACGACCATATGGACAGCTTCTCTGAAAGAGAAAATGAACAGAGCTACATTTCAGAGAATTTCAAGGAGTTTTGCAGCAGGAAAAGATATTAAAGATTATCTCAGATAATCTGAACTATTTTATAAAAATCAAATTTGAAAGGAAATCATCTCGTCTTCCATACACACACTATGATTAACAGCACATTCAACCTGGGATGCATAATTGTATCCCAGTTCTTTACTTTCTGGATTAAATTGCTGGGAAGGGGTAGGAAAATTGGCATTGGGAGAATGCAATGTTCTGACCAACTGCTGAATCTGAAGGGAATCACAAGCTTCATTTAATAAGATGTTTTTCCTCCAATTTAATTTTGACCTTCACGTTACTCCTTTCACTTTCAAGCCCACATACCACACACCACACTCACTGCTTTAGTCATTACATAGTATCTCTTCAGAGGTGGAGCTCGCTATGCTGCCCAGGCTACTCTTGAACTCCTGGGCTCAAGCGATCCTCCCTCCTCAGCCTCTCATGTAGCTGGAACTATAAGTGTGTGCCACCACACCCTGCTTCTCTGATGCATTTCAAAAATCTTATTTCAAAAGGTGTTTAAATCTAGGATGTCACTGACTACACAACTAAAGTAAAAAGTTGACTAATTTAAATAAATTAGCATTATCTTGCCTTCGTTCCCAATTTTTGTCTTAATATTTTTCCTTTTTTGGCTTCAAAAATCTGGGATGGAAGGGTTGCTTAGTTGATCTGATCATTTGTTGATCAGAATAATTATCTCTTCATTTCTAAAATAATGCAAACTCTTAACTTTAAAAGATGTTCTTTTAAAATAACTCACTGCAATATCCTCATTTTAAGCAGATCCAAAACATTTAGACGAGATGAGACTTACTACATCCTCATACTTTTTAGTTTTATTCTTAACCACCTCAAACATGATACTTTCCTACATGTTCAACTCCATTCTTTAAAAATAGCAGTTACCAATTAGAGGATTGAGAAAAATCAGTGAATGCAATAGGAAAAAATACTTACATTTGTGTATTTTCTATAATTCATTAGTATTTGAAGATTTATGAAGTTTATAGCTATCATAGTTTGTGTTTGACTTCAGTGTGTTGTAATCTACCAGCTCATTCATTTACAGTGTTTCATTTATTTTCAGAATAACCATATGAAAATATTTCTTAAATCCATACATATGTCCCAGTTAATTTGATCTAAAATGCAAAACATTGACTTTTCACTTCATAATGTAGATTCCAGCAATAGGTGTCTTCCATGAGCCCTCCTTTTCCAGTTATTTTAAGGTGGAGTGGCTCTACCAAGGATAGAAGTGTCCTCTTCTTTGTCTCAAGCCCATTTTCAAATGTCTGAAAAATTACGTCCTTTCACAATTCTCCACCAGCTTAAAGGGTTAAGGAATGCTATAAGCAGAAAGGACAGTTAGGGGTCTCAGCTAATAACGAATGCACATTAGAACCACTTAGACATGAGGCATTTTGTTAAAATGCCAATGTCCAGGCTTCAACCCCAACCCAAATGAGTTAAAATTGCTTAAGGGGAGAACCTAGGAATTAGTCCTTCGTTTTACAATTCTCCAGGTATTTCTAATATGCAGCCAGGTATGGGAACAGCGGAAAGCACGTCAGCTTTGGAATTGAAAACACCTGAGTTTGAAACCAGTGCCTGCCATTTACCTGTGCTATAATTGAAGATAATTTACTAATTTTTCTGAAAATCAATTTTCTTATTGATGAAATTGAAATAATTACCTTATACAGTTAATGAAAGAATTACATAAAATTGCATATGTGGAGGAACCCAGCACAATATTAGGCAGCAAGTACGTTTCCAATAACTAATAGATTGCCTCACATGTCCTGTCTGACATTCACAAACTGCCATTTCTCTGAGAATGATGACGATATTAGAAGTATGATGTCCTACATCACACAATCAAAGACATACCTATCTGCTTATGTTTTTCAAATAACATACTATGAGGTTTTCTAGAAAAGACAGTGGCCACATTTTGCACAGATTACCTTCACAAATGACAAGCTACTAGAAATCTTCCCCCAATATACAGCACAATGTGTTCAATGAACAAAGGCTTATCTAGTGTCTAAGTGTCAATACATAAGAACTTTTGAAGCTACATTTTTCAACAGCATATTGAAATTCAGGATAAAAAGTAATTTGGAAAAAATTCCAGAAATGTACAGTATGTCCTCATTCTGCGAGAACATGTCACAAAGCATGTGGGCTTAGCAACTACACTGAAGCTAAAGAGAGCTTTTAGGCAAGAGTCAAATTCTGAATTATACTCTAGCCAATTACTAAAAAGCACTTCTGTGTCCAACTTGAGAGACCACAAGATGTTTTCACTGTCCATGATCTCATTTTTATTTTATTACTTGTTATTTACAATCTAAGCCATGAAGGCAAGCTAAAGACCCCAGAAGAAGGAATAATTTCAGAAATTGGAAATACAATGAAAAGAGTAATAAAATGCACTTGTTCTGACTCAATAATTTGGAAGTAGGTGATAACTGTATCTAGGCATGTCCAGCATCAATAAAAGTTCAATAATGTCATTGAGATGAGTGAAAATTGTTTTGCTTATGTAATAAGACACGGTGATTTCAAGGCCATGGTCTGTACATCTTGGATTTATGTGCTTCCTTAACTAGCAGCGGTTGCTGACGTTGAAGGTGCATTCCTTAAAGTTTAACTCTGACTTTATAGGAACTCAGGCTGGGCCTTTGCCTCACCTATTCCAAGTATGTGATCCTTTGGTGCTGGTGGGAATTCAGGTCACTTAGATTGTTAGATAGTAGTGCAGGAGGTTGGAGGAAAAGCAAGGGAGCTATTCGTAGCCAGTCCCTCCTACTCCACTGAGTGCTGCTCAATGGAATTAATAGAGGCTGCTTCCGGTTTGATGCACTACTGCCTATCCTAAATTAGAACCATAACTTAATTGATATTAGTCATATATTATATCTGATTACCTCTGGAAGAAATTGTCATAAGCACACGTTAGTGAGGAGTAAGGAAGGCTTTTGCTAATAACACTACATTTCAGAGTGAGTTAACAATTAATCATCTACCCCTGACGTTTACTAAAGGGCAAGTCATCTATTTCATATGGAACAACAAAGATACTACTATGCATAATTTCTTACGAGAGGAAGCCCAAAAGTGTTCTGTGTCAGATTTTGAAGCATTTGCTTTTAACCTCAAGTCTCATTTATCTCACATGCTTAAATTACTCCTAACACAGTGATTCTCAAAGCGTGGTCTCCTGACCAGCAGTAACCGCATCACCTGTGAACCTAGTACAAGTGCAAATTCTCAGGCCCTATTCCAGAATGAATGAACCAGGAGCTCTGGTGGCAGTGCCATAAATTTGAGTTTTAACAATCTCTCCACATGATTATATGTACACTAACATGTGAGGTCCACCACTTTAAAGAAGTTGATATGTAAAGATACTCATTAATTGTCAGATACTATAGAATAATCTCAGGAAGCTGCATTTACAGACACCATTGGTTATGTCACGCTTCTTTCAATATTATCTGATGTCCTGCTCTGAAGAGAGAAGGACTGACCCAGGATTTATTTAAAAATCATATTTAAGTACTTGTTAATTGCTAGGTATGAAAGAAGCAAGGGCAATTCAGACAAGCTCTTGCACTTGGCAGGATTAGATGAGAAAAAAATTATAATAGGGCAATAAAATACCACACCAGTCACTACTGACAGCTGTATACATAAATGAACAATTTAGAACCAGGAAACAAACCATGCCACTTTAGAAGAAACTCAAGTGTTCATTTGGGGTAGCTGCACACAGAAGTCAAAGGGTTACGCAATATATGATATTCATGTTCATCTTCTATTCATTTAGGTGCACTGGAAAGCACACTTGGTAGCAGAGGAGCAGCCTAGGTTAGTAGTGGCGATCCTATAACCAGCAATAAGGCTACCTGGGATTATATATTAATTCCACCATGGGATTGTCATGACCTGTAGACCCAAGCCTACTCCAACTCTAGGCCACTCCTGACCATCACAAAACATATTATCAGACTTAGCCTCAGCCCCAATACCTTAGAGACTGAAAACAGGTTCCACTGCTCCGTCTGATGCCCCTGAACTACTGTCTGCTGTAGGAAAGTGCTGGTGACTCCATATTGCTTATCAGTAAGAAATACTATTTTCCCCATCACCCCATCATTAATGACCTAAACTAAGCCTGGGTGAATGCCCCTTTGTATAGTGCAGCTGTCGTTCAGTTCATCAGGCCAAGCCCTGTCCTATTTGGATTTGGCTTGCTTTCCTTCTCAGACTGCCCATAATGCTCTCATTTCAGAGTGCTTTGTGCTCAAGCCCATGTGTATAAAAATATATCTCCCAAACAAGCCTTGACTGGCTATATGACATTTTCACATGACTAACTACTTTGTTTGGGATTACCAAAACTACCTGTCAACATGAAAATGTCATCAAATCATATCACCCATTAAGCCACTTTCTGCAACTAAAATACAAACTCGGGTAAAATTATTGGTGTAACAGGCCAGGCCTTACCTAGGAAGAATGGAACTTTCAACAGTATTTTCTCTGTGACCATCTGGTCAACCTAGAAACAGTCTCAGAAGACTATATTTTTAAAATTAGGGTTGGCACAAAGTCTAAAGGTGACTAGAAAGAATCATCAGATGACAGATGTCCCCTGTCTTCTAAGAGCTCAAAAGCACTGTGAGAAATCACAGGATTAAACCTGAGCTTTAATCTTAATTTGCAGTATGACCTTGGACAGTTTAACTGTTTGGACTTTGTTTTCCTTATCTGTAAAAGTGAATATCAAAATATCTACTTTGAAAGGTTTCTGTCCAAATTAAATGAGAGAGAATATAAGGGCGTGTTTAACTGTGTCAGGAGCAACTTAAAAAAAAAATCAACAAAAACAAAAGATGTTATTTCAAGTGACACCTTTGACACCTATCATTTTTCCATTTTCTGTAGTCTGTACTTGTAGAATCCCTAAAGTAGGTGATAAAATGGGTTAATTGGAAATCTAGGATAGCAAATAAAGGAAAGACAGAGCCAAGCCATTGAGAATCCTTGCAAGTCAACAGCATGAAAATAACTAACGGGTCATTTTAGGAATCACAGAGCCTCCCATTGAATGGAACACACAAGGGGTCATCTGGTCCAAATTTAGAAACTGGTGAGATTTTCCTCTCCACATGCCCTGTCTCTGACCAGCAGTGTTACAAAATGGTCACACTGGGACTGCCAGTGGCTTCTCTGCTGGAATAGATGCTTTAGCAGAGTTAACTTTAAAATAATGCAAGCAAGGAGGAAATGTATATTACAAATGCCTTAGATGGATTTGATCTATATACATAATATCTCCCTCCAGTGCCTTAGTTTTATGACTTGGCAGTGGAAGTCATTTTGACACAGGGTCTTTAATAACATTGGTGTTCATTCCTAGACTATTTGATACACCCAATTAATGTATTCTGCAGATGATCTGTCAGCCTCTGAGACTGCTAAATGAATCAAACTCATTAAGTGCTCCTCTTTTATTAATAGCACAAGTCCCACTGCTGCAATGTAGAAATGCTATTAGTAGAGGTGGCTTCTGCCTCTTGTTTGAACACACTTACAAATAAGTCAGCACTGAAAGGGATATGAATCACGATAACTGTGTCTGTCACGTAAGACTGGAACAAATGGCTCCGAGCCTTGTCTGAGGGGCAGCAACACACTGCATCAGTGGCTCTGGGTGAAATCCATATCTAAGGGAGAGATTCTGCTGGGAAAAGCCTGCCTGCAATTAAGTCTGCTCTCTCTAAACCACTTCTCAGTCAGAAATACCATTGCTAAAGCCTTCCTTCTAAGAAAAGAAAGCACAGAATCATTGATTATTAGATTAGGAAAGAACCAGAAGATCATTCCACTCAGTGGTTATCAGCCCTGACTATAAATTAGAATCACATGGGATGTTTCAGAAAGAAAGCAATATCCACTAAACAAGTGGTACCGATCTCAAAGGATTAAAATACAGAGTCTGCTCTATAGCCACAACTTAGTTATGTTACAAAGAGGTATCAAGAAAGTCCCAAATATTTAAAAATTGAGCCATAGAACTTAAATAGGCCATGGGTTCGAGAACACATGAGAACCAAACAATAGTGGCTACAGAATATATTCATATGTTGGAATGCAGCAAAAGGAATATTTAAATATAAATGTATGGCTTTAAATGGATAAATAGAAAAAATACATAAAATCAATGATTTGTTATTCAACCATAAGACATTAGAAAAAGAGAAATGAATTCCAGAACCAGCAAAAGACAGGAAATACCAGAGATGGGTGGAAATCAGTAAAATCAGATATGAACTAGCAATAGAGAACAATAATGAAATCAAAAGCTATCTGTGTTGGCTCTTCAAGAAAATCAGTAAAATGAATCAACCTCTAGAAAAACAGAACAAGAAAAAGTGAGAAGGAGAACCAAATTACTAATATCAGGAATAAAGGAAGAGACAGCAACGATCCCATAGATACTAAAAGAAAAGCAAGTGAAATACGAACAATGTTCTGCCAATAAATTTAAAAATTTAGATGAAGTGTATAAACTCCTTGAAAGACACAATTAACCAAAATTGACAGAAAAAATAGAACACTGTAACATCATTATCTGTCAAGGAAATTGAATGAGTAATTAACAACATTTTTATAAGGAAAACTCTAACCCAAGATATTTTTGCTGGTAGATTCTGTCAAATATTTAGGCAAAAGTACTAGAAATTTTACACGAATTTTTCAGAACATGGAGGAAGAGGTATCATTACCCAATGCATTTTCTGAGGCAATAATGTGATATCAACACCAGACAAGACCACTATACAAAGAAAAAATTACAGATCAATATCCTTCAAAACAGATACGAAACAGATTTTTGTATCTGTTTTATATCTGAACAAAATATTGGTAAATCAAATCCACCAAAATGCAATTGTAATAATGTACCATGACCAAGTTTGTCATATCAACAGAACAGACAGAAAAAAATCTTACGATCTTCTGAGATTATATAGACACAGGAAAGCATTTGACAGCATTCAATACCCTTTCACAATAAAAATGTTTAGCAAATTAGAAAATAGAAGAAAATTATCCAATCGAATAAAGAGCATCTTCAAAATACTTCCAAATAGCGTCATAATGACAAATATTCAATGCTTTCCCACTAAATGTTGAAATCCACACAGATTTTAATTAGACAAGTAGGAAATGACTGCTGTGAGAAGCCTAAAGGACTATTTAAAATATTTAACATATCTCAGAGAGAGAGAGTAGGCATTCCACCTACAGCCAAACTAGTTGCCCCCAGCTCTTGGAGACAATTCCCATTCAGGTACAGAGTTTGAAAGATGGGGCCACCACAACATCCATATTTTCAGCACACTTCGTGTAGGGCAAAGTCATGGTCCTATGGTCCTTCCTCTATGTTGCCAAAGGTCAGTGCCCAGGGCAACAGTCCCACATCCACGAAAGTACGTGAAGGAACTGCCTGTGAATTAAAGAGGAGATGGTGATCCTGAGAGTAACACACCATAAAAAACCAGTCAGGCCTGGAGTCCAGCCTGAAGTTAGTTCAGAGGGAACACCAGGTTTCTAGATCCAGAGGGATCAGAGCAGAGGATGAGCAGCAGCACCTACAGGCACTCGCAAGCCTCTCTGCCCGAGGCTAGGGAATGGTCCTTTAATGGCAGCCCAGACCCGAGGGGTGAGGTCTAGCCATGAATCTTCCTCAAAAAGGCAAATCCTTGGGAGGCTGTGTTCCATCCTAGGGAGGCTGAGTCCAACTCTCAGCCTCTCCTCTGCCTTTGGACTGCCCTGAAGTGGTGGAAAATGAAACTTTTCAGGATGCAGCTGGCTGGGAACAGGCAGAAAAAGACAGGCTGTGTCTCCCGTGGTGTCTCCCTGCCCCTTGGGACATAGCAGGTGGCAGAGACTTGAGAAAGAAGCCCAGCTGGTCAGCAGCTTCTCAGAGCTCCCTGGGCTGCAATGGAAGCCTCAGGATAGAGGAAGGACCCATGTGATCGCCGAAGCCCCTCCTCCCAAGAGAATGCCAAGGGCAGGCACGTGAAGGAATGGGCAAGGTCTAGGTTCATGTTGGCCAGAATTTCAGATGTGTTTATTTATTTTAAGCCATCAAAATATCCTTTTCTGGGGCAACAGATGAGGAAAACACACACACACACACACACACACACACACACACACACACAGAGTAAGGCTTTATTAATCATGTTTGAGGGTCTGCCCTAAGCGGACCTACCGTACAACTTAACCTAAAACTAGACTTATCCTCTAACTTTGTGGAAGGGCATCCAAATCCCTCAAGCTCCTGATACCTGGAAATCCCTGCAGACCTGCAGCAGATCCCAGCCAAACTTTTCAGCTGAAACCCCTGTCTCCTAAATCCCCATGGCACCTTGTGTAGCCTTCAAGGGGGTTTACAGAGTAGCACGGGAAAGGAAGACTCCTGCAGGTCTGAGCAAGACTGCAGGCGCTCTGAAGCATCCCCTCCCTCCCCCACCTCCTTGCTGAAAACTGTTGAGGACCGACTGTGGTATGAGTGGAATATCCGGTGTGGAGGTCACTGGGGAAGTAATAATTAGAGAAACACCACTGTCAAGTGAGCGAGAGATTGTCTGAGGAGGTGAAAAAGACTTTTTGGCAAAAAGTGAAATTGCCAAAAAGGAGCCAAAGTCAACCACAGAGACTGGGATTGGGGCCATGATAAAGGATACAAAATTTCAGTTAGACAGGAGGAATAAATTCAGGAGATCACAACAGTGCAGTGCAGTGATTACATTTGATAACAATGTGCTTGTTGCATAGTTGAAACTTCCTAAGCGAGTAGATTTTACATGTTCTCACCACAAAAAAAAGTAAGTATATGAGATAACAGATATCTTAAGTAGTTTGATTTAGTCATTCCACAATGTGCACATACATCAAACATCATGTTGCACACCATAGATAAATACAAATTTTGTCAACTTAAAAAATTAAGACAAATAAATTTCAGGTTAAAATTGAAAAAAGTTATTTAGAAATTATAAGAAATCCTTAGAACATAATATTTTCAAGAAAAAAATATATATACGTGTATATATCTCTCTCTCTATATATATATAGTATGATTCCAATTTTATGTGTGAGTATAATCTTCAGGTGCCCAAATTATTGGACACAACGAAAGTGGTATGATTTTAGAAGAGCAGACAAAACAACAGTAGGACAAAACTGACTCTATTAAAAGAATTCTGCACACACAAAAATAAAGAAGAAATAAAGAAAAGGAACAGGATAGCAATGCCTCAAAGAGAGCCCCTGCACCAGGTGGTCCTGCCATCAACAAACTCAGGAAGCCAGTCTGAAGGTGGCCGTGGGATGTATAGGGTAAACTGCTGCACACAAAAGCTGGCTATAGTCACTACATCCCCTACAGATTAGAACCCACAGTGGCCTTAGACACAACCTATCATGTTTACTCTGCCAACTAAGTTACCCTCGGAATTTAGAGAATGTGATACTCTAAAGGGGGAAAAACAAATTCCAGAGCTGCTTCAGGAGTTTTGCCAGAACCCTGGTAAAATCTCTCCCTCTGAAGCAAGGTTGGCCTGAAACTGCCCCGTCTTACTTCTGAAATTGATGAAGACCGCATCTTAACCACTCATCCTCTCCACAGTGTAATGATTCCTCCCAATAAAAGGTCATGCTTGCAGGACTGGTAGGTTGGCCAACCAAATTCTCAGCATAAAAATTGTTAGACATTTCTTGGTTGATTTGGTTGAACTTCTTGTGTGAGCTAACATTTTTCAGGGAAGATTGGATAAGTTCGTTTATGAAAGCATACGGGTTGTCAGAGCCCATTAAGTAGGCACAATTAATTAGTTAAACAAATGAAGCTCCTCTTGTTTACCTTGATTTCCCTGGGGCTTCCTGAGGATGGCTGCTCACGGCTTCATGACCAGCAGTCTGTGGAAGAGGTTCCAGGGATTGATGGCTGCAGCTTTAGCAGTCAGGTTGGAAAGCTTTTTCTGTAACTACGTGGCCTAGGAACAGAAAGTCGTTCCAGCACGCTAGAGGCCGGATGTACCTCCGAATGCCATGTGTGTGCTCTTTCTACACAGAAATGTGCTCTGTGAATTCGGCTAGCACTTAACTTGCGATTTGGCTGCATAATATTAATAGAAATCACTTGTAGCCTGTCTTCATTCCTTTGTTTCAGATGACACCTAATCAGAGTTTTAGCAAAATCCCACCTATCATGCTTCTATATTTACACCTCCACAAAAGATAACACTGTTAAATTGTTGGACCTTGAGCTAGCATTGTTTTTGTAAAGATGTCTGCACCTTATTTCTGTTTCACTTTTGTTTTTCTTAAAGTATATTTTAACCTCAGAATCTATTTGGACAGTTTATTTTGCAGAATAATGCATGGCTCAGAAATGAAAACAGAGTAAATTCTTGTTTCCATTAGAACAGAGAACAGGCTCTAGAGGGGCAGCTTAAACCAGACCTTATAAACTGAGAGGGGGTCTACGTGGGTTTTCCCACACCCCGCTCTGAATGCTGTAAGTCCCCTGATGTCTCACATTAACAATGTCCAGTCCGACCAGAGACGCTCCAGAAAAAAAGACTGAAGCCATCTCACTGTGTCTCATAGACTGACCAACCATGCCAGTTTCCCTGCTACCGAAGGGGGATTTGGGATATGGAACTGTCACTGGTAAAGCTGGTAGAGTCCCAGGATACAGGTCCAAACACTGATAATGGGACAGGCCCAGGGAGGAACACATTTCACAAAGAAATGCTGGAGCGATGTCATCATGAGGTTGCTGTCCACGGCCATTAAGTGAAATGTCTTTGTATCCTTCCAGTCATTCGTCATGTCTGAGTAACCACAGTTACTCTGGATTCCAGCTCTTCTTCTGTGAAATGAAGGAGTAAGTGGAACAGATTCCTCCCAGGCCTCCTCCAGCTCTAACACTGATGTCTGGCTATAATCAGCAGATAAACACTACAAGGGAAAACAAAGGGAATCAAAAGAGGCAAGAGGGCAACGCTTCAAGTCAGATCACACTTCCTTCACTGCAGAAGAAGAAAAATTGCTGTTAGAAAATCGATCCATTATTGATTTTAGCAACTAGAAAGCTAGGCAATAATAACTAACATTTTACAGCATGTCAGTGCATAAAGCATTTTCACATATATGCCCATTTGTGATTCTCAAGACATAAATCCAACACACATAAAGTAGATCTTGGTATTAAGTCCATTTTACAAGTGAGCAAAGAAAGAAACTCAGCTGTGAGGAGTAACTTGCATGACATCAGCATGATCAGAAATGGCCAGAAGCAGAGCCTCTGGGGTTGGGCTACCTGGGTTCGAGTCCTGGCTCTGCCCTTACCGGCCATGTGATATGTGATGGTCCTGGCTGTACTTTCGGGTTCTGCTCTGCAAAGTGTGCATGGGGTTAACATCCTTTCTGCATCATGAAGTTGTTTTGAAAATTGAATATGCACATAAAGCCTTCCAACAGTGCTTATCACATCAAAGTTCCCAGCATTAAGCATCACCACTGCTATCTAGTACATGAAACTAGATTTAAAAACAAAAATGCGTATTATCTCAGGGATAACACATAGTCCTGAGGACTTTGTTTTCAGATACTCTTCTGCCATTACTAACTGTATAATCTTGATCTCCATTTTGAATTTAATTGAAACTACTAAATTCCTTTTCTATTTGTTGACATTTTTATTTCTAATGCCAAGACCATTTAAATGCATTCTTTATTTTGTACTCAATGCACAAATTACTTGCTCAAACTTACAGAGTAGAGAAATAGTTGATACAATGAAATAGACACTATAGGTCTTACTGTAATGATTCCAAAGTTTCAGGTGATTTATTCTCCCTCTCCATATATGGACTATTGAACTAGTGAAAATCAAAGTTAAATAATTTCATTTTCTGATGTTGATTGTACATTTTTGTTTTAATTTTTTAGAAAGTTGTTTAAAAGAAATAGAAAGGACTGCTTGCCCTATATATAATGGATCCATTATAGATGAATATCTATTTTCAAATACTAGTACTTGAAACTAAAAAGGCCATTTCAAAATTGCCCATAAGTAAGTTTGACATTTGTGGCTGATGTCTACCTCCTTTGACTCAGTAATCCCATTTCTGGGAAGTTATCTTAAGAAAATAACTTGAAAAAAAAATGTACACACAAAAAGGATAGTCCACTGGCATTTAAGTGATTTTTAATATGGCACTTTATAGGCATGAGGAAATTTGATGCTTAAAACCAACCCATGAAGTATGAATGGTTATCCCTGTTGCCACACGGGGAAGGTGAGACTGAGAGGACCTGCCCACGGACCCGGGCTCCTACAGGCAGGAAGAGGATCTGTAGCCAACCACATCTATGCCACCTTTCATTCTGTGCCTTCTTCATTGCTGTGAAGATCAAGCAAGATGATGTACATCAGGTGTTTCGAGAATTACAAATATTATCAAAATGAAAGACTACGAGTGGCCCTTTTATGTCACAAGACATAAAAATATACAAGCTCTCAAAAAAATTGCATTAAAATTTAATTAAGATCATTTACATTTAAAGAGATATTTCTATTCAAAAATTTTAAGATGCATTTTACAAGTCTCTTCAGAATTTCTGTTAACAGTAGGGACACTTCTATTTGGTAGAGGCAGTGCCTTTTCAGTCTTCTGACAGTAGCAGTGGTAACTGTGAAATGAGCAATACAGCATAATGGAGAGTAATGTCTCATCTCTAAGGAGGAAAATCTTACACCTTGATGGGATGTGACAGAGCAATCCTTCTGTGATTACCACAAAGCAGATCTCCAACATGCAAATGTGCCAGTGGGTTAAGTAAGGAGGGGATAGCACTGCTTTGAACTCCATTACCTAAGCCTGTTAAAAAGAAAAATGAAAATCAAACCTGTCCCTTTCTACTGCTCCCTGTAACTCTCACGCATGAATACAGTGGTTTCCAAGCTTGCTCACACACTTCTATCCTTAAGAAATTTATAGCACACCCTCTCAAAGTTTTATATGTATAAGTTGTGCATCTATACTTCTATCATTAACCAAACTCTTCATACCAAATATACTTTACAAGTGAGGAATGTCAATCACAATTTTGGTTACAATTATACTTATCAATTAGATCAATACTGATCAATTAGAATTTATTTTGATAGGCTTCTTCCTAGATCTGACTAGACTGTCACAGTTTTAATCCATGATGAGGCTAATGAGGTGTTCTACTAGGAGTAGGAGAAAGGACAGCACTTTCTGTTTCTTGCTCACTTTTGCTGTCCTATTAACAGTTTTATTACTGTCTTCAGTCTGCAATTATCTTACAGGAAGCTTTTGTAAGTCTCTTGTTCATTTTATTAAAGTTAATCAAAAACAAGTAACATCATTCACAAAAATGCTTTATTAGGCACTTATATATTACAATATATACATACTATGATGCATTAATGCGTAGTGCATACCTTGAATGTTTGGTGTGTCATTGATAACCTTCTCTATTGTAGAACTCCTTCCCTTGGTATATATCACAGAACATGCACCAAATTTGAGTGCTGGTTTCAAAGCGTATTTTGGATATTTTACAAATTTATTTAAGTGAGCTTTGTTTTCTAAGTATAGATTAATACTGGGCACATTCTCCTAAAACTCCTCACTTTGGAGACTAATGCTTTGACTTACATATTTTTAATACAGTTCTCCTTTCAGCATTGCAAAGTCACTGAAGACAGTTTATTAAGCTTTACATCTGTTGTGCCTAGTGCAGAGCTTGACACACATCATGCACTTAGTAAATTTCTTGGATGAATGAATGAAAAGCACTGACATTTCACCTTACTAAAAACATCTAAGGCTAGGCACAGTGGCTCATGCCTGTAATCGCAGCACTTTGGGAGGCTGAGGCAGGAGGATCCCTTGAGGCCAAGAATTCAAGACCAATCTGTGCAACACAGTGAGACTTTGTCACTACAAAAATATTTTTTAAAATAATTAGCTAGGCATGATGGCACACACCTTTAGTTCTAGCTACTCAGGAGGCTGCAGTGAGAGGACCACCTGAACCCAGGAATTCAAAGCCGCAGTGAGACAAGATGGCACCACTGCACTTCAGCCTAAGTGACAGAGTGAGACTGTCTCTCTCTCTCTCCGTGTGTGTGTGTGTGTGTGTGTATATATATATATATAAAAAATACACACACATAAAATATATGTAGAGATATAGAAATTTCTCTCTATATAAAAGTAACTTTATCATTCCAATTAAGATTTTATATAGACGTATTACATATAATATATAATAGATGTATTACATATAATATATAATAGATGTATTACATATAATATATAATAGATGTATTACATATAATATATAATAGATGTATTACATATAATATATAATAGATGTATTACATATAATATATAATAGATGTATTACATATAATATATAATAGATGTATTACATATAATATATAATAGATGTATTACATATAATATATAATAGATGTATTACATATAATATATAATAGATGTATTACATATAATATATAATAGATGTATTATATATAATATATAATAGATGTATTATATATTATATATAATAGATGTATTATATATAATATATAATAGATGTATTATATATATATACACACACACACGTATATACCTATATAAAGAGAGAGGGAGAGAGTTACAAGTAGTCATAGTTTCAATCAACCAGCAGCTTATTGAAAACAGTATATTTCAGTGAAAATGGCTGGTGAGTAATATTAATTTTTTTATTTTTATTTATCACTTCCTTATTGTATATCATGTTATAGAAATGATAAGAGCCCTCAGCATGCTCTGTCCTGAACCACTTTATGTCAGTTTCCATGAATATTTCTTTACAGGTTCTCACTCTAGACTACTGTCTTTCCAATGATTTTTCCTATCTACTGACTTGCTATTTGAGGAAAAAGTATTACCGTTTCACTGTGTCATATTTTTATTTTCATTTATGTAAAGATAAAAACATCCTTATCTTAAGGTTGTTTGTAACATTTTGTAGAGATATGTCATTGTACATAAAATGAAGAATTTAGTATCATTATTTCAGGTGCTTACTAGGTTTACCATATGCCAGATTAGATATGAGCTAGACTTTAAGTCCTGCAGTTTCAGGAAGTGCTAATAATAATGGTAATATATGATATTTGATGGCCATTTTCTGCGGTCATCCTAAGAACTTTACATGCCATGGAATAGATCCTACGATTATTTACACTGTCCATATGAAGAAACTGAGTCCCAGAAGGATTAAGTAGTTTGCCAAAAGTCACATAATTACCATGTGGCAGAGGCTGCTTTCACACCCATGGCATCCGAATCTAGAATCTGTGATTTTAGGCGCTAAGTTTTCAACTCTCTTAGACTGCTATCCCCAATTAGCTACCGTGAGTATCTGATGTACTAATCAAAACCCTATTGGTAATGCTACTGAGGACAAGTTTTTGTTCCACCAGATGGAGTCCTGTGACAATCTGAAGATGGCCACCTCATAGGAATATTGAGTAAACCTGACTCTCCACCCACATGTTTACTAGCAAGACTAGGAAGTCTAGGAATTACTCCAATTAACAGTGGAAATGTAACAATCTTTTTTTTTTTCTTTTTTTTTTTTGTGATGGAGTCTTGCCCTGTCTCCCAGGCTGGAGTGCAGGGGCGCAGTGGTGCAATCTCGGTTCAGTGCAACCTCTGCTTCCCAGGTTCAGGTGATTCTCCTGCCTCAGCCTCCCAAGTAGCTGGGACTACAGGTGCGCACCACCACACCAGCTAATTTTCGAATTTTTTAGTAGAAACGGGGCTTCACTGTGTTGGCCAGGCTGGTCTCGAACTCCTGACCTCATGATCTGCCTGCCTCAGCCACCCTGGGATTACAGGCGTGAGCCACCGCGCCCAGCCAGCAGTGCTTTTAAATAACAAATACACTAAGAATTATTTATTTACTAAAATAAAGCCAACATTTTGATGAGTGGCATTTTATTATTTTTCTGAACTTTCACTCTCCTGGTGGAGACCAAACTCCAGAATACAGAAAACATAGCTCTTTTTTCTTTTTTTGTCTCTTGCTTCCTCACACAGCACCAAGTACAATACCTGCACATTCTCAAATGGTTAGCAATGGGTTATACATTTTACTTTGTCTTCTTTGATTTTCTTAGTAGTCACATTAAAGGGAGCTAGTATGTTCCTAGGAAGTGCCTGACAATAGATGAATGCAGGGGTGGATGAACAAAGGAACCCTGTGAGACCCAGTTACCCTAAGCCTGTTGGATCAAGTTGAAGCTTTCTTATTCAGATTTGCCCTTTAAACTATTAATTTATGAGTAAACATAAGGAAATCAGTCATCAGCCATTTCTCAATCAGTATAAAACAAACACTCAGGAACTGTCTCTTCAGCTCTCAACTAAGAATGACTGAGTAAAAACTGTGACTTCACTGGGAGATGTGAGAGAATTATAAGCCCAAGTCAGGAGGGCAGCTGCCTGCACAGTTTTACATTTCTCCAGACAGTAGACATCACATATATTTATGGGCTTTTGGAGCAGAGTACTCTGTAATACAATTTTAGCTCATCTAATTGAAAAAGAAAAATGGGGCCTGTTTCCCAGGCATGTCTGCGTAAGCGTTCCCTGAATCCATGGTATTTGTATCAATAGAGGAAGTCATGGAGGTAAATTGAATTTATAGACTTGTGAAGAATAAATCAATTTCCCATGGAAAAACCCTAATACCAGAGCCCATACATAAGCTTCCTCCTTGGCTATTTTTATTTGTGCTTGCTTAGAGCATTGTAACAAAACGGAGAATTGTGGCAAGTCTTATTGAGTCATTTTGGGCAATGAGACCATTTGAAAGATTTTACTCTAATCATGGGAATTTTCTATTTCCACAATAGTGCCTTGGCTATACAGCAAGCTATGGAATTCCCATAATTTTTACTTGGCTTTTGGATTTAAAAAAAAAAAAAAATCACTCTTAGGAAATTAAAATGGACGGGGAAAAAAGGGAGAGGACTTTTAACAATTTGCCTTCCTAACATTAGTGCAAACTCCTTCTTATATTCTCCTAAGGGTTTACCTTTTTTTTTTAGATTAAAAGACATATTTGAAGATATAGAGGAAGCATGAAATTTTGGAAAGGCCTGTGTTGACCCAAATGACTAAAATGAACAACATCCGCATCTTAAACAAATAGACATCTTTCCATATTGCACCAGGCAGGGCTGCAGCTCGAAACAGATGGTACAGTCCTAAGGGCTGAGGGAAGATCCATAGCAGAACTGCTCACACATGTGTGGGCTCAGTAAGCATAAGGCGGTGAAACATGCCAGAGCCAGCAACCCTCAGCCTGTAAGGGGTGAGAGAAAGGGGCTGCTACCAGAATAGGATGCAGCTATAGAATAGGGCCACGTAGACCAAGCTGGCTGGGGCCTGGCCAAGTCAGGATGGGGGAGGTGGGAGAAAATGCCCTTTTCCTTCCTGCCTATTCATTTTCCAATCTCTCGCTGGCATCTCCCATTGTCTAAACCCAACCAGAAGTTGACGTGTGAGAGGTAAGGGTTAACTTGCGCAAGATTGAAACTTGGAGGTTAATCACCAATTACAAAAAAAAAAAAAAAGCTGGCCTCCTTCAACATTCCTTGGGAAACTGGCCATTGCGCAGTTCTTAGGAACGTCAATCCTGTGCAACGTTCCTGTGCAATATTTCTCCGGGGCTTGGACCCCCAGTGATAGTACTTCCCCCATACACTCACACACTCAACTGACAGAAAAAGGCTAAAGCCAAAGTGTTTGCCACAGTCTCCTGCAATCGTCCAGCCCCTCATCATAGCTGGAGAGGGATCTGTGCTTCTTGGATCACACAGCTTAAATTCCCATAGCTCTCATGGGGCTCTCATAACCACACCCGATTTTGCTAAACCTCTGTGTATTGCTCTAGAATAAGTGAGAAATTAGGAACCCGAGTGGATTCCATCTCCTGACTGAGACTTCCCCAGTGAGTGGCTGAGATGAGTGCTGTCTAGTCATTTGATTTTTTTGCACTCAGCAGGGAAGCCAGATGGATGCAATCTGAAGAGGTCAGACTCCATGCAGAGCGAGATGAAAAGTATGCAGATTTAATCTGGAGAGGCAGACTGTGCCAGACCTCATGTTTGGTTTTGGGAGTCTCTCTCTCTCTATCTCTCTCTCTCCCAACTCCCCCTCTCTCTCTCATTTAAGTTGTATAGTCCTGTCCACAATTCATGCATTAGAACCTTAAGCTGTGAGAGACCGGGTTCTAGGCTCAAGCTCAGGAAGTGAGCGTGCTAAGGCTGCCTCCAGGGTCTCAGTAGTTGATGGGTCACAGCCAATCAGAGCTCTGTACAGGTCGCATTCACTCCACTGTGACTGATTTCACTTTTACAGCAGCACTGACAGGGCTCAGGGAGATAGCTGTTGACAAAGTTGATTTCTGCCCATTTGTGCTAAGGGATTGATCACTTTGTATTTTCCATCATCTTTATATTTAATGTATTTAATGTCTGGCAAATCCTCAGGATAGCAATACCAGCAATCACATTAATAGTTACCACTTAAGAATTTTCTATATGTGCACTATTTCTTACATTTATCTTCTATTCTCTCAACAAGCTTATTTGGCATTTTAAGTATTTTATAAAACGGTGTTAGAGAAGATAAGTAATTCGCCTACATTCCCACAGCTAGTAAATGGCACAGCTCTCTTCAAACCTAGATTCAAACTCAATCATTAAACTATACTTTAGCACACTAATTGCAGCATTATGAAATAGCACAAACCTTAAGCTAAATGACTCTTTTCTTGTATTACTGGAAACTGTTAGGTGACCCTAGTGTCTGATCCATGGGCCAAAGTGGAGAAATAAAAGTATCAGAGGTCATAAAATGTTTAAGCGGAACAAATCTTTAGAGACATGATCGCTAACCCCTTGTTTGAAAAATGGGTTTTAGTTTATGGACATCATACCTAGAACCTAGAGCTCTGACCTCAAGGCTATCAAGCTGAGCTGGAACAGACCTTCGAGTCCCACAGATTGAAACAGTGAGGAAATGTGCAACACAATGTCACTCTGTGCTGTCTACAGAGACTTTCAGTTTCTAAGAAAGAAAATCTGAACCAGTAAGCACTGTTTTTCTCTGTTTCTGCCAATAACCAAACAAATTTAACTGCTAATTCCCCACCCAATTAATACAATGTAAGACCACTTCCTTTTTGATTGGCATCACAATAATAATTCAGGGGTAATAGAGTTCCTGTATACAAACCTGAAACCTTGGCATAGACACCTAATGTCTGTGTGTCCATGTCTTCATTTATAATACGATGATGACAATACCTTTCCTATTTCACCTCAAAGTTATTATGACGATGGAATGACAGAGCATAGAAACTCTAAGGCTGCTAAATTATATGTCTCTGATCAAATAGCCCATACGTAGTGTGGATTTGCCCTGTGCCCAGCAGAATGTTAAGTCATGCAGCAATAAGAATCTGAGTTGTTAAAGGCCTTTGAGGTCTTTGAGGAAAGAAAAAATATTGTGTTATAAAAATGTATGCCTACTATAAACTGTCCTCTCATGCTAAATGAATTTGATTTATCATAGAGCTCCAAACATGCTCCTACGTGGCTGCCCCAATATGCACCCAGAGCAGCTGTGTGGAAGATCAGAGGTCTGATGTAATACCTCATGGGATCGCTATGCCCTCTTATGCTTTTAAAGGGATGTCACCATATTTCAAATTTGAATTTCATAGGCTGAATTATGGTCACATGTATGAAGATCAACGATTACCTAGAGGCATATCTAAGAACATGAGGATCACTGAAACAGACTGCATTTTGTAGCTGTGAAACCCAATGAGTTTCAACACTGTGCAAGCTCTCAAGAGAGAAATTGCTCATCTATCTCTGCTGATTAAATTCTGCTGTTTACTTAAAGGTGGGCATAAAACCTCTGGGAAAGAAATAAATGATTTAAAAATCACTTCAGGTTCCAAACCATTAACAGAAGAGTGATGAACACAACTATTCCCACTGAATGTATTTTTAACCAACTCATCATTTTAAAACTCCTTTATCCTTGATTTGTGTTAAAAAATGGATACCATTGATTGTTGCTTTTTCAGACTACAGAGCCACATACAACAGGGGAAATACCTAATTGAGTAGCATTCAAAGCTGGATCTTAATTAACTGGAAACTAGAGGCACGTTCATTTTCATTATATGTAAATAACAAAGTGAGCCTCTAGCAAGAGGCATAAACCCCTCTGCATCTGAGGGTCCTCAATGAAGAATGAAGGGGAGGGGTTCAATGAGTCCTCAGTTCCCTTCCAACTCGGACATCCTTGGGTTCTAAGATTTTTCCAACACAGTGAATCCCAGTAGGCAGCAAAGATAACCAGGGCAATAGGATCTGTGCTGTTGCACTATCAGTTAACCACTTTCAGTGTATCCCCGTGTACACAGGTCATTGAAAGATGCTACAATTGAATCATGCTCTGTCCACATTTTTTGTAGTTCTTTGCATTCGCACTAGATCCTCCGTCTCTTGTTGCTCCATTAGCTCAGCTGGGGTCTGAGAACCCACAGCCAGTTCTCTCCAGCTGAGGCCTCTGAAGCACAGCTGCAAATAGACAAGTTGATGGACAGTCTGGGTTCATTCCCAGAACTGCCTCTTGGGGGTCTGCACCATTGCACCGGGATATGTCAAGGGTCGGTTGCCCAGCGTGTGGCAAAGCACTTTGTGCTCATGTGAGGAAAAGTATTCTCAGGGGAAAAATTGCTACTAGCATCTTATTGGCCAAAGCTCTAGCAATTTTTCTTAGATTTTTTTTTTTTCAATTCTAGTAAAAATAATAAACCAAATTCTCTGCCTAATCTTCCTTAATAGATAAATGTTGACTTCTCTAATTATCGCCTTGAGACTTTGTGTGGGCTTGTTTTTTATCAATGGAAAAGGTTCCATTCCTACTACAATGTGGAAAGAAGGTGCAATGAGACCTTCCAAAGGCATGCATGAGGAACAGGAAGCTGTGGCTCCTTGTGCCTCATGAAGTCTTTGCTTTATGGCAGTTATGCAAACTATAGGCAGGGACTGAATTGTCCTGGTGAAACCAAGGGCACTAGGATTGGGGGAGGGGGAAGAGGAAACCCAATGGCATCAAGAGAGGGACACTTCATGGAACTGAGGGAAGATTCTTGTGGCTGGAACTCAGAGAACCAAAGAAAAGCAGGGCAGAACATTCAGGCACTTTAACTAGTTTGTTCTAAAACTAGGCTGATCACTTTGCCTCAGGTTCTTCCAGTCTTAGCACTGAGAATATCACATGCCAGGAAACCCTATATCTTAAGGAAATAGGGGCAATTGTCTCAGGACTGTCCTGATTCACTGAAAGGCCCATATCCTGGGTAACCCCTCAGTCCTGGGAAAACTGGAACAATTGATCACCATTCCTCAGAGTAATGAAATGCCATCAATGGAAATGGCATGGTCAGATTTGTTTTACATCCTTATTTTTTGAAAAATTGTATGGTTGCTTGTAGAGAAAGGATCAAATAAGCTTACAAACTGAGCCTGGGAGATGGACTAGAAGGCTGTCATAGTTCTGATGTGGAATTGGATAAAAATAAAAAGATAATAAGAGGAGTTGATAACAGAGGAGATAAGGGATACAAGGATTCATTAACCATGAGAGTGACTCCCAAGTGTCTGCTTTGCATAGTTGAGTAAATAACTGGTCTTTTCAGTGAGACCAAAACCAGAAAGGGGAAGTAGGCTTGGGAGGTAAAAAGTCAGGAGTTAAGCAGGACACGTGATATTGAAGGACCTGTGTTTTTTAGACGTCATTACTAAGGAGTTGGAGCTTAGTGAAAGCTGACTATGTAGTCTAAATCTAAGAGGGAAAGTCTAGAAAGGAGATGTACAACTGGAGTTACCAAATAATAGTTGAAGTCTCTAGGAATTACCAATACAAACCAGGAAGAAACTGTAGAGTAAGACAGGGGTCTCAGGATTGAGCCTGGAGAAAATCCAGTAGTTGAAAATGTGGTAAAGGCAGATAATCTCAGAAAGAAGGCTGAGACTATGTTGCCGGAGAGGTAGGAGGAAACCAGGAAGTTGCTCTCATGGAATCCAAGGCACAGTGGCTTTCAGGAAAAATAAGGAGGTCAATGTTAAGTGGTAGGGGAACCTCAAGACCACCACTGCAGGCTGCAGCTGTGCACAGCCGGGGATGTCTGTCAGCCACAGGAGTCTAGCTGCAGTTTCTTTCTCATAATATAGGGCAAACCTAGGGTTTCTCTGAATACAGCTTCTGAACTTGGGTGAAAGGACATCCCTGAGACATGGCCACACATACTTAAACAGCTCCTGAGGCTTCTTTTGGATTAAAAAAAATTCTCATACCAGGTGGGAAAAATTCCCATAGTGCCAAAAAATAGTCAGAGGTTTTTTATTTTTTAACTTTTATTTTAAGTTCAGGGTACAAGTGCAGGTTTGTTACATAGGTAAACTTGTGTCATGGGGGTTTGTTGTATAGATTATTTCATCACCCAGGTATTAAGCCTAGTACCAATTCATTATTTTTCCTGTTCCTCATCCTCCAATAGGCCCTAGTGTCTGTTGTTCCCCTCTATGTGTCCATGTGTTCTCATCATTTAGCTCCTACTTATATGTGAAAAAATGTGGTATTTAGTTTTCTGTTCCTGTGTTAGTTTGCTAAGGATAATAACCTCCAGCTCCATCCATGTCCCTGCAAAGGACATGATCTTGTTCTTTTTTATGACTGCATAGTATTCCATGGTGTATAATCACCACATTTTCTTTATCCAATCTATCATTTATGGATGTTTATGTTTATTGCATGTCTTTGCTATTGTGAATAGTGCTCCAATGAACATACGCATTCATGTGTCTTTATGGTATGACGATTTATATTCCTTTGGGTATATACACAGTAATGAAATTGCTGGGTTCAAAGATATTTCTGTTTTTTGGTCTTTGAGGAGTTGCCACACTGCCTTCCACACTGGCTGAACTAATTTATACTCCCACCAATAGTGTATAAGTGTTCCTTTGTCTCCACAATCTTGTCAGCATCTGTTGTTTTTTGACTTTTTAATATTAATAATAGCCACTGTGACTGGTGTTAGACGGTATGCTATTGTGGTTTTGATTTGCATGTTTCTAATGATCAGTGATGTTCAGCTTTTTTCAGATGATTGTTGGCAGTACATCTATCGTCTTTCAAAAAGTGTCTGTTTATGTCATTTGCCCACTTTTCTAAGGGGTTATTTATTTTTGCTTGTAAATTTGTTTAAGTTCCTTCCTTATGCCATATATAAAATTAACTCAAGATGGATTAAACACTTAAATGTAAAACTCAGAACTATAAAAACCCTGGAAGACAATCAAGGCAATATCATCGAGGACATAGGCATGGCAAAAATTTCATGATGAAGATGTCAACAGCAATTGCAACAAAAGCAAAAATTGACAAATGGGATCTAATTAAACTAAAGAGCTTCTGCACACCAAAAAAAAGAACAACAACAACAACAACAAAACTATCAACAGAGTAAACAGACAACCTACAGAATGGGAGAAAAATTTTGCAAACTATTAATCCAACAGAGGTCTAATATCCAGCATTTATAAGAGTCAGAGTTTTAATGTTTGTAAAATAACCTCCATACCCTCCCTTCTTTTGAAATTATATGGGTTGGGAAGGGGAGGTGATATGGTTTGGCTGTGTCCCCACCCAAATCTCATCTTGAATTGTCACTCTCAGAATTCCCACGTGTCATGGGAAGGACCCGGTGGGTGGTAATTAAATCATAAGGGCAGGTCTTTCTCATGCTTTTTCTCATGATAGTGAATATGTCTCATGAAATCTGATGGTTTTATAAAGGGGAGGTCCCCTACACAAGGTCTATCTTGGCTGCCACCATGTAAGATGTTCCTAACTCCTCCACCATGACTGTGAGGCCTCCCCAGCCATGTGGAACTGTGAGTCAACTAAACCTCTTTCCTTTATAAATTAACCAGTCTCAGGTATGTGTTTATTAGCAGCATGAGAACAGACTAATACAGGAGGACTATATTCTTTGTCTCTAGCTGATGCCAGAAAAAAATATATAAACACTCTCTGAACATGCACATAAATGTAAATGTGTGCCATTGTTACTTTTAAGGTGTTAAATCCAACTAATGAGCAAACATTAAAATTACCATGACATACCAGTCATCTCATAGTCACTTAATGAGGCTGGTTTTTATCAATTATTAATTTACAAGTCAAAGAAATTATTTATTTCACGGAATCTTTGACCCTACAGACCCAGAGGAATTCTTAAAAGGAATCTACACCAATGTCTTGTTTTGTAAAGGAGGTATGTGGGAATCAAAGAGATGAAGCAACTCGTCAAAAGTCACTCAAACAAGACTTAAGTTCAGGTCTGCAGACGTCTACTCTAGTGTTTTCTCCCACATCATTCAATAGAATTATTTCTCTTCTTGATATTTTGTTTTATATAGCAGTCAAAAATTTCCGTTTCTTTCTGAAATGCTGTCACCGTTATTTCCCTGAGGGACAGCATTATATTTTAAGGCTCATTTAGTTTATAGTGTTTAGGCAAACCAGACGCATTTTCCCCAGATGGAATTTTCATGATGAGTCAGGGCTCCCCCAAGAGGCACCTTTTAAATGTCCCATGAAATGACTCTGGGTCCTAAATCCTTGGGCCCTGATGATGAAGAACCCAATCCTCTGTTGGCACAGGGCTTCTAAGGTCTTCATGGAGACTCCTCACTTCCAGAGCCTACACAGAAGACTAGAATCACAAGGGTTAGCCCCAAACCTAAAGACTGCCATGTTTAGGCTATTGGAATCAATACTGCTTTATGAGCACATAAAAAGTCACCTGCTAATATGACTAGAGAAGTCCTTGGAGCCCTTCTGTTCACAAGTATATTCTTGAGTAACCTTGGTTTCCTGAAGTTCCTACATTTAGCGCTACTCCTTAAGGGCCCTTAAAACAGCACTTGGGTTTAACAGGTTTAGCATTAAACATGCACTTGTCAAATACAAATAAAGGTACCTCCCTGCTAGGTTCAGGAAAGACTCAGCTAAGAAATACCTATACTTCATCATTGACCATCATATAGCAGAGACAGGAGCACTAAAGTCTTGAAGCAGTCACGAATAACAAGCTCACAGAAGTGGGAGCTGCAGAACCTAAATTATAGTTTTCAAACACCAAGGCAACTACTGAGTAGACACCTACCTTTTTCAAGCATCTTCCAGTGCTCACATGTACCGACACTAGTAAGACTCAATAGGAATGGGGTAGGAAGACAGGATGATGCTTTAGATTCTGCTAAATTATCAGAGGTGACATTGCCAGAAAGGCCTGGTGGTTGAGGAGAACTGCCCACAACAAAGGAGAGTGCTTACAGTGGGTTTCTACTGTGTTAGGCATCCAAAAAGGAGGATAAGAATGGAGGAAAAACTGTACGGAGATGCTCAGGTACTGGTTTTTACTTATTACATTAAATCAACTCAACAAAGGGTCTCCAGACCCAGAGAGAACATGGAGACCCTGGGGACTCACGCAGCCACTGAGATGCATGAACCACTAGAGGAGAGACCATGCAGATGCCGAGGATGCATGAACCACTACAGAGAACAGAATATAGGCACTGGGGATGCACAAACCTCTAGGTATGAGACCATGAGGGGAGGCACGATTCTCTAGAGACGAGACCATCCAGGCACTGGGGAGGCAGGAATCCCTAGAGATGAGTCAATCCAGGCACTGGAGAGGCATGATTCACGAAGGGTGAGACCAACTAGGCACTGGGAGGTCATGATTCCCTAGGGATGACACCATGGAGACATTGGAGATTTTTCTCTCGTGTTGATTGCCTCTCTCTTCAATTTATTTTGCTAATTTGCTCTTCCAGAATCTTAAAATAAGATTATTGATTTTAAACATTTTTATGCTTAATCATTTAAATATTTTTTCTCTATACACTACGTTAGTTCATTATACAATTTTAATATGCTGAATTTTAATTTTCTCAGTTGAAAATATGTTAATATTTCTCTTGTGATTTCTTTTTTTGCTCACCCATTACATAGAAGTGTGTTGCTTTGTTGTAATGTATTTGGGGATTTTCAGATATGTTTCTGTTCTTGAGTTATGTTTTAAAATGTCATGATCAGAGGAAAAATTCTGTATGATTTAATTTTTTTTAAATTTACTGAGCTGTGTTTTACACAACTTGGTGTTAAACCTGGCACCTGACATCCTAGTGAACTTCAAAGGAATATGTAGTGTTCTATCAATTAGATCATAGTGATAGGCAGTGTGGTCCAGATGCTCTGTCTTTACTGAATGTGTTTCCTGTTTTACTAATCACAGGAAATGGAGTGCGAAAAATCTCCCACTATGTTTTTTAGTTTACCTCATTTTAGACTTGTAAATTTTTCATGTGTCTTTACACAGCGCATACACATTTAGCATTTTTATCTTTTTCCTTTTTACTAATTGACCCTTTTATAATTGTGAAATGTCTCTATCTCTCAAAATTTTCCTTGTCTTGAATTCTAATTTGCCTTCTAGAAATAGAATCAGTCCAATAGTTTTATGATTAGTGTTTGCATGTCATAATTTTCATCCCTTCGCTTCCAATACATCAGTATCTTTTATTTAAGGTGCGTATTTTTAAACAGCATATACTTGATTCTTTCTTTCTTTTCCAATCTGATAATCATTGCTTTTTAAATAGTGTATTTAGTCCATTTGCATTTGACATAATTTAAATTTGTTTTGTCTTATGTCTACCATTTTCCTTTTATTTGTCTTATATTTATGCATTCTTCATTTATTTTTCTGCCTTCCTTTGAATCATTTGAGTAGTTCTTAACATTCCATTTTATGTCTTCTATTGGATTTCTAGTTGTATTTCTTTGCTTTCAATTTTGAGAGATTGTCCTAAGTATTATAATACACATACTTAACCTATTATAGTTGACCTTTAATCATTATTATTTATGCCATATAAAACAGAAATAGTATTAATTAAACACTTACAACAGTGTAGTATTTTACCCCTCATGTTTTTTTCATTGCTGTCATACACCAATCTCTACATCTGTTATAAACTCCATATAAAACACTGTTAGAAAACAGTGTTTTAGTGTTTGCTTTAAACAACTTTTTAAATATGTCATTTAAAGACATTAAGAAATAAGTAAAATAACTATTTTCTACTTACTCACCAATTTACTATTTCCAATACTCTTCAATTCTTTTTACCATTTGATTTAATTTCCCTTTGGTAACTTGAACCTCTTCTACGAATATTTTTAAGTGTTGGTCTCCCAGAGACAAATGATCTCAGCTTTTGTTTATCTGAATATGTCTTTATTTTGTCTTCAGTTTTGGAAATTACTTTTTCTAGATACAGAATTCTATGTTAATAACTATTTTCATCTTACAACATTTTAAAGGCATCATTCAATTTTTTTGGACTGCATTTATTCTGATGAAAATTTAGCCATTATTTTTATTGTTATTCCCCTATGTCAATATCTTCTTTTTACTTCACTACTTTTTAAATTTTCTCTGTCTCTGCTTTTTAATCAGTCTAAAATAATATAGTTTGCTTTGTGTTTATCTTACTTCTTAGATCTCTGGGTTAATATTTTTTTCAGTAAATCTAACATTTTTCAGGCATTATCTTTTCAATTATCTTTTTCTATCCCAATTCGTCTCTCATCTTTTTCTGGCACTCCAATCACATGTATGTTAGACCACATGACATTGAACATATGTTATTTTTTTAGTCGTTTTTCTTTCTCTGTTTTAATTTCTATTACCCTATCTCAAAGCCCACTCATCTTTCTGCTGTCCTATCTAAACTGCCCTTAAGTCTATCAGGTAAAATTTTCAATTCAACTATTGTGCTTTGTAGATGCAGAATTGAAATTTTTTAAATGTTAACTTGTCTGCAGAGTCCCCATCTGTCATACTTTTTGTTTTATTTTTTCTTAAATCCTTGAACAAATTTATATCAGTAGCTATTTTACAGTCCTTATCTGGATAGTCCAGCATATCTTGGAATAGTCATTTTGATGGCTTCCTGAAAATTGTAGATATTATGCTGCAGATTCTAATTTGTGATAACTTCATTGGAAGGATGTTGAACTTTGTTTTATGTATTTACTAGCTGAGAAGCTTCAATCTATTAATTCTTACTTTTAAGCTTTCTTATATGCTCTGGCCTTGCCTGAGTCTCAGCTGGATGCCTAGGGTGTTTACTACGGCTGGTCACACCTCCAGTGTTTCCCAGAGTTGTGCAGCCCCAATCTCATCCAGCTTCTAGTGGCTATTCTCTACAGAACTTGAGGGAATCTGAGCATGCACAACTTAGTATTTGGCAACAGACTCAAGAGAATTTCTATACAGATTTCGGGAGCTTCTCTTCTGTCTCTACACCTTCTTGTTTTATAACCTGTCCCTCACATTCCACCTGCTTCAGTGGCCCTGAACTTTATTCTGTGTTTTCTCCACCCAGTATTATCACTGAACTCTGATCTCCATTTTCCTGTGGTATGGTTTGGAAAGGATCTGCAGCAAGAAAGCCAAAAGGAATTTAAAGCTTAACGCATGAAGTGATTTTCTCCCAAGGGCCACAGTCCTATGCTCTGTTTAGTCCAATGCCCAAACACACTTGCTCCATGAAGGTTTATCCTGCAGTTGTTCCCACTGGGAAGAGAAGTCTTATACCCATTATTACTGCATAATGGCTCAAACCAGAATTACAAGCCTTACTTTTAATATGATGAAACTAAGCCTTTTATCAGTACGCATTAAATAAATTGAGAGATACCATGGTAGCACCATGCTATAACTGAAAACAAGCCTCTTCTGCATTTTAGAAGTTTAGAATTTAGTTTCCAGCTTCATGACTTCAATTAATCACTTAACCTGTCTGAGCCTCAATGTTCTCAATTCTAAATTAAGAACAGAGTATTACAGTATATGTAAAATGTTTCCTAGTTGTAATATTTTTTCTTCTGTGGAACAAAAATAACATGATTTTCAAGATTTTTGATTTTTCATTTTGGTGGGTACCTAGTATGTATATATATTTGTGTGTTACATGAGACGTTTTGATACAGGCAAGCAATGTGAAGTAAGCGCATCATGGAGAATGGGGTAGCCATTCCTTCAAGCATTTATCGTTTGTGTTACAAACCATTCAATTATATATTTTTAAGTTATTTAAAACCTGTATAATGAAGTTATTATTGACTATACTCACTGTGCTGTGTGATCAAATAGCATGTTTTATTCATTCTTTCTATTTTTTGTACCTATTAAGTATCTCCCCATCCCCTTCCAATGCCCCACTACCCTTCCCAGCCTCTGGTAACCACTCTTCTACGCTCCATCTCCATACCTTCAATTGTTTTTATTTTTAGATCCAAAAGACAAGTGAGAACATGTGATGTTTCTCTTTCTGTGCCTGGCTTATTTGGCTTAACATAATGACATCTGGTTCTATCCATGTTGTTGCAAATGACAGGACTTCATTCTTTTTACGACTGAATAATACTCCATTGGTTTTTACATACCATATATATATTTTTTATCTATTCATCTGTTGATGGACACTTAGGTTGCTTCCAAATCTTAGCTATTGTGAACAGTGCTTCAACAAACCTAGGCAGGCAGATATTTCAGATACTTCAACAGACTGATTTTCTTTCTTTGGGGTTAATATGATTTGTCTGTGTCCCACCCAAATCTCAACTTGAATTGTTTCTCCCAGAATTCCCACATATTATGAGAGGAACTCAGGGGGAGGTAATTGAATCATAGGCTAGGCTGGTCTTTCCCATGGTATTCTCATGATAGTGAATAAGTCTCTTGAGATCTGATGGGTTTATCAGGGGTTTCCGCTTTTGCTTCTCCTTATTTTCTCTTGCTGCTGCCATGTAAGAAGTGCCTTTCACCTCCCACCATGATTCTGAGGCCTCCCCAGTCATGTGGAACTGTCAGTTCAATTAAACCTCACTTTCTTCCTAGTCTCAGGTGTGTCTTTACCAGCAGTATGAAAACAAACTAATGCAGTAAATTGGTACCAGTAGAGTGGAGTGCTGCTGAAAAGATAGCCAAAAGAGTGGAAGCAACTTTGGAACTCAGTGATAGGCAGAGAATGGAACAATTTGGAGGACTCAGAAGAAGACAGGAAAATGTGGGTAAGTTTGAAATTTTCCAGTAACTTGTTGAATGGCTTTGTCCAAAATGCTGATAGCAATATGGACAATAAAATCCAGGCTGAGGTTGTCTCAAATAGACATGAGGTACTTGTTGGGAACTGGAGCAAAGGTGACACTTGTTATGTTTCAGTAAAGAGGCTGGCTCCTTTTGCCCCTGTCCTAAAGATTTTGTGGAAGATGGAACTTGAGAGGGATGATTTAGGGTATTTGACAGAATAAATTTCTAAGCAGTAAAGCATCCAAGAGGTGACTTGGGTGTTGTTAAAGGCATTCAGTTTTATAAGAGAAGCAGAGCATAAAAGTTTGGAAAATTTGCAGCCTGACTATGGGATAGAAAAGAAAAACGCATTTTCGGGGGAGAAATTCAAGCTGGTTGCAGAAATTTGCATAAGTAACAAGAAGCCTAATGTTAATCCCCAAGACTGTGGGGAAAATGTCTCCAGGCCATGTCAGAGACCTTCACAGCAGCCCCTCCTATCACAAACCTGAAGGCCCAGGAGGAAAAAGTGGTTTCCTGGGCTGAGCCCAGGGTCCCCATGCTTGTGTGTTGCCTAGGGACTTGATGCCCTAGGTCCCAGCCTCTCCAGCCATGGCTGAAAGGGGTCAACATACAGCTCAGGCTGTGGCTTCAGAGGGTGGAAACTCCAAGCCTTGGCAGCTTCCACGTGATGTTGAGCCTGCGGGTGCACAGAAGTCAAGAATTGAGGTTTGGGAGCCTCCACCTAGATTTCAAAAGATGTATGGAAACACCTGGATGCCCAGGCCAAAGTTTGCTGCAGGAACGGGACCCTCATGGAGAGCCTCTGCTAGGGCTGTGCAGAAGGGAAATGTGGGTTGGAACTCCCACACAGAGTCCCTACTAGGACACTGCCTAGTGGAGCTGTGAGAAGGCCACCATCCTCCAGACCCCAGAATGGTAGATCCACCGACAGCTTGCACCATGCGCCTGGAAAAGCCACAGTCACTCAATGACAACCCATGAAAGTAGCCAGGAGAGAGGCCATACCCTGCAAAGCCACAGATGTGGAGCTGCCCAAGATCATGGAAACCCACCCCTTGCATCAGCATGACCTAGATGTGAGACCAGGAGTCAAAGGAGATCATTTTGGAGCTTTAAAATTTTACTGCCCCACTCACTGGAGTTAGGACTTGCATGGGCCCTGTAGCCCCTTTGTTTTGGCCAATTTCTCCCATTTGGAGTGGCTGTATTTACCCAATACCTATACCTCCAGTTTATCTAGGAAGTCACTAGCTTGCTTTGGTTTTATAAGCTCATAGGTAGAAGAAATTTGCGTTGTCTCAGATGAGACTTTGGACTGTGGACTTTTGGGTTAATGCTGAAATGAGTTAAGACTTTGGGGGACTGTTGGGAAGGCATGATTGGTTCTGAAATGTAAGGACATGAGATTTGGAGGGGCCAGGGGTGGAATAATATGATTTGGCTGTGTCCCCATCCAAATCTCAACTTGAATTGTATCTCCCAGGATTCCCATATGTTGTGGGAGGGACCCAGGGGGAGATAATCGAATCATGGAGCCTGGGCTTTCCAGTGCTATTCTCATGATAGTGAATAAGTCTCATGAGATCTGATGGGTTTATCAGGGGTCTGCTTTTGCGTCTCCTCATTTTCTCTTGCCTCCACCTTGTAAGAAGTGCCTTTCATCTCCTGCCATGATTCTGAGGCCTCCCCAGCCATGTGGAGCCGTAAGTCCAATTAAACCTTTGTTTTCTTCCCAGTCTCAGGTGTGTCTTTATCAACAGCATGAAAATGGACTACTACAGGGGTATATACCCAGCAATGGAATTACTGGATAATATAGTAGCTCTATTTTTAGTTTTTGAGGAACCTCCAAACTGTTCTCCATAGTACTTGTACTAATTTGCATTCCCACTTGCAGTGAATGAGGGTTCCCTTCTCTTCACATCCTCACCAGCATTTATTATTGCCTGTCTTTTGTATACAAGCCATTTTAACTGGCGTGACATGATGTTCCACTGTTGTTTTGACTTGTATTTCTCTGATGATCAATGATGTTGAACATGTGTTTATATGCCTGTTTGCCATGTGTATGTCTTCTTTTAAGAAAGATATAGTCAAATCTTTTGTGCATCTTTTGATGAGATTATTAGTTTTTTTTAATATGGAGTTGTTTGAATTCCTTATATATTCAGGTTATGAATCCCTCATTGAAGTAGTTTGCAAATACTTTCTCCCATTCTGTGGATTGTCTCTTTACATTGCTGATTGTTTCCTTTGCTCTGTAGAAGCTTTTTAACTTAATGTGATCCCATTTGTCCATTTTTGCTTTGGTTGTCTGTGCTTGTGGGGTATTACTCAAGATATTTTTGCCCAGACCAATGTGTTGGAGATTTTCCCCAACATTTTCTTTTAGTAATTTCATGGGTTGAGATCTTAGATTTAAGTCTTCAATCAATTTGATTTGATTGTTGCATATCATGAGAGATAGGGGTTTAGTTTCATTCTTCTGCAAGTGGATATCCAGTTTTCCTAGTGCCATTTATTGAAGAGACTGTCTTTTCCCCAGTGTATGTTCTTGACACATTTGTTGAAAATGAGTTCATTGTAAGTATGTGGATTTGTTTCTGGGTTCTATATTCTGTTCCATTGGTCTATATGTCTGATTTTATGCCAGTACCTTGATGTTTTGGTTACTAAAGCTCTCTGGTATAATTTGAAATCAGGTAATGTGATTCCTCTAGCTTTGTTCTGTTTGTTTAGGATGGCTTTGGCTATCCCGGGTCTTTTGTGGTTCCATATAAATTTTATGATTGTTTTTTCTTTTTCTGTGAAGAATGTCATCAGTATTTTGATAGGGGTTGTATTGAATCTGGAGATCGCTTTGGGTAGTATGGACATCTTAACAATATTGACTTTTCTAATCAATGAACACAACACTTTTTCCCTTTTTTTGGTGTTGTCTTCAATTTTTTTCATTGGTGTATTATAGTTTTTGTTATTGAGATTTTTTACTTCTTTGGTTAATTCCTAGATATTTAATTTTTGTGGCTATTGTAAATAGGATTGCTTTTTAATTTCTTTTTTAGATTGTTCACTGTTGTCATATAAAAAGTTACTGATTTTTGAATGTTGATTTTATATGCTGCATCTTTACTGAATTTGTTTATCATTTCTAACAGTTTTTTGCTGAAGTCTTTAGGTTTTGCCAAATATAGTATCATATCATCTGCAAACAAGGATAACTTTACTTCTTCCATTCCAGTTTGGATGCCCTTTATTTCTCTCTCTTATCTGATTACTCTATCTAGGATTTCCAGTCCTGTGTTGAATAACAGTAATAACACTGAGCAACTTTGTAGTGTTTCAGACTTTAGAGGAAAGGCTTTCCATGTTTTCTCCTTCAGTATGATAGTAGCTCTGGGTCTGTCATATATGGCTTGTATTATGTTAAGATGTGTTTCTTCTATCCCCAGATTTTTGAGGGTTTCTATAATGAAGAATGTTAAATTTTATCAGTTGCTTTTTCAGCATCAATTGAAAGGACCACATGTTTTTTGTCCTTCATTCTACTGGTATGATGTATCACATTGATTAATTTGAATATGTTGAACCATCCTTGCATCCCAGGGATAAATCCCACTTGGTCATGTTGAATGGTCTTTTTAATATATTATTGAATTCTGTTTGCTAGTATTTTGTTGAGGATTTTTGCATCAGTATTCAGCAAAGATATTGGCCTCTGGTTTTCTTGTATTGATGTGTCTGCATGTTTCTCTTGTTTTAGTTTCAGAGTAATACTGGCCTTGTAGAATGAGTTTGGAAGTGCCCCCTCCTTCTCTGTTTTTTGGAATAGTTTGAGTATGATTGGTATTACCTCTTCTTTAAAAGTTGGGTAAAATTCAGCAGCAAAGCCATTCAGGTTCCAGGCATTTATTACTGGGAGACTTTATTACAGCTTCAATTTCATTATTTGTTATTGGTTTGTCCAGGTTTTAGATTTTTTCCTGGTTCAATCTTGCTGGTTTATATGTGTCTAGGAATTTGTCCATTTCTTCTAGATTTCTCAATTTATTGGCATATAGTTGCTCAAAGTAACCACTAATGATCCTTTGAATTTCTATGGTATCAGTTGTAATATCTCCTTTTTCATTTCTGTTTTTATTAATTTGCTTATTCTCTCTTTTTAAATTAGTTAGTCTGGCTAAAGATTTGCCAATTTTGTTTACCTTGTCAAGAAACAGCTTTTGTTTTATTGACGTTTTGTATTATTTCCTTCATTTCAAACACATTTATATCTGCTCTGATATTTGTTACTTCTTTTCTTCTACTGATTTTGGGTTTGGCTTGCTCTTGCTTTTTTAAGATTCTGGGAAGGCTTTTCAGATATTTTAAAAGATTTTTCAAATATTTGAAAGGGTATTGTAATCTAAGCTGAATATGTTTTAAGGAGCACCCCAAGTCCAGTAATGCTGTGGTTCTTGCAGACACATGGAGGTACCACCTTGATAGTCTTGAAGAAGATCTGGGAGAATCATCTGGATTACTAGATACTCTTGGTCCTTTCCCCCTTACTTTCTTCCAAACAAGCAGAGTCTGTCTGTGTCTTCTGGGCCACCTAAAGCTAGGGGTAGAGTGACACAAGCATGCCTGTGGCTACCACCACTAGAACTGCACTGTGTCAGGCATGAAGTCAGCACAGCACTGAGTCTTGCCGAAGACCTGCTGTAATCCCTCCCTGGCTATTGCCTAGGTTTGCTTAAGGTCCTAGGGGACCACAAGATGCAAACCTTTCCACTCTTCCTTCCCCTTTCCAAAAGCAAAGGAGCCTCACCCTTTGGACACTGACACCACAGACCACAAGGAGTTCTGCCAGACTGCCGCCAATATTTGCGTAAGGCCCAAGGGCTCTTAAGTCAGCTTGTAGTGAATGCTGCCTGGCCTAGGACTCACCCTTCAGGGCGATGGGCTCTCCTCCATCCCAGGGCAAATCCAGAAATGCCATGCAAGAGTCAAGTCCTCAAACTGGGGACCCTGAGAGTCCACTTAGTGCTCTACCTCCCTGTGGCTATGCTGGTACCTGAAGCAAGCAAGTCTCAGAGGCTCATCCAAGGGCCTAGATGTAGTACCTGGGTATTGCTGCTGGTTGTTCACGGCCCTAGGGCTCCTCAGTTAGCAGACTATGAATGCTGCCAGGAATGGATTCCTCCCATCAAGGCAGCAGGTTCTCTTCTGACTCTCAGTGTGTCTAGAAATGTCATCTGGGAGCTGGGGCCTAGAACAAGGTCTCACAATTCTGACTGGCGCCCTATCCTGCTGTGGCTGAGCAGGTATCCAAGATGCAAGACAAAGTCTTCCCCACTCTTTCCTCTCCTCTTCTCAGGCAGAAGGAAGGGGTCTCCTTTGGAGCTGTGAGTTGTGCATCCTGGAGTTGGGAGAAGGGTAATGCCAGCAATCCCTTAGCTGCCCCACCTGTTGTCTCAATAGGTCATGTGTCCCCCGCTCCCACAAGTCCACTGTTTCTGGGCCCAGGTCAGCACTAGGACTTGCATAAGAGTTGCAACCCTTATAGCCTAGATTGACTTTCAAGTGTACTTAGAAACCCAGCGTACTTTGGCCCTTGGTGGTGAGATTTGCAGGAACTCAGATTTGGACCACTGGGATGGGCAATACCCCCTCTGGCTAAAGCTGGTTTAATTGCTCCCTCTATGGGAGGGCATCAGCTGAGTTTGGTTTGGTTTTCTTTTCTGCTCTAACAAGATAGCACTGAGTTCAGTGCCTCACAAATGTGTTCTTCCTCTCCCAGTGCCCAGAGATGCTCTCTGCACCATGCTGTCACTGTTGGGGGTTGGGGAAGGGGTGGCATTGATGATTTGGGACTGTTTTCTCTATATCTTCAGTGCCTCTTTCAGTGATACAGAATTAAAACAGGGTACTATGAGTGTTCACTTGATGTTTTGTTCTTATGAAGGTGTTTTTTTCTGTGTAGATAGTTGTTAAATTGGTGTCCTTGCAGGTATCAGTGCATCCTTTTATTCTGCCACCTTGCTCAACCTCCTCTGAAATTTTCAGTTGTAAGGAAGTGCAAAACAGTATCCCTTTTTTATGAGTTCTGATAATACTCCATGAATGCTGTGATAGAAAAGGTAAAAGCCAAACTGAGCACTTAATGTATCACATATTGTGTTTTATAAGCTGTGTCTAATGCTTAGTACGTTACAAGCATTTAAAATTTCCATAAGAATAAAGGTAATATATCAACTAGCTCAAAGAATAATGCCATCAAAAGTTATTCATCCCAAATATAAGATTTTGTGTTTTATAGTAATCCTAAGAATTAGTTGAATAATAACTGCTAATTTACTCATTTATTTTTCTTCTTTTATTGAAGACTATTCTTGTTTAATGCCCAGACTTAAGTAAAATTGGAATAGCTAGTGTAATTTGAAGACTCAAGAATCTTACCCTCTTTCTTCATGTATTTGTTTATTCTGCATGTACCCATTGAGAAACTACTAGGTGCTAAGCAGTGTCCTAGCTTCTGGAGACAAAATAATGAGCAAAATAGACTTGATTCCTGCTGTCATAGTTTAAAGTTGAATGGAGGAGACAGTTATTAGTAAAAAGATAATAGACTTGTATATGAAGTTTTAAGTGAGATGCTCTGTGGAAGAGAAGAATGTGATTCTATATGAAGGTATAATTTTAGCTAGACGAGAAAAAAAAAAAAAAAACATGGAAACAACACAACAGGAAGAAGAAGAAGCCAATAGAAAGTTTATCATGAGAAGAAGTTGGGCAAAACAAATGCCTAAAAGAAAGTATGACAAAGCATAGTGAGTGAAGGGGTCCAGGTGCAAGATAAGGCTAGGGTAGTTAAGGGTCAAGTTATTTGACTTTTGCAGGCCATAGTAAGATATGTCTTTTCTAAAAATTGTGGGACACAGGGAGCATTCTCCAGCTTAGACCATAAGTTAGGCCACAAAACAAGTCTCAGCACATTAAAAAATTTGAAATCATCCAAAGCACATTTCTCAGCAACAATGGAATGAAAACTGAAATCAATAACAGAAGGAAAATAGAAAAATGTACACATATGTGGAAATTTAACAACACTCTCTTAACCAATGAGTCAAAGAATAAATCACAGAGGGAAACTAGAAAACACTCAGATGAATGAAAATAAACACATAATACACCAAAACTTACAGGGTGCATCAGAAGCAGAGCTCAGAGGGAAGTTTACAGCTATAAATACCTACATTCAAAAAGAAGGAAGGTCTGAAATTGACAACCTAACTTCACACCTTTAGGAACTAGAATAAGAAAACTAAACCCAAAGCCAGCAGAAAGAAAATAATAAAAACTATATCAGAGATAAACGAAATAAATAATCAACAAAATATATTTTTAAAGATTGTTTTTTAAAAAGATCAATAAAATTGACAGGTCTTTACCTAGATTGACTATGAAAAAAGAAAAAATTAACATTAACAAGATCAGAAATGAAAGAAAAGATATTACTACCAACATTATATATATATAAATAAGAAAGATTACAAAAAAATAGTATAAATAATTATATACCAACACATTATATAACTTAAATGAAATGGGAAAATTCCTATAAGCACACAAGCTACAAAAATAGACTCAAGAAGAAGTGCACAACCTAAATAGACTTATAACCAGTAAAGAAATTGAATCAGTAAAAACCTCCCCAAAAAGAAAAGCCTGGAACCAGATGGCTTCCCTGGTGACTTCTATCAATCATTTTAAGAAGAATTAAAAAGAGTTATTCTCCAATTCTTCCTAAAGAATAGAAAAGGAAAGAACACTTTCTAACCTATTATTGTAGACCAGTATTATCTTGACACCAAAGTAAGATAAAGATCCACTACAGGAAAAGGCAACTGTAGATCAATATCCTTTCTAAATATAGATGTAAAAATCCTCAACAAAATAGAAAAGCAAATCCATTAGCATATGAAAAGCATTAACATCTTGACCTAGTATGATTCATCCTATAAATAAGAGTAGTCCTTTAAAGTCGTTTTTTTCCAATTCTGTGAAGAAAGTCATTGGTAGCTTGATGGGGATGGCATTGAATCTATAAACTACCTTGGGCAATATAGCCATTTCTGCGATATTGATTCTTCCTATCCATGAGCATGGAATGTTCTTCCATTTGTTTGTGTCCTCTTTTATTTTGTTGAGCAGCAGTTTGTAGTTCTCCTTGAACTAAAAAAGAACCCACATTGCCAAGACAATCCTAAGCCAAAAGAACAAAGCTGGAGGCATCATGCTACCTGACTTCAAACTATACTACAAGGCTACACTAACCAAAACAGCATGGTACTAGTACCAAAACAGAGATACAGACCAATGGAAGAGAACAGAGCCCTCGGAAATAATACTACACATCTACAGCCATCTGATCTTTGACAAACCTGACAAAAACAAGAAATGGGGAAAGGATTCCCTATTTAATAAATGGTGCTGGGAAAACTGGCTAGCCATATGTAGAAAGCTGAAACTGGAATCCTTCCTTACATCTTATACAAAAATTAATTCAAGATGGATTAAAGACTTAAATGTTAGACCTAAAACCATAAAAACCTTAGAAGAAAATCTAGGCAATACCATTCAGGACTTAGGCATGGGCAAGGACTTCATGTCTAAAACACAAAAAGCAATGGCAACAAAAGCCAAAATTGAGAAATGGGATCTAATTAAACTGAAGAACTTCTGCACAGCAAAAGAAACTATCATCAGAGTGAACAGGCAACCCACAGAATGGGAGAAAATTTTTGCAATCTACTCATCTGACAAAAGGCTAATATCCAGAACCTACAAAGAACTCAAACAAACTTACAGGAAAAAAAACAAACAGCCCCATCAAAAAGTGGGCAAAGGATATGAACAGACACTTCTCAAAAGAAGACATTTATGCAGCCAACAGACACATGAAAAAATGCTCATCATCTCTGGCCATCAGAGAAATGCAAATCAAAACCACAATGAGATACCATCTCACACCAGTTAGAATGGCGATCATTAAAAAGTCAGGAAACAACAGGTGCCAGAGAAGATGTGGAGAAATAAGAACATTTTTACACTGTTTTTGGGACTGTAAACTAGTTCAACCATTGTGGAAGACAGTGTGGCGATTCCTCAAGGATCTAGAACTAGAAACACCATTTGACCCAGCCACCCCATTACTGGGTATATACCCAAAGGATTATAAATCATGCTGCTATAAAGACATAAGCACACATATGTTTATTGTGGCACTATTCACAATAGCAAAGACTTGGAACCAACCTAAATGTCCATCAATGATAGACTGGATTAAGAAAATGTGGCACATATATACCATGGAATTCTATGCAGCCATAAAAAAGGATGAGTTCATGTCCTTTGTAGGGACATTGATGAAGCTGGAAACCATCATTCTCAGCCAACTATCACAAGGACAGAAAACCAAACACCGCATGTTCTTACTCCCAGGTGGGAATTGAACAATGAGAACACTTGGACACAGAAAAGGGAACATCATGCACCAGGGCTTGTTGTGGGGGCAGGGGAGCAGGGATAGCATTAGGAGATATACCTAATGTTAATGATGAGTTAATGGGTGCAGCATACCAACATGGCACATGTATGCATATGTTACAAATTTGCATGTTGTGCACATGTACCCTAGAACTTAAAGAATAATAATAAAAAAGAGGGGCCCCACCCATGAAAATAATCAATGTAATACACCACATAAATAAAATGAAGAAAAAATGCATTATAATCTCAATTGAAGCAAAAATATTTGGTAAAATGCAAAAAATCTTTTATGGTAAATACACTTAACAATCTAGGAATAGAAAAGAACTTCTCCTGCCTAGTAAATGAAATTTATGAAAAATCCACAGCTGACATCATATTCAAGGGTGATGGCATGAAACCCTTTCCCCTAAGATCAATAACAAGAGAAAAATGCTTGTTTTCAACTGAGTCATGAAGAAAAACAACTAAAAGACACCCTAATTGGAAAGGGAAAAGTAAGATTATCTCTATTTGAGCTTATATCTCATGAGCTTATATCTATAAAATCCTTTATAATCACAAAGAAACTATTAGAACTAATAAATGAATTTATGCTACAGAACACAAGATGAACATACAAAAATCAGTTGTATTTCTACACACTAGGAAACAATAATCTAAAAAGGAAATTATGAAAATAATTGTATTTACAATAGCATCCAAAAGAATAAAATTACTTAGGAATAATTTAACCAAGAAGGTAAATAACTTATATACTTAAAAGTCCAAAATATTGCTGAAATAAATCAAACAAGACCTAAATAATAGTAAGTTATATAGTGGTAATGTTTTAGAAGACTTTATGTGATAAGATCACAAAACTACCCTAAGTGTTCTAAAGATTGAACTGAAATTCCAATGACATTTGTAGAAACAAAAAGCCCATCTGCAAATTTCTAGAGAAAGGCAAAGATACTCAAAGAGATAAAACAATCTTGAAAAAGAACTAAGAGGGAAAATTCACGCTTCCTAATTTTAAAATGTATCATAAAGCAATGGCAATCGCTTTGTTCCTGGTATGAAAATAGGCATATAGACAAAGGAAATATAATTGAGAGTCCAAAAATAAACCTATAACCCATCTGTGACCAAATGATTTTAGGCAAGGGTGCCAGGACCATTCAATGGGGACATGAAAGTCTTCAACAAGTGGTGCTGAGACAACTTGATAGCCACATGCAATGGGATCAATTTGTACCCTTAACTTATACTATATATATAAATGAACAAAAAATGGATCAATGCCCCAAATGCAAGAGCTAAAACTACAAAACTCCTAGAAGAAAGTATAAGTAGATCTTCATGACCCTTGATTGATTGGCCATGGATTTTTTCATGACATCAAAGACGAGAGCCAAAAAAAAAAAAAAAAAGAAAGAAAAATTGAACTTTATTAACATTAAATATTTTTGTTCATTAAATGAAATTACCAAGAAACTGAAATACACCCTGCAAAATGAGAGAAAATATTTTCAAATCATATGTTTGATAATGGTTTAGTGTACAGAACATATGAAGAATTCTTACAACAACAAAAAATCAGCCATGTGTTTGAACAGATATTTCTCTAAAGCAGATGTGTAAATAGCTATCAGGTGCTTGAAAAGATATTGAACATAATTAATCATTAGGAAAATAAAATTTAAACCCACAGTGAGATATGCTTTATACTCACTGGACTGGCTATCATAAAAATAGGGGGAAGGATGACGAATGTTCGTGTAGATACGGGGAAACTGAAACTCTCATATATTGCTGGTGGGAATGTAAAATGTTTTAGCCACTATGGGAAACAGCTTGCTGGTTTCTCAAAAAGCTAAACATAGTATTGCCATATGACCCAGCAATTCTGCTTCTAAGTGTATACCCCCAAATAATTGAAAACAGATACTAAAATTCTTCTGTAAGAACGTTCATATCAGCACTATTCATAAGAGCCACTGAGCAGAAACAACCCAAATGTTTATCAGCAGACATATGAATAAACAATATGTAGTAATACATACAATGGAATATTATTCAGCTATAAAAATTAATAAAATAGCAATACGTGCTACAACCTGAATGAACCTTAAAAACATTATGCAGGCCAGGCGCGGTGGCTCACGCCTGTAATCCCAGCACTTTGGGAGGCCAAGGCGGGCAGATCACGAGGTCAGGCAATTAAGACCATCCTGGCTAACATGGTGAAACCCCATCCCAACTAAAAATACAAAAAAAAAAAAAAAAATTAGCCTGGCGTGGTGGTGGGCACCTGTAGTCCCAGCTACTCGGGAGGCTGAGGTAGGAGAATGGTGTGAACCCAGGAGCTTGAACTCTGCACTTGCAGTGAATCAAGATCACACCACTGCACTCCAGCCTGGGTGACAGAGTGAGACTCCATCTCAAAAAAAAAAAAAAAAAAAAAAAAAATTATGCTAAGAGAAAGAAGCCAGACACAAAAGGTTACATTTTATATTTTTCCATTAATTTGAAATATCCAGAATAAGTAAGTCCATAGAGACAGAAAGGAGACTGGTGCTTGCCAGGGGATGGGAGTAAGGGAGAATGAGAGTCAATTGTATAATGTGTTTCGGGTGTTTTTTTTTCCTGAGGTGATGAAAGTATTTTAGAACTTATGTAAGTCATGGATATACAACACTGTCACTGTGCTAAATGCCAATAAATTGTACACTTTTAAATGGTTGTGATCAGCAATGAGCGGATCCAGTGTCTGGAGATGCTGTTCCAGCCTTCCTTCCTGGGCATGGAATCTTGCGGTATCCACGAGACCACCTTCAGCTCCATCATGAAGTATGATGTGCACATTCACAAAGATGTGTAGGCCAACACGGTGCTGTCCAGCGGCACCACCACGTACCTGGGGCATCACTGACAGGATGCAGAAGGAGATCACCGACCTGGTGCCCAGCACCATGAAGATCAGATCAGAGTGCCCCCAGAGCACAAGCACTCAGTGTGGATCTGCTGCTCCATTTTGGCCTCACTGTCCACCTTCCGGCAGATGTGGATTAGCAAACAGGAGTACCACGAGTCAGCCCCCTTCAGAGTCCACCGCAAATGTTTCTAAATAGACTGCAAGCAGATGCTAGCATTTGCTGCATGGGTTAATTCAGAAGTATAAATTTGCCCCTGGCAAATGATGACACCTCAACTAGCCTCACAAACCTGGAATAAGCCTGTGAAAAGAAACTTGTCCTTGAAGCTTGTATCTGATATCAGCACTGGATTGTAGAACTTGTTGCTGATTTTGACCTTTCATTCAAGTTAACTGTTCCACTTGATATCTGTTTAATACCCTGTGTTAATATACTGTGGGTATGTTTGTGTATACATAAAAAACTAAAAATATATACAGAACGGTTTTAGCCCTTGACTTTTTATAATGGAATTTGTAGTTTCTTCTTTATAAGTTTGCGTATGATTTATTTCTAGCTTGTGTTTATTTTATAATCTAAAAAAATGAATTTCATTTTATTTTTTAAATGGGAATAAATTAAAAGGTTATTTTAATCATATAAGTTACGTAATACGTTTTCACATTGTAAAGCTCGCTGCAGCAGATGTGCAGGTGCAAAGCAGATGTGCACATAGAAGGTTTCAACAGCAGTCCAGGCTGATGATTGTCTAGATTAGAAACGCAGTATTGGCTACAATGAGAAGGAAATGCATTCCAGAAATAGTAGGAAAAATGGACAGAAACTGATATGTTTAGTGATCCTCTACTCTCAAACTAGTACACATTTGGGATAAGCATAGCCACTTTCTCCTTTCCCCCATACAGATATGGAAACCTGCTGGGAATGGGCAGTATTTTAAGTCAGTAACATCGTAATGTGATGAATGTGCCTGCCAGGTGTTCTCCAAGCACTGAGCGTGCCCTGGCACTCTGGGAGCTGAAGTAAAGAAGAGGCTGGTTCAGGGACAGAAAAATGGCCCATGTGGCAATGTTCATTATGTTTAACCCTCTCTTAAATCCCTGTCTAGCTTGTAAAGGCCTGCTAGACATATATTTTCATTATTAAATATGCTCATTATTTTAAAACATTTTCCTTAGAAATATGTTGAATTATAGCCTTCCACAACCGTAATTCATGACCCTCAGATATGTTTGCTTTCCAGGCCATCCTTTTCACTCCAGAAAACACATGAAATGTGCATTGTCTGATGCAAGTTAGTTCTTCATTTCAGGATTGAAAACTGGAAATTCATTTTCCAGAACTCCTTGGCCCTTACAATTTGCCAATAAGAACTACACATGCTGCATTAGGAAAGCAGAAGAGAAGGAAGACAGCACATAGCATTGGCCATGGCATCCCTTGGCTTCCAATGCTTATCCAGAGAATCACCCACAGTGGTGCTGCAGAAGCTAGGATCACGGTCTGTGTTTTCCCCATCACTCTCTTAAAAAAAAAAAAAAAAAGATATTTTATCTCCCATCCATTTAAATAGTTATATAAAACTCTCATTCTCTCTATTAACTGCTGAGTGAATATATTCTCGCTGTTCACTAAGTGAAATTATAATCACTTGTGAGTTTTGTTTCTCATTTAAGTCTTTTCAAGTATTTACAAAAATCAACACGAGTAATTACTTTCATTTTCTATAGCAATTCTAAAACATTAGGATAGTCTTCATGAAGATTCTTCATGAACAAACAAAAGGAATATCAAAGAGCCTTATTTTCTAGAAAAAAAATATATGTACACTGTATGTAAAGAAATAGTATTTATGTTTGAAACTCAAATGAGTGTCATCACCAATCGTTGCTAAAAATTTTTTAGTGTATGTATTTAAAGTGTACAGCACAATGATTTTATATACATATACATAGTGAAATGGTTACTACACTAAGCAAATTAACATATACATCATCTCACATAGTTACTTTTTTGTAGTAAGAGCACCTAAAATCTACCCTCTTAGCAAATATCCAGCATAGGATACAATCTTATTAACTGTAGTTCTCATAAGTGAAACTTTATTCCCTTTTGACCTACATCTTCTCCTCCCCACCGTCCCCACTGTAAGAGTTAAAGAAAGAGGAAAGAAACACAAAACGTGGCTGACAGTTAAAGACAGGTTTTCTTTAGATAAAGCCTGAGTGGCACTTCTGGCCAATTTCAGTCAGGAGCACTTTCTCTTACAGACTAAGAGTATATATTGGTTTTAGGGTGAGGGGACTTATCACAAGCTTGGAATGTTTGTGTATGTGGAGAAGTTTATGGTGGGGCTGGAATCTTTCTGGGAGGTGGGGAAGTTATCTTGGGGCAGACATCCTTCCTGCCCAGAGAGGGGTATCTCACGGCTAGTATGTCTCTGGTCAGGGAGGAGTTTGGAATGTTTCTGGTTGGAGATGTTATTTGTGGTTTATGGTCGTGCTGACCTTAGCCATTAGGCTGATGCCCTTTGGATTTAGGTGGTTTTTTATTAAGGTAAACTTTAGAATGAGGGGCTTGTCCAAGATGGCAATGCTCCTGCTCTGTCACCCACTCTCTGTTCCTGGTAACCACCATTTTAATTCTATTTCTGTGTATTCAACCTTTTTTAAAAAAAAAATATTATATTCCACATATAAGTGAGATGACTCAGTATTTTTCTTTTTGTGTCTGACTTATTTTACTTAGCATAATGTCTTTCAGTTTTAACCACGTTGTTGCAAAAGGTATGATCTCCTAAGAAAATTATTTTAGTAGCATGACGCACTAAGTTGAATAGAACAGTGATAACTGGCAATGGAGTTATTTGTTAAATAATTTATTTGGCAAAAATCTACTGAATAGCAAGTAACCAAAAATGTGCAGGACTATGTGTTGGATAATGATTATGATAAATTGAATAAGCAATGGATGCTAAAGGAATACTACATCCCAGTGTAGTAATAATAATTACAAAAACAACAGCACTAACACCATGTACATATTATGTGTCCGGAACTAGAATAGGCAGTCTCTATTCATTGTCTCATTTAGCCCTCACAACAATATTATAAGGTAAGCAGCTTTATCATCCCCATTTCACAGATAAGGAAACAGAGATCTAGAAAGATTGTGTAACTGGCTCAATATCAAGCATCTAGCAAGTGATCACATAGAGATGGGAATGCAGGCCTAACTCCAGAGCCCATACGGTAGCATGCCCAGCAGTATGAACAACGTCTAAAGGAAGCGTGGGATAGGCAGGTGGCAATCAATTCCTTTTAGGGTATACTAAGGAATTCTACACAGAGAAAGTGACTTTGGACTCCAGACTACTTGAATTTTTCTACTTGCCTAAGAATGTCTAGGAATTCAAAACAGAGAGACTAGAAGAGGCATAAAGATATAAAAATAAATAATATGTAGACATACCTGACTAGAAACCAGCACGGCAGGCTACTGACTTAGGATGTGGCTTCAAAGGAAGTCAAAGTACTTTCTGAATCTAAACTAAGTTCTTTAAATGTCAGAGAGCAAAGAATAACCTGCCTTGCCCAGCTAAAATCTCATTAATTTTAACAACTAAATGCAATTTTGATGTACACATAAAGTTATAAAGTGGCCACAAGGGAAATATTTTCCAATAGTTTGCATTCTTTAGCTAAACTGTTAGAAGCGGAAAGGTTTGAATTCATAGCCACATGAATACATGTTTTTCAACTGTGTTGGATGTGGTCAACACTTCTTTTGAGTTTAATCACACATGAAATAAACAGAATATATATCTCCTGTGATTTGAAGGTCGTCAGAAAGCTCTGAATGCCAGAAGTTCTTTATACTAGCAAACCATCAAGAAAGAAATTCTTATAGTTAGAGTCACCCGTGGGGTTTAAGACAAAGTTCTCAATAAAACACAGCTAATGGCACAAAAGAATGCAACTATGTCTACTAACAGCCTAAAATTTCTTTTCCATTTCATAATTAACCTTAAAATTTAGCATAAATTGAAGATGATTCTCTATAACCTAGTCATAAATAAGAAACAATAAATATATTAAAATATATATCATTTTTCAAAATTGCTCATCACAAAGTAAATTTAACACTTCATGAAAATGAAACTTATTTATCCTATGACTCCATTAGCGTGCATTAACCAGTCATACTCTAGTTTGAGAAGTACCAGCTTAAGATGTTATGCTTAAACACTATTTATGGAGCCATAATTGTGTCTTCTGAGGGATTAACTGGGTATTAACTTTGAAATTAGAATAAAGGACCAGGCCAGGCACAGTGGCTTACATCTATAATCTCAGTACTTTGAGAAGCCGAGGCAGGAGAATTACTGGAGCCAAAGAGTTCGAGACTAGCTTGGGCAACATAGTGAGACCCTATCTCTCCAAATAATAAAAAAATTAGCCAGTCTTGGTGGCTTATGTCTGTATTCCCCACTACTCGGGAGGCCAAGGCAGGAGGATCCCTTGAGCCCGGGGGTCAAGGCTGCAGCGAGCCATGATTGCACCACTGCACTCCAGGCTGCGTGACAGAGTGAAACCCTGTCACAAAAAAAAGTAGAAATTACATTAAAATAAAAAGGACCAAAAGAAGCAGGATATAGAACTTGCACGTTTTAATAGGACTGGATAAAAGCTGAGTAAGGCCCTAATGACAGGGCATTGCCAAGAAGGAAGATCGTGGCTTAGAGAGGTTTAGAAGAGTTTAGGGAAGAAGAATGGAGAAGAGGAGAGAAAAGAGAGGAAAATGAAGGGGTCACTAGTTAATATCAATATTGATCTTAGTGTGGAACCCATAGGCTGTTGCCACAAGGGAAGAGAAGAATAGTTTCAACCAGGGTATTAATATAAATGGAAACATTAGAACAAAAATGTAAGCTTTCTCAAAGAGCAAAAACTTTATCACAACACATTAATTAATTGCAATATATGGAGTGTATTTAGATCTTTATTAAGATAAAATTTACATATTTGTAAGGCACTCAGGGCACTTTGAATACTAAGTAATGAATATTTGATGATAATGACGAGTTGTTTGTCTTTGTTATTGTTATTGTTATTGTGGTATGACGATGATATTGTAGTTATCTTTTTAAAATAATTATTTAGAGAAACACTGAAATTCTTATAAATAAAATGATATTTGGATTTAATCAGAAGATGCTGGCGTGAGCTGGGAAGTGAATAAGTTTATAAATTAAACAAGACTTGTCATAATAACATTTGAAGCTAAGAGGTGCAATTTCATGTATATAGGATTCATTATAATATTCCCTCTATTTTTGTATAGATTGTTTTCCATTAAAAATTTAAAGGAAGGACTGGGTGCGGTGGCTCAAGCCCATAATCTCAGCACTTTGGGAGGCCAAGACGGTCAGATCACCTGAGGTCAGGAGTTCAAGACCAGCCTGGCCCACAGGGTGAAACTCGGTCTCTACTAAAAATACAAGGACTAGCCGGGCATGGTGGCAGGCGCCTGTAATCCCAGGTACTCGGGAGGCTGGGTGAGTAGAATCACTTGAACCAGGGAGGTGGAGGTTGCAGTGAGCCAAGATTGTGCCATTGTACTCCAAGCTGGGTAATAAGACTGAAACTCTGTCTCATAGAAAATAAAAATTAAAAATAAAAATTAAAAATTAAAAAAAAAAGGAAGGCCGAGCACAGTGGCTCACACTTGTAATCCCAGCACTTTGGGAGCTGAAGGCAGGTGGATCACTTGAGGCCAAGAGTTCGAGACCAGACTGGTCAACATGGCAAAATCCCGCCTCTACTAAAAATACAAAAATTAGACGGGCTGGGTGGTGCACAACTGGAATCCCAGCTACTCTGGAAGCTGAGGCACCAGAATCACTTGAACCTGGGAGGCAGAGGTTGAAGTGAGCTGAGATCACGCCACTGTACTCCAGCCTGGGTGACTAAGAGAGACTCTGTCAAAAAAAAAAAAAAAAATTAAAGAAAATACATTAGTAATTGGAAGGTGAGAGCAACATTTAGAAGCTGAAGAGTATTTGTGGGAGATATGAATGGGGGAAACTCTAAAAGAGAGGAAAAACGACAGTGTGGAAAGCGGGGGTTGGGAAGAAAAAATGTCAGAATATGAGTGTTACAAGCTTATTAAGCAATCTAAGATATTAACACTTCTCAATTTTACCTAGAAAATATTCAAAACTCTTTATTATATTTCATATGTCATAGTTTGGCCTGGGTGCATCCTTTGCACAAAAGCAAATACAGTCGTTTACTGCTCCCTTGCTGTTCCCTGAACAGCAAGTCAAACCACTTGCCATTTCCTGGGAGTCTGTAAATCCTTACCTAGGGACTGTCCTCTCTCCACATCAAGTTGATCACCAGGTTTATTGCTCAGAGCTCTGCCCATTGGAAGTATGGACCCCATCCAGGACTCTCAAAGCTACTCTAGTAGGGATGTCACGTAGCAGCAATCTGGTTTTTGCTCACACTAAAACATGTATTTGTGAACTAAGCACGACATTTTAAAGCCTCTATTAGATGGCTACATGGGATCTCCCACAGGTGAGAACTGAGGGAGAAGCGTCAGTACAACAGAGGCTGTGTGTGGACAGCTAAGCTACCTATTTCTGTCACTTCCTTGTGCCCCCTGTACTTGGTTGGACATGATCTGTAATATACTATTTCCAGTATATGATAAATTGCTGCTGTGCTCACTCAACATAGGATTGTTTGGATGGCAGCCCCCAGTCCATGATGGGCATTCCAGTGACCTAGTCTCTTACTGTCTAATACCAGGTAGTGTCTTCTGAGGTCTGGTTGCAGGCGCTACTTTTCAAACAGTTCTGAGACAGACTGTAAGGAGGACCTGAAAGAGCCAACTCAAGTGATGCTGTCAAGATTTACATCAGGGAGGCAACCTGCAGAGATCATCGACTCTGTGTACAATAAACATTTAAATACCCATCATTTCAGCTTTCTCATGGGTGATCTTCTTCCGAGTTTTTATCCCCACACTTTTTGGGAGCACAAGCAGCCTCAAGGGTGTAGTCACTTCGCCTAGCACCGACAGAAAATAAACCGGAACCCTGCAGCTGAGAAATCCGAAATCCAGGAGGGAAAAGAGCCATGGCTAGTCCCAAACTTGCCTTTTTCATACATTTTACCGAATTGAAACGGTAATTAAAGTTGTCCAGATGCTGTCGTTTCAGGGGAGCACTAAAGTAGAAAACACAAAATTGCTTTAATTGCCTTGAGGTGATTAAATTTGGAAGTAATGGGCTTTCCGTCAATCTTGGCTCCTCTTTTCAGAAGACAAACCACTAACCTTGTTGCATTCGTAAGATCAATCTGTATGAGCTGTGTGTGTATGTGTTTAAATAACTGCAGGCAGGTTGTAAATCCAATCTACTTTTGGATTCTCAGTGAAATGCCCCCCAGCTTTCCTATTCATTCCACAATAACAAATCCCCTTCCCTAGTTCTGCCTAGCTAGCTTAGAGCTTCTCACCCGGGTGCACACACAATAGCAAAACCATAAAGATGAAGTCTCTGAGGTAGAAAATCTTTAGGTGTCTCTAATGTGTAGAGGAGATTGATGGGGTCAGTGTTAAAGTGGCTGCCTCTAATGAGTTGAGGACTCCCATCTGTGCTATATCCTGACAGGGAGGAAGCCAGGGAGAACAGAATCAATAAGATGAGATGGCCTCTTCATCAACATTAACATAACAGTAGGGTAAACAGAGGATGGGCTAGAGGGAGGGCCCTCAGGCATTAAGGTTCAGCCTAATAACTGAAAAACAAACACAATGCGAAGTGTTAATTCAGATATTCAGTGACAAGTTTAACTGTTTAAAAAATGAACTCCTTTGAATAGATAAATATTAACCAAACAAATTCTACTGCCCCAAAGAAAGATGTCAATCAGTTGGCAAGTTAGTGTTTCCTTGGAAAATAAGACACACGATGTATTCTCAGTGGTAGTGGCAACAACAGTGTTTGGTGATCCATCAATGTTCTTCGAATGCTGGGAGACTTGGCTACTTACTCTGCAGTTTGCCAATGCAGTATAGGTGTGTTGTCTTCTCCCAAATCCAAGGCAAAGATGGATCCAAGCAAAACTGGACTTAGATTAAAAGTGCAATAGAAAGTAAAAGATCATAGAGCAATGTTTGTATTTCAGGTTAAATTATATTTGTAAAATCTATGTTGGAGCATATATGCCTGTGACAGCAATATACCTGTTGGAGTATGTACTTGTGGCACCTGTAGAATGCTATTTCTGGCAGATTTCAGGTAAAAAATAAATTACAATACCAAAAAAAACCATTGTATTTACCACCTACTTTAATACTTTTGGAGGGAAAACTTCACTTTTTTGGCTAATATTTAGGATTTATTTGTCGTATTCCAACTTAAAGAACTGAAAAATGATTCTCAGAGCTGGAAGGAAATGCATCCTTGAATTTTATTTTTCCCTTTTTGGTTCAACTAGACTAGTCTAACTTCACTCTCCACTCCTATCTAATGAAATTTTAGAGTAGGCATTAACACCTACTGCAAATGGATTAGGTTCTTCAACATGAAGTGCCCTGGGCAATGGTTAATTCAAAGGAAATGTTCACTGTCAGGGCAGACACAAAAAGATTTTTTGTGAATCTGCCTAAGACCTGTCATCCTCAATAACAGTAGTTCTTGGGATGAAACAGATGCACAGACCATTAGAAGAAGGAAAAGGAATAATAATTTCATGAGAATTTCATACTTGTGGGAAGCATCATGCTTGCAGAGAAGGGCATACTCTTTAGCACCCTCTGAGATTAATGATATTTAAATTTGATATTAAGTGTCATGATTAAATATTTTTCAATTCATCATAATTAAACATATATACAAAAGTGCATTTTTATAACTGAGTTGCACATATGTTAATTTATTTTTTTTAAGAAGCAGGAAAACATAAGCCAGTAAAATGTTTCCAAAGCTCATGTGTTCAAATTACATGACATTGTGATTGCACTTTTGCCTTGAGAAAGTAATCACATCCTGACTTGATAACTGGAAATATATTCTTCCACTCAAGGTTGCAACGAGACAAGCAAACCTGTAGAAGGCCGTGGAAATGAAATTTGCTCAGTGCTAAAATAAATTGTTTATTGTTTCCTGGTTTAGCTTAACCAAGTACAGCACTAGAGAAGAGGAACAATAAGTATCAGTAAACAGAGAGGGCAAAAGTCTGAACTCAATGTCAGTCAAATGTCACAGTCTTATAAATATTTATTTTGCTCTCTCCAAATACAAGTTTCTTTAAAAATCATCTCTGCTGATGTATTTGGCAAACACCTTCTTGAGGGAATAAATCGGGTGACCTATGACTAAAGAGATCATGACAATCATTTTAAATAAAATAAATCCACAGCAGTGTTAGTCTGGTCCTTTTTCTTCCTTCAACTTCATTGTGACATTTGAGCATGTTGAAGGGAAAGTAAATAACCCTGTCTTTCTCCTTTTACACCTCAGCTGCTCTTCAAAGCAACAGAATATATAATTATTATGTGCTTACATCTGAAGAGGATCCTTGAAGATATTAAGGAATTCAGTAGAAATCTGTTGCAAATAACAGGAAGAAATATATAATGGCAAAAAGAAAAGAAAGGAAAAAAAAGCTCAGAGTACTTGGAGTCAACACACCTGAACCTGAAACCTGGACTCTCCAAGGTCCCAAGGTGCCAGCCCGGGTTGGAGTGTCATCTGAAAGCTAGAGTGAAGAAGGGTTTATTTCAGCCCTTGTGGCTGTTGCAGACTTCAGGTTTTTGGTTTTTTGGTTTTTTCTTCAAATTTTATTTTAAGTTCAGGGGTACATGTGTAGGATATGAAGGCTTGTTACATAGGTAAATATGTAATCTGTGTTTGCCACACAGATCCTCCCATCACCTAGGTATTAAGCCTAGCATCCATTAGCTATTCTTCTTGATGTTCCTCCTCTCCCTGCAACACCCTGACAGGCCCCAGTGTGTGTTGTTTCCCTTTCTGTGACCATGTGTTTCCATCATTCAGCTTCTACTTACAAGTAATAACATGTAGTGTTTGATTTTCTGTTTCTGCAGTCGTTTGCAGAGGATAATGGCTTCCAACTCTATCCATGCCCCTGCAAAGGACATGGTCTCATTCATTTTTATGGCTGCATAGTATTCCATGGTGTATACGTACCATATTTTCTTTATCCAGTCTATCATTGACAGCCATTTAGGTTGATTTCATGTCTTTGCTATTGTGAATAGTGCTGCAATGAACATATATGTACATGTATCTTTATAATAGAATGACTTATATTCTTTGGGGTGTATACCCAGTAATGGGATTTCTGGATCAAATGGTATTTCTGCCTCTAGGTCTTTGAGGAATCGCCACAATGTCTTCCACTGTGGATGAACTAATCTGTACTCCCACCAACAGGGTAAAAGCATTCCTGTTTCTCTGCAACCTTGCCAGCATCTGTTGCTTTTTGACTTTTTAATAATCATCATTCTGACTGACATGAGACAGTATCTCATTGTGGTATTGATTTGCATTTCTCTAATTATCAAGGATATTGAGCTTTTTGTTCATATGTTTGTTGAGAATTGTTTATTGAGAATTGTCTGTTCATGTCCTTTGCTCACTTTTTAATAGGGTTGTTTGTTTTTTTCTTGCAAACTTGTTTAAGTCTCTTGTAGACCCTGGATATTAGACTTTTGTCAGGTGGATAGATTGCAAAAATTTTCTCCCATTCTGGTAGTTGTCTGTTCACACTGATGATAGTTTCTTTTTCATACAGAAGCTCTTTAGTTTCATTAGATCCCATTTACCAATTTTTGCTTTTGTTGCAATTGTTTTTTGGTATTTTCATCATGAAATCTTTGCCTGTGCCTATGTCCTGAATGGTATTGGCTAGATTTTCTTCTAGGGTTTTTATGGTTTGGGGTTTTGCATTTAAGTGTTTAATTCACTTTGAGTTAATTTTTGTATACAGTGAAAGGAAAGGGTCCAGTTTCATTTTTCTGTATATGGCTAGCCAGCACTCCCAGCAACATTTATTAAATAGAAACTACTTTCCCCATTGCATTTTTTTTTTGGTTTTTTATTTTTTGGTCACATTTTTCAAAGACGTGTGGTCTTATTTCTGAGTTGGTCATAGATAGTCATAGGTGAGTGGTCCTATTTCTGAGTTCTCTATTCTGTTCCATTGGTCGACATGTCTGTTGTTATACCAGTACCATGGTGTTCTGGTTACTGTTGCCTTGTAGTATAGTTTGAAGTAATGTAGCATGATGCCTCCAGCTTTTTTCTTTTTGCTTAAGATTGCCTGGCTATGTGGGCTCTTTTTTGGTTCCATATGAATTTTAAACTAGTTTTTTTCTGGTTCTGTGAAGAATGTTAATGGTAGTTTAATGGGAATAGCATTGAATCCATATACTACTTTGGATAGACTGGCCATTTTCACAATACTGATTCTTCTTATCTATGAGCATGGAAAGTGTCTCCATTTGTTTGTTTCCTCTGTGATTTCTTTGAGCAGTGGTTTGTATTTCTCCTTGAAGAGGTCCTTCACATTCCTTGTTGGCTGTATTCCTAGGTATTTTATTCTTTTGTAGCAATTGTGAATGAGAGTTCATTCATGATTTGGCTCCCTGCTTGCCTATTGGTGTACAGGAATGCTGGCAATTTTTGCACATTGGTTTTATATCCTGAGACTTTGCTGAAGTTGCTTATCAGCTTAAGAAGCTTTTCAGCTGAGACAATGGGGTTTTCCAGATATAGGATCACGTCTTCTGCAAATAAAGATAATTTGACTTCCTCCTTTCCTATTTGAATATGCTTTATTTCTTTCTCCTGCATGATTTTCCTGGCCAGAACTTCCAATACTATGTTGAATAGGAGTGGTGAAAGAGGCCCTCTTTGTCTTGTGCTGGTTTTCAAAGGCAATGCTTCTAGCTTTTTCCCATTCACTATGATATTGGCTGTGGGTGTGTCATATATGGCTTTTACTATTTTGAGGTATGTTCCTTAAATACCTAGTTTATTGAGAGTTGTTAACATGAAGGATGTTAAATTTGATCTAAGGGTTTTTTTTTGCATCTATTGAGATAAGATTTTTGTCTTTAGTTCTGTTTATGTGATGAATCACGTTTATTTATTTGCTTCTGTTGAACCACTGTTGCATCCTAGAGATGAAGCCATCTTCCTAATGTTGAATAAACGTTTTGATATGCTGCTGCTGAATTCAGTTTGCCAGTATTTTATTGAGGATTTTTGCATCAATGTTCATCAAGGATATTGGCCTGAAGTTTTCTTTGTTGTATCTCTGTCAGGTTTTGGTATTAGGATGATGCTGGCCTCATAGAATGAGTTAGGGAAGAGAGTCTCCTTTTCAATTTCTTGAAATATTCTCAGTGGAAGTGATATCAGCTTTTCTTCGTACCTCTGGTATAATTCAGTTGTGAATCCATCTGGTCTTGGCTTTTTTTTTTTTTTTGGTTGGTTGGCTATTTATTACTGCCTCAATTTCGGAGCTTGATATTGATCCGTTCAGGAATTCAATTTCTTCCTGGTTCAGTTTTGGGAGAGTGTATGTGTCCAGGAATTTATTCATTTCTTCTAGCTTTTCTAGTTTATGTCATAGAGGTGTTTGTAGTATTGTTTGTATTTCCATGGGGTCAGTAGGGATATCCCCTTTATTATTTCTGATTGTGTATATTGATCTTCTTTTTTCCTTTATTAGTCTAGCTAGGGGTCTATATATTTTATTAATTTTTTTTCCCAAAAAAACCAGCTCCTGGATTCACTGATTTTTGAAGGGTTTTTTGTGTCTATATCTCTTTCAGTTCAGCTCCGATCTTGGCTATTTATTGTCTCCTGGAAGCTTTGGGCTTGTGTGCTCTTGGTTCTCTAGTTCTTTTAGTTGAGATGTTACATTGTTAACTTGAGATCCTTCTAGGTTTTTGATGTGGGCATTTAGTGCTATAAATTTCCTTAACTCTGCTTTAGCTGCATCCCAGAGATTCAGGTACATTGTCTCTCATTAGCTTCAAATAACTTCTTGATTTCTGCCTTAATTTCATTATTTACCCAAGAGTCATTCAGGAACAGGTTGTTCCATTTCCATGTACTTGTGTGGTTTTGAGTAAATTTCTTAATCTTGGGTTCTAATTTGATTGAACTGTGGTCTGAGAGATTGTTTGTTATGAATTCAGTTATTCTGCATTTCCTGAAAAGTGTTTTACTTTTGATTATGTGATCAATTTTACAGTAAGTGCCATGTGGCAATAAGAACAATTTATATTCTATTGAATTTGGGTGAAGAGTTCTGTAGATATCTATCAGATCCACTTGATGCAGAGCTGAGTTCAGCTCCTGAATTGCTTTGTTAATTTTCTGTCTTAATGATCTGTCTAATATAGTCAGTGAGGTGTAAAACTCTCCCACTTTTATTGTGTGGGAGTCTAAGTCTCTTCATAGGTCTCTAAGAACTTGCTTTATGAATCTTAGCGCTCCTGTATTGGGTACATACATATTTAGAATAGTTAGCTTGTCTTGTTGAATTGAACCCTTTACCATTATGTAATGCCTTTATCTTTTTAACATTTTTGTTGGTTTAATGACTGTTTTGTCAGAAAATAGAATTGTAACCCCTTCTTTTCTGTTTTTCATTTGCTTGGTAAATTTTCCTCCATCCCTTTATTTTGAGCCTATGTGCATCTTTGCACATGAAATGGGTCTCTTGAAGATAGCATATCAATGGGTCTTGGCTCTTTATTCAGCTTGCCATTCTGTGTCTTTTCACTGGGGCATTTAGTCCATTTACATTTAAGGTTAGTATTGTTTGTGTGAATTTGATGCTGTCATCATGATGCTAGCTGGTTATTTTGCAGACTTGTTTATGTGGTTGCCTCACAGTGTCACTAGCTGGTCCTGTACTTCAATATGTTTTTGTAGTGGCTGATAACCATTTTTCCTTTCCATATTTAGTGCTTCCTTCAGGAGCACACAGGGCTGGTGGCACGCAGGAGCACACAGGAGCAAGACAGGCCTGGTGGCAATGAATTCCCTAAACATATGCTTGTCTGAAAATGATGTTACTTCTCATCTGCTTATGAAGTTTAGTTTGGCTGCATATGAAATTCTCGGTTGGAAATTCTTTTCTCTAAGATGTTGAATATTGGCCACCAATCTCTTCTGGCTTGTAGGGTTTCTGCTGCAAGGTGTGTTGTTAGTCTGATGAGTTTCCCTGTGTATATGATTTGGCCTTTCTCTCTGGCTGCCCTTAATATTTTTTCTTTCATTTCATCCTTGGAGAATCTGTTTACAGCATTATTTTTGCATTGATTTCTTCTCATGTTTGTGGGCTTATCTACCTTCGATCTTTGAGGTTGCTGGCATTTGAATGAGGTTTTTGTGGGGTCTTTTTTGTTGATGTTGTTTTCTATTTGTTTGTTTTTCTTTTAACAGTCAGGCCACTCTACTGTAGGGCTGCTATGGTTTTCTGGGGGTTCACTTCAGATCTCAGTTGCCTTGGTGTCTCGTACCTGGAGGTATTACCAGTAAACACTGTGAAACAGCAAAGATGGCAGCCAGTTCCTTCCTCTGGAAGCTCTGTCCTGGGGAGATACTGACCTGTTGCCCGCCCTCACACACCTGTAGGAGGTGGCTGGAGACCTCCATTGGGTGGTCTCACCCAGTCAGGAGGAATGTGATCAGGAACCTCTCTAGAGACACCATCTAGCTGCTTTTTAGTAGAGCAAAGCGTGCTGCATTGGTGGAGGACCCTTCCTCATTCAGACCGTCTGAGTCTACCGAACCACAGAGATGGCAGCTGTCCCTCCCTGGGAAGCTCTGTTCCAGGGAAACATCAGAGTTCTGTGGGTAGAACCCTTGCTGGAGTGGCTGAAGCCCCCACAGAAAAGTCCCACCCAGTGAGGAAGAATGGATTTGGGGTACCACTTAAAGAAGTAGTCTTGCCACGATTTGGAAAGGCAACTGTGTTATGTCATGGAAGACTGTTTCTCATCTGGACCATCTGTATTCTCCACAGCCAGCAGGTTGGAGTGGCTGAATCTACTGAACCACAGAGATGGTGGCCACCCCTTCTCCTGGAAACTCGGACCCGTCTCAGGCAGACTGCAACCCACTGCCATTGGCTGGCTGGGATTCTAAGCCAGTGGGCCTTAACTTGTGATGTTTTGTGGAAGTGGGGCCCGCAGAATGATGCTGCTTTGCTCCCTGGATTCAGTCCCCTTCTGAGGGATATGTACAGATGGACTTCCCATCTTGTCCAGGATCATAAGGGTGGAGCATGTAAAACTCCTGGGTTTTGATAGGTGCCCAAGCAGCTGCTCAGCTGAGACTCCACACAGCTCCTCACCAACCCAAGGCCCTGGTGGCATGGGCTTGTGAGGAAATCTCTTGATCTGTGAGTTGCAAAGACCCATGGGAGAAGCATGTTTTCCTGGGCAGGGTCACACAATCACTCACCACTTCTCTTGGCTGGTGGTAGGTGTTCCTTTGGCTCAATGCCAAGGAAGGATAATGGCCCACCTGGGAGTGGCATGGAGCTCAGCTGAGACTCCACACAACTCTTCATTCTTCATGGGTTGAGTTATTTTCCTAGTCAGTCCTAATGTGAGAACCTGGATATTTCAGTTGAAAGTGCTGAATTCAATCATCCCTTTTCATTCTTTTCTGTGAGTGCTGCAGACCACAGCTGCTTCTAATTAGCCATCTTGAGCATACAGTTATTTAAGGGCTGTTAGACATAGGGCCTCGATTCCCACCTGACCCTGGGTGAGAAGCCACTCTCCTTTCCTGGACACTTGGCCTCTCTAACACGGCAGCTTACTTCATCAAAGTACAAAAGCCAGGAAGGCACCAGTGAGTTGACTAGCAAAACAGAAGCCACAATCTTATGTCACTTAATCACAGAAGACATTGCATTACCTTTGCCGTAGTCTGTGGGTTACAGGCAAGTCATAGGTTTCATCCAAAATCAAAATACAAGATTTCACAAGGGCATAAATATTAGTTGGTGGCATGGTTTCCTCTGTCATGGGATTACTGTGACTATTAAGTCACTCAGCTCAGGGTAAGCATTTTGTAAATATTAGTTCTTGTCCATTGTGAAGGCACCTTCTTTTCCTTAATTGTTGCTGTATCCAATTACTTTTGTTGGAGCTCTGCACATACGTTTTCTCAACCACATAGGTTTCCATGAATTATGCTTCAGAGATTGTTCCAGGCAATTGCTGAGATTTCTTTCCTAGACAGACCATTTGCCTAGATGCATTCCTAGTGAACTAATTGAAACAGGAACTCCTTAATAGACTGGAGAAGAGACAATAGACAGAGCATGAACAGAAACAGAAAAAAGAAAGCATATAATTTTAGGGAGAGCAACAGTCATGCATTGGAGGAGAAGATTCCTGAAAGGATTGTAAGTAAGGCATGATACAAACAAAATAAAAGAATAAACTTTAGAATCATATCTGGATTTGTATATAAATCTACCACTGAATCACTGTGTATTCTTGGACAAATTGTTATATAACTTCTCTGAGCCTCAGTTTCCTCATCTGTAAAGTAGATCAACAAAACTTTGCTGATTCAGAGATGTGACATGGAGCTAAGATTAGATAATCCTGGTAAAGAGCTTCACAAAATGCTTGAAACATGGAAAATATTCAGTAAATTTTGTTATTATCATCATCATTGTCATCATTATTAGTGTACAAAAACAATTTGGTATCTGATTATAGGGAACCTAAAATTACTGTAATAAGAGAAAATGTTTGTTATTATTCAGAAGATAATAAAGAGCCATTCTAGATTTTTCAGAGTTCCTATAGTCAGTGTCCCTCAAAAATCACTGTTTAAAAGGAGGTGAAATAATAGTTTTAAATATAGGGAACAAAACTTAAATTAATTTTGTTAGAAGGCAAGGACTGGGGGTGTGAGTGGGGAGAGCTGAGTTATAATATATGAATGAGTAAATGGATTTTACTCATTTCACTGACATGGATTATCTTTTTTTTTTTTAATTTTGCCATGCTTGTACTTCTTTGTGGAAACTGCAAGATCTGAAACATTCATTCATGAAGTGGATCATGGATTGGTTCAGTCTTGTGGAAGAACCAATAAGTGAACAAAGTCAAACTCTCTTTATTAAATCTCCATCTAAAAAGGACATTGGAACAAAAACAAAAACAAAACAAAAGGCTGTGCTCAGGTGTCTGCAGGTTTGTGAATGGTAGTCGAGGTGAAAATGATAGAAATCAGATAAAGTGATAACCCTCAGCAGCTTGTTTTGAACAGCTGCTCTAGAAAACAGCTGCTCCAGGCAGACAGGGGTGCTCAGAGGTTTCCTAGCTTCTCTCTAGTGCTTTGTCATTGTGGTTCTCCTTTAACATCTTCTAACATGTGCCAGAAAATATTCAGAAAACCATCTATTCATGCACAAAAATGAGGAGTGATTCTATTCCCTTTAGCTTTAAATCTGCACGGTCTAAGCCAGGAAGAGATCACAAAGGCTGCCTCTCCCCTGTGAGGGATAACAAAGGGGAGAATAACTTAAAGGTGTACGGCACTTGAGGAGTGACATCAGCACACACTCAAAATCAGTAAGTCTTTGAAGAGCTCTTGAGGTAAGGTTCTACCATTTTCCTGAATTCCCGTTACATAATCACCAAGCAGAAAGCCAGTTTCCACTCAAACACATCTAGAGGTAAGAAATTCTTTTTTTTCCTGGGCAGCCAAGTCCATTTTCAGGCAGTTAAGGTGTTAAACAGGATTGCCTGGCACTAGGCTGAACTTTGCCTACCTACAGCTTACTAGTGCTAGTTATGTCCTTCAGAATCAAACAAAGCTTGTGCTATTTGTGTCACAATGAAGCTTCTGTGTTCATTTTTCACTGGCATCTTTTCTGGTATATCGTGTGTGTTAGTCCAATTGTGTTACTATCGAGGGATACCTGAAGCTGGGAAATGCATGAAGAAATTTAACTAGCTCATGGTTCTACAGCTCTACCAGAAGCGTGCTAATGGCATCTGATCAGTTTCTGGTGAGGGCCTCAAGAAGCCTACAATTATGGTACAAGGTGAAACAGGAGCCAGCATCTCACACAGCAGGAGAAGAAGCAAGAGTGAGAAGGGAGAGGTCCCAGACTCTTCTAAACAACCAGATATCCCATAAACTAACCAAGCAAGCACTCCCTCATCACCAGTGGGATGGTGCTAAACCATTCACAAGGGATCCATCCCCATGATCCAGTCACCAGACCCCACCTCCAACATTGGAAATCTTATTTCAATGTGAAATCTGGAGATGACAAAGATCTAAACCATATCAATCATCCATATTTATTTTACCTATTTTTCAGATATCATGTTTGTGAGACTGTTTACCTCGGAGAACAACAAAGAAAATAGATAACCCACTCTGAATCTGGCTCCTAGGACCTAGGCTGTAGTATCCCTTAATGAACAAGAACCATCCAAACAATAACAGACAATGTCACTAGGTGAAGAGAAAAACAAGGCCACTCCATATTCAACTCTGAACAAGGAACAGGCTAGGATGCTGTACCACCAGGAAGTAACCAAAAACCCCTTTCTCCCTGCTGACAGGAGTGACTATTGCTTCTTTACCAATTTCAACTCTAGCTCCACTTCACTTGTTCTGGCTCCTGAATGAAAATTGTTCAGATAGCAGCATTAGCCGTATAGCCCAAAGATGGAAACAACTCAAATGTTTATTAAAAGATGAATGGGGGCCAGGCGCGGTGGCTCACGCCTGTAATCCCAGCACTCTGGAAGGCCGAGGCGGGCAGATCACAAGGTCAGGAGATCGAGACCATCTTGGCTAACATGGTGAAACCCCGTCTCTACTAAAAAATACAAAAAATTAGCCAGGCGTGGTGGCGGGCGCCTGTAGTCCCAGATATTCGGGAGGCTGAGGCAGGAGAATGACATGAACCCGGGAGGCAGAGCTTGCAGTGAGCCAAGATGGTGCCACTGCACTCCAGCCTGGGCGACAGAGCAAGAAGACTCCATCTCAAAAAAAAAAAAAAAAAGATGAATGGATAAACAAAATGTGGTATATTCACAAAATGAAATATTGCCCAGCCATAAAAACCGTGTGAAATGACATATGCTACTGCATTGATGAACCTTGAAAACATGCGGAGTGAAAGAAGCCAGACACAAAAGGCCACATACTGTATGAGTCCACTCACATTACAGTAGAACCAATAAGTGAACAAAGTCAAACTCACTTTATTTAATCTCCATCTAAAAGGGACATTTGAACAAAACCAAAAACAAAACAAATGGCTGTGCTCAGGCATCTGCGGGTTTGTGAATGGTAGTAGAGGTGGAAATGAACCTGGAAAGTCCAGAATAGGAAAAGCTAGAGTCAGAAAGTAGATTAGTGGTTGCTTAGAACTTGCAGAGCGATGAGGGTGTGAAAGTAATAACTACAGGGTACAGAGTTTCTTTTGGAGGCAATGAAAACGTTCTAAAATTGATTGTGGTGATGGATGCACATGTCTGTTGTGGAAATAAATGAAAACCAACTGGCTATTTATCCAGAGCTTGCTACAGCCAGGGAGTCGGCCACCAGCACTTGTGTTTGGCAGACTCTCAAAAGGCCAAGCAGCAGGTGCACCCTGACTGGAGGCTGCTGGCCTGGAGAGCTGCTGGCAGGCTAACACAGAAGGCCTGCTATGTGATTGTTTAGGGGTACATATTTGGCTTCCTGGTCCTGAATTGAAAGTGAGAGCAAAAATTAGGGAAGCTGGAAGTTATTAATCAAATCCTGGCCATTTGGGGCTGATCTTTATTGGGGTTAGTAATTGGTTTCCTGGATTGTTTACCAGAGAAAATGACCTTACTTCCCACAAATTTGACACAGAGTAGATTGGCTTCCTGGGCAGGTTATTGTAGATAAAGGGTTGGTATGCTGTGCTGGCTGTTACAGACTGTGGGTCACAGTTTATTTTTATATATAGTCTGGCCCTTGTTCATATGTATATTCAGTCTCTCACTTTGAGTATACTAAAAACCATTGAATTGTGCACTTTAAATGGCTGAATTTTATGTTATGTAGATAGTATTTGTAAAAAAAAACTGTAACAAATTCAAAAGGGAGACATATACTTCTGTTATCAAATTGCATCTGCTTCCTGCAACATCCAACCCAGAGCCAATCCTTGCTTCTTTAAGCTTTTCCTGAAATCTCCCAGCATAAGCCCAGTCCCTGCAATAAACCCATCCTTCCTTCGTTTTGCTAAGATACCCATGGTTTGTGTGCTGATATCTTGCTGTAACAAGTCAGTAAACTGGGCGTTATGCCTACTGCAGTTTATCTCCTCTAATAACAGTAAGTCTGTACATATCCTTCTTGCATCATGTTATTGACGGATCTTTCACACATGTCATCAGATCAGCTCAGAAACAAGCAGCATTTCCACCTTGCTCATTCTTGACACCGAACTTCCATTGTGAGACTGTCATCTGCTTTTTTTCTGAAACATCTATCCTCTGAAAAAACAAGAGTCTCAAAGCAGGAAAAGGTGTATTATTTTTTCCCCATAATCAGATCCTTTTCTGAGGAACCATTAAAAGACTAATCTAAAAATATTAATAGTCATGGACCATAAAATGGTGTTTTGCTTAACAATGGACTACATGCATGAAGATGGTCCCATAAAGTTATAATACTGTATTTTTACTTCACATTTTCTGTATTAAGATAGGTTTAGATACACAAATACTTACTATTACGTTACAGTTGCCTACAATATTTAGTACAGTAACAACCTGTACAGATTTTTAGCCTGGGAACAATAGGCTATACCATATAGTCTAGCTGCGTCATAGGCTATAACATCCAGGTTTGCGTAAGTTCACTCTAATGTTTGTGCATTGGCTACAGCCAATGATGCACTTTTCAGAACATATTCCTATCCTTAAGTGACACATGACTGCTTGTGTGTGTGTGTGTGGGTGTGTGCATGACTGTATGTGGGTGTGTGTAAAACTATACTTCTGAATTGGCTGTGAGCCCATATTAACTTCCTTGAAGCAAGCATTCATATGGAAATGGTCAAACACAAGGAAATTGAGAATCAATACTGAATAATTTAAGTTAGTTATTAACTTTATTACATTAGAGGTAGTACATTCATTTCAATTATTGATCTACCTTACTAATGAGACGTGGCAAAGCTTCTTGTATTGTCTATAACGCAAATGTGAGAGGAGAAAAGGCAGGGAAAGGAAAATATTCTTTTGATCTGCCTGGCCTTCTTGAGGCTTAGGAATTTAGAATTTCATTTCTTGGAACCATCAGGAGCTCCACCAGGTTTTCAGATTCAAGCTATCAGCAGTGCTTCTCTTATTTAGAGAGTAGTCCACCGTGACTGTGCTTCCTACATTCAGATTGTTCATAAGCAGAATATTAAGAGACCCAGGCTATAAAATGCTGACGCTGACTAAACAAGGGGTATCTTATAGAAAAGCCAGGGGTGAGAGGCTGAAAGTAGAGAATCTGCTCACATTCCGCCTAAAGTATTCGGGTGGCTTATTCTCTCATCCACAGACCAAGATGCTGTCCTTACCCAGGCTGTCTAGAGCAGGGCACTGACACATCCTCAAAACCCCCAGTCTCATTCCAGGCTGGGACTTCAACAGAGCCCCTCAACCAAAGTTACAGCTGAGTCCTAGAAGTAGGAAGGAGACAAGAGAACACAGGTGCATATTTAATTTTTAATCTCAGGAGAAACAAGATTCAAAATCAAGCCAAAGAGATCCACCTCTTACATGGAGAAGCAAGTATATAACAAACCAATCCTCCTACAAATAACAGCTATAGACTCTGGGCAGAATATAAAACACAGCTACTTGAGAGCTCTGGAGACTGAACAAAAGAATACAAATTATAAAATGAGGTTCAAAACTTGAAACAAGCTGCCAAAATAGAGATTTCTGTAAATTTTTCCCTGTGGCCAGATGGGTGCAGAGCAGTGCAAATTCTGATAGAACATCCACCATCTCCCCTCCCATCCCCTCCCCTCCCCACCGTCTCCCCTCCTTTCCCCTCCCCTCCCCACCGTCTCCCCTTCTTTTCCCTCCCCTCCCCTTCCCTCTCCTCTCCTTTCCTTTCCGTGTTTTTGAGATGGAGTTTCGCTCTTGTTGCCCAGGCTGGAGTGCAATGGAGCAATCTCAGCTCACTGCAAACTCTGCCTCCAAGGTTCAAGCAATTCTCCTGCCTCCACCTCCGGAGTAGCTGGGATTACAGGTGCTTGCCACCACGCCCGGCTACCTTTTATATATATATATATATTTTTAGTAGAGACGAGGTTTCACCATGTTGGTCAGGCTGGTCTCAAACTCCTGACCTCAGGTGGTCTGCCCACCTCAGCCTCCCAAAGTGTTAGGATTACAGGCATGAGCCACCGCGTTGGGCCCATCCACCATTTTTCTGATCAGAAGACCGAGGACAAGGAACTAGGACAACTAGGTCCACTAGCCAGTGAGAAGAAAACACTAAAATAGAATCAGTGAAGGGAATCCCAAATTCTGATAAACTCAGGTTAAGTCTCTAGCTGACCCTTGAGTCAGATGTGTGTAATAAAATGAAAGCAGCATACAGCTAAAGGTTAAAGAATTGGCTTAAGATCTGAAATTTCACCTCTTCATTCCCTACAGGAAACTTCAACTTCAGTATGAGTCTAATCAAGTTAACTGACTGCTTAAAAGCAATCAATACTATTTTTCAGAATGTAAGAGAATACAGAATTTATGATATAACATTTACAGGATCAAGGATTCAATTTAAAATAACTTATGTATGATGATTCAAGAATATGTAACCCATTCCAAAGGGAAAGACAAAGTAGGCAACCCTGTTTTGATCCCAATGTTGAAATTATCAGACAAAAACTTTAAAGTGGCTGTTATAACCATGCAAGTGAGGTAAGAAAATATCTGCTCCAAATAAAAAAAAAATAGAAAAATTTAGCAAATATGACTGAAAAGAGAGTCAGTGAAGTAGAAGCCAAGTAAGTAGAAATTCTCCACTTATAAGAGAGAAAAAATGTTCTTTAACAAATCCTCAATAATTAGTGGGAAAAATTTAAGAGGTCTAAAAGTTAATTGGAGTCTCACAAGAGAAGAGAAAGATAATATCTAAAAATTAAAGATATTAAGAAATAATGCTCAAAAACTTCCTAAATTTTGTTATCAACATAAATTCACAAATTTAAGAATCTCAACCAAATTCAATTTGGATAACTTTGAAGAAAACCATACCTAGACATAGCATAATCAATGGCTAGCAAAATAATTAAAGAGAAAAAAATTTAAGGCATAGAAAATTACAAACCTGAAAACTATAATTCAGAACTCTACTGAATGATCATCAGAAACTATGAAGGCCAAAGCAAAACGAAACAATATCTTCAAAGTTATTTTTTAATTCAACCCAGAAATCTATAAGCCTCAAAAATATTCTTCAAGAACAAACGAAAGGAGCACTACTGGAATAATGGAGTAAAGGCTTTCAAATATCTGCTCCACCATAAAATCAGTGAGAACAATGAAACAATTATTTACATCAACTTTTTCATATCTCTGTGAATTAATCAAAGGCTTCCAACAATCAAAGTAGTGTTTATTCCGGAAAAGTGGACAATTTTCAGTATAAACTATGAGCTCTGCGGAAGTCTAACTTGCCTTATTCCCATCCCCCACTCTCCAACTCCATGATAGCCTTAAAAACCAACAGCTTTGCAACTATAGCAGTTATGAAAAACAGTAGCATAGCAAATACCGGTGGGGGCAGAAGAGGTTTGGAGCTCCCCCAGAAAGCCTTACCTCACAGACTTGTCACTATTTGAAAGAATACCCCAAACAAATGCAGTCCCTAGGCAGAGAGAATGTGTTAGTTCAAGCTAGTTAAGGAAACCACCTAATCATTAGCTGACCACTAAGCTCCAGAGCTGAGAATTCAGTGGCTGCTAAGCTGAAAGAATACACACTAGTCGGCCAGGCGCAGTGGCTCACGCCTGTAATCCCAGCACCTTGGGAGGCCGAGGAGGGTGGATCACGAGGTCAGGAGTTCCAGACCAGCCTGGCCTAGATGGTGAAATCCTGTCTCTACTAAAAATCCAAAAATTAGCTAGGTGCAGTGGTGGGCACCTGTAATCCCAGTTACTTGGGACGTGGTGGCAGGACAATCGCTTGAACAGGGGAGGCAGAGGTTGCAGTGAGCCGAGATCGTGCCATTGCACTCTAGCCTGGGTGACAGAGCTAGACTCCATCTCAAAAATATATATATATGCACACACACACACTAGTCAAGGAAAGTAAGCTAACAGCAACAATAACAAAAACAAGACAAAACGGCTACAGCAAAAACCCCAGGGTGGATGTCTCCAGCAGAGCATCCATGTTATATTATTTAAAATGTCCAGTTTTCAACAATAAATTATGAGACATGCAAAGTGAAAGGAAGTATGGGCCATACACGGGGAAATAGTCAGTAAAAACTGTCCCAGAGGATGCCCAGACAGTGTAAACATGAAAGAAAGATTTTAAATCAACCATTACAAATATGGTTAAAGAACAAAAGAAATCAGTATCTAAAGAATTAAAGAAAAGTTTGAGAATGATGTTTCACCAAATAAAGAATACCAATAAAGAAATAGAAATTACATTTTAAAGAAACAACTACAACTAAAATAAATATTAGAATATCAAATTCAGAAATATGTTTTCAAAATAATGAAGTATCACATAAGTAGAGTTGGTTTAACATTTGGAAATCAATCAGTGTAATTCACCATATTAAGAGATTGTAGGAGAAAAATCATATTATGAACGCAAATGATAGGAGAAAGGCTTTGACAAAATTAACATACATTTTTGATAAAAACTCTTTTCAAAGTAGAATAAAAAGCTTTCCATATTTAATAAAGGACATCTATGAAATATCCACTGCATATTGTACCTAATGGTAAAAAATTAAGCAATTGAACACTTTCGTGCCTAAGAATGGAAACAAGGTAAGAATGTATGTTCTCATCTCTTCTATTCAATATTATACTAAATACAGTAATATTTAGAGAACTAATTACTGTACTATGTTTAGCAGTATCTCTTGTCCCTGTCAACTGTGTACCAATAGCAACCTCCAAGTCATTATAACCAAGAAATGAGAAATTGCCAATGTCCTCTGGGGAGCAATATCACCTCCATCTGTTAATCACTGCAGTAATGCACAAAAACAAAACACATTACAAATTAAAAGATGTCAAAACATCCCCATTTGGCAGATAACATATTTGTTTACATAAAAAATCCTCAGGAATTTACACAACAATGCTAGTGAATTTAGCAAGGTCACTAGATACAAAGGTAATATATAAAAATCCATTGCATTATATATTAGAAACAAACAATTAGACATTGAAATTAGAATAACAACTTATAGCATGACAGAAACATAAAATAGTTACTAACAATAAACATAACAAAAGATGTAGAAGCTTTCTCTATGGGATATTGCTGAACTCTACATGGAGAATATTCCTGACTGAAATTAAAGGCCTAAATAAGTGGAAGGATATACCATGTTCATTGATTAGAATGGAGAGCGCCAATCAGTCATTCCCACAATATGAAAAGTTATATTTATATAAGAAAACTTATTTTAAATTTCCCTAAAGTTGTCTTATGAGATTTGATAATGAAATGCAGGTAAAGTACTTAGTATAGTATCTGGCACACAGTAAACATGCAACAAATCTTACCTATTATTATTATTACTGCTTTCTCTGCTATAAAATTCCATCTGTTTCTTCCAGCATTAGCTTTCATTTTTAAAACTAATAGAAACTTTTACTTCCATAGATTTTTTTGAAGATCTTCCTGAATCTGAACAGATAGGCTCTTCCCACCTTCTGCATAAACTTGGAACACAGAATGCTAGAGCTGGCCATATAAAGCAGCTAATTAAATTCCATGACTGAGTAAATGAGTTGTTCTGGCTTCCTTTACAGGTAGGGATGAATATCATAACAAAAATCAGCCACATCTCCCTTGTCACATTTCTTGGCTACTAATCTCCTTCAGGGAAAAACAAATAAACTCAAAATATGGTTTTTATGAACCAGAAGCACCGTAAAGATTAAGAAACAAAAAACTCTTAAAACCACTTTTACACTGTAATAGTATAACATAAAAATTATTATTCAGTGCCTAAGTAAAATTAGACAGTGAAGAAAATCTACATGAATAAAATACCTATGGGTAGGAACCAATAGCCCACAACTGTTTTTATACCTAGATTTCTCTGAATAGAAACCCAAGTTTGATAAGACACTTTTTCCCACCTCTTTAGAGAGGACACCATTAGTGGAGTCTGGTCTTATAATAACTAATTTCACTTCCTAAGGATTTTCTACATGTGATGATGAGGTAAAAGTATGAATTAAGATTTAATATGAAAAGGTGAAGAGAAATAATACTGTTTTAATAAAATAAGCTAAAACTTGGAGAAGGATCAAGAATTTAGTCTTGCTCAGCCTTTCTTGGGACCCTCGTTTGACCTTCCCAAGAAAACCGAAAAGAAACAAGCTGTGATGGGTAATTTCTTTTGGAGCTAAGTAATGGAGCCATTATGCAATGATAAATCAAGGGAAGAGTCTTTTCCAGTAATGTGATTAGTAATCCCAGGGTCAGAGGCAGTGGCAAGCAGAGGATCTGATGACGTAAGTTTATAGTCTTCAAGGCCTAATCACGTCTGCTACTAAACTAGCTCAAATTGTATCATTTTTATTATACTAGCAGCCAACCAACCAGCTAGGTCAAAATGAGGGGAAAAAAGTCCTGGGGCAATTGTGTTTGGCCAAAAATACCTTATCTGGTTTGGTGGCAATTGAATAACAATGTCTCTGGTGAGCTGCTAATGAAATCCTCTTCTCTTAGCATCTAATCAAAATTCACAGCCAGAAGCAATATGGAATGAATATTCCAGCTAAAGCATTAATTATTCTGGTGATAAAATTGTCTCCACAGTGGGCTTCAAGCAGGCACATTCTTTGTGACCAGAAATGCTTAAAACATCATGTTCACCCTTTGATGTCCGAACACTTCAAATTAGAAAGGAGGGAGGGCAAGTAAGCCATCTATTCCCCCGTAGGGCCTAGTGCGCAGCATGAACATCAGAGAGAGCAAAGCATGTGCACTTATAGCTCTTGTCCTTCAAACTCTGGGAAAAATAACACTAAGATTTCAAAAGTCATGAACATAGGAACTCAGCCTAATTTAAAAGATTAATAGTTTTATCCCCATTTAGTTAACCATAAGTAGATTGTAGTTGTTCCATATAATTTACCTGCAGAACATTAGTATTTGTTAAAAATCAGAACAACCTTATAACTATTCATTAATTGTAATGTTTTCTCTAAATATAGAATTGCCATTGGCAAGGCTGTGAACATAAAGTATCACAGGCACCACCAATGTCAGAAAGAAAACACTTCAGCATTCTTAGTACTTGCAGAATTCTGGGCATGGTGATCTGGAGAGAAATTCAATATAATTTACCCACCATCTGGTCTATGTTCTGCTTGTTTTCTTATGACAACTATACATGGCTTTCAACTGTTATTTTAAGAACAACCATTTTGTATAATTTAAGGCCAATAAGTAATGGTAGATGCTCAGAGTCCTGGTTGGGAAAAGATTAGTTTAATATTAATGACAATAACAATATTAGTAACAATAATTAGTGAGCACTGGTACCAGATACTTTAGTAAACACTTTATATGGATTATATAATTTAATCCTCATATTAACCGTATGATAGGCAGGGCACTGGGCTCATGCCTATAATCCCAGCACTCTGGGAGGCTGAGGTAGGAGAGTTGCTTGAATCCAAGAGAACAAGACCAGCCTGGGCAACATAGTGGGACCCCCATCTCTACAAAAAGTTTTTCTATAAATATTAGCCAAGAGTGGTGGTGGCACACACCTGGGGTCCTAGATACCTGGGAGGCTGAGGTGGGAGGGTCTTTTGGGCCTGTGAGTTTGAGGTTGCAGTGAGCCATGACCATGCCACTGCACTCCAGCCTGGGCAACTGAGTGACAGCCTGTCTCAAAAAACAAATAAACAAACACAAACAAAAAACAAACAAACAAAAAACCCTATGATAATCACATATCATTGTTCTTATTTAGAGATGAAGAAACTTGATGCTTAAAGAAATGTATAAGTTAGGTCACATAGCTAAGAAGTTGAGGAACTAAGTTAATAACCTATGACCAAATGAGTTCAGAGTTCAGTTCAGTTCTACCCTCTTGGCAGATAAGTAGCAGCAGAAATGAGTCTAACTAACAGGCACTGAGTGTTGACATTGTTCTGAGTGCTTTAACTTATAGAATTTGCACAATTCAAGATAAATATTTATTGCATTATTATTATTATTTCCATTTTACTGAATAGAGGAAATAGGGACACAAAGAGACTATTAGTTGACCAAAGTCAACACAACCATCTAGAACTAGAATTTTAAAACTCTGTGGTCTGTGAGGTTCACACTATTTGGTGAACTATTTCTAAAACCATTATTCTTTGCTTACTCACAATGTTTCCTTTGGTTTTCTAGGCAATTGGAAGATGTATGAAATTACCTTTTGGTGTGATGAATTTCAGGGTAGTCTGTAATTATTTTTTATGGGAACAAAATAGACTGGGGATCAAAAACAAATAGCCTAATTATGATTTAGGTAAAATTAGTTATAATTAGGTTATGTGACCTTGATGTGTCTTTTCATTTTTACTGAACTTGATTTCCTTGGTTATAAAATGAAGGGTTTATACTAGGTGACTTATGAGAATCCTACAAGTGAAAACTTCTCAATCCTTGCCATCTAAGTATATGAGTGTGTGAGCACTCAACCTGTTATAAATTTTTTTTTTTTTTTTTTTTTTTTTGGAGGCCGGGCGCCGTGGCTCCAGCCTGTAATCCCAGCACTTTGGGAGGCTGAGACGGGTGGATCACGAGGTCAGGAGATCGAGAACATCCTGGCTAACACAGTGAAACCCCGTCTCTACTAAAAAATACAAAAAGCTAGCCGGGCGAGGTGGCGGGCGCCTGTAGTCCCAGCTACTCGGGAGGCTGAGGCAGGAGAATGGCGTAAACCCGGGAGGCGGAGCTTGCAGTGAGCTGAGATCCGGCCACTGCACTCCAGCCTGGGCGGCAGAGCGAGACTCCGTCTCAAAAGAAAAAGAAAAAAAAAATTTTTTTTTTCTAAAACCAATGCAAGGTTAACTAACTTTCTTATTGAACTCTGTTTACCTATGTTTAGGGGCTAACCCGATGATGTACTTCTGAATAGGTAAAACTTTACTTGCAGGGAATGTCCTAGCAGGAAAATACACATCACCTTTCCTGGAAATCACTTTTGGCGTATTTGCAGTAAAAGGCCAGTCAACATACCTTTCCCTCCATAAGCCTTCGAGAAAATCATTAGCATTAATTAACCATGGGAAATTGGACTTTACAATATGAACTTTCAAAAGCATCTGTGGAAATAAAGTTCTGATATTCAAGCATGCCCTCATTTCATAGATATCTTTAAACTGTCTTCTAAAAGCTAATTTACTCTGGGTGGCTCAGGAGATATTCCCCAAGAATGGGTACAAAGAGCAAGAAATAATCACCCTGTTTCTTGGGCTTAGGTAGAAAAAACGAATCTCAGAAAATGAGGAGTAGGAATGTGTTTGAGACAGTGCAGCTGCAAAAGACATACTTCCCACTGATGAAGAAATGTGTTTCCAAGAAGAGCTGCACTCCAAGACGGAGTTAAAGACACTTAAAGACAAGTGTCATCATTTTTGAATGAAGAAGTATACAAAAGCTACCTGTGGTGACTAATTCCTTAAAAAGCATGTTTCTGTGCCGGGCGCGGTGGCTCACGCCTGTAATCCCAGCACTTTGGGAGGCCGAGATGGGCGGATCACGAGGTCAGGAGATCGAGACCATCCTGGCTAACACGGTGAAACCCCGTCTCTACTAAAAAATACAAAAAACTAGCCGGGCGAGGTGGCGGGCGCCTGTAGTTCCAGCTACTAGGGAGGCTGAGGCAGGAGAATGGCGTGAACCTGGGAGACGGAGCTTGCAGTGAGCCGAGATCCGGCCACTGCACTCCAGCCTGGGCGACAGAGCGAGACTCCGTCTCAAAAAAAAAAAAAAAAAAAAAAAAAGCATGTTTCTATTCTAAAACTATTCCAAGAGTGAAATAAATGTTTGCATTTTCTACAGAAGTCCGAGAAAATAACCAAAATATGTAAAACAGGCGATTGGTGGATTACATGTGCCACGACCATACAATGGAATGCTGCACAATCATTAAACATAATACTCTAGAAATATTTAATAGAAAGATGTTCACTATTTATTTTGGATTTAAAAATGTGTCCCAAAACAATAACCCAGTGATAGTGCCATTTTGCAATGTGTGAGTGTAGTGCGTTTAAGTATATATACCAATGTGATAGCTGATTACTTATTATTTTATTAGTTTATGTGCATTTTATAATTTTTTGGTAATAAGCATGTATTAATTCTTTAATGAAAGCAAATATATATTTAAAGTAGCCTAAGAAGGCAGATTCTGTGTGCAATCAACAAGACATAATATATCTCAAATGGCACAATTTCTTAGATTAGGGGTTTGTTGCTGTACATTGAAGCTTTCCTTGGTAAAGGTGTTCTGAGCTCTGAACCACTTCTGCTAGGCTGTCAATAAAAAACCCCTGCTTGGTAGGATTAATATGATCCACCTTTCGACATCCACACAATAGCTGAGTGGGACCAAGTGTTCATTGTTTATCTAAGCAGGGAGTCTTATGCTGACTGTGGCTGACTCTACATCAGCGTTGCAACAGCTCTGGGAGTGGAGAATTGTTATGACATGGCTTTTCAATATGGCAACCATAAAATAACCACTTGAACTCACCCATGATACTTAACCCTGTCACTGGCAAGATCAGATTTACAGCTGGAGCCAAAAAGTCTGTAGTTTCCTTGAATCATGCTTTAAAAGGAGAAAGCACATTAGAGATCAAAATGTGGAACTCTGGGAATGCACATCTATTAAATACCTTATTTTGTTAGTGGCAGAAGTATTAGTAACCAGAAAAATGAAAGAAACCAAGACAGAAGCCACCACATTAAAATATGTCCTAAGACGGCTTTAAATCCAATAGACAGAAAACACAGGAGAAAAAATGGTTGGCTGAAAACTCTTCAGATTTATCCTTTGGAAAATTATTCTTCCAAAACGTGTTCTCATTGTCTAAATGAAAATAAGTAATAAAATTCATGTATTACTAAACAAATGCTATATAGACACTCAAGTAAGGTATTACCATACAGCTCCATAATAGTCAAGTTGACAGCGTTGCACAAAGGCAGGAGGGCGTAACAGCAGGCTGAGTAGACAGCAACTCCTGGAATTGGGCAACGTGACAGCACCAAGTGACTTTCTGTATTCATAGTACGTTATGGAGCCGTTTCCCCACTGTACAGATTGTATTTGATTTTTAGAAGTACCCAGTGAAGCATATAGAACAATGATGAGTGCTGATTCCATTTTTCTGGTAAGGATACTGAGGTTAATCATTACCCACAACCAGAGGCACTCAGTGCTTGAAAATGAGATTTCTGGCTCCAAAGCGAAAATACCTAACTCTCGAAAACACAGAAATTCCAGTTTAGTAAATTATTGTTCTATTACCCATTATATAAAACAAGAAAATTATTGAGTTTTTTAAAAAAATTAAAGTTCTAGAATGTTTTTGTTTCCTGAACATCCACCACCTTTTTATTTTCCAGAAAACGGTTTCTTTATATGTTTAATTGAGGTAAAATGTATATAACATAAAGTTATCCATTTTAAAGTCAACAATTCAGTGACCTTTAATACATTGACAAATTTTCCCCCACTAGCACCTCTATGTACTTCCAAAGTATTTTCATCACCTAAAATAAAAATAAAACTTTATACCTATTAAGCAATTAGTCTCTTCCCCAAACCCTTCTGTATTCTACATTTACAAATTTACTTACTTTGGCTATTTCATATAAATAAAAATATATACTATGTAACCTTGTGTTAGCCTCTAACACATAACTATGGAGGACGGGGATGAGAAATTCTAGCAAAACATTTTCTATGGAGATAACATAACCCTCAACTAGGACATGGAGAGAGAGAGATCTCTGTGTCTATGGCTGCACCCACATAGAGTGGAGTTTCCATTGTATTGAGCTGAAAGAGGGTAATAAAGCAGTGAATCATGATTCAAATGCCAGATACGCTAACTCTTCTTACCAAGTTGTAGTAAATTTTCTTTTAAAAAAGCTTCTGCATTTGTGTATGCTCTTAGGACAATCTCCAGAGAATTAAATGGTTGTTTCATGTAAATTTTATTAGTTGTGCTAATTTCACAGGGGAACAGGACAACAGAACCCTTTTCACTTTCATTGTGAAGTAGAACTCTGCTCTTTGCTATTTTAATGCTAGAAATAAACCTGGTTATTGACCAGGCCCAGGTTAAAAAAAAATCTTGAAATATTTGGAATTGGTAAGAACCTTAAAGGTCAGTTAATATACTAACTCAACCACCTTACTCAGTATTTTTACAGATTTTTGTAAAGCGGACATTTACAAACAATAAGAAGTATCCTAGCCACACAGCTTTTTAATGCCAAATAGAGGAGTAAGAGGAGATCATATATGGGGAAATTTGTAGATTCCACCTTAAAAAGGTGCTATATTTATCATGCAATAATTTTATTTCTTGTCCTACTGGACAGTTTATGTGACTTTCTAGACTCAACTTCCCTAAGTGGCTCCTGAGTGGTTTCTTTTTGGTGCCCTGATGTACCAAACAGTGTATTTGTTATTAGCTTCAATGCATGAGGCATGACTGAAATAACACCGGTTTAAATTTTATAAGGAAAGGTACACGCAGTATTGTAGAGTTGTTTCTTTTATGAGCACTCATATCCTCACATGTATAATTTGCATGTGTATTTAAATACAGGAATGTTATATTCATAGGTAGATATAGACATGTAAAAATAACAGGGTGGCTTTTTCCCATTTCTCGTAGATCCAGAAAAAATAGCACATTTAAGGAATGTTTAAACTCATAAAGAACAATTGTGTTATAAATATGTATTCCTAAAGGATAAATTAAAAATTTAAAGTTAAGTCATGAATCTGAGTTTAATATCATAATACTATTTTTAGCATGATCCCTAAAATATTTATCTCAATATCCAATAGATCAAAACAGAATGCATCAATGTGTTAATCTTTTGAAAAGTAGCTCAGATAAGTCACTCAGTGCCTCCAGGATGTTTGTGAAATAGGACAGTAAAAAAGAAAATATTTTGGAAAATGTATAATAAAATGTACTCTGCCTAATAAAAATATCCTGGGGAGAAAAAAAGCATATTGAAGATCTACATGCATATTTCAAAAATACTTCTAGTTCATAGGATCAAAGAGTCAAAGAAGATAACCAAAAAGTTTTATCTTCTCCGCTGATTAACACTTCCAGTGAGCCCTAAGATTTCTCCTTTGCTAATTTTACAGAACTGTGGTAAAATTAAGATTTTTGCATTCTTCAGTTGAGGATTTATGTACTGGGCTTCTGGCCATGTCATTATATGATTGCATAAAACTAAAACCTATCGATTCTAATTTATGTTCATATTATCCAACTTAAAAAATTACCTATCCTGATTTCACTTGAAGAGGAAGAAATTTCTCAAATGTCACAGTAAAGATTATTGTAACAATAAGACAGCAACCTCAAAATTTTAGATAAATTTACTTATTTTCTTCTGCCTGAAGGAAAGAGAAGGAGAAACAGAAAATAATAAGGTACTGCAGATGAAAAGCTCCACTCACTCATTTGTTCATGTCTTGAAGTTGTAAATATTATTTTCTATATCTTAATGCAGAAAATGTGTGAACAACCAGCCAATAACTTGAGAAAGCTATCTGGACTTTCCCTCAGAATTGTCTTGCTCTGTGGCTATTGGTTTGTGTTTCCTAGAACTGTATATTTATTTTGCATGACCAGGGGTTTCTTGTGCCTCAGAAAAGCCGTAGGACACAGAGGATCACGTGGTAATTTATACCATTTGTCACAAGGAAGCTTTGGATAAAGATACTGTTTGATATGTTAGAGAGTGAGTGGGCTCAACACAACTGGCAGGGAAGAAATAAGTGAGACAAAGTTTTCATCTGTGTTTAGTTATGGAAAGAATCCAGAAACTTTCAAAAATAAAATTTGTATATTGACTTCATATTGTGAGGCCAGCCATCTAGAAGGCTTGATCTAGGCTATGAGAACTCACTGGAATCCATAGACAGGTGGTCTATGACTTCCTTAGTATCATATGTAAAATGTGATGTGTTTGTATATATGCTAATATTTCCACAGAGAGAGTTCATGGCTTCTGTAATATGCAACTCAGGGAGTTCCATGATTTATTCAATAGTTGGTCCCTACTCTGTGCCATGCTAGACACTGGGTGTGCTTGTATCTATTATCTCTTTCTGTTTTTTTAAAAAAAAAAATCCCCAGGCTCATAAGCTTTCTTGCTCTGCTACAATGAAATACCTGAGACTGGGTAATTTATAAAGAAAAGAAGCTTAATTCACTCATGGTTCTGCAAGCTATACAGGAAGCATGACACTGGTATCTGCTTGGCTTCTGGGAAGGCCTCAGGAAGCTTACAGTCACAGCAGAAGCCAAAAAGGGAATTGGCATATCACAGGGTGAGAGCAGGAGCAAGGGGGGAGGGAGATGTCACACACTTCTAAACAATCATATCTCAAGGAGACCTTACGTGAGAACAGCACAAAGCCATGAATGATCGATCCCCATTACCTAACACCTTCCACCAGGCCCTACCTCCAACACTAGGGATTACACCTCAAGAGGAAATTTGGAGGGGTAATCTAATCCATACTCTATCATTCTTCCCCTGGCCCCTCAAGTCTCATGTACTTCTCACATTGAAAAATACAATCATCCCTTCTCAATAGTTCTTCAAAAGTCTCAACTTTTGCATTTCAGTGTTACTCAAAATTCCAAAGTCCTAAGTCTAAAGTTTCATCTGGAAATGAGTTATTTTTGCCTAAAAATTTGCAAAACTGAAACAAGTTATTTACTTCCAAGACTCAATGGGAGTACAGGCATTTGGTAAACATTTGTATTCCAAAAGGCAGAAATTGGCCAAAAGAAAGGGGCTACAAGGCCCCATGTAAGTCTGAAACCTAGCAGGGCAGTCATTAAACCTTAAAGCTCTGAAATAATGTCCTTTGACCCTTTGACTCCATGTCCCACATCCAGGGCACACTGCTGCAAAGGGTGGGCTCCCAAGGCTTTGGGTGGCTCTGTTCTTGTGTCTCTGCAGGGTTCAGTCCCTGTGACTGCTGTCATGTGTTGGAGATGAGTTTCTGAGACTTTTCCAGGCACAAGGTGCAAGCTGCCCATGGATCTACACTTCTGGGGTCTGGAAAACCGTGGCTCCCTTCTCACAGCTCCACTAGGCAGTACCCCAGTGGGGAGTCTGTCTGGGTCCTCCAGCCTCACATTTCTCCTTGGCACTACCTTAGTAGAGGTTCTCTGTGAGGGCTCCATTCCTGCAGCAGGCTTCTGCCTGGGTCACCATACTTTTTCATACACCCCCTGAAATCTAGGCAGAAGCTGCCAGTCCTTCACTTTTGCACTCTGTGTGCCTTCAGGCTTAACAATACATGGAAGCATCCAAGGTTTATGGTGGGTTGTACTTTCTGGAGCAGCAACCTGAGCTGTATCAGGGACCCTTTGAGCCTCAGCTAGAGGCAGAATGGTCAAGATACAAAGAGCAGTCTCCTGGTGTGGTATAGAACAGCGGCACCCTGGGCCATGTTCAAGAGACTCTTGGGTTGTCCTTGGCCTCTGGGGTCTGTGATGGGAGGGGCTACCTAGAAGATTTCTGAAATACCTTCAAGACCTTTTTCCCATTGTCTTGGATGTTAGCACTTGGCTCCTTTTTAGTTAAGCAAATCTCTCTGGCAAGTGGTTGCTCTATAGCTCTCTTGAATTCCTCTCCTGATAATGCTTATTTTTTCTCTGCCATATGTGCAGGCTGCAAATTCTCCAAACTTTTATGCTCTGCTTTCCTTTTAAATATAAATTTCAACTTTAAGTCATTTATTGGCTCCCACATCTGAGCACAGGTTTTTAGAAGCAGTCAGACCACATCTCAAATGCTTTGCTGATTGAAATTTCTTCCACCAGATACCCTAAGTCATCACTCTTAAGTTCATACTTCAACAGATCCCTAAGGAATGGAGATAATACAGCCAAGTTCTTTGCTAAGGCACAACAAGGATGATCTTTGCTCCAGTTCCCAATAAGTTTCTCATTTCCATCTGAGACCTCATCAGCCTGAACTTCACAGTCAATGTCACTATCAGCATTTCAGTTACTACCATGTAACAGTCTCTAACTTTTTCTAACTTTAGAATTTCCTAACTTTCCATCACCTTCCTGTCTTCTGAGCTCTCCAAAGTCTTCCAGGCTCTATCTGTTTCCCAGTTGTAAAACTGCTTCCACGTTGCCAGGTATCTGTATAACAATGGAGGAATGACCTAACACAAAAAATTGGTACCAGAAGTGAGGTATTGCTGAAAAGAATCAGATCTTGTGAAAACTCATTATGGTGAAGATAGCACAACGCCATGAAGGATCTACCCACATGATGCAAACACATCCCACTAGGTCCCCCCTCCAACACCAGGGATTACATCTCAACATGAGATTTGAAGGAGACATCCAAAGTATATGAAGCAGTAATCATTTACTTTTTCTTATGAATCTACGTGTCACCTGGGCTGTCCTTACAGCATTTCTCATGCATTTGTGGACTGCTGGTACATTGGCTGAAATTGTGAGGTTTAGGACAGCCTCCCACATATGCCTGGCAGTTGTCTGCTGGGGTCAATGGTAGTGGCTGAGAGATTGCGTGTCTTTCATCGTCCAGCAGGTTAGCTTAGGCTTACCGATATTGCAGTAACAGGGGATCCAGAAAAAGATCAAAGCATGCACAGCTTTTGGAGGTCTAGGCATGAATTCAGAATACCATATTGTGCCTTTATTTTCACCGGTGCAAGTCACAAGTTTAACCCTGATTAAAGAGGTGGAGAAACAGTCTACCTCCTGATTAGGGAATGTTCAAAATCACACTGCAAAGAGCATGATACAAGGAGTAAAAAAATCAAAGGCATGTGTGCATTCTCCCAGTGATTGTTCAAAAGATTGGCTCCAGTTGATTACCATGCTTTTTATCCACGTCACTGCCAGGATCTCATCATGTGCACATCGTATTTCCACACTCTGGCTTTATTGTTGGCCATGCACCTTGATTTGGCTAAGATATGCAGATGGAATTCTAAGTGTGTCAATTCTGAACCTAGACCTTAGGAAAACTTGTCTGTTCTGCTTGTCCACTTTTTATTATTTTTATTTTTGGTGGGTACATAGTGGGTGCATATTTATGGGTTGCATGAGACAGTTTGATATATGCATGCAGTCTGTAATAATCACATATGGGTAAATGAGCATGTCTAGCCCCTTGAACATTTATCCTTTGTGTTACAAATACTCCAATTATACACTTTTTTATTTTTAAATGTACCACTAAATTATTTTTGACTATAGTGACCCTATTGTGCTAACAAATACTAGCTCTCATTCATTCTTTCTATTTTTTTTTTTTCCCATAAGCATCCCAAATTCCTCACACACTCCACCAACTTCCCAGCCTCTGGTAACGAACTCTCTACTCTTTATCTCCATAAGTTTAACTATTTTAATTTTCAGTTCCCACAAATATGTGAGAATACATGAAATTTATCTCTTTTTTTTTGCCTGATTTATTTTACTTAACAAAATGACCTCTAATTACATCTATGTTGTTGCAAATGACACGATCTCACTTTTAATATGGCTAAATAGTATGCCATTGTGTATATATACCACATTTTCCTTATTCAGTAATCTGTTGGTGGACACTTAGGTTTCTTCCAAATCTTGGCTATTGTGAACAGTGATGCAATAAATTTGGGAGTGTGGATACCTCTTTTATACACTAATTTTCTTAGACTAAATTTTTATATACTAATTTATATACTAATATACATAACTAGGAGTGGGATTGCTAGATTTTGTGGTAGGTCTAGTTTTAGTTTTTTGAGGAACCTCCATACTGTTCTCCATAGTGGTTGTACTAGTTTATATTCCTAGCAACACTGTATGAGGGTTCCTTTTTCTCTGCATCCTTGTCAGCATCTGTTATTGCCTATTCAGATTTTGGATTCCTTCATGGTTTAATCTCAGTGGGTTGTAAGTGTGTTTTATCCACACCATTGCCAGGGGCTCATCATGGGCACATTGTATTTCCACATTCTGGCTTTATTGTTGGCCATGTACCTTGACTTGGCTGAGACATGCAGGTGGAAGTCCAAGTGTGTCAAGGAATTTATCAATTTCTGCTAGATTTTCCAATTTATTGGCATATAGTTGCTCATAGTAGACACTAGTTATCTTTTAAATTTCTGTTGTATTAGTTGTAATGTCTCCTTTCTCATCGCAGATATTATTTGAGTCTTCCCTAATTTGTTCTTAATCTGGTTAAAGGTGTGCCAATTTTGTTTATCTTTCTTAAAAAACCTTTTTTTTTTTTAAATTTCAGGGATCTTTTATATTGTTTTCTTCATTTCAAATTTATTTATTTCTGGTATGATCTTTATTTATTTTCTTCTACTAATTTTAGGTATGGTTTGCTCTTGCTTCCATTCTTTAAGATGCATTGTTAAGTTGTTTATTTGAAGTTTTTCAAGGTTTTTGATGTAGGCACTTAATAGCTATATACTTCCCTGCTTGTCCTTTTACATCTTGTCATTGCCATATAAAAAACAAGTCCCAGAAGAAGGATGAGAGAAGTGTGGAGCAAGATCCAGACCTGCTGAACTGCACTGTGAAAAAGATGATCCCAGCCACCACAGTCTCAAGAAGAGACATCTCTGCTGATCCACAGGTTCATGAGTATGGACAGCATTGTTGGCAATGGTAGCAATAGCCAAATGATATACCAAAGAGATTATAGTGTGAAAGATACACAAGTTCACTCCCTTCATGGAGCCTGCAATCCAATAGGGAGGAACACATATAAATGAATAAACAAAAATATCTAAAAATAATTAGTGTTATGAATAAAGTGAAATAAGCAAGAGGCTGGTAACAGAGCTTGTTTTACAAGGGTGACTAAAGACTGCTCACAATATTTTTTTTTTGGCATTTTTCAATACATATTGGTGGTGTCAACATAGCCTCAGTCCCAGAAGCCTGTGCTATAGAAAATAGTTGCCACTTTACTGCATTTTTTTAAAGATGCCCTAGTTCTTAAACTTTAACGATGGCTCTGACAACTCTCAATAGAGTTTAATATTAGTGAACGATACAGTGACTGGCATATGGTGAATATGCCAATAAATAAAAGTTGGTATAATTTTAGAACATCGTAGTGGGTTATAAGTAAAATATTGCTGCTCATTTTACTTTTGTTAATGAGTCAGACAAAATTTATATATGTTCAATGTTGTACTCACTTGTTCTGGCATATTTGGGCAAACTGAAATTTATGTGCCACTGCCACCCTTGAGCACACCACTAGGTTTTACTGAAAATGAGTAATTACTGCTTCTTGGCTAGATGGACAATTCCAAAATAAACGCAAGGAATCTTAAAGCAACAATAGCTTGGCTTCCAATAATGAGTTTAAGAGAAAAGAATAAAGCTTTCTCACCTGCAGTGATTTTGATTAATGCCTTTAAATAGAAGATACTCCACATTATTTTCATTTAGCTTACTTCAGCCCAGTAAGTATTTATTGAAAGCTAAACAGGAAGAAGAGAAGGAAGAGAGAAGGGGAGGAGTAGAAGGAGTAGGAGGAGAGAATTAGGAGCACAAAGAAAAGGAAAGGCATACAGGAGGAGGTCAATCTAAAAGGTAAGAGCCAACGCCTATACCAAAAGGTGAAATACAAGATGTCCGAATCATTAATTGTCATATCATCAGCTTATCCCACAATGAGCTCAGATCATTACAAATTCGTATTTATGCCATTGTGACTAAATCCGAATTTCTTTGAGATTACCAATATATTAAATATTTAATATATTAAAAGTGAGTGTCATCATTTTTCCAGGCAGACTTTTCTGCCTAACTATCGCCCACAATTACCAATATCTTACTTTAAATTTGATTTGTAGATCACATTCTACCCATTTACTCTCTTGGATTTGCCTATTTGGTGGTTCAGGATTACTCTCTACTTAGTTTGTGTCGGTTTACACTAAGTGTCGGTAAACTCTACTTAGTTTGTGTCAAAGAACTCTATAAAGTTCTTCTATCTCCAAAGGAAAGATAAAAAAGCCTGCTTCTTCTTTTGCCACTGAAGATGCCTAGATCTGTGCTGGAAAGAAGCCAGTCTCCATCACTGGAATCTATCAGCCTGCTGGAATGAATATGCAGCAAGGCAGACTTGACATGAAGCAGAAAGAGTAAACATATTACTCAATCACCACTGTTTTCTAAATCAGAATGTGGCCTTGTCCATATGCACGTGGCCTGCAGACCTAGTCATTATCCTTCCTTGCCCTCTGTCTAGGACAGATAGGCACAGTTGGTCCCACCTTTCAGACTTTGACCTACTTCATTCAAATATTCCTATAAAATGGTTCCTGATTTCACAATTTTCATCAGTTTCTTTGCCCCCAGAAATGAATGGCTTCTACTGGGAGCAATGATATGTTAAAAATTAACTAATTGCCAAATAACACTTGGGAAAGCATTATTACAAACAAGTATTGGTTGCCAGTAACTAGACTTTCTGTTTCTTATCTCAAATCTGGATTAAGGACATCTACTGGTAAATAAATATACATCTCTTCAAGACATCACTACCACAATTGCTATTTCATGCCTGTCTTGAGTCGCAATCTTTCCTTTGGTTATAATATTATACCTTTGCATATCCTGAAACCTTACTGACATTATTTTTGCAGAGGAAAATGCAGAGGAAGTTTCAAATTGTTGGAAAAGCATCTGGTACCAGGAGGTAAGGCAGACACCTAATAGTTGCAGAGCCCATGAGCAACAGGTGGGCAATCACTGTTTATTATTATCCACCAGGTGGGAAATGATATTTTATTGGATTTTTTTGAGATTTGAGCTGTTGTAATGATTCCCAGAAGGAGAATATGCCCTCCCTAGACCTGAGCTGGGCTCGTGCCTACAGTCATGTTATGCTGTCCGGATGATGTGGTCCAACCATGCTCTCATCAAAGTGACATTTCACAGTCCGGCTTCCACTTCTGTCTGGCTCTGAAATAGAGGATGGGCCACAATACCATGCACTGGCCCTGATTTGAAATGTGCATAACTCTTAGGAAAGTGTGACCACCAAAGGGAAGAGAGGAAATACCATGGGGAGCTATTTAAATCACACTTATGCAGAGAGGTCTGGATAGAGGGGGAGGGAAAATGAGAGAGCAGAAGGAGAATAAAGCAGTGAGGAGAGAGAAAAGGCCCTATGTCTTGGGTCCAATGCTCCAGTTTTCTAACTGTGAGCTTCTTAGTAATGTCAGTGCTCCCATCACAAAACCCTCAAGGATTCTTCAAAGAGTCTGTGAAGAAATACACAGCTCCGGGTCACATTTTGGCTGTTTCTCAAGAAAGCTAGAACTCTTCTCTTGAACCCATGGGTTATCTCAGGGACTTGCCCTATAAAAATGGGGGGAAAAAAAAACACCACATGGAAACAAATTTACACATCCTGTCTCCCTTCCTTATGTAGCACCAACACTATTATTACTGGATAAAAATTAAGTACTGATAATTTGGGGCCCAGACTTAATTGTATTATTTAAATTCCAGATTCAATTAGACATTAAGTCATGTCTGCTCCTCCTGCTACGCGCTGGGGTTTTGCTTTGAAGGGATGGCAAGAGAAAGGATGGGCATGATAGAAGACAATATACTTATGCAGAACTGTTTCCAGCACCACGGACAGTTGTCCTTAGACTAGTTGTCCAGTGCCTGTGAGAAAAACATTTGCAAAAAATACCACCTCTCAATTCCTTTAAAATTATTCTGAAAAATCATTTTGATCTTTACTACTCTAATTTTTATATGGATCCCTTTGGTGGTCAAAATTATATCAGTAGCATGAGAAGCTTTAGTGCCAATTTAGCAAATGATGTGTCTTTAATCGAAATTTTTTGAGTTCAGCATTATTTCTTTTCAATAAAATTTAATTGTATCTATGACCTCATTAGTAATATAACTTGCTTTATATAAATAAATGTTTACATTTACTCCATATACATCTACTCCATTTTCATAAATAGTGTAACAGCAAGGAAACGTTAGGAACTTTGCATGCTCTGGCCCACCGACTCACATTCACAGTTTAAATTCTAGTGTTCAACAGCAGACTAAGGTGACATAGATAGCAACAATACATTGTATGTTTCAAAACAGCTAGGAGACAGGATTTGAAATGTTCCAAAAACATAGAGATGATACGTATTCAAGGTGATGGATACTTCAAATATCCTGACTTGATTATTACATATTCTATGCATGTAACAAGTACTCTCATATACCTGATACATATATAAAATAATATGTATAGCCGGGTCCGGTGGCTCAAGCCTGTAATCCCAGCACTTTGGGAGGCCAAGAAGGGTGGATCACAAGGTCAGGAAATCGAGACCATCCTGACTAACATGATGAAACCCCGTCTCTACACTAAAAGTACAAAAAAAAAAATTAGCTGGACATGGTGGTGGGTGCCCAGAGTCCCAGCTACTCGGGAGGCTGAGACAGGAGAATGGCAAGAACCCGAGAGGCGGAGCTTGCAGTGAGCCAAGATCGCGCCACTGCACTCCAACCTGGGTGACAGAGCAAGACTCCGTCTCAAAATAAATAAATAAATAAATAAATAAAATGTATCAATAGGTTTACATGTTAAAAACTAGAGGTTCTAGAGTATCACCCTGGACCAACTTGGGCCAGAATTTTGAAACTGACTCCTGGGCCAACCATGGTTTTAGAAGCAGCAAAGGAGCTTCTTAAAATCACCCGTCTCCCCAATTATTTGTTCTAGTTTCTAGTTGATTTTCATTCTTGTCATGGCTATTAGTTACATATTGTTGTATGTTGAGCTAAAAGAGGTGGTAAACAAATAACAATGAAACAGGGAAAAAAATCTTTGGTTTTAACCTCAGAAATGATATTAACTAGCAAGGTGATCTTGGCAAGTCATTTAACTTTTTGGGCCTCGATCTCTTGAAATAGAATGCTTTAGATTAAATTTCTACATTCCATTCCAGCTGAAAATAGGTATAGGTGTGTATATTTTATAGTAGCCAAATTAATAACCTAAAATTAATCACATTCAGGATTTTATACCATTCTAACATCAACTGGAATTCAGCAGTATTTCAGTTTTCTGTAGCTAGTTTAATGTTTAAGGTTTAATGTCAATTATCATCATGACAATTTTCAATTCAGATAGTTCTGTTACATATAATGAAAATCTTAAACCCAGTTAATAACTTCTATAAACAGAAAGGAAAGAAAGAATTGTTTTGTGTTATACTTAAGAATAAAAGCTAGGGGGAGAGCAAGATGGCCAACTAGATATAGTCAAATGGAAGAGCTGTCACTGAGGGACTGAGACGACTGGCATACTCCTAGCATCATCCTGATACCAAAACCTGGCAGAAACACAAAAACAGCAACAAAAAGAAAACTTCAAGCCGATATCCTTGATGTACATAGATGCAAAAATCCTCCACAAAATACTGGCAAACCAAATCCAGCAGCACATCTAAAAGCTAACACATCATGATAAAGTAGGCTTTATTGCCAGGATGCAAGGTTGGTTCAACATACACAAATGAATAAATGTGATTCATCACATAAACAGAACTAAAGACAAAAAACACATGATTATCTCAAGATGCAGAAAAGCCTTTTGATAAAACTCAATATCACTTCATGTTAAAAATTCTTAATAAACTAGACATTGAAGGAACATACTTCGAAATAATAAGATCCATCTATGATAACCCCCAGCCAACATCATGCAGAATGGGCAAAAGCTGGAAGAATTCCCCTTGAAACACAAGACAGGGATCCCCCTCTCTCACCACTCCTATTCAACATAGTGTTGGAAGTTCTGGTCAAAGCAATTAAGTAAGAGAAAGAGGGGAAACCAAATAGGAAGAGAGGCAGTCAAACTGTCTCTGTTTGCAAATGACATAATTCTATATCTAAAAACCCCATAATCTCACCCCAAAAGCTCTTAAGCTGAGAAACAACTTCAACAAAGTCCCAGGATACAAAATCAGTGTGCAAAATTACTAGCACACTTACACATCAATGAAAGTTAAGCTAAGAGCAAAATCAGGAATGCAATCACATTCAAAATCGCCACAAAATAATAAAATACCTTGGATTACATCTAATGAGGCAGGTGTAATATCTCTACAAGGGGAACTACAAAACAGTATCCAAAGAAATAAGAGATGGCAGAAACCAATGGAAAAACATTCCTTGCCCATGAATAGTAAGAATCAATATTGTTAAATGGCCATACTGCCCAAACAATTTATAGATTGAATGCTATTTCTCTTAAACTATCAACAACATTCTTTACATAACTAGAAAAAACTATTTTAAAATTCAACAACAACAACAAAAGCCTGAAGAGCCAAGGCAATCTAAGCAAAAATAACAAAGCTGGAGGCATCATGCTACCAGACTTCAAACTGTACTACAGGGCTATAGTAACAAAAACAGCATGGTACTGGTACAAAAACAGACACATAGACCAAGGGAACAGAATAGAGAACTCATAAATAAAGCTGATGCCTACAACTATCTGATCTTCTACAAACCTGACAAATACAAGCAATGCGGAAAGGACTCTATTCAATAAATGGTGCTAGGGTAACTGGCTAGCCACATGCAGAAGATTGAAACTATATCCCTTATTTTCACCATATACAAAAATTAACTCAAGGTGAATTAAACACTTAAAATGTAAAACAAAACTAAAAAAAAAAAAAACTCTGGAAGACAATCTAAGCAATACCATTCTGGACACAGGAACTCGCAACAATTTCATGATGAAGATATGAAAAGCAATTGCAACAAAAGCAAAAATTGACAAATAGGATCTAATTAAACTAAAATGCTTCTGCATAGCAAAATAAACTATCAACACAATGAACAGGCAACCTACTCAGTAGTGGGGAAACTTTTTTTGCAAACTATGCATCTGACAAAGGCCTAATATCCAGCATCTATAAAGAACTTAAACAAGTTTACAAGAAAAAAATAACCCCATTAAAAAGTGGGCAAAGGGCATGAACAGACACTTTCCAAAGAAGACATACCTGCAGCCAACAAGCATATAAAAGAAAATTGTGTATGCTGTGAAATTATTCTCCAAAGTGAAGGAAAAATAGAATATTTCTTGACACACAAAAATTGAGGGAATTTATTGTCAGTAAACCTGCCTTGCAAGTAAAGTTAAAAGACATTCTTCAGAGAGAAGAAATGTGAAATAGGTCAGAAATTCTGATATAGATAAAAGAAGAACATTATAGAAGGAATAAGTGAAGGTAAAATAAAAAGTCATTTTTTCTTATTCTTAATTGATATAACATAAAGCATTATGACCAAAAGATAATAACAATGTATTTGATAATTATAGCTTATGTATAAGTGAAATGAATGAAAGCAATGACACAAGACATGAGAGAAAAAAATTAAGAATAGTTTGTTATCATAAGTTACTTAAATTATGCATGAAGTGGTATACTGGTATTTCCAAGTGGACCTGGATTAGTTGTTGTATATTACAAACTCTACAGCAACAACTCAAAAAAATAAAAAAAAGAAGTATAATTGGTGTTCCAAGAAAGGAGATAAAATGAAATCATATAAAATAAATTAAATGTTCAATTAAAATCACATATGACAGAAAAGAGCAAAAGACAACAAGAACAATGAATAGAAAACAGTAACAAATGCTGTAGATATTAATCCGATTATATCAATAATCAGTTTAAAATTCAACCATCAAAATACAGTAATTAAAAGGCAGAGATTGTCAAAGTGGATTTTAAAATAAAACTCAATTATCTTCTATAAGAAATTTACTTGAAATATAAAGACACATATATATTAAATGTAGAGATGGAGAATGACTCCAAGCATATCACATTGTGGAAAAGGGAAAATTATGCAGACGGTAAAAAGACCAGTGGTTGCCAGAGGTTAGGGAAAGAGAGGAAAGAATAGGCAGAGCACACAGGATTTTTAGGGCAGTGAAACCACCCTGTATGATACTATGCAGGTGAATATATCTCATTCTACTTTTGTCACAAGCCAAAGAATGTACAAAACCGGGGGCATATCTTAAGCTAAACTATGGACTTCGAATGATAATGATGTGCCAATATAGATCCAGCAGCTGGAACGAGCGTACTACTTTGGTGCAGAGATACTGATAGTGGGGGATGTGTGGGTGCGTTGGGGAAAGGGGCATTGAAAAATCTCTGTACTCTCTGCTCTCTTTTGCTGTGAATCTAAAACTACTCTAAAAGCTAAAGAATATTTTTAAATTAAAAAATAAGAAAATCTGCCGGGCCGGGCGCGGTGGCTCACGCCTGTAATCCCAGCACTTTGCGAGGCCGAGGCGGGCGGATCACGAGGTCAGGAGATCGAGACCATCCTGGCGAACACGGTAAAACCCCGTCTCTACTAAAAATACAAAAAAAGTAGCCGGGCGTGGTGGTGGGCGCCTATAGTCCCAGCTTCTAGGGAGGCTGAGGCAGGAGAATGGCGTGAACCCGGGAGGCAGAGCTTGCAGTGAGCGGAGATCGTGCCACTGCACTCCCGCCTGGGGGACACAGTGAGACTCTGTCTCAAAATAATAATAATAATGATGATGATGATGATGATGATGATAAAGCCTGCCAAAAATATTTGACAGACCAGATACAATTAGATAATCTGCCAAGATAAAAATATCAATTATGTTTTTACAAAGGTATTCATTTTCCTCCAAACATCTCTCCACTGGGATCCATTTAGGTCTTTGAGGCTATTGCCCAAAGCCAGAGTTGGAAAGAGGTCATTGGCTTGGCATTTTAACTCTGTTCTTGTTTTCTCAAATAGATATCAAATATAGCAACTGATAAGACATTTGGGGATAGATGTTATGCCACGTCTTCCTTACGAATGCCTAGTAAAAGAGTTTGCTATGTCATAGGTTGCTTTGCAACAAGGTCTTTCTGTAGCTCCTACATCCAGGTGACAAAGGTCTTTCATAGTGGGGGATGGGAGCATCAAAGTTGACTCTATGGAATTCAGAGGATGAGTCTGCATGGGGTAAAGAGTGTCTGAACGTGCACACAGTAGGGCCTCGACAAGTTCTGTGGAATTACAAAATGCTACCCAACCTGAAAATATAATTTGATATGCCAATAAATAAGTCTACAAATTCTACTGGGAATCTTGATGAGGAATAAAAGGAACTGTTAATATCGGTGGGAAAATCCTGGGTGCCTACACCGTTTCCTAATGAAACTTGGAGATTTGACCATTCTGTCCATTTCCTTCCCTGTTTGAGTGGTGTATAAGTTTTACCCCATATTCATTTCTACCAAAATTAATTGTGAGCCATCTTGTTGCTACATTGTGTTTATCCAATTTGTGAATAAGGAAAAGGGAGTAATATGACCCAAAAACATCACGATACATACCCAAAATGGAAACATTTTAAATGTTAAAATAGTACCTTACATCTACTCCACATTTCTACCTTGAACGATTACCATGTTGATGGGTTAACGTCTATAAACCGTTAGAATCCTACTAAGATGCCTGTTAGAATATTATTTTCACTGTTACTGAATTTATGCTGAAAATGTCCTTACATAGATTAATAGACTAAATCCTGACATTAAGACCTCTGAAGTAGAAAAACAGCATATCTGTACAAAGATTTCTAATTTTATACTGTCTTTGTTCCACACACTTACTGTTACTTTACTTGGAATAGCCACATTTCTTCATCAGCGTCATTGTCCGTAGGTTTCCAAATTAAATGCAATTACTTAAAAGGAATCAATAACACAGCTAAGACAGCTCAGACCCTGGCTGATTCCTAAAATAAGTCTCGATCTTTGTTACCAGAACAATGTCTAGTCAAGTTTGAAGAATATTTTAAGAGGCCCTAAATCAGATTAAGTGCTGGCTTTCAGGTCTTGATATCTCGGAATGCTGCCAGATAGCAATCTCTGCGATTGAGTCATTTTACATTAGGAGAGCTCGTTCTGATGATGCTCAAATGACTCATGGCTTCTAATTCTCTTAAAGAGAGCCATGAGACCTGCAATGTTAATTACATTATGGGACCGAGTGGAGGAGGACCATTTCTTTAATGGAAATGGATCCAAATTATGCATCTCAGTCTCCTGTGTGCACAGTATTTTGGAGTACAGATTTGTTCTAACAACGAAGGCATTTTAGTCTCAAGGCACCAGAGTTGTTACATTTTCTGCTTTGCAAATATATCTTCAATGAATGAAATACTAATTAGTATGACCAGAGTAATTAGAACGTGTAATTTGGCCTCCTCTAGCCTAGGATGCCAGGAAACAACTGTATTGGGCAGCAGCTCCTGGGTGCTTGCATGGTATACTGAGTGCAAAATTCATTCTGAAAGGACTGTTTTATAGGAAGTGGCCATTTACCCTGAGAATGAATGATGGGTCTGGTACCCAGCTTGCTCCAGACAATATTTGTTTGATAGAAGGAGATTTTGTTATGCCTTAACCGTAAAGACACTACCTACATTAATCAAGAACTGTTTGAGTTTTGTGTTTTTAAAAGAATGAATCAAAGGAGTTTTGTTTCGTGAGCTTTGTCTGGAAATACTGAGCTTTATCCACAAGAAAATCTCTTCCACCTCTCATTTTATCCATCTGCTTTGGTGGTACACACTGAAACAAAGGAATCAAAGTATATCTATTCAAGATCCATTTTCCTTAGCTGCTGTGTAGATATTGAGTTTTATTTTCCACTTACCCCAGAGCATACCTGGATTATGGGTGATCAAATGCTTTGAAAGCGTTTTAGCTTTGTAAAAGCTAAATAGAATGTATTAAGTTTAGTTCTGTTAAATAATGAGAACAACCTTATCCGCCACTCTGAATTTTAGGGGCAACTTGAGACAGAAGACAAAATGAAAAGGTACTAATACATTAATCTGCAACCTTATAAGTCAAAAGACTACCTTTCCCTAGATATAAAGTTGTAAAACCAATCGGAGAAGCTGGGATTAGCTGACCTTATAGCCGGGAGGAAATGGCCGCAACATGTCTGACCCTCTAAGTAACACAGACAAAAGGAGGATCCTACAGAAACAGCTTTCCTTAAGACCAGGAGAGATCAGCTACTCAGGGACAGAAAAGCCATGCCTCTGAGACACATAGACAAAGGAGAGAAGCCGAGAGAAGCCTCTCTTGAGTCTGCTGTCTCAGATTCCACTTTCGGAGGCTTGTATTTGTTTTGTTTCCCATGATTTAAACTACACAAATAGTTCAAGAAAACATTCAAATAACAGAGTCAAAATGAAAGTTCTCCTTCATTGTCCTCTCTCATATTCCAGTAACCTCCCCAGAGATGACTATTGACTATTATATGGTAAACAATAATTAAGTTCATTTCTTTTTTATGTTTTGCTGACTTTCGGTTATATACACATTTTGTTGTTATGAAAGCATATTTGTAAATGTAGAATATTATATATAGGTGTCTATATATGAATTGTAAATATATACACACACATAAATATGTTTATTAGTTTGCTTTAACTGTTTAAATATATGGTACATGGATCTCCACTTGTACTCCTGCCCTACAAAAGGGTTGGGCCTACCTAGTCATTTCTGACACTAGATTTTGTTTTATTTTGTATATTTATATTCATATCTCACCTATGTACAAAAATTTCAGAGGTAATTTACAAAAAAACATTTTCATATAGATACGGTGTAGCCAAAGCTGAAGCTAGCGGAAATTATATAGTCTGTTGGCCAAAAATATTCACAGTGACATATTGTAATATAAAAGTATATTAAAATATAAAAAGTTGTAGAAAGTCAAAGAAAATAATTTAAGTAAGTTAACAACTTTTGTTGCAGCGCTTGCTGTTTACACTGAGCCCAAACAGAAGCAGTAATGAGTTTCTCCTTAATGGAAAGTGGGAAAATTTCTTAAGCAAAATTGTAAAATGATTTTCTCATGTGGAAGTCTACAGTAGCATTTTTATAGCAAATATAATAGTGAATTACGTATGACTTTTATTTTTGGTGTAGTCTTACAATAAGAGTTGAAATAAATTAAAATGTAGGTTATCAAAATGATTCTGTTATCCAGGCAGTGACCTGGTTATTTAATGTGTATTAGAGAAAGCCAAGAGTTTGCCATCACCCACAAATTTGATGGTAGTTTTCTAAATCTCTGATGAATAGGGCAGGCCATAACCAGGCAAGTATTGTTTTGACTCTTCTTGACTGAGCGCAAGCAGATGAAGAACTAGAAATGGCTCAGTGCCTGGTAGATTTCGTTTCCGCAGACCTGAATAGGATCAGTCCCTCTTGGCATAAAGGGACATTGGATGATGCTGTTATTGAATGCTCTTAGCCATTCTGGAAATGTTACTGGCTGGTCTGGAAGTTAGTGTTCCACAAATTTTGCTGTCCTTGCCTTCCTTCTGTAATTTCCCCCAAAGCCCTTGATCCACGTCCGAGAACAGAATACTTTTGTATTAAATTTACCTTAATTAAACCAATGTATAGACTAAGATGAAAGAGCACCTATTGCCAGCAAATCCATTTAGAGATTTAAAAATGTTTACCTCGCCGGGCGCGGTGGCTCAAGCCTGTAATCCCAGCACTTTGGGAGGCCGAGGCGGGTGGATCACGAGGTCAGGAGATTGAGACTATCCTGGCTAACATGGTGAAACCCCGTCTCTACTAAAAATACAAAAAACTAGCTGGGCGTGGTGGCGGGCGCCTGTAGTCCCAGCTACTTGGGAGGCTGAGGCGGGAGAATGGCGTGAACCCGGGAGGCGGAGCTTGCAGTGAGCTGAGATCCGGCCACTGCACTCCAGCCTGGGTGACAGAGCGAGACTCCGTCTCAAAAAAAAAAAAAAAAAAAAAAAAATGTTTACCTCTTACTAAGTATGGCAGGCTCTGCATATTTAGTCAGAATGATACAATTTTCTCAAAGGCTTACAATCAGGGTCAGCTACAGTAGCTTCCATAGTGGGAAATATAATTTAAAATTATTATAAAGGTAGAAAATATAATAAATTCATTATTCCATTCCTGTCCCTTCAAAAACGAAAAACAAAACTTATTTTTTTTTTCCAGACTTGCACTCATCACACTGGCCCAATGTTAATCCTCACATTAGACCTTCTGACAAGGTACTCCATCCTCTCTCAGCAGGGTCTATGTGTGCGGCACACTTTGAAAATCTTTGATTGAAGTTTTGCCTCTTTATAATTTCATTTTTCATGGATAACAAACATGAGAATTCATTTGGGGATCAAAATAGAACATCTCGATGCTAGACTTGACGTTATCATTGTCGAGCTGTCAAAAGAAAAACTGATGAGATGGCAGATCATCTTGTTAAAAGAGCCTCAATTCAGTGGTTTGGAACTCACAAGCAATTTAGCCACACTGTCTGCAGGCCAATCTAATAGTGGGGCATCATTTGAAACAATACATACATGTTAAATATGGGTTTTATTGATGAAACAAAGTACATGAGCTCATTCATATGGACAGGTTTGGGGTCTCACATAAGTAAGATCACTTTTAATATCAAGTGTGTAGAGATTTAAGAATGCCATTGAACCAGACTCTTTATTCCACAATGCCAGGAATGTAAGGATCTTGCATAGATTGTACTTTACCATTGAAAATAAATATTTGATGTACAACCAGGTACTTCTTATTTCATTATTTCAAATCTATAGTCATATTAAATACCCTTTAACTCAAAATTTTCACCTTATTGACAGTTGCTATAATAAAGTCAACTAAAGATTTCAAAAGACATTATATGCATGGGCCACCTTCTCTTTTCATATGCAACAAGAAGTAAAATGGGAACCCTCTTTCAAGCCAGCAACTGCTCATAATTAAATAGTGGTATGAGTAGGTATTTGTATTTCCACTGAGCATATGTATATAAATGTTCATTCATTCATCTCATCAACAGTTATTGTGTGTGATTTTCTTCTGTGGATGTAGGCAAAGTTCATTAGGGCAACTAATTTTTGCATTAGGTCACACTTAGCTCTCAGATCCCTCACCTCTCTCCTTCCTACTTCTCTGCCTTCTGAACACACTCCATCTCCCAGCTTCTGGGTTTTTTACACTTTTCCACATGGAAAGGGGAGCATTTATGATTCTTAGGAAACCGTGATTTAAGGTTTTTAATCACTTTTTATGGTATTATATTTCTTTAAAAGACTATAGAAAAGGACTTCAAAAGAATAAAACCATTCTGCAGGCAGACTGACTCAGAGAGAAAAGAGGCAGCCAGGGCAACATTCTAGCTTCTTATCCTAAATTCATCGAGGGAAAAAGTCATTCTGCCCACCAGGGAAAGTAAGTAGAGTGGGCACAGAGGGCAGGAGCTTAGTCTAGCTCATGAGATCAATGAGCAAAATGGAAGAAATGTCCTATTTAATGAGCACTTACTAAGAGCCTGAAATAGAGTTCCAAACTTTATCTTGAGTATCTTGCTCCATTTTTGTTAAAGTCCCATGAAATAGGTATTATCCTCTATTACACTTTAGGAAAGAGAATCTCAGAGATATGGTAACTTGCCCAAGTAGCAGAGCTAGGATTCAAACTCAGATTTCTCTTAATCAAAAGCCAGAATACTGCCTATCTCCATGCATTGCTTTCCAGGACTTTATCAGGAAAAAAAAAAAAAAAAAATCCTCCCTCAAGATATGCTCATATTTTAAGTGGATAAAATGTGTATGTATATTATTTTTAGTATTGCATTAGTGACAGTTGTAGATTGTTTCTAAATCAAAAATCTTGAACTCTATCAAGAAAAGAAGAGGCAGGGCCGGGCGCTGTGGCTCACGCCTGTAATCCCAGCACTTTGGGAGGCCGAGGAGGGCGGATCACGACGTCAGGAGATCCAGACCGTCCTGACTAACACAGTGAAACCCCATCTCTACTAAAAATGCAAAAAAAAAAAAAAAATAGCCAGAAGTGGTGGTACTCAGATGGCTGAGGCAGGAGAGTGGCGTGAACCCGGGAGACGGAGCTTGCAGTGAGCCCAGATCGTGCCACTGAAATCCAGCCTGGGCAACAAAGCAAGACTTTGTCTCAAAAAAAAAAAAAAAAGAAAAGAAGAGGCAGAACATTTACATGGGCATTCCGTTCCCACCCACACGATCTGTTGGTGGTCATGCCTCTCAACATTTGCCTTCAATAGCAACAGAAAATAATCACCATAAGATCACTATGCTCCCTCAGTCGGCTGTATCAAATACCTATCATCACTCCTTAGTTAGATAAAAGTTATTGAGAACAACAAATAGAAACATTACTGTTGTACCTCCTTTCTAAATTAAATACATATGTATTTTAGAAGACACTGAGTTATTTTAAATTTTACATATATATATATATGAAGTGCACAGCAGTGGACCTCTCATCCTTAGGATCACAAAAATAAATCTCAAAATTCAGAGGTATAAAGCCTGGAAAAAAGAAGTATCTTTCAATTTAGGGTTATAAAATGATATGCCTAAGTATTATCACCAATTTATATCAATTATATTTCAAAATTGAAATTTTTATTAGTTGGGTAGTTCAAATTCACTCTAATTTTTTAAAATAATTCTTATTTGCCTTCATCAACTCTTTGTGAGGCCCTGAGCCTCACAAATCTGCACTGCAGCATCTCATCTAAATCTATTCTTACATCCTTCCACCAGAAAACAGTTAATAGATCAATTGGTCTCTTTGAGAAAGAAAGGTTGATGGAAAGAGGTTCAAGAAAGTTGTAAAAGCTGATGAAATATCAAACAACACAATTTTTAAATTACTCTTCAAGCATACTGATGAATTGAACAAGGGATGAGACACTAGACTAAGGAAGCTAGAAACGTGTACAACAGTAATCTGGCTATTGGGTTGTCCCTAACTAACTTAAAGGAGAACAATACCAAAGATACAAGCCAACAGTCATGCTCAGTCTCATTTCTCTACTTTGGCCGGAAGTTAAAATTCTTGTGAAGATTAAACTGCTAGCCAAATAGCTATGACAAGATTACAGGCAACAGAAGGAGATCAGATTCTGAGACTAAAAAGGCTTGGGATCGAAGCCTGATTTTTACCTTGGATTTTCCAATTATAAAATTAGGAAATTAACAATTACCTTGACTGGGCTGCTTGGACTTGCAGGAGTTGACATACATGTCAAGCACAATGCTGAGACACTGAAAATACTCCTTTCCCTTTGCTCTTCCTAAAGACACATATCTCATTTCATTCTTTTGTTTTTGTTTTTGCTTCTGAGATGGAGTCTCACTTTGTCACCCAGGCTGGAGTACAGTGGCACGATCTCAGTTCACTGCAAGCTCCACCTCTTGGGTTCAAGTGATTCTCCTGCCTCAGCCTCCCGAATAGCTGGGATTACAGGTGCCCGCCACTATGCCCGGTTAATTTTTGTATTTTTAGGAGAGAGGAGGTTTCGCTCTGTTGTCCAGGTTGCTCTTGAACTCCTGACCTCAGATGATTCACCCACCTCGGCCTCTCAAAGTGCTGGGATTACAGGCATGAGCCACTGTGCCTGGCCTTATTTCATTCTAACAATAACTCTGTTAAGTAGATACTCTAGCGATGCCCAGATGAGAAAACTGAGGTGCACAGGCTTGTCCCAGGTCACAGAGAGAAGTTGTGCTGGAGCTGCGAGTGCTGCCTCTACTCTGAGTGGGGGATATGACAACTTTTGTTACAACAAAAGGGCAAGCCAATACTTAGCACTTCAGACACTGATAATAGTTGAGTTGGTTAATAAACAACGTATTCTTTCCAAAGCATCTCTATTTATTTAGCTCTTGAACCCTAAGCTTATATGTGTCACACAGAGAAGATAATGTACCGTATTTCCATGAAAAGGTAGCCTCAGTTTAACGCTCCACCGACTAGATCTGTACTCTTTTCACATTCTATTCTCTGTTGTTCTCCGGCACCCAGCAGAGTAACAAGACTGGCCTGATTGGCCAGGGGCTGGAGCCACGGTTGGTTCTGGTGGGTTAAGATGGAGCATTTCTGGTCAAGGCAGAAGACGCCTGTAGCCAAATGGATGGACAGAACTTAAGCCTGCAGGAGAAGGCTCAGGCTTTTGAGAGAGCACAGACAACCACCAAACCAGAGTGAGTGGCTCTGGACCAAGAGCTGACAGCAAGGTAGAGATGAGGAAGGTGGAACGTGGGGGCAAGAGGAGTGGGAAGGGCTGTAAGCTGCCCAGAGTGCTTTCCTTGAACACTAGCTGATTTTTGAGATGCAAATGTGCAAGCCTGATATTTCCTGATACATAATTGAGACATTTTGACTTAGGTTTCAGAATGTCTGAAAGGTGGAAATTACATGCGCTTAGAAGTAGTCTCTCCATCTGACATGCAGTGTCTAACACGGAGCCAGCTCCCACTGGCATCAAACCCGGAAGTAAAACACCAGCCTGTCAGTCTGATCTCCCAAGCCCAAATCTACTAAGTGTCTATAAGTGCGACCCCTTTCCACTCCCTTCAGAATGTATGTTTTCATGTCTAAGAGAAAAGATTTGATTAAAAAACTGAGGAACTGAGCGTGGTGGCTCATGCCTGTAATCCCAGCACTTTGGGAGGCTGAGACAGGTGAATAGCATGAACCCAGGAGTTTGAGACCAGCCTTGGCAGCATGGCGAAACTCCAACTCGATAAAAAATACAAATAAATAAATGAATACATAAAAAAAAAGCTGGGTGTGGTGGGCAGGCCTATAGTCCCAGCTACTCAGGGGGCTGAGGCAGGAGGATTGCTTGAGACTGGGAGGCAAAGGTTGCAGTGAGTAGAGATTGAGGCACTGTACTCCAGCCTCGGCAACAGAGGGAGAGCGTCTCAAAAATGAAAAGGAAAAAATAAAAGAAAAAAAAAAGGAAAAAGAAACTAAAGCACTAATGATAATGTGTTATGTTTATGCAGATATGTAAACATAAGTGTATATTAGGATCTCAAGGTCCTAATGCTCTCTCGTCTCTCTCTGCCTAGTGAGTATGGAAGACAATCACTCAAACAATGAATAGGAAGGCACGTACCAGAAGGTCCCTGTGAATCTGGGGTGACCCATGCCCCTTATCAAGGATATCCTTTTCTAGGAGAACTTGGCTTTCATCAAGTGTGTAGTCAGTAAGAAAACCAAGAGTCTGTTATAAAACTAAAGCTATCTTGGAAGAAGCTGAGATATTTTAAACAGTGTCTGCATCTGACAGATAATACTGGCTATCAATTATTGAACAATTAAGTTCATGCTAGATATCATTCATTATATGCATACATACACACACCCACACATGCACATGCATGCATATACCCACATATACACCATATACACACGTACACACATTATCACATTTATCACGTTATCATATTAACTCCTTAAGGTAACCCTATCAAACTGAAGATATTATTTTCTCAATTCTGATTGATGAAATTGAGCTTCAGAAATGTTGAACAATATACCCAAATATGCACAACTGGTGGATCTAGGCTTTAAAGCCAGACTCCAGAGTTTATCCTTTCAACTCTTGTGCTATACTGCATCTAGGCAAAATGCCCACCTTTGAGGCTGTTTCAGAGTGTCTGTTGTTTTCAATTCCTTCAAACTAAGAAGCAGCCTGAGCCCAGGTCCCTGTCAACCCCAGATGTTTCCCTTTCAGTCCCAAATCTGTCCCTGGAGGAGGTAAGCTCCTCAAATCTGGTTATGTAGGAATGTGCCAGCCCAACCTATATCTATTCTGTCTTTTTCATATTAACCAACAACATAAATTTTTCTTAATATACTGCTGGGAGACCTACAGCAACTCAGCACTGAAGCAGTTAAGTTTATTATGTTACATCTAAGAGGAGTCCTGAAAACTTACTCTTGGCTTTTTCCCTTATTTTTCTTTAGTCAACCCCTGTAATCAATCACCAGTAGATCATTATACTGGCCACAAAGCAAACACATCACAGTTGCAGTTGCTATTTCCGTTGACTGAACATAAAACCTGTGAAGCGCAGCATCCGATGGAGGGCCAGGGATTCACAATGGCTTAGCATTGCAGGCACCCTTTCCCGTGGGCTCTAAGGAAAACAAGCTGTCTTTCCTGGCACCACCTATTTTGTCCTACAGGAACATTGCAGGGTTGAAAATTTAAAATAATCCAGCTAATGCCAAATATTTCCTCTGCCCCCCACTGAACCTACTCTGAATTTGTGCCAAAATAGCTATTAGTGGTGATTGAAAGTATGAGATGGCCAAGATGACATTCTCTCAGGAACAAAGAGAGAAGCACCTTTCCACCCTGGGCTCATCAGCGCTAATGAAAGATCAGCAAAGAGCCCAGCCAGGAGTAGGATAAAGAACCAGGAAACAGATAGCTCAAGAGCATTTCTTCTGATTAATTCATCAGTTGCATGTGATATGAAAGAATCAAGCAGAGTATTGTTTTTTTATGTTGCTTTTTTGATGAGGGGACAGAGGAAAAAAAATCAGAATTTCACCTACTGCAAGAAGACATCATCTTACTCTGAAGCAAAGTCAGTTAAACCTATTGTCACCTACACATGGCAGATTCTAGATTATAAGTGGCAATCTCTGCTTAGAGCTATAGAAAGCAGGTAAGAATTCTGCCAAAATGGTGTTGTCTTGGCTCATCCTAGGAGCATCTAGACTCCCTGCAGCCATAGAATTATAACCTGAAGCAGATAGAGAAAGATACATCCAGTGTTTCCTCCTCACTTTATTTAGGTCCTGAATCAGCCTTCAGATTGAAATCTTGGCCTGTCTTCCTGGAGAAATCTATCTAATTCTGGGAAAAGTGTTAATATCAGGCCTGGAATGGTCTGTCTTTTTATAGTAATGCCTGAAAACAAGGCTAAGAAAAATATGGAAAGCGTGTCTACCTTGTTTGTTGTGAACTTTTTTTTTTTTTCCTGTAGGATGGCACCTGAGCTTGGGAAGCTGTGAGTTGGCAAGTGAGCCCTAGGCCTATGTTACAGAATAGGATAAATATGGTGGAAATTCTCTCTGTCAACTTGGCAAGCACACGTTGGCTCTCATGTGCAGCAAGTACACTTGCTCCTTATGGGAGAGGGCATTTAAAATCCTGGTAACTTGGTAGCTATCGTGCTATGAGACAAGATGCAGTGTGGACAGTGTTTCCTACTGTATGTTCCTGTAAGGCTCTCAATATGAGCCTCTCCAATTAGAGGAGAGCCGACTGGATCTTGTGAGTTTGGTTGCCAGTTAGGTTGAACCCTCCTTACTCACTGCAATGCTGGTGTCCAACTTTCCCTTGATCATGGCAGCCTCTGAGGGACCTAGGTGAGCTCTATTAATCCCATTTGTCATTTTAATTAGATTTATACCTACATTGACTTAGAAATCCAAGACAAACTTGATGTTCCAATTAGTGTTGAAATAGCTTTGTTTCCCCATGTCAGCCAAAGGGAGAGGCAGTCAAAAGGGTTTAGGACTTTTGTGTTGAGTCAGATCCTCAGTCAAATGTTCTCAATCAGATAATGTCACAAGGAACAGCCACATAAGACCCACTTTTTATTAATAGCAAGTTCCGAATATGTCATCTTGAACATTTTTACATTGTTAACCTAGATGCATTAATTCTGAGACTAATAAAACATTTCTTAAATCAAAATTAGCATGACTGACGTTCAGAGAAGCTGTGTGCACCCCTGGCTATAGGAAGTAGCCCTAACCTCAGAATATTCAGTAGCTTCTCCAAAGAGATGGAGCCCAAATGTCCAGCAAAGATGTCACTTACTATTATCTGACATTGCTACACTATGTTCTCATCCCATGGGTTTCATAAAACTACATTAACCCTCAAAATGTGGCTTGAGTATATCAATAATTCAAGAAAAAAAATCTAAGTATTTTAACTACCTGTAGTATCAAAGAACAAAGGAACTTACTGAGAAATAACTACACACCTCAAATCCATTATCTGCCTATGGGTCGATGGATCCAGGAGCCACTGCTGCTGCCAACAGGGAATAATGGCTTCCCTTTCTCTTTAATCTTCCAAATATCTTTCAAGTGCTTCTTACTGGTGAAAACGTAGGCCAGAAATGTCAAAAGAATATGTAAAATACAGGTTTCAGGTTTCTAGCCATTAGGGTACAAATTAGAGTTTAAAGGATTTGAGATGGTATTAAGTATCAACAGACAATATCTAGCATACTCAGAAGAAAAGACAAACCACAGCAGAAGATGCAAGAAGAGTGCCAAGGAGTGTTCACCTACACTATGTCACTGAAAAGTAAGAATCCAGAGACAGCTGACAATTATAACGTCAACAAGATGATCATAATTAGCATGGCAACTAGGTAAGCAAATAAAAGAAATATAATAATGTAAGCAAGAAAAAATGAAGGAAAGAAGGAGAGAGAGAGGGAGAAAGATAAAAGAAGTTAGGAACTAAGAAGAACTCATTCTGGAAGAAAACATTCTCCATGGAATGGAATAAAACCTACCAATGCTTTAAGATATAGCAGAATTTAAGAATGCAGATTCAAAATCCAGGTGATAAAACAAAAATATAAGAAGAAAAAATTCAGAATGAAGAAAGCAAGTTGAAAATTAAAAGACAATTAGATATTTAATTATCATATTAAGGGGAAAAATAAGGACTAAATAAACTTACTAAGATTAAAATTATTAGAATAAGTTGATTAGATTATTGGATAAGAATCAAATTATTCCCATAATTTGGTAATTCTTCTCAATACCAATAAGAGTAAAAGGAGAAGAAACATTTAAAGAAATTACATAAAATATGAAAGAGAGATGGAAGATTTTAGGTCTGGAGAAAATAATGAATCTTGGTTTTTCATCTGCTCACTCCTTTCCCCTCCCAAAACATGACACCAACAAGAAGGACAGATTAAACTACAGAAGGCTCATGCCTTCAGCATTCCTAGCAGAGTGAGAAAATGCAACTATGGTCATGTGAAAAGTACAAAAAGTATAAATGATGAACTTGGATATTAACTGAAAATATTTTCATCCACAGTATTGAAGGTGCAGCGTGGTTTCTTTTTGCTTCTTATAGTAAAATGTTAGGAGAAAAAAAATTGAGCAGAAAACTGTTAAGCTGCAAGGAAGCAGAACTAGATAGATGGGTCATTTTTAGACATTCCAAATATCAAAAGTCCTTAAAACGAGGAAATTTACTCTCAGGAAAGCATGCCCTGGAGAGAAAGCCAAAGGTATGGCTAAACAGCTTGGTGTGTCAGAAGAATGAAAAGGTCAGAGTATTTAGACACAAAGAGGATTCTTTGGAAACATTGGCATGTTATTTATGGATCCTTTCAGCCACCTAAGTCAGAAGATAAAAGTAGAGATGGAATTATTCAGGTAAAATCTGTGAAGGAATCTCTTATCTAGTAGGGTGAATCCTGAGACATATACAGGAGACCCACACTATCCATCAGATATGATACCAACAGAAATTTCTGTTGCTTTAAGCCATTAAATTTATGGTAATTTGTCATGACAGAAATAGGAAACTAATGCAGATTTGAATCTTTAGCAGTTAGGGTTGAACCAGAAAAAACAAAAAGAAACAGTAGGAGACATATATAAAGAGATTTATTGCAAGCAGTTGGCTTATACAATGGTGAGGGCTGAGTAGAGAAGTCCATACTGCAGGCCATCAAGAAGGGCAGCTGAAACTCTCAGGCATGAGCCAAAGCTTCTGTCCACAGGAAGAACAACCATTCCTGCAGGGAAGCCTTAGCTCACCTTGTAAGTCCTTTCCACCGATTGAATGAAGCCACTAAGATTATTTGGGAGTCTCACTTACTGAAAGTCAACTTTAGCCATACATATATATATATATATAAAATACCTCTAGTGTAACACCTAGATTAGTTTTGACTGAATAGCCAGGGACTGTAGCCTAGCCAAGCTGATGCATGAAACTGACCATCACACCAGTGGGCCAAAATTAACATCATCCAAAAGTGGACAAATAGACATCATGTGATTCCAGATAAGAGACTCTGAAAATGACACAACCAGTTATATAGTATTCATGGCAAAAAAGCAAAATCTATATCTAATCCCAAGGATCTATCAAACTCAAAGTGAGAATATTATTTTAAAAAAATTATTTTTTAAAAAGTCAATGTTTTAAAAGGCAAAAATAAAAGGGTATGGAAATGTTCCAGATAAAAGAAGGCCAAACAGACATAACTAAATGCAGCCCCAGTTCCACACAAACCTATACTAGGGGGGGAAATGCTTACAAAGGATAAAATTGGAATGTAAGTGGCAGATTAATTAAAATATGTAAATGTGAGATTTACTAGCATTGATACCTGTGCTAATTTTAAGTAAGATAATATGACTTTCTTAGGAAATATACCTTGAAATACTTAGAGATTAAAGCCATGGGTGTGTAAATCATCCTCAAATGGTTCAGAAATAAATGTATCTCTCTCTCTCTCTCTCCCCGTGTGTGTGTGTGTGTGTGCACAGAGAGAGATTGGGATGGAGAGCTCTCAATAATTATTTACACAATAAGTGAAGTATCTCAAAAGGCATAACAACTGGTATTTTGGATGATGAAAACTTAGAAAAATCATGGCATTTAAAGGTGTGAGGTAAAGACAAGAGATAAAATAAATGTGTCATTCATAATTAACATAGATTTAAATTTTCTAGCACTTTCAGATTCTTTGTGCCATATGTGTTGACCTCTGGGTCTTCCAAGAGTATTTATAACTACAATAATAATAACTAACATTCTACAATCCACTAGTTTTGACAACATACAAATTGAATTTGTTATCCAATTATGGTGCTATAATTTTGGTTTTATAAGGTATATAAAAATTTAAATGAAAATTCAATGTATGCTTATATGCATAAATTTGACAAATTCTAACAAAGTGAAATTTCTATCAAAAACTTGAATATTCAGATATTAAAATAACACAATTCTATCTTTTGTGGTGTAAATTATTCTTCCTATTTGAATGATTATTGCAAAATTCATATTTATACCTTACATTATAAATTCAATATATGGCACCTAAATTAGGATAATGATATATTCATGGATAGGGGAACAACTTTCCCTTTGTGCAATGGTTGATTAATAGTAGTTTCAGAAAGAAGTGTAAGCAGTGTGAGATAAAATAACAAAGCCTGGAGCAGAAGAAAAGCAGTATCATCTACTACTATGTTTTCAATTCTCCATGATAGTTTGTTTTTGTCAAACGCAAGCAAGTAGATTTCAACCATACTGGAGAAAGTTACACTGTCCACTCCACTCAAAACTTTCTTTGCCATAATTATATGTGCATATTTTTATGTCCCACCCCTCAGATTCTCATGGATGTGGACTGTAGTTAGACTCAGAAATGACTTCAGACTCTTCTTGTCCTACAACAGGTATAAAAACATCTCTGTTTATCACTTGAGAGTGTTTTAAGAAATAAAATATTTCTGGCATTTTTTTTATGACCTAAGATAGTCCATAATTTTTTCCCAGTGTTTAGTCCTATAGCCCTGACTTTTTAATAAAAAGTACTGTGGCCATTGACTCAAAAGCAAAAATGCATGTTCCAATCACTCCAAAATGTCGGATAAAATCTAATTTAATCACAAGGCTATTGTATCACTTCCCTGTTGTTGCACAGCACCTTATCACAAACTTAATAGCTTGTTACTTCCGGGACACAAGCTCTAAGGTTTTCAGTGCTGAAGACAAGAAAGGGTCATGGTCCTAAGGTAGGCCAGCTAAGTTATTATTTCCTCAAACTCTTTCCACTTACACATCAGACAAATCACCCTGTTTTCAGTTCAGAAAAGGACTCAAGAGTATTGCACAAGCTCAAAGAAAACTGCTCAAGATAGTATTCCTGGTATGCAGCAGAGAAGAATCCCAAACTCGCTTGTCTCACTTCAGTGTAGTGCTAGTTCCTTTATGTGGGCTACTTCTTTCTTTAGGTGTGTGTTTATTTTCTTAATTGAAGAAGAAAATGTTGAAGGCAATTCAATATGCAGCATGGAATTAGCTAAAGATTTACCATTAAGGTTATACCATTCATTGGGTTTAAATGAAGAGGAGTTGTCAGATACATCCTAAAATCCGTCAGTTATCATGCATCCTGTTACTAATCATTCCTACACAGAGGGATATCTAAAATCCTCTTGGTAAGTAAGGATTTCAATATCTTTCATTGTATAAAATTTTAAATTTATAGCGGGACTAATACTGTACAAAGTGTCTGAGCTCTGAGAGCCAGATCCTTAAATCCAGATAAAGAGGACACTTACCCAATGCACATTTTTTTTTTTTTTCTCCCTGAGTAGCAACATCTGCCCCATAAAAGATAAGTAAAATCATCTGACATAAGAGACCTATAGATGAATGGAAGTTAAACTACTCAGACCAGGTTGTTAAAATGTATGATGCATTGTCATAGTGTATATAAATTTATTCAAATTATTTTTATGATATATTATCATAAAAGCAGAATTAAAATCCTAATAAAGATCTTAAGGAACAAGGCAGACAAACACGTCATGCTGGATACCTAAATTGTAAGAAGAAAAATAGGGAAAAGTTTAAAAAATATTTTGTTAAGAAAAAAATATCAGAATATAAAGTTTCAGGCAGGTAGCATTATTAGCCAGTAGCATCTTTTGCTGTAGGTTTAAAGTTTTAAAAGTACATTTATTTGCATTTCATTTTTGTTATTTTATTGTTTAATGCCTGAAAAAAGTCAGGAGCACAATTGTTTGTTTGTTCAATGGAAAAGTTGAATATTCAGTTGACTCCAGATGGAAAGAGGAAAAAGTGTAGACCTTTCGATTTTAGAAATCTTTTTTGTATGTTTCAAAATACTAAATCCCAGCTTAGTGGAAGCCATAATCTCCATCTTAAAACTTTTTTTCTGAAATTAAAAACATATAAGGGAAAAAAAAAATCAGGGTTTAAGCAACAGATTATATGGAACAGTGACCAGAACCTCCTCTGCAGCTCATTCTAAATAGCAATGGAGACATGACTGGGGCTCAGGCATTATACCATTGTCATCACAGTCTCTGGGCACCACCTGCACCTGGGAAATACCAGCAAACTGGATGCATGCAGTTGTGGTTTTAGACTTCCCTCCTTGTTTTTACAGGACATTTCCATCTGTCTCCTCCCTTCCCCACCTCCACTACTTTATTCATTCTTCTCTTCAGCCCGCCACACTCTCCCCACAGGGCTATTAGGGTTTTGTTTGGGATAAGGCCCTGTAGAGACAGCCCAAGTGCTAAGGATGCACCCCCTGACCCCAGCTTTGTCAGAGCACTCTCCAGGGCAGCTCATGGGGGTCAGGGAACTTCTTTGCATTCCAGCACTGCTCTTTGCCATCTGTGTGACTTTACCCCTCCATTTACTCTTCTGAATACCAAAGATATTTAACAGAAGCATCATGCAGGCACCTTCCATTTCTAATAGCTCTGGGTCCAATGCCTCTAAGAACAACAAGGCTTGGAAGTGCAAAAGCATAAAGCTAATGGTGGTGTTCCCAGAGACAGATGAATTCTAGGCCTTTGTTATTCCAGAGCAGAAGGAAAAACCCTGAAATAGAAGAAGGGATGGGTAGAGGAGACCTAAACCACAATGTGGCATAACCATTCCAACAGTGCAGGGCGACTTGGAGAGGAAGAAGCAAAAGACATGAGACAGAGCAGGCAATTAGGCAGTTTGGAAAGTCTAAGAGATTGACTTGGAAAAAATACTTCTAGTGCAGAGGGGGAAAATAGTGTGAGATGTTGCCAATATATATGAAGTGATACCCGGAGTTTGAAGTGCCTTGCACTTGTTTATACATCAAAGAAATACCACGTATTTAGTGCCCAGCATTGGTAAAGGTCCAGGAACACAGGCGCTTTCATAATAATGCCTCCTCACTCTCAAAGGACTATAACAAAATGCTATGATTTCACAACACAGGGTCCTTTCCTGGCTGAAACATATGCAAATGCATCTGCATTAATATGAATACCAACTAACCAGAACAATGGCTAGAAAGGCATTTTCTGCCTGTTCTGAGCCTCATACTTGATGATACTTTAGGGATAGAAAGGTCAAAGTTATTATTGCAGCATAGTCAGTTCTGATGGGGCTGTGTTCATTTGTGAGTCAGCCCAGCAGGCTATCCTATACAAAGAAATCCTCCTGTTTACCTCTTTGGCACTAGAATCCTCCAGTAGGCACAATTGTCCTAGAATGCAATCACCAATACTTGTGATTCCCTTATTATTTTCAGAACTACATAGAGACCACTTGAGTAGATATTGAAGAGAAGAAATTATTAGTGACTCCTTGGCATCTGTAAATCCAATATAGGAAATTTTAATAATTTAAGCTGTTTTTTTGCAAAACTATCAGGTTGTGATACATTAAGTTTAGAAGCCTTAATTCCCTTTCCAAAATAAAAGAAACATATTTTTCCTGCAATCTACTTACTACAGTGAAGAAAAGAATAAAACTTCCCAATTCCCCACCTCCATTACCTATCATTCACTCTAGCAATTAGAAGTAACAAAAATGTTCAGTTATTTCCGTCAACCATTCCCACCTCTTGAGATGAGCTTGCACACAATTCTCTCTTAAATCAATTTACTTTACATTACAGAGGCTGTTTTCCTTGGCACCGCAAAATTCATTGTGGAAGTCTCCTAAATAGCATGTCTTCTCACAAATCCCTTTGGCCACCTTTATCATAATAACCTTACTAAACCCAGTAGGTGAAAAATAACCTCTACTAAATCTCCACATTAACATATGTGCATGCTGGGTAACCATATTGATGTATGGCTCATATGTAACACTTCAGAAAAATAGTGCAGCTGTATCTTTCCATAATAAACATCCAAGAATATGGAGAGAATTTCATTTCAGTTGGTGTTGCCTTGAAAATCTCCCAAGGAGATTGATAACATGTAACTGAAGACTAAATTATTAATTGTTGTCATGGGCTAAAATAAAATGTGAAATCAGGATGAAAGCCCACAGTGAAACCGAGTTTACAGGGCGTATTACAAAATCATGAAAAACAGAAATACGGCATCAATAATTCAACACTATGGTAGATTACATGTGCAACCCATACCAGCAAGAAAAAAATCACACCCAGTTTCTGGCTTTTAGGGTTTTAGGAAAGCAAGTTATTCTTTTTTAAATTGGAAAAGACAGCAGGGATATGTCCAGCTTAATCTTTCTCCTTTCACCCTGGAATGAAGGAGGACAAGATAGAAGAAGCAGAGAATGTACAAAACACTGAGATGGTCATTTTTATATTTCAAGAGGGCATTGGCTCTGTTAGAAGTCAGATAGAAAGACAAAAAGGTACAGAAAATTCTGGCTGTCTACCCAGAAATAGAAATAGTCATTTTATCAGAAATAATACAATTGTTTGTGGATATTTATTTATTTATTAGTGTTAGAGTCTCGCTCTGTCTGTTGCCCAGGCTGGTGTGCAATGGCACAACATCAGCTCGCTGAAACCTCTGCCTCCCGAGTTCAAGGGATTCTCCTGCCTCAGCCTCCCAAGTAGCTGGGATTAGAGGCATGTGCCACCATGCCACACTTATTTTGTGTGTGTGTGTGTTTAGTAGAGACGGGATTTTGCCATGTTGCCCAGGCTGGTCTCGAACTCCTGAGCTCTGGTAATCTGCCCGTCAAGGCCTCCCAAAGTGCTAGGATCACAGGCATGAGCCACTGTGCTCAGCCAGTTTGTGGATCTTCAGAGTAGAAGAAGACTGTGAGAAGTGGTTAGCAAGGACCCCTTATGTATTAACACAAATATCAAATATAAATATGAACATAAACATGTCTTCCTAAACATCCAAGGCTACTAGGTACTTATGTTCTTTCCCACTGTCTGATTACACTGAGGGTTGGGACCTGATGTCCTGTGGCAGCAAAGTCGAAAGCAGTGCAGCTTTGGTCTCCTACTAAACCAGCTACTTCTCTACTGAGGGCTTCACCATAATTCCCCCAGCACTAAACAGTGCCAGGGCCCAGAAACCACTTTCTTTCACCTCCTGTGGACAAAGCCACAGAGAGCAAGTGGGTCAGAAACACAGTGAAAGTAATTTCTCCTGCCCACAGCTGGTGCATGCTGGCTGAATATCTGTACATGAGTTTTGTATCAACATGCAGCACAGCTGGGCTCTGGGCCCCTTCCGAAGTGACAGTCTTGGTGATCTCACCGCCTTCACTCATCAGCTCTGTTCATGCTGCAAGGTCAGTAGCCTCACGCTCCCTGGAATTAGAAATTCTGCCCTAGCCTCTTCTTGTTTTATATATGCCTCAGACGTGTTCTGCACCATCTTCAAAACTGTAAACTCATTTTAAGGCAGACTTCTACCAGAGCCACTGGAATTATATTCTCATTAAATGAATGCTGAATACATGGCTACAGCCCCTTCAGAAGCCTTAGCTCTATTATCTTATTTTGTTGCCATGATATGGGAAACTCGAGGGACCACAATCAGAGGGTGATTAGTAGTGGTTTACCCTCTCTGATTTCAGTTTCTGCCTCTGTGAGATGGAGGAGGTTGAACTGGATACTTCCCAGGTCCTTCCTGAGCTATTATCCTAGTTACTATGCCCAGAGGCATTCTGGAATGATTTGGGTTCCTGTGACGAGAGGCCAGAGAGCCAAGAACATATTTTTCCAATAGGTTAAAGAAATTCTATATAGTAGATGTGTTTCTGTATCCATCCATACAGCACTTACTATGGACTGATGTTCCAAGTACCTAACAAAATTTAACCTATTTATATTTTTATTTGCAGATGCCGAAGATACAAGGGATGAAAGTAAAAGCCACAAATCATATCCAGCTGGTTCTGTTTCACCTAAATGGTCTTTTAAGGGGTTCAAATTTGAATGACACTGGATAAAATCCAGCCCTCCAGTGGAGCTCATTCCCCACCACCTAGTAATCATTTCCTGCCTGGTTCCTGTGTGTGTCTGTGATGAGAAAGTATCTGCTGGGCACCTGGAAAGGAGTAGTGTAGGAGGATCTGACACAGTTTCTTATTAATAACTGCAGTATTTTCTTATTTTGCTTAGTGATATGGGAAATGAAACAAGGAGAATAAGGGATGGTGCTGTGGACAGTAACCAGGTCCAGAGACCAGGTTGAGACCAGCGAGGGAGACCAGAGTTTCAACAAAGTATGCTCAGAAGTCATGTGCCTGATCAGTTTCTGTTTTTTGCATAATAGAATGGAAATATAAGGGACCACAGCTCCAAAAAGAGAAGTTCCAACGTCAGCCGCAGAACAGAAGTGAAGTCACTGTGAAGGAAATAGGACAGAGTTTATTCAATGCTATAGAAGCCATTAAGTATGATGACTTTAAGGAAGTCAATATCATTCATGAATGAGGATTTTGACCAGGAGTGTGTAAATGGCACCCACCAATGAGGAGGTGGAAGACTGCATACCTTCCACCTAATGTATGCATTGAAATGGGATATGTTACAAAGGGGTATAAAAGAGTGCTGATTTGGAAGAATGAACAGGGAGCTAGGATAGTGCCAACCCTTCTTTTGAGCCCTGTAGTTCATGGCAAATGGAAGAAAGAACAACCTTCTAATGAAGAGCTGGTAGCAGTCACTTGTAACTCAGTATAGACTGTAGAGACTGTGCTTCTTCTCTGAAGATATTTGCAAATTACATTTAAGCCCTCTTTAGATCATGAAAGCAGGTAGGTTGTCTGTTGTGAATGGCAGCAAACCTGAAAATGCATCACTTGCACGATTCTGGAGACTCCCTTCCTGTTGGCCTCCAGAGCACTCTGGCCTCGTTTTCTTCACATCCTTGGAGCCTTTCCTGCTCACTCTACTTTGGATAATTCTCTTCATTTTCCCACAGTCAAATGTTGGGCTTTTCCAGAGATTTGCCAAAGCTTTGTTGTCAGTAGCCCAGTACAGGTTTTTGTCTTTGCAGTGCAAAAGAATTTGAAAGTGAGACTACATTGAAAGTATAGAAGCTTTATTGTGGAGCAGAAGCAAGCATACACTCAGGAGAGGAGTGTGTGTGCGCGCTCAAACGAATGAGCTGTGCACAACGTGGTCAGGCTCAGACACTATATGCATAAGAATAATTAAGTCACAGAGTATTCTATAATAAGGGGAAGAATTTTCTGGGAAATGGGTAGGCAATTCCCAGAATCGGGGGTGCCACCCTTTTCTTGACTAAATGTGGTCAATCTGGTCATGGCATCAGGTGCATGATAAAAGTGAGAGGCTTCCCCATGGAAGTTTTATGGTAATAGTGTCATACATTTTCTGATAAAAGGGTCAGCAGTAGATCAAGATTTTGGCCATTTTGAATTTAATCAGTTGTGGTCAGTTGCATCTGCACTACAATCTTACTTGTGCCTAAAGCAGGATGATAGCAATTTCTCTACATTGTTACAACCTGTTGTAACAGTTCCTTTCTACTAGAGGGCAGGTTCTTGTGCTAACCTGTTTGCCCAGTTTGTTTTGCTTTTAGCCACCTGCAAGTAATCATGCTTGTTCCCCCTCTAACTGCTTGCCATAGCTTTCTCTTCCTACTCCAGCCTGGGTGGTATCATCTATTCCTGTGGCTTCACCCACGTGCCAATGACATCCAGAGGCATCTATGATCCATAGTTCTCCAGACCCATGTGTCCAGCATCACCATGTAAAGTCTTAATTTTGTATTACTTTTTTCTGGAGGATACATCCCCAAAGTTATAGAAACCTCTGAGCCTACAATATCTGAATCAATTCTTTCTCTCCTTAGTGCTGGTCTCCCTCCTATGCAGCAAATCACCCCTTCCTATTAATCTTGTTCCCCAAATCTCTCTCAAATGCAAGAGGAATTGATCCCTGTGGCTACTGCTATATGTCAGGCTCTCGTAATTCCTCCTAGAGTTGCTGCTAAAAGCCCAAAACCTGAGTCTCCATACCTCATCCTGTCCCCTTCAATTCCGTTCTCCACACCAAAGGTACCGTGAGTTTTCTGAAATTGAAATCTGCCCATATCATTCCTCTAATAAAAATTATTTAATCCTTTTGGTCTTCAATATTGAATTTAATGCCTCGGCATAAAATACAAGGCCTTTGATGATCCAGGCATCGTCCATCTCTTGCCGCTCTAGACACACCAGAAAACCTCAATTCCTTGTAGTTCTATAAACATACCATGCCATCTCACGCCTCCAGGCAGTGCTTATGCTGGCCTTGCCTGGTGCATCCTCACCCTCCCGGAACTGAACATGCCATTTGCCAAGTCCTGTGGCCCTACTCATCTTTCAGTGACTCAGCTCAGACACCAAACCCTTCAGAAAGCTTACCTCACTTCCCCATCTCCTAACACAAGCACCCTCTATCTGAAAGTATGCGCATTTTCTTAACCCTTATTATTTATTGAACATGTTTTAATAGCATTTACGCCATTCTGTGTAATTGTCTGCTTACCTGTCCACTCCCCCATAGCACTGTGATCTTCTGGGAAGCGGCCTTTTTCTTTTGTGTGTCTTCAGCACCTGACAAATTTTGGGAGGCAGTTTGGAACTTTACAAATGTCAATTGAATAGACTAAATGGAAAGAAACGGATGGAGAAAGACGCAAGCCACACGGTGTCTCTTCAAACTTTTTGCTTAATTCAGCTTTTTTATAAATACAAGGATGACTCTTACCTGTTGTAACAGTGTCTGGAGGGATTCAATGCTAAGTGGATGGCAGAGAACATTCTAGTAGTTATCCCAGAAGCTAGCATTGTAGTCTGCTATAGGACCAAAAGTGGCATTAGTACATACATCTTCCTGCATGGTCAAAGACCCTACTTTAGCCAGGATGAAATTCAACACAACAATTTCCTCTTAAAAAGTGCAAACATGGAGTCTGTTCAGGCCAGTTTTCTGGAAAATCACACCTCTTTTCAGGAAAGAAGGGAGAAAAAGAGGAGTAACCAGCCAGATTGAGTACTATAATACCATATTAGTTACTGGCTATTGAGGACTTGAAATGCTAGCCATCTGAATGCAAAATATTTCATTAATAATCGTATTATTGATTACATGTTGAATTTTTCATATTTTTGATATATTGGGTTAAAGGAAATACTTTGTTAAAAGTAATTTCACCTTTTATGTTACTTATTTCAATGTTGCTTTATAAAACTTTAAAAATACATATGTAGCTCCCAATATATTTCTGTGGAATAGTGCTGATTTAAGAGCTAGAAAACATACTTTTGCTACTATGCTATTTCTATCTTCGGTAGCAAAGCTTTGGAGTTTATGACAATGCATTCCTCTTCATTCAGAGAAGCCTTATTCTGTGCACTTTTCCAATTGAACTCAACCAAACTGTACTCATTCAAAACAGTGCCATCTACTGAGAGAAAACAGTAACAGCTTTGAAAAAAACCGCTATTTGAGTCTGGGCATGGGAATTTCTCTCCTGCTCATATTTACAATTAAACAAAAATACAACAATCCCAGAGTAAGATCACTGTATCAGTTGCCACATTTCAACCTCTGATGGTTGCATACATGCATCTGCCTTCTTTTTATGTCTCTTTATTTTATTTTATTTTATTTTATTTTATTTTTTTTATTTTTTTTTTTTGAGACGGAGTCTCGCTCTGTCGCCCAGGCTGGAGTGCAGTGGCGTGATCTCGGCTCACTGCAAGCTCCGCCTCCCGGGTTCACGCCATTCTCCCGCCTCAGCCTCCCAAGTAGCTGAGACTACAGGCGCCCGCCACCACGCCCGGCTAGTTTTTTGTATTTTTAGTAGAGACGGGGTTTCACCATGTTAGCCAGGATAGTCTCGATCTCCTGACCTCGTGATCCACCCGCCTCGGCCTCCCAAAGTGCTGGGATTACAGGCTTGAGCCACCGCGCCCGGCCTGTCTCTTTATTTTAAATAGCACAGGACAGCAAAAGGCATGGCCAGTCCCCAGCTCAGACCACCTGGGCAGGCTGCATGACTGGTTGACGATGAAGGGAGAGATGGCGGTCCCAGGCATTTTCTGTAAGAGGCGCTATTTCTTAGTTGTGCATTCTCTGTCCTGAGCAGATCCTCCTTTGGGGCATTATAGTGCTTGGAGCCTGCCTCTCTGGCTTGAGATAATTTTTAACGCTTCCAAGTGAAGTCTCCAAATCAATTTTTACTCTTGAACACATTCTAAACATCTTTAACCTTAACTGCAATTTCTTAATGACCCCTTTGGAGCCTTTTCCTATAGCACATCTGTAGCAGCATCTGCCCTGGAGGGCAGGGGGACAGAGGAATAGGGAGAAGGCGGTCTTTTGATAGAGATATTTTGAGACTACCCACCTTCCTCCTCGAGCACTTTCAAAACAATACTCAGAAGAGACTCTACATCACTCTTTGGAAATATATTTTCAGAAACTGCATCCGCTTTTAATTTTTCAGTGGCAAAAACACTTTCCATTGACAACATTCCATCTCTTAAAAGAGAATTACTAGTTAAAAATAACCAGATTGGTCTTATTAATAAAAAATTAATGCTAGCCATCTTGGTTAATTATATATGGATACCTGTGTGTGTGTGTGTGTATGTATGTGTGCAAACATGGCTGTGCATACACACATACACACACGCTCCTTTCCAGTCCCATCAACATGAAGCATTTCATTCCGTGAAATGGGATTACAGATGATTTTGCTAATTCCCGTCTTTGCAATTTTCTGCATTTCTAAATTTTCCACAATTAACGTGATTAACGTGTATTACGTTTGCAATTTTAAAAAATCAAAAAATAAAGTAGAAGAAAGAAAAAACAGAAGGAAGAAGTAGGGAGAGAAGAATGAGAGAGAGGTGGAGCAGAGACAGAGAGGGGAGCAGATAGAAAGAGGGAAGGAGGAAAAGAGAGAGAGCACACTCAGCGAACTGCTAGCTCAAGCCTACACTAGTCAGAATGGGAAGTCAGTCATCCTGAAAGCCCTTCTCTCAGAGAGCTTAGAGGAAGCATTTAGGAAAATTCTGTAATGCACTTACATGCCATGCATCTGCTCTCTTACATCACCACTAAAGACATTCTCCCCAGAAGGAATGGGTAGTAGTGTATGCAGAAAAGATTATTATTTTTCTTTATACTCATTCAAAACAAAGGCTGTTTAGTAGCTTCTACTATTGCCAAATATAAGGTCTACCCAGGAGCTCTTTTTTGGGCATTGATTTTAATGTTGCTTCTCCAGCTCGGCCTTTGGACGCTCAAAGGTAATAATTTTTTTAAAAGACAACCACAAAATTAATATCCGAGCTCTGCATGGTTTCTTCCTAGAAGGAGGCATACAGGGATGGTTGTATGGTCAGTGAAAATCAATACTTTCAAGAACAATATTGACCTGCTAACAAGTGAACAGCATTTCTAGGAGAAAGCAGGGTGATCTCAAAATTCAAGCTGCATGTGTGTGTTTCAGGTTTTTAAAAATGCACTTAATGTTAGAATCCTTACCATGCACCACGACCTGCTGCCTCTGGACTAGCTACATCAATATGAAGGACAAATTGACACCCCAAGGAATGGCCAGTGACAGTCTCTCCAAACCCAGGATCAGACCTGTGGAAAGAGCACCAATTTATGCTGATTGATGGCCTTTTGTCACTCTGTCTTAGAGGCTGTGACCATTTGAAACTTCAAAATGGATGAAGTCAAACAGAACAGGCACTCCTGTTCAATGAAGCAGAGAGACAGGACCAAGGAGCCAACCATTCTGTCAAAAAAGAAAATGTTCTGTCCAGAATAATCCGTCAGGGTTTCAAACCTTCTGACACTTTTCATATCCAGTGCATACAAAAATATCTATGATGAATGCAGACAAAACAACTGATTGTATTTCTTTTACATTGGTACATAAAACTTTAAAAAATAAATAATCCATGAAATGTTTTAACTCAGTAAGTACACTTGCAGGTAATTATACTTTGAAGTATTTATTATAAATGCATATAATTTTTTTTCTAAAATTAAGGGGCTTGATAGACTACTGTTTATAATTTCTTAAACAGGAAATTGGTTATAAATTATGACTAGTTAAAATAATGTAGCAACATGAAATCACTAAAGATTACATTGTAGATTATTTAAAATATATACAAATAGTATATTAATTAGAAAAAAATCCAAATTGATATCAATGTCATATCACATGTATGTATCAATATATGTAAGATATATAGATTTTATAACATATAGACATAGAAATATATATATATATAAACTATATGTACATCAAGAAAAAAAAGCACTGACATAATACATACAAAAATGTTAATAATGAACATCCCAATAGTGGAATTACAGATGAGGTTTTAGTTTTCCTATATATCTAGATTACCCCAAATTACCAAGTTAACACATAATGTTTATATGTGTAAAAACGTTTGTAATTATAGTCTGTTAATTTCTGTTTCAGTATATACTTCTATTTATTGAAGATCAGTATCCCTACTAAGGTCTAAGAAATACCATATGTAAACATATCTCTTATTATAACAATACTTTCCATACCAAGGGTGGTCTGACCACCAAAGAGTTGTGGACTCATGCCCTTGTATAAATAAAATATTAACAGAGCTCTACTTGGGGTTACAAAGCCAGTAAGGAAGGACATCTGTAATACTTGAACAGTATCAAAGAAAAGAGTTTATGAACATTACAATGCTCAAATAGATTTATACTATCAGTTACTATAAACAAGCAAATATCTCTTAACCACAATTTTATTAAAGATGAAAATTGGATACTTCCGGGAATATGATTTCCAAAAGGCATGAATTTAAAGAGATAGAAAAAAGAAGTAATTTAAGCATGGAGTTGGAAATTCCCTCAACACATATGTCTTTACCCCTTTATCCCAGTGGGCATGGCAGAAACAGAAATGCATAAAAATGCCTAGATTAATGTTTTCTCGATACAGTGGGGATGGGGGGAATTGGAAAGTTTGTGCGGCTGTGGGAGCAATGCCTACCTTCAGTTATGTCCAGGAAGCAATAAGATTTTCCTTGGTCAAAAAGTAACTTTACAAGTCTTAGACAAATTCCAAATAAAGTTTCATTTCTTGTTTCACTGATGAGAATTATAATGTATGAGCCTCTGAAATGTAAACTCGGGACATTGTACATTGTCTCTGATTTTTTAATGGATTGCTGGTTATTGTCCATTTGCATAGTTCTGTTCTAGATCATTTGCCAATCTTTTCTATCTTTCTCTATTTCCTGGGAGGCTGATCTACACAAAGGACATCACCAGGGCTCCCTTGCTGGTTGATTTCCAATTGGTTTCAGCCAGCAAGCAATCACCAAAAGACCAGAAGACAGAAGACAGAGAGTAGGGCATTATTTCCTGCTTCCTCCTGTACCATGCCTCTGGTAGCAGCCATGACCTTTCACAACTGCAGCTGCCTTCAGGTGGCCCTTCTTCCATGACTTCAGATCCCACAGCAGTTCCTCACGCCCCTCTGCTTTAGGGTTGTCAATCGCTTATTTGCCTATGAGTCTCTAGGTGTCTAATCACCGCTCCAAGGAATGGAAGATCTTGTTAATTAATACTCCTAAATATTATTTATTATTATATACATATATGTATACATATTTTAACATAGTATATATATTACTTATATATGATATTAATATATAAATCATGCAATGTATATTCTTATATAAATGGGAAAAGAATTATGGAACATATTCTCAAGGAAGACACTGTACATATATATGTGTGTGTGTGTGTATGCACAGAGAGAAAGAACAAGAAACATGGATGTAGTACCTCAAAAATTGGGATTTGTTGTTTAGCTCACATAGCTGGGAGTAGCTCTAAGGGTTTGGTTGTTTGATTAGTTGAAGCCTGCATCTATGGTGGCCTGTAAGCAGAGTTGAGAGGGAAGCTTCCTTAGCATATTGTAAATAAAGGAAACTGGAGGCTTAAGTAGATGGACATGGGAGAGTGGACCTCTCATGTGCAACACACTTAGCTACCCCCTAACCTGACCCCATAGCAAAGCAAAGAGAAACAGATTGGCGAGAATCTTCCAGCGTCTCTGAAGAGCTCTCGGTGACTATTCTATGTAGCCTTGAAATGATGAGAGATTTTGCCATTGATCTGGCTGTTCTGATTTCAATAGAAACGATGCTATTTCAGGGTGGCAGGGATCCAGTGGTGAGGCTTAATTATCAGAGACAAAGTTGGCCCAATTTCTATGATAGACCACAGAGATGCAGTAGCAATCGGAAGGTATTGACACTTAGAAATCTGTGGAGGCTTATTACTGGCTTCCTATGAATAATATAGATTGGTGGCCAAAAATGATATGACTTGATTAATATAATCCAGAAATCACTATCTCTGATGGAAAAAAAATATAACTTCATGGAGGTGCTGGTATAAATCCATAGCCAGATACCACACCTAAGCCAGTTTACAGATCCTGAGCCCCTGGAGTGAGGAGAGAGTCGGGGAACTATTGGGAGAGTATCCTGAAACTTGGCCTCAAGTATATGCTGTAAATCTCCCCAGTTCTTTCCCAGAGTAACCTGCAGCTATTTAAAGAAGGACTATGTGAATGAGAGATGCCCAGACCTTCAGGGGGTTCTTAGGTGTTAGCTCTGAATTGACACCAATCCTGAGAATACAATGGTTGAATGGTTACAGTGGGGATTTATGGAAAGAAACTCAATAAAGAATCTATCTAAATTTGTCTCACAGCGGCCCTGTAGACTGCCAGATCTATTTTATGGTATGTCCACAAAATATGCATAAATGCATTTAGAACTGGCATTACTCCCATGTGGATCCCCTGCACTCTGGAGTAAAGACTACCATGGTAGAAAGGGCCAAGTGGAGCCGTTGGACCTGCCTGCTCCACCTCGACAAACTGGTAAATCAAAAGCAATACTCCACTTCTGGGAGAAATAGCGCAGCTTAGTGATATCATAAAGGACTCTTAAAATGCAAGAATGGTGAATCCGAATGACACTTTAAGAATAGCTGTGATGGCCGGGTGCAGTGGCTTACGCCTGTAGTCCCTACACTTTGGGAGGCTGAAGTGGGCGGATCACCTGAGATCGGGAGTTTGAGACCAGCCCGACTAACATGGAAAAACCCCATTTCTACTAAAAATACAAAATTAGCCAGACATCACGGCACATGCCTGTAATCCCAGCTACTTGGGAGGCTGAGACAGAAGAATCACTTGAACCCAGGAGGCAGGGGTTGCAGTGAGCTGAGACTGTGCCACTGTACTCCAGCCTGGGTGACAGAGCGAGACTCCATCTCAAAAAAGAAACAACAACAACAAAAAAATAGCTGTGAGTTGTTATAAATTTAATCCAGCTGTGATTTAAATGTCATGTATTTATTGAAGAGACCGACACAACCCCTAGCACTTGATATGCTAATATTTACTAGGAATACACTTTTCCCCCGACTCAATTAGTCAGTACAGGTTGAAGCGGTTTGCCTTCCTCTGGCAGAGATGGTAGTACATCCTTTTTGGCTAACTAGTCATTGACTATGACAACTGTCCTCCTTTACCTTCTATAGTTGGCAGACCTTGATCGTCTGATCCAGTATGGTGAGTAAATTATACAGACAGCAACAGGAAATACCAAATAGCCCAGTTATCTTATTCTAAGAGTGAGAAAAAATAACACATGATAATTCAAAGGCATACTCATTAGCGAAGTTTCTAGAGATCAGCAGTCTTGGTTAAGCAGATTATAACTTCTAAAGTGAAAGAGTTGCTGCACTTAGCACTGACTATGAGCAATGTACATATTTGGATAGATTTACAGTTGAACTCCACAGGAATAGAGATGGCAGCTATTATCAGGAGTATAGCTTGTGCAACTATCCTGAGACAGAAAATAACTTGACTTGTACTAGGAATGGAGGAAAAAAAACAGGGTGACCATAGAGTAGGTAGCAGAAAGGAAGGTGAGTATGTGACAAAGTTGAAGGGTTAGGATAAACGTGGATCCCAGGCCTCACAGGCTGCAGTAAAGACTTTTAATTTGATTCTAAGTGCAACTGCAGAGTTCTAAGCTAGGAGTGGGAGTGAGTGGGTCTGATGCAATTTGATTTGTGTTTGTAAACAGTGAGTCTAGCTACAAAGAGAAGGATGGAAAAAAAAGATTAGGAAGATTAGAGGCACTAATATGACAGAGGAAACAAAGGACATAATAGTAGACTTGGTGTGTTGCCTTATTTATTGGTAAATTGTATAGGTGTGCTGCTATCATTAGCTAAAGTCTCAAGATAAGATATACTTAGAGTAGGAAGTGTCAGCAATAATGGATGTAACTAACCTTGCATTTCTAATTTATTAGAATGGCATCTTGTCAGAACTAACCAACTGTCATTAATTTTACCATGAGATGGCTGACACGGAACTCATACCAAGAGTGTAAGGGTCAATTTGACCACTTTCTTATCTTTTGCTTGTGCTTGAATTACCACTATTCAACTATGTTTTGCTTGTTTGTTTTTGCAGGATGTTTTAAGTTGTCATCTACTTTTTTAGGTTAGTTTAGGTAAAGGTGGTTACTATAACTCGCAAATCCATTTGACTGGTTCCAAAAAATCTTCCATAAGTCACTATTCACCAAAAGCAAATGGCATGACAGCTATGACAGCCCTACCAACATATAGGCCATGATGAAGAATGCCAGCATTAAAGATAATAATGGCTAAGTTACTTTTGCTTAAACCAAAAGAAATGGAAATGAAAATTTCAGTATATTCTTCCTCCAACTCTAGGAATCTTCCATTCCCTGAAGTGCGCACATCCTGCTTTTGAGAAGACTGACTTAAACCAGAGGGATATTCAGTGGTAGGAAGTTAAAGAGAGTTTAGAATATTGGGCAGAGATGGGTTCCATTTCCAGACCTCCTGGGAAAAACCCAGGAGCACTGGATAAACTAAGTAATAAACTCCATCAATTATCCTAAATCTTCCCCAATTCCTCAAAGTTTAGGGGATAAAATCAAGAGCCTACTTTCCATCTTTTTTTTATACCAGGTGGCAACATAAATCCATCTAAAGCAAAACACGTAGTAAGATGCTCAGCTCACAATTATTTGGGCCTCACAGCAGCATTTGGCGGAGAAAGGGACACAGTCCTACTTCTTAGAGTTATCCAGCTAATGCGAAGGTGGATTACTAGCTGGGCTTGAGAAGTTGCAAAGTAAAACACTAGAAAGCTAAATTTAAGTGAATAAACATTCTCCCACACTCAGTTTTTGTATTCAAAGAGAGACACTAGATAACCTACACTCTGAGGCAATCAGTTTCTGATAGCAAACAGTTGTTGCCATTTTTGAGTGCCTCTTCGGTAACAAATCGTGGACTCTACACTTTAGGTGTACAGACTAATTCTCACTACACCTCTGTAAGTCACATTCATCTCACTTTCTGCAGAAAGAGGGTTGAAGCGAAATGGTATAAGGTCATTATTTTGTCCAAAACATATTTGTTAATGTCTACTAGTTGACAGTACTTACTTATTCATTATTTTAAAAAGTAATATCAAGTGTATCTGTTAGCAACCATTATAAATCCAAGCAGAGATTCATTTAATGAGCAACCTGCCAGCACACAGGAATAAACAGCAGGGAGTCAAACTGGAACTGAGCTTTCTATTCCCTCTGGACCATCAGTCGCACATTCTACAACATAATTATTGATGGAATCAGAAGTTTTGTATATCTTTCTTAGCACAGTCTCAGTATTCAGCCACATTCTCTATTTCTTCACTTGAAAAGGCCAGAACGGCCGGGCGCGGTGGCTCACGCCTGTAATCCCAGCACTTTGGGAGGCCGAGGCGGGCGGATCACAAGGTCAGGAGATGGAGACCATCCTGGCTAACATGGTGAAACCCCGCCTCTACTAAAAATACAAAAAATCAGCCAGGCGTGGTGGTGGGCGCCTGTAGTCCCAGCTACTCAGGAGGCTGAGGCAGGAGAATGGCATGAACCCGGGAGGCAGAGCTTGCAGTGAGCCAAGATTGCACCACTGCACTCCAGCCTGGGTGACAGAGCGAGACTCCATCTCAAAAAAAAAAAAGAAAAGGCCAAGACTAGATGGTTCTTGGACAAATGTTGTGAAAATCACCACACATTGGAGCCAAAGGCAAGACACAGAAAAACACAAGACACCAAAATCGTGTGCGAAGCACTGTGAAAGACAGTGCAGGGGGTGCAAATGGCCCACACAGACCAGCCTTCCACTTGCTGGCCCTATGACCTTAACAAGGCTTCTCCTCTTTCTCAGCCTTGTTTTCTCATATAGAGGAAGTAATCACACATAATTTAGCAGTGACGTCAGGTTTAAAGAAATGAAAAAACAGCAGCATATAGAGGTTAAGAAGAGTGCTCTGGAGACAAACATCTTGGACTTCTATCCTGAGCATTGCTCCCTACCCCTGTGATCCTGGGTTACTTAATTTTATCCTTCTGTTTAAGTTCCTTAATCTATAAAATGGGCAATGACATTACTCACCATTAAGGTTCCATTGAGGATTACATGAGTAGAAACATGAAAACTCTTACTGCAGTGCCTGCCACATTGCTAACGTTCAGTAAATGTCAGCTGTGATGACGTTAATGATGATGATGATGAAGATTCTGAGAAAGAGCAAGAATAATGATTATCATGTGTGAAGTGGTTAGAAGGCTGACAATATATGTAATTCTTCCCATAATCAATGATCCACATCCAAAATCCCTACTTAAGATTGAAACTCCAATTTAAGCCTTAAAATTACCAATTTTAATTTGGCCCGATTACCCCAAATTGTGAAGACAATCCTGTAGAAGCCTAGCAATGTTTTCCAAGGACTATCAATGCCCTAAACCAGCTCATCTCAAACTTTTTATAAAATAATCAAACTATTTTATTCTTTTGTTGTGAGAGTGTTAGAAACCCAATGCTTTGGCTATAAAGTTTCATACAAAATAATCAAAACGCTCCAGGAGCTACAATATCACCAGGCACTTTTATAGAGTTTGATGATGAGTGAGAAAGATCTGTCCAGAAAGACCTATGAAAAATCATTATTATATTACACTCAACAGCTTTCATGCACCACCTACAGATGCTCAGGGAGAAGGAAGTAACAGCTCTATGTAACATGATTTAAGCATTCCAGAGACTGTTGGCTTTGCCATGAAACATCAATTTCTTGGCACTCTCACATTACTTTTTCATGTTGTTATATTTTTGGAGAAAAATAACAAAATAGTTGGACCAAACAATAATATTTCTCAAACAAATACACCTTCTGCCTTCTCTGGTGTATTTATGTTTACATGCTTGGAAGAGCCAATAGTCATTACTACATCCAGCCAATAATATTGAAACCGGGAATGTACTTGTATCTTTGCAATAAATCACAGAAGAGAGCTGCTCTCTTAGTAGTGAGACCTAAAGATGGTAAAATAAATTGGTAACTTGTCTTCTGTGGGAAAACAAAAAGTGTGTGTATGTGTGTGTCTTGGATACTACCAAAAGATCTCTACTTTTTCTTCTTTTTGTGTGTATATTCAGGCTTCCTTACATTTCTATCTTGATATGCAGAAATATATATTAATAGGTTGGAAAAATGGTCAGTGTAAACACAACAAAGAGTAGTAGTACTTTTCAAATATGCTTATGCATCAAAATTACCTGGAGCTTGTTTTCACACAGATTCCTGTGCCTGACCCCAACAGTTTCTCATTCAACAGCCCTAAGACAAAACTGAGACCTTGTATTTCTAATCAGTTCCCATCCAGGTGAAGCTGATGCTGCTAGATCAGGGACCACCATTTGAGAATCAGTGATGGAGAAGAATGGTCCCCAACCTTACTTGGTATCACAGAACAAGTGTTCTGCTCTTAACACTTCTGTGTGACCCAAAGCACAACATTTAATCTCTGCAGATTAGTTTCTCAAAGGTGAAATGAGGAGTTTGCATAAGATGAGCTTCAAGATTTTTTTTCAACACCAATGAGCCAAGAAGGCTAAGCTTTCTCTGTGCCTTGTAGCCTCTGAAAGGTACCAGATTGATTCAGGTGCTGCTCCTCCATCATGCACAGGGATTCTGTCTTTGATTTGGTCTCCATCAATGGTTTGCAAAGGTTGTCAAAAGCAGCAAGGGAAGTTAAGTAGATGGCATCCTATTTCTAAAAAGTAAAATGTTTACAATTTGATAGCTCTTCCTCCCATGCATAGTAGAGAGAATATACCATCGAATTTGGCTTCAAATGAACATCCTTCATAGTGTCTGTCTTAGTAGGAGAATTGACATAATAATAACAAAACTTAAAATTTATATTTATCAAACACTTACTATATGCCAAACACTATAAGGTCTTTATATACATTGTCATTTAGTCCTTATTGTAACCCCGTAGGGCATTCAATATTATTATATTCAATTCAGGCAGCAAAATATACTTAGAATAGCCTTTCAATCCACTCAAAGTCACACATGGATCAAGAAGCAAAACTGAGATGCAAAATCAACCTAGTCCGATTTCAGATCTAGGGCCCCTGATCACGGTGAGAGTTTAAATGCTATTGCATTGGGGTGTGTTGAAATGAATGTCTGTGGCAAGCACAATGTTTCAATTTTTTAATGTTACTTTTGTTGAGGATCAAAATATGCCACCCCAACATAAACCACTTTGGCATAAGCGTTATTTTGAACTGGAGGCCAATGAGACCCAACAGACGCATGTGCCTTCCCGGCACAACCCTTATCTGAGTAAAAGCAGAAACTCCTGAGAAATGAGAACTTCCATCAATTCCTTTCACAAGGAAGTTTTCTGGCTATGAAAAGAACAAAACATCCACACTGAGATGGACCTGTACAAGCAAAGCTTACTCCATGAGTGCCCCCCTGTGTTAATCTTCCGCCTCGGAAGGCTAAAGGTCTTGTCACCACTACAAAGGCATTGCTCTTTGCTGAGATGCTATGTAAACCCCAGTTCTAACTATCCCTTTGTGCTACTCTTCACTAAGATTCCTCCTCGTACCCTGCACAGGATAATAATCTGAATAATCTATTTTTCTCCTGTTACGCTGTCTTTTGTCAGTCTGATTTGCAGGGCCCCAGCAAATAACCTAAGACTGGTAAAGGAAAAAGACTTTTTTTTCCTCCCTTTCCTGTTCGTGATATCTTAGGGACTGGTAAGACAAGAAAGAAGTTAAGCCTCCCCCTCAAGCTATCCCCTGGACCACCAGGGCTTCTCCAACACTGTACATTCTTAGCAGGCATGCTGGAGGCTTTCCCCCATTCCAGGGGCTGCGCAAAGTGCTTTCCTAGAATGAGACCCGTACTAACCTTCCCCAGGGGCTCACAGACATATAAGGCTGGCAGACACATCAATGATGAGCTACGATGGAAGCAGTATTGCATCGATAATTTTTCTCTCGAAAAGACCCCCATGCAGTCTTCCCCATCTCAGTAAACAATAAATGTAAATGTTATTGCAATGTTTACAATATTTTCTACCTGTTTGATGTATGGTAGCTGATGAAACCATTACAACCACACTGTAAAGAAATACTATCAGTAATTCCACTTTATAGATGAGGAAACTGATGCACAGAAAAGTAACTTGCCCGAGGCTGCAGGAAGTAAATAACAGAATCAGGAATTAAGCCGGAGCAGTCTGGCTCCAGGCTCATCATGCTAATACGCATGGCTCCCTTTCTAACTGGAAGCTGCATTCCAGATGGGCAGGCCCAAATGCTTTGCTCCTTCTCTTTTTCTTCCACCTGATTCCCATTCAAATTCAAAATACATCTCACCTTCTCCACTGCCTCCCTGGTCCAGGCACCATTGAACCTCACCTAGATTATAGTGACAGCTTTTCACTGGTCTCCCAGATTCTGCCCTTGAGTCTCCATGGTTTATTCTTACAACAAGAGTGACCTGGACCTGGGCTCCAAAACCTGTGATGCTGTATGAACTCAGGGTAAAAGCCAGTTCCTCACAGTGCCTCACAGTCTTTTCAGGGCCTCCAGGTGTTCATGCCTCACTGATGGCACATCCAGGGGGCTTGCATGATGACCTTGCATTGCTTACCTCAGCCTCCATACAGCCATAAGGCACAGACTTATCAATGGCACACAATCTTATCAGATCATGTATATGTTCTGCGAAAGCATTGTTAGATATGAATTTATCATAGAGCCCTAGCCATCATTAACAGAAGGCAATAATTTATAAATGATGGACTGACTACACAGTAGAAGGCCATACCCCAGAAGTCATCCCTTGAAGGATAACTGCCTAGAAGAGCTCCACAATCACTAACATCTATGGCTGGTATTTTGGCCACCAATACTTTGAGTTCATGTGCTGTAGAAACTGCTATAGACAATTCAAATGGTAGTGAGAGCATAGGCTTTGGGATCAGACTGCCAGGGACTGTATCTCAGCTCTGTCATTTATTGTAACCTTTGCCAAGTTACTTTACCTCTGCCTGTCCTAGTCTAATCATCTGGTAAGATAGCTGTCATGAAAGCCCTGGTCCACAATGTCAAAGTGAGAAACGAATGGGTCAATACATGTAAAGTACTCACAACAGGGTCTAGTGTCTCCTCAAACCTCAAAAATGTAAGATATCATTATTAGTCTTATTATAGTATTGAGAGAATGTACTCACAGTCCTTAGTAGTCTCGTCTTGAAAATGATATTTCAAGGAAGTTCAAGTAATCAATGTGTACTCTAGTTAATATCACATCCTTGCACATGTGGCTAGAATGAACCATCTGTAGATTACGAAGCTGAGAACCAGGCTCTGGAATAAGCCGTCTTCTCTAACATACTGCCACCAAGTGAGGGCCTGAGTGAGTGACAAGCTTGGATTCCTGTAGAACATTTTATTTTCTTCTGAAAAAGAAACAGTATAGAACGAATCCAGTAAAATATTATGAAACTCAATTTTAATAAGTTTAGTTCCACTTGACAAAACATTCTGGGACTAAATTTCCTAGATTATTTCTTCAAATTTCTATACCTTATCACCTGTATGTATCCAGTAAGAGCAATTATATGGAAGTAGCAAATGACCTAAAAAGACTGTCTTGAAGCTAAACCCTGAAATTACATTTATTTTTAATGTTCAGAAACCCTGGATCCTGCCCTTTTATTTTATTCTTCTTTCCATCAAATGAGCCTGCCTTAGTCTGTTTAGGTTACTATAACGAAATACCATAGACTGGTGGGTTAGAAATGACAGAAATTTAATTCTCACCGTTCTGTACTGGGAAGTCCAAGATCAAGGCAACGACAGAGTCAGTGAGGGCCTCCTTCCTTCACGGACAGCAGCTTTGCCTCTGTAACCTCACATGGCAGAAGGGACTAACTAGTTCTCTAGGGGCTCTTTTATGAGGGCACTAATCTTATTCTTTCAGGCTTTGTTCTTAGGACCTAGTCATCTCCCCCTAACCCCTTCTCTTAATATCTTCACCATGGGGGTTCAGACTTCATTCAACATTTGAATTTAAGGAGATACCAACAATCAGACTATAGCAGAGCCTAATGTCTTTACATCAAGGAAGTAAAAGTATTTATTATTTATTTATTCATTTATTTATGAGATGGAGTCTTGCTCTGTCACTCAAGCTGGAGTGCAGTGGCAGGATCTCGGCTCACTGCAACCTCTACCTCCTGGGTGAAGCGATTCTCCTGCCTCAGCCTCTGGAGTAGCTGGGACAATAGGTGCACACCACCATGCCAGCTAATTTTTTTTTTTTTTTTTTTTTTTGGTATTTTTTAGTAGAGTTGAGGTTTTGCCATGTTGGCCAAGCTGGTCTCAAATCCCTGACATCAGGTCAGGCCTACCTTGGCCTCCCAAAGTGCTGGGATTATAGGCATGAGTCACCATACCCAGCCAGTAAAAGTATTTTAAATAAAAATAAAAAAGTTTAATGTTTATGTGTGTCTGAAAATAAAATAATAAACAGATAGTGATTCTGAATCTTTGCTGGTTTTATTTTACTCTACAGTTGTAACATTGTATTATTTATCATAAAAATCAATGATTTATCATCATAACCTTTTGTGAATAATAATTTGTTCTTTCTTAAACATTAAGATGAGTTAAACTCTAACCAGATTTCAATACTCAGGAAGACAACTTTATAGTTTTTTATTGTTTTCTCACATTTGCAAATATATTAGCTATATATGGGGACTGGGTTATGTATATGGCATTGCTAAAGTCATGTATCATTAAGGTTAACAGTAATTTACTGTAAAGACTGTAGTCAAATCCCCAAATTAAAAAGATTTTTAAACAGGAAGAAAGGAATAAATTTGAAATAAATGTAACTATGTCACAGTTTTAAGAGTTCTTTTTTTTTTTTTTTTTTTTTAATTATTATTATTATACTTTAAGTTGTAGGGTACATGTGCATAACGTGCAGGTTTGTTACATATGTATACTTGTGCCTTGTTGGTGTGCTGCACCCATCAACTCGTCATTTACATCAGGTATAACTCCCAATGCAATCCCTCCCCCCTCCCCCCTTCCCCCTCCCCCCTCCCCCCTCCCCATGATAGGCCCCGGTGTGTGATGTTCCCCTTCCTGAGTCCGAGTGATCTCATTGTTCAGTTCCCACCTATGAGTGAGAACATGCGGTGTTTGGTTTTCTGTTCTTGTGATAGTTTGCTAAGAATGATGGTTTCCAGCTGCATCCATGTCCCTACAAAGGACACAAACTCATCCTTTTTGATGGCTGCATAGTATTCCATGGTGTATATGTGCCACATTTTCTTAATCCAATCTGTCACTGATGGACATTTGGGTTGATTCCAAGTCTTTGCTATTGTGAATAGTGCCGCAATAAACATACGTGTGCATGTGTCTTTATAGCAGCATAATTTTACTATAGTAAATACTTTATATGAAGCAAATACAAAAACTTGTCCTTTGCAAATCTCTGTCCTGACCCAAGTTCTACTTTGAGGCCATATTCAGCATTTGGCCACATCTCTTAAAACAAATAAACTAAAATGAAAGAATAAGTGATTCAATGCCATAGTGCATTAGTGATTGACAAGACTTTCATTAAAGGTTTGGCTGAAAGATAAGTAAGATGGTGTACATTTCATTGTTGTGCACAATAATCATTTCATAAAAATCCATATTAGCTATTTCTATTCTTCCCATATGGTTCTCTTTTCTATCAGCTCTACTCTGAATTGCTTTCATTGGCTTTCCTTGATATTTCAGGATCTCTAAAATTTCCCCCGATTAACCCAAGCAAGCCACTCTGACTTCACGCTATTCCATTCAATGAAATAAAATCTCCTTTGAAGCAGTTTTGAAGCCATCTCTGGTTCCCAGCCATGTGGCTTTTTCCATCATTTAATGATCAGACTAAGTTAGATAGAGAAATTACTTACTGTGCTCTTCTGAAAATGAAATAAGTATTTTTAAATCATCATTCATAAACTTCTCCATTTCTTATAAACCAGGTAGTAACAAACAAGGTATTATTTTCCCCATTTTTCAGAGAAAAGATAGAAAGGTCATCCTGCCAAAGGATATGACACTACATATGATGAAATGGCTCACTGAAGCTCCATTCATTCTATTTATCATTGACAAAGCTGGTAAGATAAAAGCTACATATTCCAGGCTATCATATAGCATGGAGTTTGCATGTAAATTTCATGCCATGAGTTAGATATATTCCCATGAGTTTAGGAAGGTGATGATGAGGCTGTTTCTCCTGATCAGCAAGTTCCTGGCAACATGAAGATATTCTTCAGCAATGTTTCAGGATCAGATAAAACACCAAAAATAAAAAATAAAAAATAAAAACAACAACAACAACTTTTGAAGACATTGGAAAGCTACTGAATCAACTGAGATTAAAAAAAAACTCTTCTAATGTTTCTCAGTGGGGGGTTGATGTACCACAAGTTACTCCATCATAATCAGAAGGAGACTTACAGAATGACACAAAACTAGCCCATCATGGGAACTACTTCAGGTGAAAATGCCACTGAGGATATTGCCAAAACTGTCTCTTATACACAGCAATCCAGAAAGTGGAAGTCAATGGTAGATCAATTGAAAATATATAGACTGAAGTACAAAGTGAAACACGGCAAATACAGAAAAAGCATTAAGGCCAGAGGCAGTAGCTCACACCTGCAATCCCAGTACTTTGGGACGCCAAGGTGAGAGGATCACATGAGCCCAGGAGTTTGCGACCAGCCTGGGCAACACGGAGAAATCTCGTCTCTACAAAAAAATACAAAAAATTAGCTGGATGTGGTAGTGTACGCCTGTATTCCTAGCTACCTGGGAGGCTGAAGTAGGGGGATTGCTTGACCCTAGGAGGCAGAGGTTGCAGTAAGCTGTGATAGTGCCACTGCACTCCAGCCTGGGCAACAGAGTGAGACCTTGTCTCAAAAAAAAAAAAAAAACCACTTGTGTACATCATAACAAAACTACTGAAAACCAAAGGAAAGATCAAAATCTCAAAAACAACGTGGACAAATAGACATATTACCCTATTACCTTTTGACTTATCATCAGAAGCCAGAAAACAATGTAATTACATCTTAAAAGTGCTGATAAAAAATATCCAACAACCTGGGTTTCTATACCCAGCAAATAAAATCCTTCAAAACATGGAGGTGAAATAAAAATGTTTTCGAAAAACAAAAATAAACTCTGTTGTCAGCAAATCTAAACTAACAGCAATATCAAGTGAAATTCTACAGGCAAAAAGAAAAGGATTCCAGATAAAAGGACAGAAAAGCAGAAAAAAAAGAGCAAAGGAAAGAGTATCACAATAATAATGTCTTATTATTCTCTATGTAATTCCATTTAGCCCCTTATTTAATTCCATTTACCAAAAGGGTATTCTACCAAAAAGGGTAAATGGAATTAAACTATTATAATATCATAGTATTGTCAAGGACATGGTAAAGTGAAACTTTATATTGCAATCTTGAGGTTAATCATTAAAAGATTTAATATGAATATATAAATAACAATAGAGTCTATTATATTTAAAATATTGTATTAATTCAAAATAAGGCAAAGACAGTGAAACCGAAATGTAAAGCAAATTGAATGAAAACAATAATAGCAAGAAAATGAATAAACCCAAAATATGTCAGTACCTACATAAGTTTAGCAAGAAGATAAAATGCTCCTAAGCAACATACAGCCAATAATATACTTCCAAAATATGTAAAGCAAAAATTGATAAAACTAAAAAGGAGGAATAGAAAAATCTATAACCAGAATTGGAGGCTTTATCAGCAACTGATAAAACAAGCAAACAAAATAATTGACAAAATATTAGAATATAAGGAATTTATAATTAATCTAATTAACAAATATAAGAAACCACAACATGACAGACTATGCATTTTTTCCAATACACATGGGATATTTCCCCAGACTAACAACAAGATAAGCTTTTCATTCAACGAATGAAAAGAATTGAAATCTTTCAGAGTATGTCTTCTGACCATAACAAAATTATGCTTTAAAAAAACCCAATTTATATATATATGACTAAAATCCTCAACTGTTGAAAAAAAGTAATATACATTTAAACATAAAGAAGATATTAAAAAATAATCAGAACGTATTCTGAATGAAAATGATAATAAAACATAACAAAACTTATGAAACTAAAGAGTTTCATAGGCTTAAAGGAAAATTTATAGCTTTCAGTTCTTATATTAAATAGAGAATGTTGAAAATCAAGTTTTAATTATTCATCTCAAGACATTAGGAAAAGAATACCTAATGAAAAGCAAAGAAAGCAGCAGAAAGAAAATGAAGAAAAAAGCAGAAATTAATGAACAAAAAAAATCAATAAAGCCAAAGGTTAGTTATTTGTACTGATTAATATAATGGATAGACTTCTAGCAAGTCTATCCATCAAGAGAGAAAGAGAAAATCTACAAATTCCAATATTTGGAATGAAAAAGATAATATTATGAAAAGCACTGACATATAATAAACAGGTAAGAGAAACTAGTAAAAAAAACTTTTTTCCAATAAATTTGAACATTTACTTTAAATAGTTAATATTTTTAAAGAAAAAATATCCAGCTTAATAGGTGTATGGGTCTATTTCTGGATTTTGTTGAAGGCCAAAAGAATGAGCATAGGGCAAACTCAGTATACCACTGGAGGCTATATGAGTAAACAGCAAACTGTTCTGATGAAAGCAGGATGTTTTCCTGTCCAGAAGGAATGCTGAGGGCAGTCACGACCCAGGCACAAGTGTTTCTTGTGATCAGGCAAATCTGAAGCCCGTTAGTAATAATATGAACCTGTGATCAATCAAGCAGCTGACGTCGTTGGCTCCTCCTCCCTGCTCTTTCTACCCAATAAATACAAAGGGCTGTAGAAGCTCAGGGCAGCTACTTTTACTCACTAAAAGCACACAGCCCTCTTTTTCCCCTGGCCCCTTTCTTTAAAATAGTTTCTTTTGTTTTAAGTTTTCATTTCTGTGCTCATGCCTGTTTGTTCAGTCTCATAATGGTGGTCTCAAGTAGTAACAGTTACAACTATCGTAGTGAGGGTCTGAAGTAGTAACCATGGTAGTCTGCCACAGATTTTCAATTATGTTTCTTTAATCTGTGTCTCTCCTGCCACTTATATAACATAACCTTCACTACTATAGCCTTGTAATGAAAGAATAATTCAGAAGAAATGGAAAACCTGAATGCCTCTATATTTAATAATTTGATTTTTAAAACCATTTTGCAAAGATATATCCTGGCCCAGTAGGTATCACTGGTGACTTTTTAAAAACAATTCAGTAACAAATAGCACCACTGTTACATAAAATCACATAGAAAAAAGGAGAGAAGACTTCACAACTTATTTTATGAGGCCAACATAACTTTGATATGAAGACTTGACAAAGATATGATAATTACTTGCCATTTCTTTCATAAACAAAAATATTTTTAATTAGTGAACAAAGTCCAATAATTTATAAATATATGATAACAAGTTTTTGGCCCTAGGAATATAAAAATGGCTAGAAAAAATAAGTAAATATAGATGGAAAAGAAGTGTTTGATAAATTTCAATATTATTGATATTTTATTTTATTTTTAACATTTCTTTTTTATAATTTCAATTTTTATTTTAGATTCGGGGGTATGTGTGCAAACTTATTACATGGATAGATTGCATGATGCTGAGGTTTGGGATACAAATGACCCCATCACTCAGTTAGTAAGCATAGTACCCAATAGGCTATCCTTCAGACCTTGCTCCCCTCCTGGTCTCCTCTCTCTAGCAGTCCCCAGTATCTATTGTTCCCATCTTTACGTACATGTGTGCTCAGTGTTCAGCTTCCACTTATAAGTGAGAACATGCAGTATTTGGTTTTCTGTTCCTGCATTAATTCACTTAGGATAATGACCTCCAGTTGAATCCATGTTGTGGCAAAGAACATAATTCTATTGTTTTTTATGACTGTATAATATTCCAAGGTATACATGTACCACATTTTCTTTATTCAATCCACCATTGATGGGGATCTCAATTGATTCCATGTCTTTGCTATTGTGAAAAGTGTTGTGATGGACATAAGAGCACTTGTGTCTTTATACAGAATGATTTATTCTCCTTTGAGTACATACCCAGTAATGGAATTGCTGGGTCAGGTGGTAGCTTTGTTTTATATTCTTTGAGAAATCACCACCCTGCTTTCCACAATGGCTGAACTAATTTACATTCCCTTCAACAGTGTGTAAGTGTTCTTTTTTCTCTACGTCCTTTCCAGCATCTGTTATTTTTGAACTTTTAAATAATAGCCATTCTGACTTGTGTGCAATAGTATCTTATTGTGCTTTGACATGCATCTCTCTGATAATTAATGACATTGAGCATTTTTTCACATGCTCATTGGCTGCTTATATGTCTTCTTTGGACAAGAGTCTGTTTTTGTCCTTTGCCCTCTTTTTAGTGAGGTTATCCATTTTTTTCTTGTTGAATTGTTTAAGTTTCTTGTGGATCTTTGATATTAGAACTTTATTAGGTGTAGATTGAAAATATTTTTTCCCTTTCTGTAGGTTGCCTGTATACATTGTCAATAGTTTCTTTTGCTGTGCAGAAGGTCTTTTGTTTAATTAGGTCCCACTTATCAACTTTTGGTTATGTTGCAATTGCTTTTCAGAACTTAGTCCTGAATTTTTGGCCAAGGCCAATGTCCAGAATGGTATTTCCTAGGTTTTCTTCTAGGATTTGTATAGTTTGAGGTCTTACATCTAAAGATTTAATCCATCTCGAGTTAGTTTGTTTATCTGGTGAGAGGTAGGAGTCTATATGCATTCTTCTGCATGTGGCTAGCCAGTTATGCAAGCTTTCTTGCCAAACTGTGAATAAAAGAGAACTTCCTCAAATTGGTAAAGACTTTTTTAATTAAAAAAAATTCTTAATGGTGAAATGTTGAGATTAAGGTGAAGATAAAGATATCCACTTTAACAATTTCTCTTCTACTTAGAAGTGGAGAATGAATGAATGTTATGAAGTAAGAGAATGGAATAAGAATTGTAAAGACCGGAAAGGGAAAGATATTATTTGCAGACATCACATTGTATATGTAGAAAATCTGAAAGAATTTACAGGCATATTGCAACTAATAAACAAATTAACAAAAGTTCTAAAGTACAAAAAGATGTAAAAGTAAGTGTATCCTAGTGTACCAAAAACACACAAAAGAAATGTGTATTTTGGAAATAAAAAATACGACAATGTTCAGAAATAAATCTAACCAAATATGTCATACAAGATCTCTGCATTATTATGTTAATCTAAATAGAGATATATATCATGTGTGCATATCAGTAGACTTAATAAAGATTTAAATTCTTCCAAAAACAATCTTTAGAGTCCACACTCAATACAGGGTGTTGAACCAAGTCTCAGAAAAGTTGTGTGTACGTATGTTTTAACTTGACAAACTGATTCAAAATTTTGCACAGAAATGCAAAACTAAAAATAGTCAAGGCAATTATGAAGAAGAGAGCCAGAGGACTTATACTACCCCAAATTAAGATCTAACACAAAGATGTAGTAATTAAAGTTGGGTGCTGTGGGCAGTAAGAGAGACAAATAAACCAAAGGAACTAAACAGAAAAATCTAGAAACACATTCCCACACCTTATTATGGTGGAGGTAAATTGTAGTGCAAAGAGAAAAGAAACGTCTCTTCAAATAATAGTTCTGGGTCAATTACACATTCACATGAAAAATGTCAACATTGATTCCTACTTCACAGTTGATAAAAAGTAGACTCCAGATGGACTGGAGATCTGAGTATGAACAGTAGAACAATTAAACTACCAGAAGAAAACATAAGAGAACATCCTCGTGACCTTGGAATGAGCAAAGATTTCTCAAGTACAACAAAAAAGCTGTAGTTACTAAGAAAAATACTGATAGACTGGACAATAATCGATCTGTCTCTCAAAAGGTACAATTAAAAGAGTGAAATGTCGGGTCTGTGCATTGGGGGAAGATATCTGAAATAATCACAACTCACAATGGACAAACACCCAGAATACGTAAGTAACTTCTATGAGTCAAAAAGAAGAAAACACTGTAGAAAACTGTTTCACAAAAGAAAATATCCAAATGGCCACTCAACATATAAAAAGATGCTTGAGGCCAGGAGTGGTGGCTCACGCCTGTAATCCAAGCACGTTTGGAAGCCGAGGCAAGGCAGATCACAAGGTCAGGAGTTCAAGATCAGCATGGCCAATACGGTGAAACCCCATCTCTACTAAAAATACAAAAATTAGTTGTATGTGGTGGTGTGCGCCTGTAGTCCCAGCTACTTGGGAGGCTGAGGCAGGAGAATCACTTGAACCTGGAAGGCAGAGGTTGCAGTGAGCCGAGATTGCGCCACTGCACTCCAGCCAGGGTGGCAGAGTGAGACTCCATCTCAATCAATCAATCAATCAATCAATCAATGCTTGATTTCATTAATCATTACGGAAATAAAAAGTGGAACCACAATATAGTATCGTAACATACCTATAAAACTCTCTTACACATCTTAGAGGTTTGTAAATTGGCACAACCACAGAGAAACTTTTTGGCAATGTCTGCTAACTGCACACAACCAACCAAAAACTAGAAACTGCCTTTCAATAGTTGAATAAAGTAAAAGCAAATAAAGTTTATTTACGCTATGGAATTCTATTAAGAAAGAATGAAATACAACTGCATACGAGTTGGATGAATCACCAAGACAAACTGAACGAAAGAAGCCAGACACAAAAGGGTACACACTGTATGATTCCATTTAAAGTTCAAAAAAAGAACAGTGTTTGAAATCACAGTAGTGTCTGTCCTTGATGTCAGGGGAAGGGAGTAGGTCAGGAAGGAAACATAAGGGGGACTTCCTGGGAAAGAGTGATGTTATTTTTCTTAATCTGGGTACTGGTTGCAAAGATGTCTTCACTTTATGAAATGTAATCAGTTGTATTCTTATAATTAGCATGCATTTCTGTTCGTCTGCTGTTCTTCAGTAAAAAGCCTTTTAAAATATTAGTAACAATACTATGTGTAAAAACTTGTGAAGGGATTTTTTTTTTAAATGAAAGACTAGCAAATAGATAACAAAAATTTACATTTCCCATCTTGGAAGCAATATATAATGCCACTTGTTCACTGATGAAAAGATAGGCTCCACTTTAATAATAAAAGTGCTGTTTTTTGGGGTGATATAAAAGTGTGCTTGCATCCTATCTGAGCCACAGACTAGGTGCAAACTGAGCTTCAGTCAGCTAAAATCCAAATTCCTGAGAAAGAGCTCTGATTGGCTCAGCCTTTTAGGGTATCTTTGGCCAGAGAGAAGGATCTGCTTTGTGGTCATAGATAATCCTTCTGGAAATATGTGAGAAATTCCCAGAAAACACACACACACACACACAAAGAAAGAAAGAGTTAGCAGTAATTGGTGCTGGATTCATTTGGGTTTGTGGATGTTAACTTGATTTTCTTATTTTTTTGACCTAAGTGGTTATGTTTAGAATGTACATTTCAAGCACAGGGCACTTTTCCCCAGCGTGTGGAAAAATAAGGATACATCTCAAGTGTTCTAACATCAAAATCCAGGCAACCAGATGGATTCCAGAACAATGAAGCTGAGTTTTTCTTTTCTCCTTCACAATTTCTCTTAGGTTGGCTTTCTCAAAGAGCTGAGCCTAATGTAGAGAGCTTATGAACCACTATTTTATTAGAAGCACACTCCCACACAGCAGAAGTGAAGAACAAAGCTAGTAAAACAGAAGAGGCAGGGGAGCCAAGACAAGGACACATTATGCAGCCGGCCCTTTGCTAACTGTGGAAACTGAGCCCTTGCTCAGTTAGTGGAAGCATACCTGAAAAAGCCACGTGAGAAGCATGCGGTGGCTGTCCCTCAGAGGAGGCAAATACAAAAACACCGTTTAGAATATGAACTCCCCATACTTCGGGACTGCACACACCTGGGCATTTCTGGGAAAGACGGCTAAGTGTGTGTTGTGGGCAGGAGGTGAAGGACCGCTAGGTGGCACCTGTAGAAAGACCAGCAGAAGCCAGACAGAGCTAGAATGAGAGATGGCGGAGGATAAGTGGGTCTGAGGAGCGTAAGAGGAATCTGGTACAACGTCATTAGCCAGATTAGAAAAACACACCATTGTTGCTGCAGCTATGGAAAGCAAACTCAAGGAAAATTTTCATTACTGGTACCATCTGTGATGTCTTGTCCTAGAAAAGATAACACCAAATCAATCTGAATTTATCTCAAGTTTAATATGAGTGTATTCGTTTGAACACTCTGTCTGAAAACCAAAAAGAAAAACTTAAAGTCTCCCTCTAGTGTCCAAACTGTTATTTTACAATTCTGTTGGCTGTTAGACAAATAAATTTTGGCAACAAAATATTGTTTAATCTTGTAGAGAAAAAAAATAAGTCATTATGTGATATCAAATTATTTAATGTAAAGCAGGAATCAGTCATTTTTTGTAAAGGTTATAGGGTAAATATTTTAAGCATTTTAGAGCACATATAATCTCTGTTGCATATTCTCCTTTGTTTTGGTTTGTCTTATTTTAGCAACCCATTAAAAATATAAAAATCATTCTTAGTACACTGACCATACAAATCAGACCAGACTAGATTGCAGTTTACTGACTCCCATGAGGACGCCACCTATTGCTAAAAGATACATGTAGTTATTTCTATATATATTTAGAACTAATATCTTATTTAGATATCATATCTAAATAATATATCATATTTAGATATGTATGTTTATAAAAGTAGGAGGCATTTTGTCTTTAATGGTAAATAGTTATAATGCCAATTGCTTTACAAACATTCTTTGTTTCTAATGGTTTACGCCTAGGTTAAAATTCTGAAGAATCCTGACATTTTGGCAGACTCCTGGTATTTAAAAGAAACTTTATCTCACGCAGAAATTCTTAGCACAATATTTCTAAAAGAGAGTCTTTTTACGTCTGGCCAAAATGTTTCCATTATACTTCTTTTCAAGACTTCCTGTCTAATAACTAGATGGCTCTAGTTATGTAAATTTCTGAATTGAAAACAGTTTGTTAAAATTCATTTAAAATTTTGATTTGCATGTGGTAATTTTGCTCTTAGAAGGTGCACAAGACTGGGCCCAGTGGCTCACCCCTGTAGTCCCAGGCAGGCAGATGTACCTTGAGCTCAAGAGTTTGAGACCAGCCTGGGCAACATGGTGAGACCCTGTCTCTACAAAAAATACAAAAAAGTAGCCGGACATGGGGGCCTGTGGTCCCAGATACTCCAGAGGCTGAGGTGGGAGGATCACTTGAGCCAAGGAGGCGACGTTGAAGTGAGCAGAGATCAGATAGTGCCACTGCACTCCAGCCTGGATTACAAAGCAAGACCATCTCTAATCATCATCATCACAATAATAGTGCTCAAGCCTGTCCACTCCTTCTTCCGTGTTTATGATTTCTAACATATTTAAAGATGTTCTAATCCCCCAACAGATTTCCCAGGTCTCCCTTCATCTGAGAGTTTTGAGATACCATAAGCAACCAGGTTGTAGAACCTTATCTTTGAATTTGCTGTTTCAGACACAGTGCCTGGTTTTAATAATTATTAGCCTTATTACTTTGAATAAGACACTTAACACTCCCTGATCTAGAGAGAAGCAAAATGGCACAGTGGTTAAATCCAAGCACTCCAACCATGAAAACGGAGCTCAAATCCCTACTACACCTCTTATAAGCTGCAGATTACTTACCACCACTGTACCTCTGTTTCCTTGTCTATAAAATATGAATAACATGAATACTGATAGCACTAACATCATAGGTTTCTTGATAGGCTTAGTAGTGCTGACTCATGTAAAATGTTTATTTAGTGACTACAACATAAAAACTTCCTAATAATGATTTATAATTTCATGTATTTTATCAATAATTATTTGTACATGTAATTTTAGTGCCTGATTAATATTGCATCATAAAGATGTGCTATGACTCATTTAACAAATTCTAGCAATGAGATAATTTTTCAGTTTTGCCATTTTAATTTAACAATGCAATACTCATCTTTGTATATAAACTGTGGTCTCTAAATGAATTAATATTTGTTTTCAGATGTATAATTATTGGGTCAATAAGTTTAGACTCATGGTCGCACAAGGCTCAATTATTTTAAGAAATTTATGCCAATTTGACATTCCATCAACAATTCTTGAACATCTAAATGAATCTTCATCAGTATTAAGTATTTTTAAGTGTTTGCTAATTATTAGGGGTGTCACTAATTCTTTTTGGATAGCAAGTAACTCACCTGTCTGGAAACAGTTTAAGGTAAATGGTGTAAATTATTCAGGACTATACATGTGTTTTAGAGCTATGAGATGTCTTCTGGTAAAAATGTATAAAATAAAACAAAGTTTCTTTTTTAATTGTTTACTAAATATTTTATATACCTATTTGACCACATTAAATCATTTTCTACTCTTACTTAAATCTGTGGCATCATTTGCTTTTAGTAATCTATAAAAATCTGCCAAATTCCATTTTCTAATCTAGGAGATTATATTTTAAGGCATTTCTTCCTATAGACTGCCTGAATTTCTACTATGCCTATCTTCTTTAGATTAAGGGAGAGGGATTTTTTTGAAAATATAGCTACAGGGGTCATGTGCATATTGATTAAATGCTGAGATAATTTTAAAGACATTTTACTCCCTCCTGACACATAAATTGGCCTAAATTAAACAGATTCCCAATTAAATATATATACTGTTACATAGTATTAAAGATACACATAATAAAGTTAAATGAAAGTATGTAATGAGGGTAGGTACCGCTGAAAACATTAAAACTCAGGCAAGGCCCAATGTGGTGGCACAAGCCTGTAATCCCAGCACTTTGGGCGGCCAAGATGAGCAGATTGCATGAGCTCATGAATTCAAGATCAGTCTGAGCAACATCGTGAAACCCTGTCCCTACCAAAAAAATATAAAACATTAGCTGGACAAGGTGGTGCATGCCTGTAATCCCAACTACTCAGGAGGCTGAGGTGGGAGGATGGTTTGAGCCAGGGAGCTAGAGGTTGCAGTGAGGTAAGATCCTGCCACTGCACTACAACCTAGGTGATAGAGCCAGACATTGTCTCAAAGAAAAAAAACAATAACTCAGGCAAAGTAATTACCAAATATCATAATATATTATGTGTCTAAAAAATAAATTACAAGTATATTTTTAATTTTTTGTTAATTCATAGCATGCATATAGAATAGTGTGATACTCAATATCATTAGTCACAAGGGAAATTCCTGTCATACCAACTAAAACAGAGTCAACAGAACAGGTAGGAAATCACCCAGGGAATAAAACTTTACTCCAAGAATGTAACTCTTTGCAAGCCTGCATGCCAAAGCTGTCTGCTGTAACCTGAAGTCAGTTTAATCCAATGGCTGCTGAAACAGCCTGCTGTGATTCTAAGAGTAGTTTTACCCAACATTGTCACTTACCAATCAGAACTTACCAGCTCCCAAAAATCTTACTGGTGCCAGTGAACTTTCTTTCAGAACACTGTGGAACATTCCTCCTTTTTATAACACTTTGAATCTTGTCTTTGTTCTTCAGACATACTAAAGACCACACAGTCTGTGGTATGTCCCAAATTGCAATTCTTGTTCCCAAATAAAATATTTCAAATTTAGAAATTTTCCTTTATACTCAATTTGACTTTGACAACTGATAAACAAAATGTAGTATAAAAATGCAATGGAATATTTGCCATAAAAAGAAATGAAGTACTGATATATACTACTACATGGATGAACCTGAAAACAGTATGCTATAGAATGAGGAGCAACTGATAATGGGTATAACGTTTCTTTTATGGGGTGATAAAATATTCTGGAATTAAATAGCAATAATGGCTGCAAAACTCTGTGAATATCCTAAAAACCACCTAAGTGTATATTTAAAATAGTGTATTTTGGTGTCAGTGGAATAGTGAGGGAGAAGAAAAAGAAAAATCAGTTAGGCAGATAGCTACAGGCAAAAATAGAGCAGTCTGGGGAAAACTCAGACTGCCCAGGGACAGAGAGATAAGGAGACAAAGTCCAGCATAGAAGCCTTTTGTTTTTTGTATGATTAACAGAGTCCCAGGAAAGTGTCCTCCCCTTTTCAGGCATATACACCATGGGCTCCATGGGAACTTGTACAGGAAGGAGGGTTTACCTAAAACAGACCCACAGTTATATAAACAAGAGATGCTGCACTTGGTGTGCTTGCAGCTGCATAGATAAGGAAAGTTATACAGACAACTTTACAGGTAAGAGAAGTTACTCAAACAGCCACAGAAATGAGAGGAGTTTCCCATAAAAGCTTTTGCACTCAACTGTAAAAGTAGCAGTGTGCTCAGGCTCCCTTCTCCACTGCAGAGAACTTTCTTGTTTCACTAATTAAACTTTTACTCCAACCTCACATTTTCTGTCCCAGCTCCTTAATTTTCTTGGTTGTGAGACAATGAGCTCAGATAACACCTCAGACACGAGACCATTGACCACTGACCTGTTTCAATAGGATATTTTGACATGGCAGAATAGGAGGCTCCTTACTCTACTCCACCCACAAACATACCCAATAAATATATATTCATAGATGACTTCCCTCTGACAGAAAGTCAAAAACCAGTTGAAAAATTACTACCCACTGGATAACTGAGAAAATATCCACATCATAAATGATGACATTAAAAACATGAAATGTGGAATTAGGGACAGTAAAAATATAGTGTGTGTGTGTGTGTGTGTGTGTGTGTGTGTGTGTGATCAAAATTAAGGTGTTATTGGCTTAAAATAACCAGTTATAAGATGTTTTGTGTATCCCTCAAGGTAATTACAAAGCAAAACCTATAATAGATAAACAAAAGAAAAAAAATATATATCCAAAGCATATCACTACATAAAGCCATCAAACCACAAAGAAAGAAAACAAGAGAGGTAGAAAAAAACAAAGAATCTTAAAACAACAAGAAAACAATAAACAAAATGGAACTGGCAAACTTTTACCTGTCCATAATTACTTGAATGTAAGTGGATTAAATTATTTCATCAAAAGGCATCTAGTTACTGAATGGATTAAGAAATTAATAAGAGCTACATATATTTTGCCTCCAAGAGACTCATCTTACCTTAAAAGAAACTCATAGTCTGAAAAAATGAAAACATGATATTCCATACGTCCTTGGTCAGTGGGGGAAAAGTGCCCCACTGACTCTGAAGAGCAAGGAGGAGGTGAACCCACATTCCTCTCGAGATCTAACCCTCAGTGTCGACCGCCCCTAAGGGAGGGAAAAGCACAGCCCACCAAAGCCCCGCCCTGTGTCAAGGAGAACACAAACATGGCAGCAGACACTGACGTGGAGAGGGAATCATCTATTCCTCACTGCCCCACTCTTTAGTGCACTGTTGCAGACTCAGCAGTGACTCTTCTCATTGGGGCCCAGAGAGTGTGGGCTAAAAGAGTGTGGTCCTCAGTCTTCTCCAGCAGCTCCCACCCCACTGAAGGCAAATGCACACTGAGGAAAGGCACATTTTGTGCTTCTTCATTGACACTGGTCCATCCTAACTTGTTGGAGCTTACTTTCAGTAAGGACTGCAGCCTAAATTAAACAACCAAATGAAATTACCTCACTATAACAATTAACATCTGAGAAAGCTACAAAACTAACTGCAGCCAAGAAACCCATACAGAGCCTTGGCATCCTGAAAGCACCACAAAACAAAGCCATGTAATCATCTACAATATACATCACAGTAATATCTCCGAGGGAAAAGAAAGAGTAAAAAATCAGGAAGCCCAATTAAAACAACAGTAAATTCAAGGAAGAAAGTAAAAGGAGAGAGAAGGAGAAGAAGAAGGAAAGTGTCAGTTCCTCCAATGGGAAAGAACCACCACAAGAATTCTGGCAAGACAATGAAAACACACACACACACACACACACACACACACACACACACACACACACACAGTGTTTCCTCAGGATCTCACTAACTATTCAGCAATAGATAGTAACCAGAATGAAATGTCTAAAATGACACATATAGAATCCATAATATGGATGAAAACAAATTCAATGAGATCCAAGAGAAAGTTGAAATGTAACACAAAGAAGCCAGAAAAATGATCAAAGATTTAACTGTATTAAAAAATGAATAAACAGAACTGCTGGAATTAAGAAGTTCAAATCAAAAAAAAAAAAGATTTCAAACTGTCATTTAAAGTCTTAACAACAAATGAGACCAAGCAGAAGACAAATATATCAGAGCTTGAAGACTGGTCCTTCAAATAAACCCAGTCGGACAAAAATAAAGAAAAAAAAAACAAGTTTAAGTAAAGAAGACTTCACTTATGGGATTAAGTGAAGTTACCAAATTATGACTTATTGGCATTCTAGATAGAGAAAGGAAAGTAAGCAACTTGAAAGGCATATTTGAGGATATAATTTACAGAAATCTACCCAATCATTCTAGAGACATCAACATGTAGGTAGAAGAAACCCAGATAACTCCTATAAGATACCATACAAGACAACCATCCTTAAGACATATATTTATCAAACTACCAGAGATCAATATGAAAGGAAAAAATCTTAAAGGAAGCTAAAGAAAAGGGTCATATTACTTATAAAGGGAAACCCATCAGATGATCAGTGGGCTTCTGAGCGGAACCTTGACAATGCAGAAGAGATTGAGGGCTCATTTTTAGCATTCTTAAGGGAAAAAAATGCCAGCCAAAAATTTTATATTCTGCAAAACTAAGCTTAATAAACGAAGGAGAAATATGTCTTTTCCAGGCAAGCAAATGCTAAAGGAATTCATCACCATAGGACTGGCCCTACAAGAGATGCTTAGGAGAGTTCTAAATATGAAAACAAAACGATGATACTTGCTACGAAAGCACACACAAGCACATAGACATGGACACTATAAAACAACCACACCATCAAGACTACAGATCACTTAGCTAACAACACTATGACAGGAACAAAACCTCATATATGAAAATTAATATTTAATATAAATGCCCTAAACACTCCACTTAAAAGAAATCGAGTGGCAAGGTGGATACAAAAACAAGATTAACCCTTCTGTTGTCCTCATGACACCTGTCTCACATGTAATGACACCTACAGGCTCAAAGTAAAGAGATGAAGAAATATCTATCACACCAATATGAAACAAAAGAGAGCAGAGGTTGCTATTCTTTTATCAAATAGAATAGACTTGAAGCCAACAACAGTAAAAAAGGACAAAGAAGGGCATTAAATAATGTTAGAATGTTTGGTACAACAGGAAGATTTCATTGTCCTAAATATATACACATCCAACATTGGGGCATGCAGATTTATAAAACAAATACCTACAGACATCAGGAAAGAATTTGATAGCCAAACAATAATAGTAGAGAATTTCAACACCCAACTGCCATCATTAGGGAGATCATGAATATAGAAAACTACAAATTCTGGACCTAAATATGACACTTGACCAACTGGACTTAATAGACATCTACAGAATACTGCACCTAATAACCAAAGAATATACATTCTTCTCATCTGCACACAGAACATACTCTAAAAAGGACCATGTGCTTTGTCATAAAGCAAGTCTCAATACACTCAAAAAAATTAAAATCATAACAACCATCTTCTCAGACTAAAGTGGAACTAAAAAAAGTCACTACAAAGAGGAACTCTCAAAACCACAAAATACATGGAAACTAAAAAACTTGCTCATGAATGACTTTGGGAAAACGACAAAATTAAGGCAGAAAACAAAAAATTATTTGAGACAAGTGAAAATACAGACATAATACAGCAAAACCACTGAGGACGCAGCAAAGGCAGTTTTAAGAGAATAGTTTATAACACTAAACACGTACATCAAGAAGACAGAAAGATTTCAAATTAACAACCTAACCTCCACCTAAAGAACTGGAGAAACAAAGAACTAAGTAAGCGCAAAGCTAACAGAAGAACAGAAATAACTAAAATCAGAGTAGGATCTAAATTCCGTTTAGACACAAAAAACCATACAAAGGAAGAATTACACAAATAGTTGGCTCTATAAAAGCAGTTTTTAAAAGGTTAACAGACTGCTAGTTAAATTAATGAAGAAGAGATTACCCAAATAAGCACAATCAGAAATAACAAAGATGATATCACAACTAATCCCACAAAAATACAAAACATCCTCAGAAATGACTATAAACATCTCTTTGCACACAGACTAGAAAAACTGGAGGAAATGACTACATTCCTAAAAACACACAACTTTCAAAAGTTGAACCAGGATGACACAGAAATCCTGAACAGACCAATAAGTAAGGAAATTGAATCAGTAATTAAAAACCTACCAACCAACAAAAGCTCTGCACCAGATGGATTCATAGCCAAATTCTACTAGACCTTGAAGAAAAGGTGATATAAATCCTGCTGAAACTACTGAAAATTGAAGAGGAGGGACTGCTCCCTAACTCAGTCTACAAAACCAGTATCATTGCAATACCAAATTCTGGCAGACACAACCAAAAAAGAAAATGACAGGTCAATATTCCTGATGAATATGGATGCAAAAATCCTCAACAAAATACTAGAAAGTCAAATTCAACAACACATAAAAAAGTTAATTCACAATGATCAAATAGGCTTTACTCCTGGAATGCAAGGAGGGTTCAACATACACAAATCAGTAAATGTGATTCACCACATAAATAGAATTAAAAAATAAAAAATATGGTCATCTCAATAGACATATAAAAAAGTAATAAAATCTAACATTCTGTCATGATAAAAATCCTCAAGAAACTAGCCACCGAAGGAACATATCTCAAAATATTAAGACCCATCTATGACAAACCCATAGCCAACAACATAATGAACGGGCAAAACCTGGAAACTTTCTCCCTAAAAATTAGTCCAAGATAAGGATGTTCACTATTTAACATAGTTGAAGCCCTAGCCATAGCAATTAGGAAGGGGAAGAAAATAAAATAATCAAAATAGGAAAATAGGAAGTCAAATTATTTCTCTTCACCGACATGATTCTACACCTAGAAAAGTCTAAAGATTCTGCCAAAAGACTCCTAGATAAGTGACTTAAGCAAAGCCTCAGGATGCAAAATTCAGTAGTATTTCTATATACCAATCACATTCAGCTGAAACCAAATCAAGAATTAAAAAGCATTTACAATAGATACCCACACACATATACAAACTGAGAATACATCTCAACAAGGAGGTGAAATACCTCTACAAGAAAAATACAAAACACTGCTGAATAAAGTCAGAGACAACACAAACAAATAGAATAGTATTATGTGCTCATGGGTTGGAAGAATAAATATCATTAAAACGTCCATATTGCCCAAAGAAATCTGTAGATTCAATGCTATTCCTACCAAATTACCAACATTGTTTTTAACAGAATTGGCAACAACTATTCTAAAATCCATAAGGAACAAAAAAGACTCTGAATACCCAAAGCAATATGAAGCAAAAAGAATACAGTCAGAGGCATCACATTACCTGACTTCAAACTGTACTACAAGGCTACAGTAAACAAAACAGCAGAATGATTCCGGTACAAAAAGAGACACAAAGAACAATGAAGCAGCACAGAGAACCCAGAAATAAAGTCACACACCTACCACCAACTGATCTTCCACAAAGTCAACAAAAATAAATGAGGAAAGGATATCCTATTCTGGAAATGGGAATAAGAAAATGAGCTAATTATATGCACAACAATGAAACTGCACCTCTACCTCTCACATATTGCACCACATGCAAAAATTAACTCAAGGCTAAGCATAATGGCTCATGTCTGTAATTCCAATGCTTTGAGGGGCTGAGCAAGGAGGTTCACTTAAGCCCAAGAATTTCAGACCAGCCTGGACAACATAATGAGACCCCATTTCTATCAAAAGTTAGAAAAAATAGCTGAATGTGGTGGTATGTGCCTGTTGTCATAGCTACTTCAGAAGCTGAGGCAGGAAACATGTTTCAGCCAAGCAATTCAAGGTTCTAGTGAGCTATAATTACACCACTGATCTCCAGCCTGAGTGACAATACTCTGGAAAAACAACAACAACAAATCTCCAGACGGATTACAGATTTAAATATAAGACCTCAAACTATAAAACTCCTAGAAGAAAACCTAGGAAATACTCTTGCAGACACTGGCCTTGGCAAATAATTTATGATGAAGACCCCCAAAGCAAATGAAACAAAATCAAAATAGAGAAATAAGAATTAACTAAATGATATGCTGCACCCATAAACTTGTCATTCACATTAGGTATATCTCCTACTGCTATCCTCCCCCTCCCCCCTACCCCACGACAGGCCCCAGTGCGTGATGTTCCCCTTCCTGGGTCCAAGTGTTCTCATTGTTCAATCCCCACCTATGAGTGAGAACATGCGGTGTTTGGTTTTCTGTTCTTGCGATAGTTTGTTGAGAATGATGGTTTCCGGCTGCATCCATATCCCTACAAAGGACAAGAACTCATCCTTTTTAATGGCTGCTTAGTATTCCACGGTGTGTATGTGCAACATTTTCTTAATCAAGTCTGTCATTGATGGACATTTGGGTTGGTTCCAAGTCTTTGCTATTGTGAATAGTGCCACAGTAAACATATGTGTGCATGTGTCTTTATAGCAGCATGATTTATAATCCTTTGGGTATTTACCCAGTAGTGAGATGGCTGGGTCAAATGGTATTTCTAGTTCTAGATCCTTGAGGAATCACCACACTGCCTTCCACAATGGTTGAACTAGTTTACAGTCTCACCAACAGTGTAGAAGTGTTCCTATTTCTCCACACCCTCTCCAGCATCTATTGTTTCCTGACTTTTTAATGATTGCCATTCTAACTGGCGTGAGATGGTATCTCACTGTGGTTTTGATTTGCATTTATCTGATGGATAGTGATGATGAGCATTTTTTCATGTGTCTGTTTGCTGTATGAACGTCTTCTTTTGAGAAGTGTCTGTTTATATCCTTTGCCCACTTTTTGATGGGGTTGTTTGTTTTTTTCTTGTAAATTTGTTTGAGTTCTTTGTAGGTTCTGAATAACAGCCCTATGTCACATAAGCAGATTGCAAAATTTTTTTCCCATTCTGTAGGTTCCCTGTTCACTCTGATAGTAGTTTCTTTTGCTGTGCAGAAGCTCTTTAGTTTAATTAGATCCCATTTGTCAATTTTGACATTGCTTTTGGTGTTTTAGACATGAAGTCCTTGCCCACGCCTATGTCCTGAATGGTATTGCCTAGGTTTTCTTCTAGGGTTTTTATGGTTTTAGGTCTATATGGCATATATATACATATGTAGCAAACCTGCATATTGTGCACATGTACCCTAGAACATAAAGTATAATTTAAAAAAGAAAGAAAGTGGAGAATATACTATTTATGCATAGCTCCTAACGGGGTTGCCCATTTCTGTGTGGTGTCTGTGTATATTCTCGCTGTGGAAATAAGTGATAGCCCCTGCACAAACACTTGCCTGGAAACGCGCACGAAGCTGGTGAAGGCAGAGGACAGGCGAGAGGGAAGCATGGCTCAGCCCTGGCAAAGAAGATCGTTATTCCGAACGCAGTCAGGTGGAGAGTCTTGCTGCTGGTGTCTAGGAAATGTGTTGTGTTTGCTTCTATCTGAACAGCTGGACCTGAGTGTGTCTGTGCTTTGACATTTAATCTGTACAGTATCCTTGGCAGGGTGTGTATCTCTGTGGCAGAGGACACCCCAGCCACAGTGGATGTCAGCGGCGGTGGCTGGACTCAGGGTCCGTGAATGTTGCGTGATCGAATGTGTTTGGTTCATTCTCAGCTCCTGCCCAGGTGCCTCCCGAGTATCGGGTGCTGTGGCTCCCCACACCCTACCCATCTGTGTGTAGCATGACCACCACCTTCCTACCATGTGTTTGTCCTACCACGGCTGCCGTGTCTAACGGGCGCTTTGCTTTCCAGCTACTTTCCTATAATCAAAACCCTTGAACGACTTTGCCTGCATTTCAGAGATGACAGGGTATTAGTTTTTCATGATTGCTCTGAGGATTTCCAGAAGCAAATGAAACTTACAGGATGTAAGATATTAGAAGTGACAGTAATTATAGATGGCTTTTCTCAGTCTTTTGATTGTGGTAAAATTACATAGCACTCTATTTTTAAGTGTATGGTTTGGTGACATTAAGTGTGTTCACACTGTCGTGCCGCGATCACTGCCATCCATCTCCAGAACTTCCTGGTCTCCTCATGCTTGAAACTCGATCTACCAAACACTAGCTCTCTTTCCGCCCCAGCTCTGGTAAGCACTACAGATTGCTTACAAAATAAGCTTCTTCAGTAAGAGAAAGGGCAAGGAAAAGAGCTCTAAAGACTGTCTTGAGATTTGAGGAAGTGTTTTATTTTTTGCTGTCTGGTTCCCAGTGTGAAGGACCTATTGAAGACATGGGAGGGCGAAGGTCTGTGACTTCAGGAAGTGCTGGGCTGGGCAGCTTTCCTGCTGTGATGGGGGCACTTGTCCTCAAACCCGCCTGAGATAATTGCATGAGGATGGTGCTGCCTTGTGACAGCTCTGAACTTGGTCTCCTTGAACGTTGTCAAGTACATAAGCTTTGGCGGTTACCGTCTAGTGTCTGCGGGAGACCTAGAATTTGAACATTGTTGACTTTAGAACACACTTATTTGTATAACACTCTACCTGTTCTCATCAATGTGTTCTCTTTTTTTGCCTTAATATTCTGTGTTGCGGTAGCAGTAGTTGCAGCGGACGCTACTTCTGGTTCATGGTCATTGCAAAACACAAGCTTCTGGAAAGCATGTGAAAAATGAAGGGGAAAGTGCTTTTCTGCAAAGGCCTTTTTTGAATATCTTGTTTTTTTCTGGAATATCTGTTGTGGTGTGAAACGTTTTCATATTGAGGGGTTTGTAACGTGTTTTATACTGGTTAGCTTTGAAACCTCATGTTTTTGCATGTCATGGGGCTGCTTTGTCCTATTATTCTATGATATAGCTGGTTTGCAAAACTATTGGTTATTTCCCTTTAAAAACCAAAGCAACTTACAGATTGAGTGTGATTCCTGTAAGAATTTAATTGTAAAATTGATTTGTGTTCAATAAGCTTACTGAAATGACTAGATCAGTGGACAAAAAGATAAGAACATGTCAAGTCTCTGGGCCATGAAGGACTTCCAAATAATACACATGATACTCAGTAATTTCTTTATAAAAGATTAGATTTAGTGCATAACTATTTAAAACCTCCACATTTTCTACTATAGGCATTCCACAGTGCCCATGGGGGTGGGCTGCAGGACTGCCTATGGAATCCGAGGTCTGTGGGTGTTGAGGTCCCTGCTCTAAAATGGCATGGTGTTTGCATATGACATAGGCACATCCTCCTGCAGACAGTCATGTCAGGGTTGCTCGTAACAGCCATACCATGGACATGCCATGGGAGTAGTTGTTTAATGAATAATGAATTCTGAATGCTTAGTACAAACACATTAAAAAATATTCTTGATCTATGATTGGTTGAATCCACAGGCCTGGAACCCCGGGAGAGAGTACAAACTCTAGAAGCAAAATGAACAAAGAACTTGAGGTCAGCAGTGACGGGTGTGGGATCACACTGAATCTCATGTGTTTTGCTGTCTGTGTCACTGTGTCCCGTGTAAATGGGAATCATTTGTCACTTAAGGTAAAATAGGTAACGGGAAACATTACAGAATGGGCACGAAGGCGCGTCCCTCATTACCCCGTGTTACAGCCAAGTGTCTGCCTCCTGGGGAAGGATCTGTTCTGTGGGGAGACTAGACGTTGATGATTTCCGGATGTGTGAAGGGAAATGCCCTCCGAGAAGCGTGGCTTAGGCCGGAGCACGTCAGACGAGAGTTAGCGTGGCATGGAGTTTCCACAGTGCCCCTCAGACCTGCTACTTCTCTCCTCTCCCCACCCCTGGCCCTGACTCTTACCAAGGGAGGAAAGTTCAGCTCCAGTTGAGCCCCGCGCAGGGCTGTGGATCTCTAGGGCAGGTGCCACCTTCGCCTGAACAGGCTGTGTCAGAGGAGGGTCTGGCCGTACTTGAGCTGTGAGAGATGCTCTCAGACATCCAGCATCCTGAAAACCCAGGTGCTGAAGGTTCCTCCTCCACCATCCTGCGGGGAAGGGGGTCTTATCCTGCTTCCCCTCAACCTGAGCTGACTTTTGTCTGTTCTGTACACCTAGTTTTTAAAACCAATTATTGTTAATCATCTAGCAGACAAACACCATAAGGTGAGAGCCTGGGAGGGTAGATGGGGCTGTGGAGGATAGTTTCCTGAATAAGTGTTCAGATTCCTATTTTGCCGTCATTTGACCCAAGGCCTCCAGATAATTGAAATATTGTCAGGAAGACACCCATTTTGTATCTGAGGTTTTTTTCATGTTGGTTTTTGTTTTTGTTTTGTTGTAAAGGAATGGGTGCAAACTTCTAACCAGGGACCTGACAAAAGAGAAGGATTTCTTTTCAAAGTGAAGGTCGGGGATGGTTGGCATTTGCCATCTGTGACTAGCAGGGACCCAGGCTGCTTCCCTCCTGCTGCCCGACTCCTGCCCCTCCAGCTCCTGTCCCTCCAGCTCCTGCCCCTCCAGCTCCTGCCCCTCCAGCTCCTGCCCCTCTAGCTCTTGCCCGTCCAGCTCCTGCCCCTCCAGCTCTTGCCCCTGTTCCCACCAGCAGGAAGAGGAGCGGGAAGGTGCCTTTTCCCCTTTAAGGGGATGAGGTAAGAGTTGCACCTGCCATTTCGCTAGTCCCTGGGGTGATTCTCCAGCATGGGTGGGAGTTGGGTTTGGAGGCCTGAGCCCCGTGAAGCTGGGGGTTGCTTTTCCCTGAGCAGTGGGAACCTAGACTCTGGGAAGTGGGATCAGAGGGTAGGCTTTGCTGCATCCGCAGGAGGGGCCTCTCGTCCCAGTTGACATCTTCACTGCAAAAGGGGGTGTGGCCGTCATGGTCCATTGACAGAACGTTACTTGTTTTTGTTTGTTTTTTAAGCACATCGAACCCTAATTCCTTTGGCCTTTACTAAAGTGGCACTTTGTAATTCCACATGATTTCATCGTTATACTCGCAGGAGAGAATGCTTCCTGTAAACCAGAAGGATCTCTGAGACGGTTCTTGGCCCATAGAGAGTTCCTTTTCCCAAAGTTAAAGACACAGCCTCACGAGGGGTTGAGGACACACTGCGACAGCCTCAGGAGGTCCTGGACACGTGCCCGAGGTGTTTGGGGCACAACTTGGTCTTACACATTTTAGGGAGATGTGAGACAACAATATATGTGAGATGTACGTTGGTTTGGTCCAGGAAGGGAGGGACAGCTCGAAGCGGGGAGGGGTTTCCGCCCCTGGTCTCTATACAGTGTCTGTCCAGGATGTCTGTCCATCCGTCCTTGACATTCTATCCAGACGCGGCCACTCTCATCCTAGTCTGTGAGGGGTGAGCAGAGCCCAGGTGCGGTCGATGTGGAGACGTTGATGGACTTCAGTGTGCAGGGAAGTGAGTTCCTTCATATTTACAGCCTCTGCGCAGACAGCTGGGGGCTCACCCCATTCACTGGTGGATGTGCCTTGTTTTTTAGCCCAATCGCCTACATTAAGTCAGACAAGTCACAGTTCCCTGCTTTTCCGGCTTTCGTGACCGTCTGCCTCCCTCCTCTGCCTGGGGCTGAATGGTGGGGTCTGTCGTGGGTTCGTGGGAGCGTCTGTTCTTGTGAGGCCACCAGGGACTGTTATCCAGGCTGATTCCACAGGAGGAGTTTGGGGTGAGCTCCTGAGCGAGAGTTGGGAAGACTGACGTCTGCGTAAACCTTGCTTGTTCGTGGTTATTCCTCTCAGTCTTCTTAAATTCTGAAAAATTGGGGCCAGTTTGAAATAAGGATTTAGGTATGGATTGGTGAGGAAAGAACGTTGATCTGATCGAGTTTACGTTGTGTGTGATAATTTTATGCTACGCTCGGGAAGAACTGAAGATGTTGACAGTGTCGTGAGAATCTCTTTCTTTCTTTTTCTTTTTTTCTTTTCTTTTCTCTTCTCTCTTCCTTCCTTCCTTCCTTCCTTCCTTCCTTCCTTCCTTCCTTCCTTCCTTCCTTCCTTCCTTTCTTTCTTTTCTTTTCTTTTTTTTTTTTTTTTTGATGGAGTCTCACTCTTGTTGCCCAGGCTGGAGTGCAATGGTGCAATCTCAGCTCACTGCAATCTCTGCCTCCTGGGTTCAAACAGTTCTCCTGCCTCAGTTCCCCAGTAGCTGAGATTATAGGCACTCACCACCATGCCCAGCTAATTTTTTGTATTTTTGGTAGAGATGGGGTTTCGCTTTTAAGGAGATTGTTCTTTAAGTATTAATTGGTGGCCTGCCATTGAACTAATGTTAGTGTAGTGCTGACATCCTCAGCCACGGCAGAAACTTACTTGGCACCCCTGGAAAAGAGGGCAAGGAAGCATAGTGCCCTGAAACCACCTCATTCTCCAGTGCTACTTCCAACTCTGAGCTGATGGTCATTATGAGTGGATCTGCTCTGGACAAGTAGTTTAGTGCAGCTGCCTTGGACAGGCAGGTTAAAAGTAACAAACCGCCACAAAACTCAGCTAATAAAATGTCAAGAGAGACATGGGGCACCAGGAAGGGGTGAGGCCTGTCTCCCTGTGTGCCATCTGTGTGGAGCCTCAGTACCTAGGGGACAGCGTTTACACAGAGCCCCAGGTTTTTAATAGCATTTCCCTGAATAAAATGTCACTTGTGAGCTGCGGACTGGGAAGCTTTTTCTGATGATTAGGTTTTGTAATGTGGGATCATCAGTAGGCAAGGAGGACCTGAGAGCTGTAGGATCTGGAGACTGTCCAGGGTGGCTTTCTGGGGAAGATGGGCTTGTCCCGTCAGCAGTCAAGACACCAAAGAGAGTCTTTCTGAGAATAAAAGACAGAAGCTTTTAAGGAAAAAAGCAGTTTCTCTCTCTGTTTGGGAGTTGAGTGCATTTTCCTACATTTATTCAGAGATGTTCCTTGGTTCCCACCATGTGCCATTGCCCCGCTATGGGGTAGGGTCACCCCACCGCGTACCTAACCCAGGAAAACTCCTCTGCAGTGATTTCAGAGGCTGTGTGCATTTCTCTTGCCTCAATGGGTGGAGTGAGTTTTTCTTCCTACTGTTTTTAGTCAGTTTTCTTAATCTAGCGTACCTTGCGTAGAGAGCAGTCCACCTGTAACCAGTTTGTTCCTGGAGGTGCTGCAGTGACTTTGGTTACGCGAGGGCCCCGTGGCTCAGGATGGGCTGAGGAAGGAGTGTGTGTGTGAGCAGTGGGCACTGGCCAGAGGCAGGGGAGGTGTGGCCACTTGTGGCTTAAACTCCCCCCATGCGCTCTACTGCACCGCTGGGACGTGAACACTCTCGCCCTGGACGTTTCCTCTGAATGCTCAGGGCCCAGGCTCTTGGGTACACAGGCGGCCCCGGGGTTTATTTGAAAAAGGTGTCATGAACAGTGAAGTAACCCACGTGCCTAAGCTTTGATTGACATGAAGGAATGTAGAGGCTGCTGAAATCCTGGTCATTTTAGAACAAAGTATTTTATTAACAGTTTTCTGACAGAAAGAAATCGTTAAAAAATTGATCCCTGTTGAGGTAGAAGGATCTCGTCCTCATGCTTCTCAGTTCTTTCCAGAATCAGCTTCCAGTTCAGCTGCACAACAGGTTCTGCTGGTGGCTGGAGCAGTCCAGGCAGGTGCTGTTGGGTCTGAGTTCACACTGGTGCCCGTGTCGTCTCCAGTTATGGTGTGGGCTGTGGGGTTTGAGTTCACAGCATTGCCCATGTGGTCTCCAGTTACGGTGCTGGCCATGGAGTTTGAGTTCACACTGGTGCCTGCGTGGTCTTCAGTTACAGTGCTGGCCATTTGTGCCTTTCTGGGAAGTTAGAAGGAGGATCATTTCATCACCTCTCTGTCCTCCCACACCTGATCTATGCTGGGCCACCGTGAATTCTTCTTTTTAACTGTTTCTCTCATCACGGGCAACACTGATGTTCTGTGGTCCACGTTTGCCTTTTCTGAAAATGGATTCTGTGTTGCTTTATAGAATCACCTGGTCTCTTTTATGAATTTCGCTTTTCTTTAAGAAAATAATCGTGCTTTTATCTCTTCAATCTGAACTCTGTTCCCTGACACAGGCTCTTGCCAGCTCGAAAATTAAAAGTAATCTTTGATTATACTTAATACTTTCTAAACTTTTCAAAAGTTTATCAGCATGTGGGTTACTGAACATTGACTGTTTATTTAATGGAAAATTACATTCTAAGTAGAGTATTAGAGTGAAAATGATCTTTTGATTTTATTAAAATATTCAGGTAAAAATATTAAAATGCCTTCGCCAAACTTCATGCCTGCATATCGTGAAAACATTAAGCTGCTCTCTGCTCCCGGGAATGCATGAGTAGAGTATGTGTTTGAAAGCGTCATTCCAGTCTTAACTTTTAGGTATTCTTAAATGGGTAGGCTGGAGAAGTGACATTTAGCATTGAGTGAACGTTAGATAAAGATATGTCTTGATAAAAAAATAGTTAAAAACAATCTTTAGTGTTTCCTGTCGGGGTTCACCCATTAAAGAATGGTCTTGTAAAAAACTCATTAAGAGTGTCGGCGCCCAGAGGTGCTACCTTGCCCACAGTTTTGTCATCTGCTGTCACCAGGCGACACGCCCAGCGTTTAGCTGCACGTCAGATGTGGCCACGGGGCCACAGGGCATCTCTGCAGATGGATGTTCTTATGCAGATTAATGAGGATGGGGACCGCTGCAGAACTATAAGCCCCCCCAGGGGCTGACGGAAGCCTGGGAACACCCGAGACACCAGAGTCGCTGCTGCCCTGGGTGGAAGGATACCTGCCCTGGAAGATGGGAAACGCAATAAGGAGAAAGTACCAAGGTACGTGACGCTGTGAAAACGGAGATGTTTTAATTAAATTAACAATTAAAATCATTTTAATTATGTGAATTATTTGAACTCATGTTAGTTCTTTTTAGGAAATTAATACTTAAAGCAAGTTTGTTTTCTGAATTGTTTGAATTAATTGAGTCAGCACAAGAGTTAGCATTGATATCTGACCCTCTTCCAGGGTTGGGGCAGAGGAGATGGGGACAGAGGAGACGGGTCTCCCACCGGCTTTCCCCTGGAGCTCGGCCAGAATTTCCCATTGAGGAGCCCTCAGCTCCGTGAGAGCCAGGAGCTCTTGCAGAGAAGCCGCTGTCGGCATGCCACCCGCTTTCATGGCCCTGCTTTGCCATCCCTGTGCTCCAAGGGCCGGACCCTGCTGCTGCCTGTGCCAGACGGGTCTCACGGATATGCTAGCTAGGGGGTATTCATAGCGAGGCCTGGGTATCGCTGTCCAGATTCCATGGCTACAGGTTTCATTCTCTCGCTGTTTGTCCCCCTAGCAAGACTCATGAGGTTCCTTGAGGACAAGACCCCCTCCTGCCACCTGGTCTGTTTCCTGAACATTCTCTGCACTAGCACAGCTCCGGGATGCAGCACTGGTGAATCAGGGTGTCTGCCATAGTGTGGCGGGTCGCACTGCTGGGCACCATGATGGATGTTAGCCGCTGTGCTTCACTTTGGGGACACGTTTAAGTACAAAAGTAATTTTAAAATTTCACCATTACTTCAAGACAGCTGAGAGCCTATTAGCACAGAATCCCTGGTCTGAATGAAATCAAAGAGTTCTTATTAATTATTCATGATGCCATGAATATGTAGCCTTATTTTTTATAATTACCAGTCTGTATAATTAATCTTTCATTTAGTTAAAGTACTTAACAGTAAGTAGAGCTATAACTGCAACTGTTTTTAAAAGTATAGGGAAGAATGTTTAAATGTTTACTTAGAACCCCTTTTTTTAGCTTCATAGAGAATTTTTTTTACTTGTCAACGAGGATCTTTAATTATTTAAACCAAAAGAGAAAAACAGACCAGAAAAGAAAAACAACTAGTTAAGCTCGGAACCGCGAAGGTGGCATCGTTCCGTTAGTCTCGGGTTTTTCTTCCTGGGTTTGTGGCATGGTCAGAGTCCTTGTCTTTGATTTCCTAACACAAGTTGTTAAAGTTGGAAGTGAGTGTGAAATTGAGTTGGTCCAGCTTTATTCTTTCACGGATGAGAAGTGAATTATCTTCAGCAAGGTGGGTGCAGGCGTGGTCCCCGGGGGTCACTGTGGTGAATAGGCCACCCTGTGAGGAGCCAAGTTCGTCATCACTGGGACAGAGCCCAGGATACTTCCCCAGCTGGCCAGCCTCTTCCTAGAACCCCACACATTGCAAAGGATGGAGTCCAGATCTATACCATAAAGAAACGAGGGTGGTTACAGAAAGCACCACGATCTCAGCTGAGTGGCTCTGAGCACCCCAACGTTGGGGCACCTCAGCATCCTGTGTGGCTCAGGCTGTGCCCAGCAGGGAGGCTGGCCCGATCGAGCTGCGGTCTCCACCCTGAGAGTGAGGGCTCCTTCCCCCAGCACAGGTTAAAGCACCGTGTGTCCACCTGTGCAGTGGCTGGTCCCAGTGTGCCCTGGAGGGCAGAAACCTTGGGTCCTGCCACTAGTCCGGGGTGTCTGCTTCCCTTTCCTGCAGCTCCTGTGTCTGTGTGTCCAGGGGGCTCCGATCCCTGCCTCAGGACCATGCGTGAGGTTTTAAGTTCGCCCGCTTTGGAGCTGGCCCGGATCTTGGTTCTGTGGATCCTCGCTGTGTGGCTCTGGAGCAGTTCTGTCCTCAGGAGACGGATCCTCACAGCCGCCTCTTGGGGCCATGAGGAGAATTAATAGGATGACCCCCGGGTAGCTGCTCAAAGCCCTGTGCGGGGCCAGCCCTGTGTCTCCACCAGTTCCTTCCCTCTGTGCTCCCCCCACTGTCACATCACCAGCCTTTATTTCCTTTTCCTTGGACCCAGGCAGCGAGTGCCCCGCTGGCCTTGGTAGCCCCTTCTCTAGTCTGTCCTCAAATCACTTCCTGACGGACAGCCCTGACTAGCCATTGGCGTGACCAAAACCCCACAAAATAGAACCCAACTTCCTATTAAGCTGTGCAGAGCTGTCCCAGCCCCACTTCCCACAGGCTGGCCTCATTCGCTATGGGATCCGTGATTCTCACCTGGGGCTGGGGGTGCCCCTGGCATCTGGTGGGGAGTGTCAGGGATGTCCCTCCAGGCCCAGTACAGTCCCCCAGCCGGTGGCCAGCAGACAGCAGCACCCAACCTGATGTCCCTGTGGCTTCTGGTTCCCTGAGGCCCGTTGTGCTTTGCTGCCTCTGCATCCTCTCAGACGGGTGCCCTCTCTCCACCTTCACTGGTTAGCTGTGTTCCATCCATTAGAGCTCAAAGCACTGCCTCCCGGCAACTCAGCCCCTTCTCCTGGCCTGCCGTCTGCCTGCATCCCACGGTCTGTACCATGTCCTCGCGGGCCCATCAGAGCGAGGCTCCCAGGGAAGGAGAGGTTCCTGTTTGTGTCTCTGTCCCACCTTCTCTGGACCTGGCACCGTGCCCTTTGCCGACAGAGGTCTTGGGTTGATTGTCAGCAAAGCAGACAATCTATATGGCTCTAAATGGCTGTGAACATGCTTGATTAGGTTATTTTAAAAATAATTGGATATGTAAACATTTGAGTGTGACACAGGTGGATTTTTGGGCTAACGGTCTTGTTCTTCAGGGAGTAACCACAGGCCCATCCACGAGGACCATTTCCAGCTGATTTATGGAACACTGTTCTACCTGGCTAATTTTCAACGTTATCTCAGCCTGAGAGGTAGGTCAGCATGTGACGAAGATCACTGGTTTGAATCCTAATCTGCTCCTTAGGAGCTGCACCTTCCATGCCTTCGTTTCTTCCTTGGTTAGGTAGGGAAGGTATGAGCTACCTCAGAGTCGTGAGTGAGGCCTGCATCGAGTGACTGCATTAAAGTGACAAGAACTGCACCCGGAGTGTTGATATTTAAAGTCCTTTAAACATCACGATGCTGCATTTTGGTACCCAGGTAAAACAGCAAAGTTATTACAGATGCAGACGCAGACCCTTGGCGAGGTGGGTGACTGACGGCAGGAGGTGGATCACCGACCCTGTAACCAGGGCGTGGTCTGTTCGAGGCTCAACGAAGTGCACGTCATTGCGTGTACCACGGAGGTCCCTCTCGTGACGTCCTGGAAGGGTCCATGTGGCTAAGCCGTGTGGTCTGTTCATGACGTCCAGCAGGAGCAGAGCTTTCGGGTGCAGCCTTGCTCTTGTGTGCATAGCCCTCAACGGTCTCAAAAGTCTGAGGCTTAAAGCAGGCTTGGGATTTCCTTACACCTCCTGGACATCTAGTTTGCCTGGCAAACATGTTTTTCTTGGGTGTAAAGGTGAAAGAGTGGGTGATTCTGGTGATAGTGTACTAATTACTGCACTTCTGGGTCAGTGGCGCTTGGTTGAAGACACTATCTGCCCTGGGTGGACATCTCTGGGGTGATGAGAACCGGTGGCTGGATGTCGCGGAGTTGCCAAGAAGATGCCATTTTTTTCCTTTTTCCTCAGTAACAACACCTTATTTTGTTTAGGGAAGCAGCACACCCAGTTGAAAATCCAATTCTCTTGCATGGCGGAGCGGCTGGTGACACAGGTCCAGATGCTGGGATGCCGATGGGGGGTCCTGGAGAGGGAGGTGTCAGGAGGCTTTCCCGACCCTCAGCAGCCCTGAGCCCTTGTCCAGCCTTCTTGCCTGGAGCAGGACGCCTGGAGGGAAAGCAGCTTCGGGGGCCCGAGGGCCCGAAGGCAGAGTCCTGGCGTGTGAGGCAGGCCTGGGCCAGGCTCCTCGGAGGATGTCACAGAGCTGCTGCCCATGCGGGGACCACCCACCTCTGAGCCCCATGCAGATTTTCCTCAGTAGCCGAGTGAAATCCTGGTATGGCGAGTGAGGCAGTCAGAGGCACCTTTTGTGGAAGGAGGACAAAGCTGGAGGGAAAGAGGTTTTCCTAAAAGGCACAAGGCGCTGATTCTGCGTTAGGGATAATTCCTAGGAGTGTGGTTGCTGGTGGGTGGAAAACTGTAGCCAGAGAATAAGTGGGAATGGCCCTTGCTGGTATTTAACTGATTCGTTCCCGAATGGTCCGAGCAGTTCCAGTGAAAAGAACATTTCAAACACAGAATTTTTCATCCTGCCTGACAATCAGCGTGACCGTGTGCTGTTCCATCCTTCCTGGGTAACAGTGAGAGGGTCTCAGGCCCTTCCGGCCCTGTGCTGGCAATTCCCCAGGGTGTGTGCCCCATCCCGAATAGGCTGGAATGCCTCCGGGTGCAGCTGAGCCTCTTGAAAAGGGAAGAGACATGTGATGTGTTCTGGCTGAACAGGAAAATGAGGGAGGACAGGGAGAGGGGCCTGGAGGTGATGAGGATGGTGAGCAACACTGGGGACAGGGGCATGGACGGTAACGCCGGGGACAGGGGCATGGAGGGTAACGCCGGGGACAGGGGATGTAGGGTAACACCACTTCTCCAGGTGCCTTTGCGGGATGCTGCCGCCTCTCGCACCCCAGAGTGAAGTCAACAGGATTCTGTGCCCAGAAGCCCCAGAGCCTGGCAGCTGGGATTGGCCCAGTACGAACCACCGTTCACTGGCTCTGCCCCCTGAGACAGGCTCCCTGGTGTTTCCACCCTGGTTTCCCATCTGGACAGTGGGACCCTGAGTGTCCCTGTCACAGCTGCGCCCAGAGCCCTGGACTCCAGCGTGTCGTCGGCACTTGTTAGCGTTTCTTTTATTGTGGTCCGTGGATGAAGTGGCTCTCTCTTTGTGTGTTCACAGCCCTCCTGCTCCCTTTACCTTCTGGGAACACTTTTTACATAGCTTCGTATGTGGGGAGGACTCGAGTGATTAATCGAATGTTTCATCAGGTGCAGTTCTTCTGGTTCCCAGTTTTGACACAACATTTGGTGACATTTCCAGGGACTCCTGTGGTCAGCCTCACGGTTTCACTCTGTCACTTTCTAATGCAGTACTCTTTGGGAGTCTTTTCAATGAAGCGCCATCATTTAAAAATATGTTTTATAATATGCAGTTTCAGGTTAATTCTTCACCTTTGTGTCTCAGGCAGTGGCTCCCCACCTGTGAGTGGTCAGAAAGGTTCACGCAGTTTTCCAGGGCGGCCTTTGCATTTACTGGAACTATTAAGAGCTCGTTCCTGCTTCGGCGGCGATTGACATGCAGTGCGCATGAGGCCGTGCGTGGCTTAGTGTCTTCTCTAGGCTTACAGGTAAGTTTTTGTTCTTCCCCAAGCCTGCTCCGCTGTGCGGAGTGTTCACTGCGGGCGACGGTCACGCTGTCTGGCACAGGCCACCGAGGCCACAGGGCAGGTTCCACGTAGCGGAGCCTACAGAATGGCAGAGCCCGGCCTCCTCGCCGCCCTTCATGGGGAGCAGAAAGCAAAAGCCTGTGATCAGAGCTGTGCTAGCCCAGAAAGCCTCTGAACAGGTTGAATTGAGGAATCGGCTCCTACCAACTGCCCATGTTTAGGATGTGTTTGAGTTTTTGTGATTTTTCCTGCACTGAAGCTACTGGGCTGGCTCTGAGTCACCGTCATGGGACTTCACATTGCCCCGACGGGAAGCAGCGGGGGAGGAGGGCTGCACAGAGGCTTGCGGCCCTGATAATGAAGGGTTTGTTGCCTCTTGGGACAGCGAGTTCAAACTCTTTGTAATTGTCAGCGTAAATAGTGACCCGCTGAGGACAGGGCTGTAATTCAGGGTGGCATGGTTGATTGTCATCGTTGATATCAGGTACCTGCCTCTAAAATGACGGTACCTGTAGTGTGGCTCCAGGAGGACAGCGCCTGCCAAACATACATGCTCCTGGGCCCCTGCAGACAAGGTCGTGCTGCCAGCCAGGCCTGCAGTTGTGGGTCAGAGGGTTCTACAGGGCACCGAGTGCCTCCGCCGTTTGCTTGTGGGGCCCAGCCTTCCGTCCCTCCCGGTCCCCAGTGCGGCTTCTCCCAGGATTCTCCCAGCCCCGTGCACACCTCCGTCTTCACAGCTTCCGTAGTTTTCTCGTGGGCGCCCCAGGTGGGCGCCTGGGCAGGGTTCGTGTGTCAGTCGAGTCCCTGGCTCCTGGCTCAGCAGGTCCCTTCATGAGTCAGCCAGCAGTGTGCCTGCATGTTCAGGATACTTGTCAGGGGCCTTCCTCAGGTCAGAGCAAGACCGACGCTCACCTCATCCTTGGGAGTTTGGAGCCCGCCCTGGAGAGACTCCAGCCACGTCCAAAGGGGCCATCCGGGTCCCGCAGGCTGGTGGGAGTGACTTCTGAGCCACTCGAGACCACACTTTGTGTTTCTACACCCCACAAAGCCACTTAAAGTGCCATGTTCTGGTGCCGTGTGCCTCTCGAGTGTGGCACACAAGCCTGGACGGGGATCTGAACGGGCGGTGCCTTCCTCAGTCTATGCTTGAGTTTTGGGGCAAGTGGAGCACTCCTGGCTGTGATTTTCACCACTGTCTGGAGAATCACAAGACGGTCTCACCTGCAGCCTGAGGGACACATCGGCAGCCACTGAGGAGCCGGCAGGTCCGGCCTTGGTCCCACTCAGTCCTTCTCGACTTTGGTGACAGAGGAGACAGTAAAGCTTCAGCTGGGAGTCCCAGGCCTTCTCTGCTTGGGGTCCTGGGACTGAGATAGCACAGATTCTGCCATCCACGTGCTGGGGGCCCCGCTGTGCGGCTCCCTTCTCTGGTCAGGGGCCGTGCCCTTGGGCTGGGCAGCTCGGGGTCCTCGCACTCAGGGGCTCAGGGCGGGTCCTGGATGCAGAGAGAAGGAGAAGGGCGGTGGTTTGAGCCCAACTGTGTTGGCTTCATCTTCTGCCTCTTGTCCCTAAATACATTTGCAAAGTTTTCCAGATGAAAACTCAGAAGGGATTTTTAATGACTGGAATCTGTGAATTCCATGGAAGCCAAGTCTGTCCACCTCTTTCACCCCCCTCACTTCTCCCCGTTGGGGCTGATGTTGGCAGCGTTCATAGGGGCAGGGACCCAAGGGGTGGTGGCCAGCCCTCAGCCCTGCGTCCCTCCCCTCCTCCCCTCAGCGCCACAGCATTTCGGTGTCATCCCCTTCCCTGCACGCATCCTCATGAAAACGAAGTGCGGCTGGAGGTAGATGCCTGCGCCCACTCCCATGACCTTCCCGGCCAGCCCGGCTGCAGTGGCCCCTGGGCAGGCATCTGTCTGGTGCTGCCTCCATGCCCCTCCCATCACCTGACACTCGTGCTCCTGAATCTTCACGCGTGTGCTCCGTGCAGCCACCTCACGGGATCCCTGGGGACTGAGACAGTGTCTCACGCCGGTCAGAATGCTCTTCTCTGTCCACTGAATAGTCCAACACAGAATCATTCCTCTGTGATTATTTATGCTTTGTTATGTAGAACTGGAATAAAGAAAAAGTGAATTTAGACATTACAGCCTTCAGGTTGAAGCTAGGTAATTGCATTAGGGAATGAAATGAGAGCTTTTGAGCTTCTCGAGTTCTATTTCCACATCTTCGTATCCCCATCACCCTATACCCAGTGTCTAACACAGCTCTTGGTCTAGGAGTTTCTTGATAAATGCTCATTGAATTGAACTGGCCTGAGCTTAACATTCCTACCCAGACTTAGAAGCCAGTCCCTGAGCAAATTGCATTTAGAACGTGAGTTTGACGTTACTGTGGTAAGGGGTATCCTACACATCATAATTCCTAGTCAATATCGGGTATTTAGTTAAAATAGAGGCAAGTATGGAGAGGCATTGGCCCATCTGGCGAAAGGGCAAGGCACGGTGCTTTAGGTCCAGGTCCCCAATATCAACTATGGAAATAAAAAGTTGTCAACTCCAATTGCAGCCCTGTCCTCAGCGGGTCATTGTTTATGCTAACAATTATAAACAGCGTGAACTTGCTGTCCTGAGAGGCAACACACCCTCCATTCTCTCTGCAGTGCAGCTGCCTTGGTGGATGGAACATGCCCCTCCTCCCTCCCTCCACCCTCCTCTCTCCTTCCCTCCCTCATCCTCTCTCCCGTCCTCCCCCCTCCTCGCTTCTTCCCTCCCTCCTCCTCTCTCCCTCCCTCCCCCCTCTCCTCTCCCTCCCTCCCCCCCTCCTCTCCCTCTCTCCTCTCCTCTCCCTCCCTCCTGCCTCCTCTCTCCCTCCCTCGCCCTCCTCTCTCCCTCTCTCTCCCCTCCTCTCTCCCTCCTTCCCCCCTCCTTATTCCTGTTTTCTCTCACCTTTCTCTCCCTACCTTCTCTCCTGGGGTGAAGGGCAGGAGAGAAGAGACCTCCGGAATCTTGTGCTTCATCCAAGCAGCTTGGGGGCAGCATCAACAGCTGCAATTTGGCTGCCCCAGCAGGTGCCTCAGGGCAGCCTTTCTAATGGGAGTCCTGGAATCATGTCTTTCCTTAATGTGTCCTAAAGGCTGGAGGACATGAAGTGAAACAATGCTCCATGCTCAGTCCTGTGATTTTGTGTATTTATTGGACTTACTTTGAAATTAAACTAAATGATACCCAAGGTACAGCATGAGAAAAAAGAAAAAACAGGCTATGGTGTTCGAAAAACAAACAAAACCATTTGGTTTGTTGGTTTGTTCTTAGACCTTCACAGGCTCCTAGGTCACACGTTTCAGTTTCTCAGCGAGTGACATTCTCTGCGGAAGCCGTGTCAGCCTCTTGTTTGTTGATGTCAGCCACAGCAGAAAGAAGCACTCCGTAGGCCCCGTGCTCAGCACCTTGGCGTGAGCTCTTACAATCTTCTATTCATGCTCATCACAGCTCTGTGCAGTGGGCGTCCTCCTGATCCCGGTGGGAGGATGGAGGATGGAGGCGGAACGGTGAGTGACAGCAGGATCACATGAGGGGTCTCTCCCGAGGTAGAGAGGGGAACCGACCCAGAACCTCAGTGCCCATTACGTCCTTCCTACTCCTCCTCTGCCTCTCTGTGACTGACTCAGGCTGCAGGGACAGACGTGAGTATGTGCAGAGTGTGTGTGCACCCCTGGGGGTGTGTGCTCATATTGGCAGGGAGGGATGTGAGTGTGTACAGAGCGTGTGTGCACACCTGGGCATGTGTGCTGGCATTGGCAGGGACAGATGTGTACAGAGTGTGTGTGCACACCTCGGGGGTGCGTGCTGTTGGCATGGACAGACGTGAGCGTGTACAGAGGAAGTGTACACACCTGGGGGTGTGTGCTGGTGTTAGCATAGACAGACATTAGCGTGTACAGGGCATGTGTACACACCTGGGGGTGTGTGCTTATGTTGTTTTGTAATCGGCAAATACGTGGCCCGATGCTTCTGGCGGCCCTGCGCCCGTGCTGACTCCGTCAGTGGCTCTCGGGTTGGGGTCTCCATCTCCCCAGACAGCTCTCGAGTGGCTTGAGGTTTCAGATTCTTCCTCTCCGGTTACTTGGGCCTCCTCAGACCAAACATCAGAACCAGCCAACTGCAAACTACAAGAACATTCAAATGCATCTTCAGTAGAGAAAACAAAAGCACTTGGAATAATTTTCCAACATGACCCCGTGGTTAAGCCATTAGATACTCCAGCCAACAGATTGAGTCACTTTAAAATTCACACCAATTAAAATGGTTGTGACAGTTGCAGAGCTTTACCGCTAAACCTTGAAATAATTGAAGAGTTCTGCTCCACTTGCTTACAAACTGGGGTTGGGGATAACTTTCAGTCCAAAGTAGCAACCTTCTAAATCCAGCTTAGATGCGAGGCTCCCACTCACACAGGAAGAGACAGAGGCCCTTGATTATTCTCCTGTTTCAGATACTTTGTCATTTTTTTTGTATCCTGATCATCACTTCTGCTTTTCTAATTCAAACTAAAGGGAGTTTAGTTCTGTTTTGGAGAAGCTGTGGTTAGCGGTTTCTTTTTCATGGTTTGCTTAATCTCTTAAGTCTGGCACTTACATTTACCCAAATGGACTTTTCTTTAGTAAGACGGTGCCGTAGCCCAGGGCTTTTCCCTCCATATCTGCTCCCCAGGAGGCCCCCTAGGAATGGGCGCTAGAGATCCAGCCCCTCTCCGTGTGCCATTTTCTTTGAGTCCAATGTAGGTTTGGCTGAGAGAAGAAAAGAGGTCCGGGTTAGGTGCCTTTGACTGCTTGCTTGTGAAATGTTTAATGATAAGGCGACTTCCAAACTAATTTTACACATTAATAGTTGTAGCTTAAAGTATCACTGCAGTCATAAGAACAAGAAACACTCCCATAAAGTAGATAGGCAGAAAAAAGCCATAAAAGTTTAATAAAGTGCAAATAAAATGGTGTTGTAAGAATGTACAGTGGGAAATGTTCTCAGTCCAGCCGGATCGGCTGTGGCATCCTCCTGTAAATACATTCAGCCACGTGTGGCCCAGATAGCAATCAGTACTGTGAATTGTGATCCAGAATGTTCTTGGGGGCCGATACCTGGACTGTGCCAGCAGCTGAGTGTGATTGGACGTCACGGGGGCGATGTGCTTAGCGTGGCCAGCTGGGCCGAGGGGTGGCCACCCGTGCACTAGCCACGTGCAGCCGTTATTCTTGTGATGGAGTTGCACGGGGCGCAGCCTGTCCACCTGGGCTACTTAAAGTACCGGGAACCCAACCTCTGGTGGGTGCCTCCCGACATGGGAGCTATCTTTTTTATCCAGGGCCCTCTGGCGCTGCAGACCCTGAGTCCATGGGGAGGCAAAGGAGGGCTGTGCTGGGCCATGGAGGTCCCCGAGCAGGTGGTCACTCATTACTTGTGGAGTGGTCCATGGCCTGTGAGTTTATTCCCGGGGTCTGTGTGAGCGAGGTTAACCAGTTCACAGCTGGGCACTTACCCCTTACACAGGTGATACTAGTTAAGGTGGAATCTATATTAGCTCACACGGGAGTGTGTGAGGAGCTGGGAGGGTGGTGAGGTTTGGCCTTAGCACTGGAACCTGGGCTCCTGACGTTCTGCGTCTTCCTGTTGAGGGGCCATCAGGGCCGCTGTGGGTCCTGAAGACAGTAGGTGCCATATGGACCAGGGGATGCGGAAGCCTCTAGAGGCTGCGGGAGGCAAGGAGACAGTCGCTTCCCCAGAGCCAGCCCTGCCGACACCTTGACGTTAGCTGGTGGGACCTGTTTTGGACTCCAGCTTTCAGAAGTGGGAGAAAATAAGTCAGTGTTTAGGGTGCTAAATTTGGGGTGATTTAGTGGAGAAATAGAAAACCAGCCCACGAAGGTGCACGCATTGAAATGTGCTGTGTCCAGGTGTTCACAGTGGCGTGAGGGGGATGGCATCAGGGTTCTGGGAACTGTGCAGTTTTACTGAAGGAAGGGGGATCGCCATGCCTTTCCTCATGTAACTGAAGGTATGTATGCCTGCCACACTGCCCAGGAGACAGGGACTAGAATTCTGACTTTATTTCTTATGGGAACCAAGGTCAGAACACGGTGAGGGCTGAAACGAGCTTCCTACAGCCTGAACTGGACAGAGGAATCGCAAGTAGTTTGTGTTTTTCTACACAGATCTGTCCTTTCAGGTTTTGTTAAGTTCTGGAAAAAGGGAGAAGCCAGGCACACCTCGGCGACGGACAGTGTTTCTGGAGGTGGTGTGGCTTCAGCCTGAATGTGGCTGTGTGACTGGGAGGCTTAGAAACTGCCCTCCAAGAGCACTCATCTGTTCCTTATTGCACTAATACCTCATTTACAGAAATCCACAGAAATCACAGAGCTGTGCGGGAGGCCTCTGGTCTGGATGGGTTTGTGTGGACTGAGGTCACAGGGTGTTGTCCCAAGTGCTTATCCTGATCTGGCAGAGGCTCTGTTCCTGAATGATGATGCCACAATTTCAGAGCCTATATCTGAGTGATAGTCTTTTAACTTTGTTGCATAAAAGCAAACAAAGTGTGTCTTGAGAGTCTAAAAATCCGTTTAGTAGCATGGCTGTTAACTCATACATGGGGCATTGAGATGGAGTGAAAACCATCCCCTGGCGTGGACGCTGTGTGGTATTTTGTGTGGTGGCCTGCTTGTGCTTTGAGCTCCATCTGCAGTGTGAACAACAGCTGTGCATTTGAGAAATGTGGGCAGGTCAGCTTGCTCCTCCAGGGGCCTGCAGGCGTCCAGGCAAGGGGCCTGGGATGAGGCCACGTCAGTGGGAAGGAGCTTGGTTGTGTCAGCAGATATGTCTGCCTCTACAGGCCCGCAAGCCCGCCAGAACCCAGTTTTCCTTTGGTCATCTAATGCCAGAAAACCCGTTTCTTAGAGATTCTCGTAATTTATGTTAATGAAACATTTGACCATACATAAGATGTTATAAATGCATGAGGCTTTACAACTTGGCAGATGTATAACTCGCATGTTATGATTGAATCAAACTGTTGAAGATATTTGTTTCACTTGAAGATTTTTAGCATTTTATGTGCAAATCAAATGCCAGTAGCATTTTGAAGGAGTATTTTGGAATCGTAAATACAGTGGGACAGTGCTGGGTCTCTGGGATGCTGGTGAGGTGTACGTGACCTCAAGCTCTTGGAGCTTACAAATAAGATTCCTAAATTGTCACACCTGCAGTGCTGGAAGTCAAAGTGGATTTCTGTAAAGGAGGTATTAGTGCAATAAGGAACAGATGAGTGCCCTTGGAGGGCGGTTTCTGAGCCTCCCAGACACCCCTGGAGGAAGCGGGAGAGGGAGGCAGTTACCCACCAGAATCTGGATGGTGGAGCTGGGTTTGCTGGTGGCCCTGCGTGGCAGGTAATTACGTGCAATAAGGAACAGGTGAGTGCCCTTGAGGGCGGTTTCTCGCTCTGCTTCAGAACTGCAAGTGGAAGACGCCCCAAAGTGGGGGTGGGGGGTGTGGTTGGTTATCCAATGGGGCCGGATTTGCTGTTGGCCGCTGTGTGGCAGGTCACTCCGGGGAGCGATGGGAGGTGAGTGGAGTGGGAATAGAGGATGCACCCTCCACAGCTACTGCTGGGAGTTGGCTCTGGTAGCAGAGGGGGCATAGAGGGATTCCCATGAGGGGCAACACGGCCGGGGTCCCACGTGTGCTGGACGCCGAGGTGTGGATATATGTGATCTCAGTCTCCACAGCCGTCCTGGGAAGTGGGTTCAGTCACCTTCCTTTCTCACATTTGAGAAATCTCAGGGGCTTACATCACAGCTGGGTGGGTTGGAACTAATGTCTCAGGCAGGACGTTGGCCCGAGAGCCCAGATCTTAACCCCCCCTGCTCTTTTCAGTTCACCAAGCTTGTAGAGAGGGGTGTGTGGTGGTGGGGGGTGGTTGAGAAACCAACACAGTAGAATGGGGGAAGGAAATAAACCAGGCAGGAGACACAGGCAGTGCTTGGGAGGTCAGTGTGGGGTGTGGGTGGCACCTCTGGGCCTGTGAACCCCGTTCTGTGCTCTCGGCTTGCCCAACCTTGGCCCTCAGCCATATGCTGTGCACTTCAGGTGAAATCTCAGTCCCTTGTGTGGTGCGGACATCTTTTCTCCCTGGCTTTGCCTCTCCTTAAATCACGGAGTCTCAGTGGGGATGGCGGGGTGGTTGGTGGTCCATGGAATTTGCCCTCCACTTCCCCATCCTTGTCCTGTCCTGTCTGGCCTGTTACCTGAATCTGTGTCTCTTCAGAGCCTGCAAATGAGTGGAGGCCACGGCAGCCTCTTGCTGACTGGCCTCTCAACATTTTTATTCATCAGAATCGTGTTAAATGCTGATTCCTAGGCACCCCATTAGACTCTCTACGCCTGCCTGGCATGGGTACTTTGGGGAAGGTACAGAGGGTTGCTGGACTGTTCCAGGAGGGAATTTGTAGAATGTCCACTGTGGTCTTTCCAGCACTCTAATTTCCACGCACACATGGCATTAAACCTGGAAAACCTCTGGGTGCTGTGCTGGTGAGGAAGCCCCGGCTGGACGAGGGGCTGCTGGGGCTCGGACTTGATTCCTGGGCTGGGGGCTGTGGGCTTATTCTCTTCAGTGGGTCTGCTGATGAGATGCCCTGGGAAGTCCTGTTGTGCACTTGGGGAAGGTGCAGAGACAGGCTCAGGAAATACAGACCATGGATTTAAAAATTCCTACTGGAATATCTTTTATGAGCAAAGGAATTTGCATCTAACTGTAGACAATCATTGCTTGAATAATTGATTTGTTTACCAAATTGGTCCTATGAACAGATTAAAGTTTTCATTCATGCCTTGTCTATAACATAAATAGGAGCTATTATCGCAACCTAAATTAGCTTTAAATTTTGTATCAGATTGCAGTCCAGATTACAAACGGCTGCTTGATAATGTAATTGATAAAACGGAGGAATTTAGTGCTTGGAACCCAGAGTGAAGGGAACAGAATTGCTTTGGTTTCTCAAAAGCGTGTGACTGAGGGGTGACCTGGGGTGAAGAGAAGTGGCTGGAGTCATTACACTCGAGGAGATGATCTGCCCCAACCTTTCTCAGCTGTCTTCTGGATAAAACAAAAGGGCGATAAACAGAAATATTCAGCACTGAGTTCATCTATGCCCTGAGCTTTTCATATGGTCATTAATGTGACCGGGCTGTATCTGTGAAGCCTCCATACAGGCACAAAGGAATTAGGCTAGAGTAAGGCAGCCGGCGACCTCTGGCATCTGTGCCACGTGTCATTTCCTGAAGCCCTTTTGGGTGAAATGACAGTCGCAATGTCTGTTGTTCAGAGGAGTGTAATCTCACGTATGAGATACAGATATTAAACGATGGAGATTTTAAACACCAAAGCCAGGAAGCTTGGTGGGAGTGGCTGTCTTCCAAGTGGTTTTCTGTGCTGCCATGGACGAGGCTTGGATGTGTCATCTGTTGGTGAGATCCACTGGTGAAGGGGCTAAGCAAACCCTGGAGGGAGGGGGGTGAAGCTACATCTCTTCTGGCATCCCTAGTAAGTACATTTTGTAAAACCTGTGAATTTGACCCTACCCCTGAGTGTTGAAGTCTGGTGCAGTGTCTTGAGCCCTCTTCTGCATTGAGGGTGAATGACTGTAAATAACCGATTCCTCAGTGATGAAAGTTCAAATTTAGCTTCCCCATGGAAGCCAGACCTCAGTCACCTATGTCTCCATTAACACTGCGGCCCCTACACAGGTGGCTGCAAGTTTCCAGGCCCTCCTTGGAGACACAGCCGTGTGGTGCTTGATGATTTGATAACATCAGCCACCTTCTAATGACGGTACAAATGATTCCTACAAGGAAATGGATCTGGTTTCTTCCCTGATCGTTGGAAGAAGCAGTCCGCCTAGGGACTGCACCGTCCTCTGCACTTTCACAGCGAAGCCTGTGTCTGTCTCCGAGGAATGTCATGTGTGTCGTGGGAATCGTGGGAATTGCCTCAATTCTTTCTGCTTTTGAAGGCTTGGGCAGCTCTGCCTGTTTCACCCGGGACGAGCAGCGGGTGATCTCTGGCTGCTGTGGGACTAGGGCTTGGGGTGCATCATCACATCCAGTGACCTGTCCAGGTGGGCATCATTGTCTTTTGCCTGTTGGCTGAGGCAGCTGTGATGTCATGGGGGTCATGCTTGTGTCAGGGCCAACCCAGCTCTTCCCATGCACACCTCTCCTGGAGTGCCTTTCCTTATGATGACTTGTTGAATTAGGGTGGAGAATGCGGAGAGGCTCTGGGCCTCTCCTTCCCATTCTTACTCCCTGGAGCTGTGGTGCCCGACAACGGAGCCCATAGCCAGAGGCTCCTTTAAATTTAATTAGAATAAAGATTTGATAACATAGCCAAACACATTTGAAAAGAACTTCACAGATTAAATTCCGGATTCAGCCCTTCAGGCCCAGTGGTCACGTTTCGGGGCTCAGCAGCTGTAGGTGGCTGTTGTCTTTCTGTGTTGGCTCAGCAGATTGGGACGTTTCCGGTTCAGCAGGCAGTTCTCTTGCATGGCTCTGACTGTGGTGAAGGCACCTTGGCTGGAGAGCCTCGTGGGGATCCTTTAGGCCTCTGGCTGCAGCCAGGCTGCACGGTTCCTGTGTCCTGCGTCCTCTGCAGGCCCAGAACTATCCCGTCACAGAGTCAATACTGCTAGACTTGGGTACTGTGTGCAGACAGCAGAGGGGCACGTCTGGGTCTTGCAGGGGCTGGGGTAACTGGCCTCCTTGGCCAGGCTCCCATCTCCGAGTCTTCAGGGGAAATGCATCTACCATCCACACCGTGCACCAGAGGAAAACTGCCGGCTTCTCTGTGGATGGTGAATTGAGATCATGCAGAGTGACTAGGCTTGGGCTCCTGACCAGCGTGAAACCTGATGATACCTTTCGGTGGAACCTGATATGCCTCCGTGTGTACATGCAAAGAATGCAGCGTTGTCAGCTTGAATCCTGATGTGCTCCCGTTTTGAGGTGGAAGGTTCTGGGAGTATTGGCCGTTGGTGATTGTCCTGCCATGGAGGACTTTGAATGCAGGCACTGGTTTAGGATAACCCTGGTCTCTTGGTCCTGTATGTGGGCATCCCTGAATATCCCGGGCTGGAGGAAGACAGGGCAGATGGGAGGGTGACAAGAGGTCAGGTATTTCCAGCTGTGGGGAGTGATGCCATCAGAGGACCGAGATCAGGATGGTGGTGGCCAGGGATGAAAGTAGTGGTGTGTCGAAATGCCATGTTTCCTGGGCATGGGGAGGACCTGGGCAACAGTTCTTCCATTCTTAGGAATCTGTGCCATTGTAATTGGGTAGCAAATTCTGTAATTGCTCTAATTACTTACTGTTAAGTCCCCATCCCATTTACCATGAATTAGCAACAGTAATAACAGTTTGCCTGGTCAAACCTTGCCAAGAAAAACCAATGGAACTAATTTTAGTTGCCTTGAGTTCCCTCCAAATCGGCTTCTTTGGTGGCTTGTGACCCCACAGCTGCTGCAGTTCCTCCTGGGCCTGGCAGCCACATTCCAGACATTCACATCTCAGCTCAGATGCAGGCGTACACATTATTTATAGAAAATCGCACTGTGCTGTGATTGGCTTGAGCTGACATTTTCTAGGTGGGAGGCGAAGGCCGAGGACCTGTGAGGGACTGTCCGAGTGTCCTCTCATTGGCTTGGAGCAGGTGCACATCTGTTCTTCAAAAGTTCTAATGGGATGAAATTAGAAATATGAATTTTTAAAATTCACGTGTTATGAACTCTGTTCAGTGATTTCCTCTGAAATGAGAGACTATTTGCAGACGAGGCATTCAGCCTGCAGCTCTCCTTAGAACTGTCCTAGACCTCGATGCCATCCTATGGCCTCTTCCTGGGTGTGGGGTGCTCTGCTTGAAGCAAAACCAAAGGAAAGAACGTAGTCAGTGTGCATCACTACTGCAGCCAACTCAACGCGCACACCCACTGGGGAGGGGGAGCCGGATCACTTAACATTTTAAATGCATTTAACATTAAACCAGCAAGTCAGCCAGTGCTTTCTGTAACCAAGCTGCCTGGCTCATGGGAACCTGACACTTGACTTTTCAGAAGAGAATACTTGCTTCTGTGGAGTGTCAATATTTGTCTCATTTGTTGAGACTTTGCTCAAAGTGATGAACGTGTGTAAATTAGGACCTTTTTGTGTAAATTGGGCCACAGAGCTCTCTAGGTACAGTCAGGGGAGTAAATGGCTGTGAAAGATGCCTCCTGATGTGAACCGTGGCCAGGCACTTTGGAACCTGGGATCCCATCTCCAGCCTTTCAAAGGACATAGAGAAATATAAAATGCAGATTGGAGAGTTCATATTTTGGGCATCTCTGTTCTTTTGAAATCAAAGTGCAAAGAAAAAGTTTTGCCTTGAGGTCTTACCCCATCCTTGTTTTTCTCCTGAGGTTTTAACATTTTAACTGCTTTTTTCTCTCCCGATCCTTGGGGAGCTTCTATCTTCATATCTTCTTAAAAGATATGGTTAAATTCAACACTGAAATTTAAAAACAAACTTTCATATTATTTTTCTTTTAACTGATGTATCTGACATGGGTGAAGAACTAAGTGGGCATAGTGGTTTACTTTTATTTTTTTGTGACAGTCTTGCTGTGTTGCCCAGGCTGGAATGCAGTGGCGCGATCTTGGCTCACTGCAGCCTCACCTCCTGGTTCACGCCATTCTCCTGCCTCAGCCTCCTGAGTAGCTGGGATTATAAGTGCCTGCCACCATGGCTGGTTCATTTTTGTATTAGTAGAGACAGGGTTTCAACATGTTGGCCAGAACTCCTGACCTCAGGTGATTCGCTCACCTTGGTCTCTCAAAGTGCTGGGATTACAGGCATGAACCACCACACTCGGCCTGGGATATTCTTGATTGTAACTGTAATAGATCCCTTTAAAAAAAAAAACAAAACAGAACAACAACAACAAAACAACTGTCTGAAAAGTCCCGAAATTAAAGAGCTCACTTGGACAGGGATTTGGACACCAGTTCAACGGCCTAGCACAAACCATAGTTACATGGACCACTTGGCCTGTTAGATTTTTAGAGTATTTGAAGTCGTGGGGATATTTGCATTTCTGCCTCTGGATATCGTGTTAGTATGAATTCGGCTAGTGTTTGAGGGCCAGGTGCAGATCCGAGAAAACAAGAGCACCTGCCCTCATGGCACTTCTCTTCCATGTGTGTGTGTTAGGAAAATAGAAAACATAAGATACTTTTTTCAATCAGCTGGGAAGATGGAAAAACAAGCTTAAGATGTTTACTTGTTCAGAAGAAGGGAAGTGCAAGGAACACTCAGCTTTGCTGCTGCTGAAGGAGGCCCCTGGAAGAGGCTGTTTCAGAGGTGGGGTTTCTCTGAGAAAGGTGGTAAGAGGCAAATAGGATGCCCTATCTGGTTTGCCAGAGACGGGGAAAGTTAGTATCCCCAAAACAGCCTCAGCATTCTGGCAAAGGCTTTGGAAAACCAGCTAGGGTGTGGGACCTTGTGGGCCGCTGGGTAGAAGGAAAACATTGCTGGTCCTGAGGACTGTACTATTCTTCCACTGCTATAAAGAACTACCTGAGGCTGGGTCATAAGGAAAAAAAGGTTTAATCAGCATACAGTTCTGTGGGTTGTACAGGCTTCTACATCTAGGAAAACTTACACTCGGTGGAAGGTGAAGGGGAGGCAGGTATGTCTTCATATGGCTGGAAGGGGGGAGAGAGTGAAGGGGAAGGTGCTATGCACCTCCAAACAACCAGATCTCAGGAGAACTATCATGAGGACAGCACTTGGGAGATTGTGCTAAACCATTAGAAACCACCCCCATGAGTCAATCACCTCCCATAAGGGCTCATCTCCAACACAGGGTTAGAGTTCAGCATGAGATTTGGGTGGGGACACACAGCCACACCATGTCAGGCTTCCCATTCTTCTGCACGTGCTTTGCAAATGGTTCTGTCATTGGTTTTTATTTTTGTTGATACATAATATATGTACATATTTTCAGAGTGCATATTTTCAGAGTGCATGTGATATCTTGATTCATCCCTATATTGATGAAATCTGTGTACTTGGGATGTCTTTCACTTTAAATGGTTTCTTTTCCTTGTGCTGGTTATGTGAAGTTATTCTCTCCTAGCTGTTTTGAAATCCACAGTAGATGACCCACTGCCATCCCCCTGCTGATATATCAATTGTAGGTCTTGTGCTCCCATTAGGCTGTGCATTTGTGCCCGTTACTAGCCTCTGCCCATCCTGCTTATGAGTGGGCTCTGCTGGGCCCTGTTGACCAGCTCCTCTTGGCCTCCATGAGATCTGCTCTCAGCTCCTGCTTATGAGTGAGAACATGCTCCGTTTCTTTCCTTGGCTCGTTTGCTTGTATGCAAGTATGTCTTGAGGGTCTAAAAATTCATATAGTAATCATGGCTGTAAACTCATACATGGGGCTTTGGGATGGAGTGAAAACCACCGTTACCTGGCGTGGACGCTGCGTGGTATTTTTAGCGTGGTGGCCTACTGGTGCCTTGAACTCTATCTGCAGTATGAGCAACAGCTGTGCATTTGAGAACTATGGGCAGGTCAGCTTGTTCCTCTAGGGGCCTGCGGGCATCTGGTTGAGGGGCCTGGGATGAGGCCACATCAGTGGGAAAGAGCTTGATTGTGTCAGCAGATATGTCTGCCTCTACAGGCCCGCAAGCCAGCCAGAACCCAGTTTTCCTTTGGTCATCTAATGCCAGAAAAAAACCTGTTTCTTAGAGATTCTCATAATTTATATTAATGAACCATTTGACCATACATAAAATGTTATAAATACATGAGGCTTTACAACTTGGCAGATGTGTAACTCACATGTTATGATTGAATCAAACTGTTGAAGATATTTGTTTCACTTGAAGGTTTTTAGCATTTTATGCGCAAACCAAATGCCAGTAGCATTTTGAAAGAGTATTTTGGAATTTTAAACACAGAGTGGGACAGTGTTGGGTCTCTGGGATGCTGGTGAGGTGGACGTGACCTTAAGGTCTTGGAGCTTGCAAGCAGGATTCCTAAACTGTCACACCTGCAGTGCTGGAAGTCAAAGTGGATTTCTGTAAAGGAGGTATTAGTGCAATAAGGAACAGATGAGTGCCCTTGGAGGGCAGTTTCTGAGCCTCCCAGACACCCCAGGAGGAAGCGGGGGAGGGGGGCAGTTACCCAGTAGAACCTGGACGGTGGAGCCGGGTTTGCTGGTGGCCCTGAGTGGCTGGTCATTACGTGCAATAAGCAACAGGTGAGTGCCCTTGAGAGCGGTTTCTCGGTCCCCTTCAGAACCGCAAGTGGAAGACTCCCCAAGGTGGGGGTTCGGTTATCCACAGGAGTCTGGATGGTGGAGCTGGGTTTGCTGGTGGTCCTGCGCAGCAGGTCATTACGTGCAATAAGGAACAGGTGAGCGCCCTTGAGGGCGGTTTCTCGGCCTGCTTCGGAACTACAAGTGGGAGACACCTCAAAGTGGTGGTGGGGGGGGTGTGCTGGTGGTCGGTTATCCAGTGTGGCCAGATTTGCTGGTGGCCGCTGCGTGGCAGGTCACTTTGTGGAGCGATGGGAGGTGAGTGGAGTGACAATAGAGGATGCACCCTCCACAGCTACTGCTGGGAGTTGGCTCTGGTAGCAGAAGGGGCATAGAGGGATTCCCATCAGGGGCAACACGGCCGGGGTCCCACGTGTGCTGGACGTTGATATGTGGCTATATGTGATCTCAGTCTCCACAGCCGTCCTGGGAAGTGGGTTCAGTTACCTTCCCATCTCACGTTTGAGAAATCTCGGGCTCACATCGCAACTGGGTGGTTTGGAACTAATGTCTCAGACAGGACGTTGGCCCCCCAGAGCCCAGATCTTACCCAGCCCCCGCCCTTTTCAGTCCACCAAGCTTGTAGAGAGGGGTGTGTGGTGGTGGGGGGCGGTTGAGAAACCAACACAATAGAACGGGGGGGGCAGGAAATAAACCAGGCAGGAGACACAGGCAGTACTTGGGAGGTCTGCACGGGGGTCTGGGTATGGGGGACACCTCTGGGCCTGTGAACCCCGTTCTGTGCTCCCGGCTTACCCAACCTTGGCCCTCAGCCACATGTTGTGCGCCTTAGGTGAAATCTCAGTCCCTTGTGTGGTGCGGACATCTTTTCTCCCTGGCTTTGCCTCTCCTTAAATCACGGAGTCTCAGTGGGGATGGCGGGGTGGTTGGTGGTCCATGGAATTTGCCCTCCACTTCCCCATCCTTGTCCCGTCCTGTCTGGCCTGTTACCTGAATCTGTGTCTCTTCAGAGCCTGCAAATGAGTGGAGGCCAAGGCAGCCTCTCGCTGACCGGCCTCTCAAACTTTTTTATTCATCAGAATCGTGTTAAATGCTGATTCCTAGGCACCCCATTAGACTCTCTATGCCTACCTGGCATGGGTACTTTGGGGAAGGTACAGAGGGTTGCTGGGCTGTTCCAGGAGGAAAGTTGCATTTGTAGAATGTCCACTGTGGTCTTTCCAGCACTCTAATTTCCATGCACACGTGGCATTAAACCTGGAAAACCTCTGGGTGCTGTGCTGGTGAGGAAGCCCCGGCTGGATGAGGGGCTGCTGGGGCTCAGACTTGATTCCTGGGCTGGGGGCTGTGGGCTTATTCTCTTCCGTGGGCCTGCTGATGGGATGCCCTGAGAAGTTCTGCTGTGCACTCGGGGAAGGTGCAGAGACAGGCTCAGGAAATACAGACCATGGATTTAAAAATTCCTACTGGAAAATCTTTTATGAGCAAAGGAATTTGCATCTAACTGAAAACAATCATTGCTTGAATAATTGGTTTGTTTACCAAATTGGTCCTATGAACAGATTAAAGTTTTCATTCATGCCTTGTCTATAACGTAAATAGGAGCTATTATCGCAACCTAAATTAGCTTTAAATTTTGTATCAGATTGCAGTCCAGATTACAAACGGCTGCTTGATAATCTAATTGATAAAAACGGAGGAATTTAGTACTTGGAACCCAGAGTGAAGAGAACAGAATTACTTTGGCTTCTCAAAAGCGTCTGACTGAGTGCTGACCTGGGGTGAAGAGAAGTGGCTGGAGTCATTACACTCGAGATGATCTGCCCCAGCCTTTCTCAGCTGTCTTCTGGATAAAACAAAATGACGATAAATGGAAAAATTCAACACTGAGTTCATCTATGCCCTGAGCTTCTCCTATGGTCATTAATGTGACCGGGCTGTATCTGTGAAGCCTCCATACAGGCACAATGGAATTAGGCTAGAGTAAGGCGGCCGGCGACCTCTAGCGTCTGGGCCGCGTGTCATTTCCTAAAGCCCTTTTGGGTGAAATGACAATCACAATGTCTGTTCGGAGAAGTGTAATCTCACGTATGAGATGCAGATTTTAAATGATGCATATTTTAAATACCAAAGCCAGGAAGCTTGGTGGGAGTGGCTGTCTTCCAAGTGGTTTTCTGTGCTGCCATGGACGAGGCTTGGATGTGTCATCTGTTGGTGAGATCCACTGGTGAAGGGGCTAAGCAAACCCTGGAGCTTGGGCGGTGTGAAGCTACATCTCTTCTGGCATCCCAAGTAAATACATTTTGTAAAACTTGTGAATTTGACCCTGACCCTAACCCTGAGTGTTGAAGTCTGGTGCAGTGTTTTGAGCCCTCTTCTGCATTGAGGGTGAGTGACTGTAAATGACCAATTCCTCAGTGATGAAAGTTCAAATTTAGCTTGCCTGAGGAAGCCAGACCTCAGTCACACGTATCTCCATTGTAAGCACTGTGACCTCTATGCAGGTGGCTGCAAGTTTCCAGGCCCTCCTTGGAGACACAGCCGTGCGGTGCTTGATGATTTGATAACATCAGCCACCTTCTGTCTAATGATGGTACAAATGTTTCTCCTACAGGAAATGGATCTGGTTTCTTCCCTGATCATTGGAAGAAGCAGCCCGCCTAGGGACTGCACCGTCCTCTGCACTTTCACAGCGAAGCCTGTATCTGTCTCCGAGGAGTGTCGTGTGTTGTGGGAATAGCAGGAATTGCCTCTTTAATTCTTCCTGCTTTTGAGGGCTCGGACAGCTCTGCCTGTTTCACCTGGGACGAGCAGCGGGTGGTCTCTGGCTGCTGTGGGACTAGGACTTGGGGTAAATCATCACATCCGGTGACCTGTCCAGGTGGGCATCATTGTCTTTTGCCTGTTGGCTGAGGCAGCTGTGATGTCATGGGGGTCATGCTTGTGTCAGGGCCAACCCATTTCTTCCCATGCACACCTCTCCTGGAGTGCCTTTCCTTATGATGACGTGTTAAATTAGCGTGGACAATGCAGAGAGGCTCTGGGCCTCTCCTTCCCATTCTTACTCCCTGGAGCTGTGATGCCGGACAAGGTAGCCCATAGCCAGAGGCTCCTTTAAATTTAATTAGAATAAAGATTTGATGACATAGCCAAACACATTTGAAAAGAACTTCACAGATTAAATTCCGGATTCAGCCCTTCAGGCCCAGTGGTCACGTTTCGGGGCTCAGCAGCTGTAGGTGGCTGTTGTCTTTCTGTGTTGGCTCAGCAGATTGGGACGTTTCCGGTTCAGCAGGCAGTTCTCTTGAATGGCTCTGCCTGTGGTGAGGGCACCTTGGCTGGAGAGCCTCGTGGGGATCCTTTAGGCCTCTGGCTACAGCCAGGCTGCACGGTTCCTGTGCCCCGCGTCCCCTGCAGGCCCAGAGCTATCCCACCACAGAGTCAGCACTGCTAGACTTGGGTACTGTGTGCAGACAGCAGAGGGGCACGTCTGGGTCTTGCAGGGGCTGGGGTGACTGGCCTCCTTGGCCAGGATCCCGTCTCCAAGTTTCCACCATCCACACCGTGCACCAGAGAAAAACTGCCGGCTTCTCTGTGGATGGTGAATTGAGATCATGCAGAGTGACTAGGCTTGGGCTCCTGACCAGTGTGAAACCTGATACCTTTAGGTGGAAATTGACATGCCTCCATGTGTACATGGCAAAGAGAATGCAGCGTTGTCAGCTTGAATCCAGATGTGCTCCCGTTTTGAAGTGGAAGGTTCTGGGAGTATTGGCCGTTGGTGATTGTCCTGCCATGGAGGACTTTGAATGCAGGCACTGGTTTAGGATAACCCTGGTTTCCTGGTCCTGTATGTGGGCATCCCTGAATATCCCGGGCTGGAGGAAGGCAGGGCAGATGGGAGGGTGACAAGAGTTCAGGTGTTTCCAGCTGTGGGGAGTGATGCCATCAGATGGCCGAGATCAGGTGACCAGGGATGAAAGCAGGGGTGTGTGGAAATGCCATGTTTCCCGGGGCATGTGGAGGACCTGTTGAACTATATTCCTGGGCAACAGTTCTTCCATTCTCAGGAATCTGTGCCATTGTAATTGAGTATCAAATTCTGTAATTGCTGTAATTACTTACTGTGAAGTCCCCATTCCAATTACCATGAATTAGCAACAGTGATAACAGTTTGCCTGGTCAAGCCTTGCCAAGAAAAACCAGTGGAACTAGTTTTAGTTGCCTCAAGTTCCCTCCAAGTAGGATTCCTTAGCAGCTTCTGTCCCTACAGCTGCTGCAGTACCTCCTGGGCCTGGCAGGCACATTCCAGACATTCACATCTCAGCTCAGATGCAGGCGTGCATATTATAGAAAATCGCACTGCGCTGTGATCAGCTTGAGCTGACGTTCTCTAGGTGGGAGGCGGAGGCCGAGGACCTGTGAGGGACTATCCGAGTGTCCTCTCATTGACTTGGAGCAGGTGTACATCTGTTCTTCAAGAGTTCTAATGGGATGAAATTAGAAATATGAATTTTTAAATTTCACGTGTTACGAACTCTGTTCAGTGATTTCCTCTGAAATGAGAGACTATTTGCAGACGAGGCATTCAGCCTGCAGCTCTCCTTAGAACTGTCCTAGACCTCGATGCCATCCTTTGGCCTCTTCCTGGGTGTGGGGTGCTCTGCTTGAAGTAAAACCACGTGGTCTGTGCATCAGTACCGCAGCCAATTCAACGTACACACCCACTGGGAGGGGGGCCGGATCACTTAACATTTTAAATGCATTTAACATTAAACCAGCAAGTCAGCCAGTGCTTTCTGTAACCAAGCTGCCTGGCTCATGGGAACCTCACACATCACTTTTCGGAAGAGAATACTTGCTTCTGTGGAGTGTCAATATTTGTCTCATTTGTTGAGACTTTGCTCAAAGTGATGAACGTGTGTAAATTAGGACCTTTTTGTGTAAATTGGGCCACAGAGCTCTCTAGGTACAGTCAGGGGAGTAAATGGCTGTGAAAGATGCCTCCTGATGTGAACCGTGGCCAGGCACTTTGGAACCTGGGATCCCATCTCCAGTCTTTCAAAGGACATAGAGGAATATAAAATGCAGATGGGAGAGTTCGTATTTTGGGCATCTCTGTTCTTTTGAAATCAAAGTGCAAAGAAAAAGTTTTGCCTTGAGGTCTTACCCCATACTTGTTTTTTTCCTGAAGTTTTAACATTTTCTTAACTGCTTTTTTCCCCCCCAATTCTTGGGGAATTTCTATCTTCGTATCTTCTTAGAAGGTATGGTTAAATTCAACACTGAAACTTAAAAACATGCTTTCATATTATTTTTCTTTAAACTGATGTATCTGACATTGGTGAAAAACTATCTGGGCGTATTGGTGTATTTTTATTTTTTGGAGACAGTCTTGTTGTGTTGCGCAGGCTGGAATGCAGTGGCGCGATCTTGGCTCACTGCAGCCTCACCTCCTGGTTCACGCCATTCTCCTACCTCAGCCTCCTGAGTAGCTGGGATTATAAGTGCCTGCCACCATGGCTGATTCATTTTTGTATTAGTAGAGATGGGGTTTCAACATGTTGGCCAGGCTGGTCTTGAACTCCTGACCTCAGGTGATTCGCTCACGTTGCCCTCCCAAAGTGCTGGGATTACAGGCATGAGCCACCACCCTCGGCCTGTGATATTCTTGATTGTAACTGTAATAGGTCCCTTTAATAAAAACAAAATAGAACAACAACAACAACAAAAACAACTGTCTGAAAAGTCCCGAAATTAAAGAGCTCACTTGGACAGGGATTTGGACACCAGTTGAATGGCCCAGCACAAACCATAGTTACGTGGGCCACTCGGCCTGTTAGATCCTTAGGGTATTTGAAGTCATGTGGATATTTGCATTTCTGCTTCTGGATATCATGTCAGTATGAATTCAGCTAGTGTTTGAGGGCCAGGCTCAGATCCGGGAAAGCAAGGTCCCCTGCCCTCACGGCACTTCTTTTCTGTGTGTGTGTGTGTTAGGAACATAGAAAGCATTTTTTTTTCAATGAGCTGGGAAGATGGAAAGACAAGCTTAAGATGTTTACTTGTTCAGAAGAAGGGAATTGCAAGGAATACTCAGCTTTGCTGCTGCTGAAGGAGGCCGTTTCAGAGGTGGGGTTTCTCTGAGAAAAGTGATAAGAGGCAAATAGGATTCCCCATCTGGTTTGCCAGAGATGGGGAAAGTTAGTATCCCCAAAACAGCCTCAGCATTCTGGCAAAGGCTTTGGAAAACCAGCTAGGGTGTGGGACCTTGTTGGCCCCTGGGTGGAAGGAAAACATTGCTGGTCCTGAGGACTGTACTATTCTTCCACTGCTATAAAGAACTACCTGAGGCTGGGTCATAAGGAAAAAAAGGTTTAATCGGCATACAGTTCTGTGGGCTGTACAGGCTTCTACATCTGGGGAAATTTAGAGTGGAAGGTGAAGGGGAGGCAGGCATGTCTTCACATGGCTGAAAGGGGAGAGAGTGAAGGGGAAGGTGCCATGCACCTCCAAACAACCAGATCTCAGAACTATCATGAGGACAGCACTTGGGGGATTGTGCTAAACCGTTAGAAACCACCCCCATGAGTCAGTCACCTCCCACCAGGGCTCACTTCCAACAAAGGGTTAGAGTTCAGCATGAGATTTGGGTGGGGGGGACACAGTCACACCATGTCAGGCTTCCCATTCTTCTCCTGCACGTGCTTTGCAAATGGTTCTGTCATTGGTTTTTGTTTTTGTTGATACATAATATATGTACATATTTTCAGAGTGCATGTGATATCTTGATTCATCCCTATATTGATGAAATCTGGTACTTGGGATGTCTTTCACTTTAAGTATTTTCTTTTCCTTATGCTGGTAATGTTCAAGTTATTCTCTCCTACTGCCATCCACCTGCTGATTTATCAATAGTAGGTCTTGTGCTCCCATTAGGCTGTGTGTTTGTGCCCGTTACGAGCCTCTGCCTATCCTGCTTATGAGTGGACTCTGCTGGGCCCTGTTGACCACCTACTCTTGGCCTCCATGAGATCTGCTCTCAGCTGCTGCTTAATGCTCCGTTTCTTTGCTTGGCTCATTTGCTTAACGTAATGTCCTCCAGCTCCATCCATCCTGTCGCGGATGACAGGGATCTCAGCTGTATGGTGGAGTATTGCTCCTGTGAATGTTCGGGCCACATTCCCTTCATCCCCTGTTGATGGGCACTCAGGTGATTCCAGATCTTGGCTGCTGTGGATGGTGCTGCATTGAAGCTGAGAGCAGTCACTGGCTTTATACTCGGGAGACGTGAGCCACTTTGATGTTCTCAAGCAGCCATTCCCCAAAGTCCTCCTTGGAATGCCGCATTCCTTTGTGCCCATGGTTTCCACTAGGATGAAGAGCTGGGAAGGGGCTTCGAGTGAACCCTTGGGTTTCTGTCTTTAATTGGTACCCAGCTGCACTGACCAAGTGGGGATCCCAGTGACCCTAGACACTGCCTCACATAAGGTCCAAAGATGCAGTTAGGTTCTTTTTTTAACTTAAAAAAAAAAAAAACAAACAAACAAAAAAAAAAACCAAAACCCTTTTGACCTGGTTAAGCTATAGCGTTATCAGTGTTTTTCATATTGGACAGGTATATATTTTATTTTCTAAGAAGGAAAGAAATCCTGTTAAATACTCTAACTACAGATTAAATCATGTCAAGGAAAGAGGTACTATTTTGGGGGAAAATGACCCCTTCATGTCAAAGATCAAGGAGAGGACTTAGATTGTTTAATTGAGTTAATTATGAAATCTTAAGTGGTTTTGAGAAGATGAGCTGTGGATGCTGTAAGACATCATGAGACTGATGGTGATTTAATGTGAGTCAGCCCTGACAGAATGTGGCAAATATTTAAAGCTTACTCCAGTATTGCTTGCTAGATTGTAAGTTAATGTAAAGATCTGTTTGATGCTTTTGTTTTACAAACTATTATGGAGAAAAAGTTTGACAGCCAAGGAACCACCTTCAACCAATTTCTTCCTACTTTCTATCACTAGAAAAATTTGTCCTGTTAATTCCAGAATTTACTTTTGGAAAGTTCCTGTAAGGAGAGCAGAGGTATTGGTGATTGAATAGTGACTTGAATTTAGGTGAAGATCGTTAAATATTTCATAGTCATGTTTGTCTTGGTGGTTTTAGCAATTTTATATTAAATTTAGAACTGCGAGTGAAACCAAATGTGTTCTTTTGCTTTTGTGATACTCCTTTGTATGACTATACTGGTAAAGAATGATAAAATGTGTATCGGGTATTTTTTCTGTGTAGATATTAGGATTTTGAGGGGAACCAATTAATCATTCTTCTAATAGACACTGTGCTGTGTGTTGGGTCCTTTGTATATTAGTTGAATCACTATAATGAGGACAACTTGAAAGTTTGTTTCTATACAAGATCTTTTATATGCTGACTTGTGTTATGCAAAATCCTTCATCCTCTAAGAAGACTAAGCAATGGGTTGGAGGAGAGGTTTAATCACCCATTAGGTTTATTCTAAATGCCCAGAATTGAAAGCAAGTACGAATTATGTTTTTGAAGTGTGGTGTGTGTGTGTGGTGGACTCCTTTTTAGGTCATGGAAGGGAGGTAAAGCAAAGATCAGATTTGCTGATAAACATTTGTGCATATGCTAGTGGAGAAGTCATATGACTTGACTGCACCTGCGTACTCTGATTTTGATTTCGTTAGTGTCTGTAGCTACAAGCCACAACCGCCTCTGGGACTCACCCTGAGGGGCTGTGATGAGGGTTATTACAGAGTTGTGTGTCTTAGAGAATGGCACAAACGGTCTTGTGGGCCTACCTCGGCTTTGTTTGAATCTGTAGATTGTTAAACTAAGTTTAACATTTTGAGGATTATAAATTGTGATTCTTGTCTAAGAAGAGGTTTCTGTTGTCTCTGAAGACAGGAGCCACAATACAGATGGTCCCTGGCTCACAATGGTTACATTTGTGATTTTTTTTTTCAACCTTGTGATGGTGTGAACTAGTCACACTCAGTGCATTGTTCGGCCCGAGATGGGCTGCCTCTGGATGAACCCATTGTAAGTTGAAAGTATTATGTCAAATGCACTTTCTATTTAGGATATTTTCAGCTTATGCTGGGTTTATTGGAACAGTTTCATCCCACGGTAAGTCAGGGAGCATATATGCTCATAAAAGTAGAGAGAATCTCATAGATACCATGAGATATAATGTCTCTGATGTTATAGAGATACGATGAAAACAATCAAGTGGGACTTGGAAGCCTTGGAGGGACTCACATGGGCGGCTCCTGGAATGCAAAGGTGAGCGCCATTGGCTTCTGGATGTGACATCTGTGCCTTCTGCTTAGCCCAGTGGGTTATTGGCTGCTCCCGAGGGCAGAGAGGTCCAGCGTTCCTGTGTTTAGGTGTTTGAGCTGTCTTAAGAGGCTAGGTCAATTCTCACTGGTGTCTTCAGGGCTTTAGGTCTTCTGAACAAGCAGGAGGAAGGACGACTTTGTAGAGCTTTGGAAATCTCAACGGACTTCAGGGCCATCCCCCTTGGCAGGAGAGAGCCCCACTGGAGGCGAGCAGGGTGCCGTGCGTGCCTGTGCTGGGCCCAGACGTGTACGGACGTTGTGAGGGCCACAGTACGCAGATCGGTCTTGGTTCACAACTGGTGTCAATGGCCACGCAGCATTTCTGCCAGGTACATGACTGCGGGGACTTGGGTTTTGGGGTGTGCGTCCTGGTTGCCTAGTTGCTTGGAAGACCCCTATTCAGACCCCAGCCTGAGTCACCGTGACAGGCCTCCCGCTTCACACGCCACACGGAAGCCGTGGCGTCGGTCACTGACACCCACCAGCTGTCAGATGTGCGTATGTATCTTCCCTGGTCTCGTGATGTGTCTTGTTTGGAGGTTATAGTAAACGTTCTTTAAGAGGGGTTTTGGATTTTTTATGTTGTTTGCAAGGAGGCAGCAGGGAGCGCTTGAGCAGTGAGATCCCCTTCCCAACCAATGCAATTTCAGATCCCAGCAGGTAATTAGGGCAGCGGAGCTGTGGGATCACCTACCCAACCAATGAGAATTCAGATCACAGCAGGTAATTACGGCAGCGGGGCGGGTGGCAGAACTCTGAACTGTGGCTGTTTCTGGTGTCTTTCCCCGCGGACAGAGCGTGCTGGGGCCTCCGTGGTCCTCTGTGGGGTGGGTGGAGCACATGAACTGGGTGCTGCTGGGCCGTGGCTGGCTCCCCAGCCCGGGGTTTATGCAGGACTGGTTCTTAAGACAACTTGGAACCCAGAAAGCAACATGAGGAGAACGGGTTTGTGCGTTTCTGGATCCTTGGTGCTTCCCAGTCTCAGACGCTGTGCAGGCTCTGAGGGGTCTCGCCGGGAAAACTTGAACATTCGGCCCCCGGGGTGGAGTGGGTCTGCAGTGGGCCTTGCAGAAACTGGAAGTGGGGGTGAGTGTCTCGCAAGCGGGACCTTTCAAATGGGCCCAGCAGGCTGCATCTGTGGAAATGGTGCCGCCTAACTCAGGGCTGTGGCCAGCAGGGCCTGAAAGGCTACAGCGGGCTCTGTTTCTGCTCTCTCTTGAGAGAGTCTCTGCACGGTTTTCCTTGGTCTTTGTCTATTTGGAGGACGCTTCCCCCTTTCTTGGGCTTACCAAGCCTTCTGAGCTGCCTTGTTGAGTATGACAAAGCCCTGAGAAGGCATTTTTATCGCATAATTATGTTATCCTGGTGGCTGGATAAATGACCTGCAAATGTGGGTGACTCAGTAGCTCTGAGGGTGCTCAATATTCAAGACAGGTGGGAAGAAAATGTTCAGGCAGGCGTCAGAGAATCTGTTCTCTGCTTCACACTGGGGCCCTGGTTTGCTGACAGTCTTCACACTCGATCCAAAATGGGGATAATGAAGTCTCACGGATTCGGCTTCAGCTGAGAGCTGCCTCCAGCACAGTCTTGTGTGAGTAAGAGTTTATAGGTTTGGTGCAAAGGGCGGGCGTCAGTTAATCTTCTTTGTGGTGGTGCTTATGGTGGCTTTTCCGTAAGGAATTTAGACTTTATTAGCTTTGGCAAGGGAATCCTGAGTGATAAAGTGGAAGAATGCTTCAGGAAATTCTGGAACCTGCAGTGAGTTTGGAATCTGTATGAAATTGAGATTTAGATTCTCACGATTTCCTAATGCTACCCCGAAACCCAGTAGTTGAGACAGTCGTAGAGCTTCAGTTGTGCTGCCCTGGTTCCTCATTTTAAAAGGAACACGTTGCTTTCATCTAGAATGTTCTGAGCTCTGAGTGCTGCCAGCGGAGTTTCCAGCTCTCTGCATCAGAGGGGAAGCCAGGACCGTGCTCACGGTGTCGCGGCAGCTGGGAGCTGAACCTGGACCTCAGGCACGTGTGATGCTGACCATTTTCTATAAACTCCGAGGGTGCAGTGTTCTCCTTGGCACTTTACAGTCTTCTGAAGCTTTTGATGTGTCTGTACTTTATAGATTTTTCAGAAGTAGACGGCCTTTTCCCACACCCTTGGGCTGAGTTTTGTCAGAGGCTGGTGTGTGGGAAGCACCACACCCACATTCTGACAGCGAAGACTGGTGCCCAAACGAGGTCAGAGTGGAAATTTGTTTTTCCTTCCCTCCAGTCTGGTCCAGCTGCTCCCTGCTTGGCCAGAAGAAAATCAAGCTTATCCAAGTCATAGGCAAACCCCCGAAGTCAAACATTTGTCTTTTTTCTTTAATATACCCATTTAGTTTTTATGGGACGATAGATGGAGAAGTGTTTTTTAGGGGAAAATTAATTTCTTTAATTACAGAGAACTTTTTGGACAAAAACTGTAATCAAGAAGCTATTGTGTAATAAGATCTAGTTAAATACTACAGTTGAAAGCTCTTTATATTTGATCTTAAACTTGGGCCTGGTATGCATGTCCGCACGCTCGTGCTCATGACGCCAGGCTCAGCTGTGAACTACAGGCATGGTACAGACTTTCTGGTTGCTTTTTTGAAAGTCTTACTGCTTGGCCTCTCGGACTCAAATGTTGAGTTAGGTTGATTCTGTTCAGAATGTTCATCCCTCCATCTAGGGTCCAGTCATCTTTCAGGAAGGAACCGTCTTCCTCATCTTTGTCCCCTACAGTATTGTATATTTAATAGTTAAATATTTATAGGTTACATGGGTGACTGATCTGTTCATTAGGAGGAAAACAATGCCAATTTTTACATCATTATAATGGACTTGTTAAATGACTGTTAGTATAATGAAGTTTACATGGCAAAAGAGGCTTTGCAGATGTGACTGTAACGGACAGTGAGATGGGGGAGGACCCTGGGTTGTCCAGGTGGGGTCTAGCGTCCTCACATGTGCATTGATGAGAGGGAGTACGAGGGTCTGCCTCAGAGGAGGAGACCTGAGGATGAGATAGAGGCCAGAGGGCTGTGGGGCTGAGGGCGGGGGTGGGGTAGGGGCCGGAGGGGCATGGGCCAAGGGTGGGACAGGGGCCTGAGGGGTGCAGGGCTGAGGCTGGGGCAGTGGTCAGAGGGGTGTGGGGCTGTGAACCAAGCTGCATGGTGGCCTCTATGAATTGGGAGACTCCAGGCAGGAACACAACCTACTGACCCCTTGACTTCAGCCCTGGGACTCCTGACTTTCAGGGCTGAGAGGAGGTTTGCGTTTGTGGTAATTTGTTGCAGCAGCAATAGGAAGTTAATGCAGTGTATCTGTTCTTCACCTCCAAACCTTTGAAAAGTAACCCTGTTGTATCGGCCTTTTGTGTGCCCTACATTCTAATGAGATGGTTTGTAGGAAATAACGGACACAAACGACGGCAGAACACAAAGTTGGACAGAAGCAGTGTCTTCTGTGGTTCTGTAGTTTGGGTCTGTGAAGTTAGATTTCGGTCAGAGAGTGTGTGGTCTTGTTCAGTGTCTACCTGGAGTACTTGTTCAGAGCTCCTGGGGGAGTGGTCTTTAACACTGTTAGCATTAAAACTCCAAGCACATCAGGGCCAGAGTTCCTGAGTCAGTGTTAGGCGACCTTTGAATAAGAGTTGGCATGTAGAATCTGCCCACTTTACTAGCATGAAGCAGCCAATTTTTTTTTTTTTTTTTTTTTTTTTTTTTTTTTTGAGACCGAGTCTTGTTCTGTCACCCAGACTGGAGTACAGTGGCTCGGCCTCGGCTCACTGCAACCTCCGCCACCTGTACTCAAGTGATTCTCCTGCTTCAACCTCCAAATTGCATGATTTACTTTTCTGTTTTATATACTTAGTATATGACAACTCTGCAAACTTTATCAATACAAATGACATGCCAGAACTTATGAGAATCCAGCATTTTCCCATGCAAATTAGTAGTGATGTGGAATTCCTGGGCTGGTTTGGTTTTATAAGACGTAGGGGCGGATTCTTTGCCTAATTTCTGTGGAGCTAACAATTGTTAATCACCCAGCACTCTTACCTCCCCCAACAGCTCAGGTGAGCGGGTTACCCCCGCTGTCATGATGAGAGGCAGGAGACTGAGGCTCAGATGAGCAGGTGACACATTACTGTCCAGCCCCACCCACCCCGTAGTTTCCTGCCATGGCTCAGCTATCTTCCTACGAGAAAGGACAGACACCCTGGTGCTGGGTAGAATTCCTTGTGAACCCCTTTGCATCCTCCAGGGAGTTCTTGCTTTACAGTGGTGGCTCATGGGAAGGCCTCTGGCCCACTGAGAAAGCGACTCATGTTGTGACATTACTGTCTCTCTGTCCGGCTGCTGTCGATTGGGTGATTTGTAAAGAGACATTTATTGCTCACAGCTCTGGAGGCGGAAAAGTCCAAGGTCAAGGCAGTCCAAGGTCAAGGCACCTGCACATCTGGTGTTCCAGGGCCTGTGGCATACAGACGGCAGCACCTCACAGGGTCTTGCGTGGCAGCAGGCGTCTCATCGGGACTCACATGGTGGAGGAGCAGGAGGGCTCCTCCATCTCCCAACAAGGACACCAACCCCAGTCCTGAGAGCAGGACCTCCCAAAGGCCCCACCTCTTTTTTTTTTTGTTTGTTTTGAGACGGAGTCTCGCTCTGTCACCCAGGCTGGAGTGCAGTGGCCGGATCTCAGCTCACTGCAAGCTCCGCCTCCCGGGTTCACGCCATTCTCCTGCCTCAGCCTCCCGAGTAGTTGGGACTACAGGCGCCCGCCACCTCGCCCGGCTAGTTTTTTGTATTTTTTAGTAGAGACGGGGTTTCACCGTGGTGACCAGGATGGTCTCGATCTCCTGACCTCGTGATCCGCCCGTCTCGGCCTCCCAAAGTGCTGGGATTACAGGCTTGAGCCACCGCGCCCGGCCCCCCACCTCTTAATGTATCCCACCGGAGATGGTTTCAGCATGAGGTTTTGGGGACATTCAGGCCAGAGCCATTGCTCTGCTGTGGTGTTAGGGCTGCATGGCATCATTACTGCAGCAGAGCCACAGCCTTCTCATCTGCATTTGCTGCAGGAGGAAGACGCAGGTGCCTGTGCAAGTTGTGGTTCGGTGCAAGAAGTGGAGACCCTCTGGGGAATCTTAGCAGGAGGAACTCGAGGCTTTGAGAACTGACACCTTAGGACTGTACTTTTCTTCAGACTGTAAAAACCTTGGTGTGTGATAATACTGAATATTTCCTGAGCCCTGTGATCCTGTAAAACAGTGGTGGTTAAGACATTCCCCCTCCCTACAACTAGGTCCCCACTTTTACTGCAAGAAGCCCCTTCCCATGTGGCTTAGGCTGACTGGCGGATGACCATTTACCGAGGACAAGGCCAGACACAGGCCTTCAAACCCCCCATCTCTGCCTTATAAGTGATTAGCTAAACTGCCTGTTCCCACTGATCAATCACCTCCCACCTTGAAATGGTTCTTCGTGGTGCAGTTGCGCCTAGGGGGGTGGACTTGTCTTTGACTGTTGCCTTCCACAGAGGACGGTTAGGATGGGCAGGAAAGAATTCTCTGCTACAGGTCTGCATTCCAGGCTGTTTCCAGAAGTGGGAATTCTTGTGCCCTGGAGTCTGGGAATGGATTTCTAGTGTCCCAGCTTCAGGTGGAGTTGAAATTGAGTGAGGCAACCCACCACACCCATCTGGAGCCAGGAACTGGAGCCATTTTTAAAGTGGCAGTTTCTCCATAAGATTACCCAAAAAATGCGCTCAGCACGTTTCTTTCTTTCTCATATGCATTTGGCCATCTAAAATGGGAATGGTGGTTTTTTGAAGCATGGATGTAGTTTGAAATTTTGAGTATTGTAAAGCTTAATGTAGCTTCTTAAAATGTTTGCCTGAGTATCTGGAGATTTACTAAACCTTTGGAGTGGTAATTATGAATTGATCTCTATGACTTTGCTTTCTATGATGCAATGAAAGTACTCTAATGAAAACCTCTGCAGTTGGGTCAGCAGGCGATTGGCCAAAACAAATTCTGCTTTTTGGGTTTCTTTAACCAAACAAGGGAGTAGAGTGTAGGCCGAAGTGGCAAATTCATTTCAGAGCACGCCAGAGCCCTCAGTGATTGAGCAGCCTTCTCAGGTGAACGTGTAATGTGCCGTGAGTCTTGGCAAGCCTGGCTACTGATGTGTGCACGTGACACCACGGAGCCACACCTAGGAAGATGTGGTTTCTGTAACAAGCTTTGGAAAACCAAAGTTCAACTTAATTATCCAACTTTGTTATAGAAAAAGCTTAGACCAGATGGCCAAAGACCTGATTGTTTCATGGTTGAGACATGGTTATAAAATTGCCCTTACTTAGTGTTGGTCCACAGTGATACGCCTCCAACCTCACTGAATAGTTTGGAGACTGATATGAGACTGTGAAAATCTCCTTAAGGTGAAAAGGGCTCTGGGGCACCCGGGAATATCCGTACACCCGTGGCCATTCCCCTATAAGGTGGAAAGGACGGCTGGGTCACGCGGGAGCATCCGCACACCCATGGCCGTCCTCTTTAAGGTGGAAAGGGCTGCTGGGGTGCCCCGCAATATCTGCTCACCCGCGGCCATTGTTCCTGTCCCCCTTTCTGCTCAGTCACCTCTGTGTTCCCGCATTCAGGCTTTGGGACACTCATGAACAGCTTGTCCCCTGGGCTGGGGAGGAAGGAGTGGGAGGTTGTTCTGAGGCTCTGTCACTGTCTGCCCTGTCATGAGCTGGGCAAGGCAGTGGCAGTGACCCTGGAGGAGTCTGGTCAGTGAAGGCTCCGGCAGGAAATGCTGAGGCTTGAGGTGGCTCTGCCAGTCATAACCAAATGTCTTCTCTCTTATTTCCATGATTCCTTTTAGTTCTGCACCTTGCACTGCAGAGTCTCTGTGTGTCTATAAATATACATAAGTTACGATACAGGTGTCTCTTTCCCCTCTGTCTGGGGCTGGGCCCAGGGAGAGAAGTGCAAGACCCCCTTACTGCTGGATGCCCACCAGCACGAGGCACTGCCTACCCTGCTAACGAATGCCTCCAGCGAGTACTGGAAGCCTCCTTCTGAGCACCTGGCCTGTTGACGGTGTATATGGGAGACAACTGAGCTCCCCTTGCCCCACCCTGAGCAGAGACTGGGGAGGCGGCGGCAGCACTGCCCCCATCGTGCATCCTTGGTGCATGGAGGAAAGTCTGTTCATGCTTAAAACACAGCCCATCCTCTCAAAAGCAGGGTGACAACCACATTTACATCTGGAATCTTAAAAAAGGGCCCGTCTCTTTGAGAGAAGAACGTGGCATGTATGTGTGTACCTCCATTGTTTTCTTTGAGACAGTTTCCCTGTCACCCAGGCTGGAGTGCGGTGGTGAGATCTCACTGCAAGCTCCGCCTCCCGGGTTCATGCAATTCTCCAACCTCAGCCTCCCGAGTAGCTGGGACTACAGGCACCCGCCACCACGCCTGGCCAATTGTTTGTATTTTTAGTAGAGACGGGGTTTCACCGTGTTAGCCAGGATGGTCTCGGTTTCCTGACCTCGTGATCTGCCCACCTCGGCCTCCCAAAGTGCTGGGATTATAGGTGTGAGCCACCGCGCCGGGCCGTATGTGTGTACCTCTTTACAAGTCTTGCCCGACCTTTGCATTTAAAAATTATTGAAAAACTTAAGGATGTAACTGACAAGAACTTTATAGGTTTCTCCAAGTAAAAATTTGGAAAAGTTAAGTGAACCCATAGTGTGTTTTACTTCTATGAGTCCCACACTTGGATTTTTAAATGTGGGCAAAACATCTGTATGTTCTTCAGCCTGATTTCCGTGGAATCGTGAATGAAACGTGCTGAAGTTGCCGTGCGGATTTTGTTATGTGGCGGTGACAAGTGGGGCTGGTCATTAAACAACTGGAGGGACCCCTGTCCTTTCTGTGCTCCTGTTGGACACTAGGCACGTGCTTGGGTGTTTTCTGTGCGTGTGGACAAGATGAGGACAATTTCCAGATTCACATGGTGGTATCTTCTCCCTTTTCTGTTAAAACGTGTCTTCTGCTGCTTCTACATAGACCAAGTGTTTCTTTCTCTTGCCTGTCTACATAAACGCTGTTTAACAAAAACCGTATTGTAGACATGTGAAGCTGAATTCCACATGATACAGCAGATAGAGATGACTGAGTATACTGTTTTGTGGAAGGAAGGTTTAAAATGATTTTTAGCTTTTTCCGTGAAATAGGGAATAATTTTAACTTTTTCCCTGAGATAGGGAATAATGAAATGGGAAAATAATTAAATTTTCCCATTTAATTGTTAGATTATATTTAATTATTAGATTATTCATGTATTGCAAGGGAAAAAGGAACTAGATCACCCCATGAACCCAAATGAAAATTTAAAGGGTATGGGCGAGTTCATTTGAACTCCTTTAATTTGTTTTTGTTTGTTTGTTTTTGACAGTCTCACTCTGTTTCTCAGGCTGGGTGCAGTAGTGCAATGACAGATCACTGCAACCCCAACCTTCTAGGCTGCAGGTTCGGGAGTGGTCAGAGGAGGCCCTTGTGATGCGAAGCTAAACGTTTAATGATGGCGTGCTGAGTGCATGAACCGCGTCAGCCCAAGAGTCTGGGTAGGAGGAAACGGCGGGGTGGAGAGAAGACTGGACAGATGGGTGCTTTCCTCGGCCCCTGGGAGCACGGTCAGGTCCATGCTCAGACCTCCTGGTTTCTTCCACATTGCCATAAATAGCAAGGGAAGGACTCGGGGCACCCAGGGACCTCAGGGGTATAAGCTGTGTCCTCGCGTGGCCCCAGCAGTGGCCAGTGATGTTGTTCTCTTTAACCTCAGGCTTATTTTCTATAAAAACACAAAGGGTCAGAAGTAGTTCAAGGGCCTCTAAAGACTTACGTCATTGTTAATAGGCCTACTTTTATGCTTTCTTATGTATTAAGAGCAAATCATGAAACAAACTCATTTCTGTTTGAAGAAATCTTTACGGTTCTCATTGTTGTGGCAAGCAACATTGATTCTTTGCTTAGTGAGCGTTAGTGCCCTCCTGCCCAGTGCTGCTGCCTGGCGTGTCCTCGCACACAACTCTGTCCATTGGTCTCCGTTCACCTTTCCGCCTAGAATTGTAGGAGGGGCGCTGGGATCTTAGGGCTAGAAAGAAACTCTGAAGACCACTTTTAGGGGCGGCTTTTAGTCAGGGCTCTCCAGAGAGACAGCCAGCCGGGTGTGCGTGTGTCTCCAGAGGGAGGGCTGCTGCAGGGGCTACAGAGTCCAAGAAGCCCCAGGACCCACAGCCTGCAAGCTAGAGTCCTGGGAGGGTGTGGCTTGAAGACTTGAGAAGCTGAGGTTGCAGATCCCACCCGGGTCTGAGGAGCTGAGACCCAGGAGCACGGGCTGCAGAAGACAAATGTCACTGGCCCATCAGCCAGACAGGTGGAGTGAACCCAGTTTTCCCCGCCTTGCTGTTTTACTCGGGCCCTGGGTGGATAGGGTGGTGCCCCCCACACCGGCGAGGATGGGTGTCCACTCAGTCCAGAGGCAAACATGCATCTCACACAGAAATAATGCAGAACCAGCCATCTGGGCACCCCGGGCACGCTCAGGTTGATGCACAAAACCAACGCCGCGCGTCGCCCTGACGTCTGCGTGTTCGCATCACTCCACGCACATTGCTCGGTCATCGTCTCGGTGAGTTTGTAAGCTCGTTGTGTGGTTCTAGGGCTCTTTGTCCCGGGTGGTGGTGGTGGTGGTGGTGATGACAGGCTCCCCACTACCCCAGCTCAGGTATGGAAGGTGTTGGCATCAACGGCTCCTTGTTTCTCAGACACTTGAGCGGGTGCTCTGTGCAGCCAGTTCCACCTGCAGCAGCATCTGTTCCCTATGCCGATTCCATTCGGAGGGTGTGCCTCCCTTCTGTTGAGGGTGCAGCCTTCTTTCAGAGAAGAACTGTGTCCTGTTCGCCTATATCTCCTGTGGTGTATCTCAGGGCTGAATAAGTAGCTATAGTATACCTCGGTGTCTGAATGATAGGTTCATTGGAAGGAAAACTTTATAATTTTTTTTTCTTTTTGGGATGGAGTTTCACACTCAATGCCCAGGCTGAAGTGCAATGGCACGATCTCGGCTCATTGCAAACTCTCCCTCCCAGGTTCAAGTGATTCTCTTCCCTCAGCCTCCCAAGTAACTGGAGCTACAGGCGTCTGCCACCATGCCTAGCTAATTTTCGTATTTTCTTTAGAGACGGGGTTTCACCGTGTTGGCCAGGCTGGTCTTAAACTCTTGACTTCAGGTGATGCACCCACCTCAACCACCAAAACGGCCATGAGCCACCGCACCCAGGAAGTTAATATCTTTTTTTTTTTTTTAAAGTCATAATGGGCTTGTTAAATGCTTATGTTAACGTTTATTTTTAAAAATGTTATCTGTGACCTTTCAGCTTTTCATAGCATTTCTCGTGTGAATATTTAAAAAAAGGCCCTTTACTCGTGGGGGAGAAGCGGTTATCCCTTTCAGCAGAGGGAGATGGAGGAACAGGCCCTGGTGGGTCTGAGCACAGGCAGTCACCCCAGCCTTGGTGCTGGCTTAGGTCTGTTCTCCGTTCACCGTAGCCGCGTCCACTCTCATTGTCAGCTTAAAAATAAGCTTTTTCCTCTTTCTAATCAGAACAGTTAGTTTGTTAACCATCACGTTAAGGTATCGAGAATGATGGCTTTCAGGCCTCAGATATGACACAAGTAGTAAATGCAGCTGACCCTGAACAACATGGGTTTTGAGCTTCGAAGGATCACTTATGGTAATTATTTTCCAACCAACCCTTACTGAAAATCCTGGCTTTGTGGAGGGCTGACGTTTCCTACATGCGGTTCCATAGGGTGGCCGCGGGTCCTGTGGACACGTAGATTTGGGTAAACTCGGGGAGTGTTCTGGAATCCATGTCCCTGTGTATACAGAGGGACAACTGCAGCTTTTTAAAAGTTTGTGTCCTGCCTTGTCCTAAAAAGGCTCCAAGGTGGATGCAAAGTTATTTCATCCTTTTGGTTTTCTTGGTGGGATATTGATGTTTATTCTTCAGTGTCTAAAATCCTGAGTGAACAGAGTTAGTGCTTCAGGAACAAAGCCAGTCTGGAAACACATATTGAGATATCCACCTTTTCTTCATGGTTTCACAAAAGGCCATGATCATATTTTATTCGGTTGAACTGTAGGAAACTGCCAATATTTGCTGTTTTTGGTCTACAAAATGGCAAGTTCGTACGATATTAAAAACAAAGGCTTCCTGGATGGGGAAAATAGGAATCGGTGAGAACCTGAAGTTGTCTGTCATGGCCTCTGAGTCACAGGTAAATAAACCTGCGTAAGGGGAAGTTGGCTGTACAGTATTTTCCTTCTGTTTTGAGACTGTCAGAAAAAGGACAGTTCCATTGCGTCGGGTCCCTTTTCCTCACCTTTGCTGCAGAGGGGACTTGCCATTATACCTCTTGTTTCCAGTGCTCAGGAGGCTGATGCCACATAGAAGACCTGCAGGTCGATGGATGTGAAACAGGCATCGGACACGCTGTGCACCTTGGGATGCATCTGAGAAGTACGTGCTTGCAGCAGGTCTGAGGTGAGGGTGTGTTCCATCTCCTCTCCCTTCTCTGGCTTTGCAGGCCTTTGAAGTTGGTCCTGGAAAGTGAAATTAGTTAATGCTGATTAGCTCCAGGTCAAAGCCAGGGGGCCGAACAGACCTGCCCTTCACTAGGGGTGTGAAGCATTGGGCCTTCCCATCAGGAGGCAGCAGGGACTCGAGAAAGCCCCACATGCCCTCCAGTTCCCTTATGTTGAAATGTTTTGTACTCGACCATGCCCGGTCATTTTGGGAGGTAAATGGGGGATTCACATGGGGTTGTCCAGTATTCTTAGGTGTCAGGTGCGAGAGTTGAATTTGTAAAAGCTGTGCGGATAGGAAAGGGCCTCAGGGAGTGCTGTTTACACGGAGCTAATTTAACGCGAGGTCTGTGCTCTGCCTGGGTCCGTGTCTGACCGGTGTCTCCCAGTCTGCATCAGGACGTTGGTGTGACTCGGCGCCATCGTCCCACTCTGTGTAGACGTCTGAGGATCTGTGCGCGGCTGCTCTGTGAGAATGAGTTGTGATAATGAACTGAGAAACAGTGAACAAACCCTGAATTGGTTACTACTGGTTCCACGGCCACTTTTGCCGTGGTTGGGGTCATTCATAATAAAATGTGCTGGACTCCTATGCAGAGCTCTGAATTTCAGAGGCCCTTTAACTCGGCAGCTAACCAGTGGCTTCCTTCAGAAGACATTTGAGTCCCCTTTACCTACCAGGGTGACCCTGGGAGTTTGAAGATGAGTGAGACAAGCCCTCCCTGTCTTGTGGATTTTACTGTCCAGAGGGGAGACAGATGTGGATGGTGAAGGGGGCCCTATCAGAGGTCAGCGCACGTCAGTTTGATTTCTTCAGCACTTGCTGTGTTCAGGCGGTGCCCTGAGCCATGTGCAGAGCATCTGGGGACCCTGCCCATGGCATCCCAGGCACAGCTAGCATCTGCGCCATCTTCATACTTGGCCTGAGTTTTGGGGAAATACCGAGGACGGCTTCTGCCCTTGCTGGAGAGAGTTGGAAGTCAGGGCAGCCGTCCACAAGGAGATGATCGCCAGCTGATTCCTCAGGAAAGAGAGGTGGTCTCCACATGGGCAGAGCAGCGAAGCATGCACAGCATGGGTGTGGGGTCTGGGGCATATGCATCTGAGTGGGGTCTGCTGGGAGACAGCAGGGGGTGAGGTGTGAAGGCAGTTGGAATTGACAGGATAAATTATCACTAAGGCGATGCTGGTAAAACATAAAATTGGGACTCTCTGGGGTAAACGTGGACTTAGGGTGACCCTGGGCATGGGTGTTTTCAGGCTCTGAAGGCAGAGATTTAGGAAATTGGGGCAGAGCTGAGCCCCAGATGAGGATGAAGACCACCCTTGGGATGTTGAATGAGACAGGGGTGGAAACCCAGTGAATGTCGTGGGGTCAGTCCAGGAGGAAGGCAGCAGAGGAGACCGGTGTCCTCAAAGGCCCCGTGGGGCCTGCCTCTCAAAGTGCTGGGATTACAGGCATGAGGCACTGCTCCCTGTGGACACTTTTAAAATTTCTAAGCTACTCTCTCTCATACCCACTCCGGTATTTTTTTTTTTTTTTTAGACTAGGTTTATGGCTATATTTTTTCCAAGGGAACCAAACAGTTACCTGTTTGAAGTACAAATAACACCGTGTTTAAAAACCGAAAATGCCAATTTGCATAGAAGTTTCCAAATACCCAGTTGGTTTGAGCCTTGCATTGCAGTGTCACTACCTGCTCTTAAATTTCTACATGATGTATAGATAGTGAGGCAGGGATGGCTCGTACATCTTCAGGTTTTGATTCTACTAACTTGGGCTATATTTTCATTTATTTTGGCACATCTGTGGGTGTGGCAAGCAAGGCCAGGGTATTTATTTTGAAGCTTGTCCAATAACAGTTGGGAAGATTTTCACATTTTTAGAATTTTCATGGTAATAGTTATAATTTACAAAGAATTAAAAATTGTGTAGTCATTATTTTGCTTTTTTCTAGATATGCCCTGAAACAGGGTTGCTAACTATCATTCTACATCACAGGATTCAGAACAGTACCCTTTTGGAGATAGTAACAGACCCATACCAACGTATGTAATAACATACCCATACCAACGTATGTAATAACATACCCATAGCAAGGTGTTGTGGGGCGGTGCTCAGTCCTCCGAGGGAGGGAATCGGCTCTTACCCGATTCATATTCAACAGGACCAGGGAATGTGTTCTTGTTCCATGTCCTGGTTGCCAGGAAGTCCTTGCCCTGGACCCTGTAATGCCCGGGGTCTTCCTGATAAACGCTGGTGGCCACTGGAGCACAGCCCGGCCCCCTCCAGTTTCTCCGCTTTGTAGCTGCACTTGTGTTTAGCAGGTCTTCCAGGACTTAGACGCTGCTTGGTGTGAGCCAGGTTTTGTGTGGAAGGAGGACAGATCCGAGCCGGCAACCAACCATCCCAGAACTATCTTTTATGCTTCCAGATTCTGTGGCCAAAAACTTACCCGTGGACATTGAGGGTGATGCACTTCTGCTCCAAGACGTCTGTGGACTCAGCTAGAGGGATGGAAAGGATATGGAGCCTCTTCACTCCTGGCCTGGGCTTGGACCTGCTGTGCAGCCTCTCAGTGGCACTAGGGTCCCCTTGTGTCACAGCGGTCTCGGGTTGGTGGCACTGCCCCAGGATGTCCCAGGCTTCATGATGTCCAGGCTCCTCTGGTATGGCGGCCTCAGGTGGGTGGCACTGCTCTGATGGACGTCCCAGGCTTCATGATGGTAGGGGCTCCTTGTGCCATGGAGGCCTCCGGATGGTGGCACTGCCCCAGGGTGTCCCAGGCTCCAAGGCCAGTGTTCTGTCCAGCGATGGGAAGTTGTACTGTAAGGTCTAGTATCGGAAGATGCCTGGGGTCCTATCCTTCAGAGTGGTCCTACACTCACCACAAATCAAGCCAGGGGAGGCCCTGCCAGAATTTGCAGCTGTGTTTCAGGTCGTTCCACAAGGCATCTTTTATTTTGGCGAGGTCAGGTATATAATTCTTTATCTCTGATGTTTTTGAGACAGGCAAAAAAACCCTTTTTGTTGCCCAGGCAGTGGTGTGAGCACAGCTTACTACAGCCTCAACCTCCCAGGCTCAAGCGATCCTCCTGCCTCAGTCTCCTGGGTAGCCAGGACCCACAGGCACATGTTCCACGTGTCCCCATGCCTGACTTATTTTTGTATTTTTTGTAGAGATGGAGTTTTGCAATGTTGCCCAGGCTGGACTCGAACTCCTGGACTTAAGCAGTCCAGCTGCCTCAGCCTCCCAAAGTACTGAGATCACAGGCATGAGCCACTGTGCCTGGCCAAGTGTGTTTCTAATTTCAAAATTAAGAGGACCCAGAGTCAGTGAATGGCGTCTCTACTGGAACATGCTGCTTATAGTATATTAGGAAAAATCATCCAGAGCTTGGAAAAGGGGCTGGACAGACACAGCCCTTTGAGGTTGTCTGATGAATCCCTGGGGTCTTTGACCATCTGGAGGGATGTACCGTGTCAGACTCACTGTTGTCGACGGGCTGAAGCCCAGGTTTCATGACGTTATGTGTCGGCTTGTAGTACTTTCTCTGGCAGAGATGCGAGTGACTTCTGCTCACTGAGAGGCTCATCTCAGGGACTTCATGGCCTGAGGGACGGCAGCCTGTTTGAGCTAATCGAGCAATCTCGCACTACCCTTATTTTCTGAAACGCCTATGAGTGACTTCTCACACACACGGTCTTTGAAGCGGCTTCATGCCCGCGCTCCTTGGTAATGATCGAATGCTTTTTTTGACCCCTCGTCCCCTTTCTTTGGGGTGTTCCAGTCTCAATTCTCATGTGTTCTGCTTCTACGGGAATTTCTGAAGCTGCTGAGTGTAGAAAGCACTGAGGAGGTGGTGCTCCCACCCCTGTGAGTCATCCAGGCATCATCCTCTCCGAGGCTTGGCGAGGTGGCGTCCATGGCACACCGAAGAGGCTGTGCTCCTGTCCCCCATGAGCTTTCCAGGCGTCCTCATCTCCCCTCCGGGGGGACAGGAGGAACCTTTCAAACTCTTCTTAAACTTGTTTTCATGTCTTGGTTTTAACAGATTTCTTTGCATGGTCTCCCTTATCCAGAAGTGAGGGTGAACGCTGAGTTATTCACGAGAGTCAAGAAACCACACGCAGCCCAAAGAGACGTTTGTTTCCCTGGAATCATTTGTGTGTGTTCACCTTAAAATGCAACTTAGTAAAACAGGTGTGTTTTGAGGAATGACTTTAAATTACCCAGGTAAAAACGTGACAGTTAAATTTCATCATCTGTGCGGGTGTCCACAACCCCCTTCTGTGATTGCGTGTGAGTTTGTGACTTGTGGTTATTTTTGAAGAAAGAAAATCTGTTGCTGAGGACTTCAGAGGGTGTGCTGGGATTGTGTAGGGTTGACATCGGGGGCTTCAGTGTGTGGCTTCCTTGAAGAGGTTCAAATTAAGGCTGAGAGTCCCTACTCCAAAATGCTCTGAAACCTGAAACATTCCGAGCTTCCCCATGACACTCGAAGGAAATACCCTTCAGAGCACTTTGGATTTCAGTCTGGGGATGCTCAACTGGAAAGTGAAATATTGCAAGACCCTTCTGGCCCCAGGAGCTTGGATAAGGACATGGAGGGAGTCCGGGTGTCCCTGGAGTGTGAGGCAGCCTGGGCTCGCTGGACTGGTTTTTGTAGGAGCCACAGAAGGGAAAGAGGGTCAAAGTGGCCACGCCTGGGTCCTGAGAAGGCTGAACCAGAAGGAGGTGGGTGCCAAGGGCAGCAGTTGAGTCCCCAGCGTCCGGGGCTCCTGTCCCTGGTGGAGTTGAGAGCCTCCTCTAGTTGTGGCCTCTCCCCTGTCAGCAGCCACTGAGGCCTGAAGGGAGAGGGGGCTGAGGAGAGGAGGGAAGGATAGACCTGCTTCTGGAGAGGGCCGGCGTCGGCCTGTGCTAGCCTCATGTGCTACTCCGGCATCCAGGGTGCACGGCCGTGCCTCGTGGTGTAGTGGTTCCTGGGATGCACGGCACTCTTGTCTGCAGTAACGTCTTTGTCTCCAACCCTTGGAGGCAAGTTACCTTTTTCCCCAGTGAAAAGAGGTAGAAAATCTTATAGAAATGCATTTGCTCTAATGTCTGTTTTCCAATAAGAAATGGTCGCTTAGGCTAAATCTTTGGGAGGTCAAGACAGGAGGATCACTTGAGGTGAAGGGGTTGAAGATCAGCCTGGACAACATAGCAAAACCCCATCTGTATAACAGAAAAATTAGCTGAGTGTGGTGGTGCGTGCCTGTGGTCTCTGCTACTCTGGAGGCTGAGGTGGGAAGATCACTTAAGGCTACAGTGAGCTGCGATTGCTCCGCTGTACTCCAATCTTGGCGACAGAGCCAAGACCCTGTCTCAGAAAGAAAAGTTAAAAAAAAAAATCCAGAAATGTCATTTTCTTTTTAAATCATCCCAAAAGAAAAACCTTTTTTTCTAAGAATGTGAAGGGTAACTGATACGATTCTTTCCTTGCATTGTTTCTCCTTTTCAAATATTTACAGTAGTCCGTCCACATCATCTCTCATCTCTCATCTCATTACAGAGCAGCAGGTTTCTTTGAGGTTAGTGGTGTTTCTCTGTGTTGCACCTTGGAGAACAGCCAGCATGAAACCTCTTACCACGATCATGCGCATTATTTGTAGTCTCAATTAAAATCCTCTCCAGAGACGCCTGTGCTACTTATTATAGCAGAACTTTGGTTGCGGTGAAATGTGCATTCAGCTAATGGTTTTAAGTTCATATCTGAGATGATGCTGTATAATTCATGAAGCATATGGGATCAGTAATGATTGATGATAATTCTGGCTGATGTCATTTAGAGGATATTTTTCACTTCAAATTAAAACTCCCTTCGCGATAGTCATTTTGGGATTCATTTAACTATGTGCTTTATTTCATAGCTCAAATTTTCATTAGTCATTTCATAACACAGGATTTTGAAAGCAGACTTGGCAAAATCTTTCTAACAAAATGTTTGCTTCTGACGTCCCAAGGAACAGCACTCAGAATTGCTGGTAACTGTGGTACATTTTAAGGCTGATGATAGAAGTCACTTGAACGGGAAGGGCTGCTTTGTGAGGCAGATGGGGTTTGAACCCCGACCCTCCTGATACACCAGGCCTGACCCTGGCCTTCTCTCCTCTCCACTGGGAGATGAGAAGGGTGCCAGCATCCACCTCACAGGCCGTCCTGAGAACCTGGGACTAAGGGCTTGTGTTCCTCTTGCAGGTGGCGCAGATGTGGGAGCTTGACGATATACACACTGCAGGCTGCCAGTGTCGGGGTAATCCAGTTTTAGTCATAAAGGTGGGATTTGCTTTGCTCCCCTGCAGACCAGGTGCAGTGCTGCTGTTGTAGCAAGTGTGTGGATCCTCTTGGGTGGTCCTCAGGTGGACAAGGAGTCACCGATTCGGATTCCCAGTGTTAGATATGAGGGGACCAAGGACCTCATGTGTTCAGAGGGGAGGAGTAAAAAGCTTCCCTTGTAATTCCAGGACTGTCTATCCCAGGAATGCCAAACCACTGGCTTTCACCTGATGCTGCCGTAGGTGACACTGTATGGAAATGAGGACTCATATTTCGCATACCTGAGCCAGTACCCATCTCCCTCCAGGGCCGTGGCCGAGCCCTCCTGATTTTGCTGGGTTTCCAGCCTGGGGATCTGTAAGCCCAGTAACGTCTCTGGTCTCGGCCCCCGCTCCCCGTGGGGACAGGAGATGGCTTCAGGAGGCTGGTGATGAATGCCTGAATGAAGTCGACTTGTGACTGCAGTTCTAAGAGCCTCCCCGGGTGTTAGATGTCAGTAAATGACACCTGTGTGTGGATCTCATGTGATGAGAGAAACAGTGGGGGAAACCAAAGCTTGTGGAGTCTGCAGGTTCTGGACTTGGGGTTGTGTGCACCTGTGTACTTGGTGAGGGGTGTGATGTCTGGAATGAGTGTGCAGGTGTGTCACGTTTGTGCGTGTGTGGTGAGTGTATTTAGCAGGTGTGGGTGGAGTGAGCATGTTCATGTGTGTCGTATGTATTTGAGGGTGTGTGTGGAGTGTGTACACGCATCATATTTGGTGAGTGTATTTGAGGGTGTGTATGGAGTGCATACATGCGTTTGCACGTATAGTATTGGGTGAAGGGGTGGCATGTGTGGAGTAAGCATGCACACGTGTGTGCTGTGTGTGGGGTTTCTACGTGGTCCTCCCCTGAGCCTGCTCCTGGGCCCTGCTGTCCTGGCAGCTTTACAGTTTGGTGTGTCTTTGATTCCAGAAGATTCTGCAACCAAATTCTGAAGCTGTGATCACAAACTTGCAGCCCTTGAGGACGCTGGTTCATGGAGCCAGCATGAGGGTCTCTGTGCTGGCCTCTCCCTGGGCTTTGTCCACAGAAGAGCATGTCTGATGATTGAGCTGTGCGGGTCTGTGGCTCCCCAGCCTCAAGTCAGCCCTCAGTTCTGTCCCGCCTCTGTTTTTCTTGCTGAGGGGCTCCAGGAAGTGGTGCCTGGGGTGCCGTTTTCACGCTGGGGTTGCTTCGCCAGTTGCCCAGGTGCTGGCTGCCTGAGGCCTGCTGCCATCCTGGGTGGACGGGGCTGTCACGGGGCCATGCCTGAGCACCTGTGGGAAGGCAAGGTTAGGAAGTGCCAGAGGTGAGTGGCTTCATCCCACACTTGATTTTTTGGAAAGTTCTGGATCTCATATTTTTCCCTAAGGGAAGTTAGAAACTGAGTTTCTCTTTAGGGGAACGTCTTTGCAGCGTCTGTTGTTTGAATGTTCTCCAGGTGTGGAATACTCGGGGCCGTGTGTGTTTGGGAACATCCGTGTCCTGAGCGAATTCAGTAGGGAATGGAGAGAGGCCTCCTGTCAGCTTGGCCTCTGTTTCCAGCTTGTTGAGAGTTGATGGCTGCTGGTATCCCAGGGAGAGTAAAACACTGGGCCGTGTGGGATGGGAACGTTCCCTCTGACAAGGTCAGTGGGAAAGCATCTAAACAAACGTCGCTGTTCTCCAGGCTCCTCGGGGTCGAGCTTGTTTTGTGGTGTTGAGGGAAAGCTACCCTTGTTCCTGTTCCTCACCATTTGAAAGGTGTCCAGGGCTGGTTCTTCTGGAGAGGTGATGTGTGTGAGTGGGGGCCAGGTCGCAGGCTCCGAGGTTATTTGGGACCTGTCAACTGATTTCCTGAACACACAGGTGCTTGGTAAAGATGTTCCTGATTAGCTAAAACTTGTCAACAGGACGTGATAGCTGGTGGTTGTTTAAAGCCTATCACAATTTTCCTGTTACTTTTTAAATGCCTGTTGAATAAGGGAGGATTCACGTATTTTTGTTTTCCCATCTGCATACTTGATATTTTGTTTTTTGTTTTTTATGTGGATGTGCAGTTAACAGGATTTAGAAGCAGTCTCAGCCCTGGGGAGACTTCAGGGCCACCTCAGTCAGTGCTGAAGGGAGGCAGGGATTTGGGGGCTACCTCCTCAATAGGACAGACACCAAGGGCTAGAGGTCAGCAATCTCAGTGAGGTCACAAAGACGGGCACACCCAGCACCCTGGCCTATATGCCTCTCCTTCACATTTGTCTCTGCTCAAACTGTTCTCCTGGGTCATCACGGGTGATCTCTAGGCGCTTGCTTGCTTCTTGCAGAAGTGGTGTCTGGCTGTGGTCAGTGTGGGCCCTCAGGACTTCCATGTTTTTGGCTCACATCAATATTGGAGAGTGGTGTTTGTTTTGGAGTGGTAGATCCGGTGGATTTTGGCTTTACCAATTCATTTCATACCTGTTCTCCTAGATATAATACCTGTTCATAAGCCGCATGTTCTCCTAGGTGCTGGGGCCCTATCATAAGCCGCGTGTTCTCCTAGGCGCTGGGACCCTCTTGTAAGCCGCATGTTCTCCTAGGCGCTGGGACCCTATTGTAAACTGTATGTGAGGGATCTCGGAGGTGCTCCTTATGAGGATCCAATACCTGACCTGAGGTGGAACAGTTGCAATTTAAAACCAGCCCCCAGAAAAATTGTCTTCCATGAAACCCATCCCTGGTGCCAAAAAGGCTGGGGGACAGCTGGTCTAACGCGGGCTAAGATGTCAGTAGATTTTTGGACTCGGGCCTCAGTTGAAGAGGATTAGATTTTGAAAGGTGGGGATTGAAGGCTTCTACAGGGCAGGTTTTCATCTCCAGTGGGGCCTGGGCAGAACTGGGTAGAACTGACCCAGAACATGACTATAGTCAGGCTGGCTCACTGCCTGCATCCTGTGTGTGCAGCCTTGCTGTTTATTCAATTGTCTCGTGGTGTGGATTCCATCCACAGCCTCAGAGTAGTGGAACCCATTATTTCAAGGCTGATCTTATTTAACTTTATCAAAAAGACATGAAAATCATTTAGTATAAATCTTCCAGATAGCTGTATCCTTTCTTTTCCCAGAGGCTTTTAACTATTGCAACTTAAAAATCTTCAAAAATAACTTTAAAGGAAAACCTCTAAGTACATTTTTGATGAGCACCCTTGACAGCTTTAATATGTGGAGTAAATTCCCTTGACTTTTGTATTCCTAGAAACTCGTTCATGTTTGCAGAAGACTTTGCATTTTGTCAACAGTGGCCACTGTTCGGTGACCATCATACCTGCCGTGTCTCATTTAGAAAGTTGGATGTGGATGTATTAAATTTCAGACACAAAAATACATGGGCTGTTCGTTTCTGGTTTTGATTTTTTTGTTTTTTTTTTTTTCCCCTCAGCTGAATTCAAGAAAGGGAAACAAGCAGACACAGTAAGTACCAGAAAGCGTCTAAGTTGTTGGGTGGGGGATCCTACTATGGTGTTGGATTGTGTTCTGCCAGACATCACTCCTCAAAAAGTTGACCCTGAAAGGGCTGGCATTGCCCTCACCCTGCGACATTCGTCTATCTCACCAGAAAATGAAGAATCTGCCAGAGTACTGTGAGTCAAATTCAGTCAGAACTCGATTAAATAAGAGGCTTTGTCTCAAAGGCCAAAACATGAGGACACATTTTTAATTTTATTTATTTTTATTTTTACTTTTATTTATTTTTATTTTTATTTTTATTTATTTATTTATTTATTTGAGACAGAGTCTCACTCTGTCGCCCAGGCTGGAGTGCAGTGGCGTGATCTTGGCTCACTGCAAACTCTGCCTCTCAGCTTCACTCCTCTCTTCTGCCTCAGCCTCCCGAGTAGCTGGGACTACAGGTGCCCGCTACCACGCCTGGCTAATTTTTTGTATTTTTGGTAGAGATGGGGATTTCACCGTCTTAGCCGGGATGGTCTCGATCGCCTGACCTTGTGATCCGCCTGCCTCCTCCTCCCAAAGTGCTGGGATTACAAGCGTGAGCTGCCGCACCTGGCCGAAAACATGTTTCTTTACTGCCTCAGTCCTCAGTTGGGTAGTATGTTCTTTGTCTTGAAAGGCGCGCTCTGCGAGATGGGAATCTTCCGGTTGCTTACTTAGGGAATCCTGCCAGCTGTCATTGACTGGAGAGCGCAGTTTCCTGGCTGCCCTGGTCTTTGAGGGGAGGGAGACTGAAGGATCATTTTCCTACCTGGACCAACGTGTTTATTAAACCTGGCTTGTGGATCCTTTGGATCTTTTTATGAAGGAAAAGCCACATCTGTGACTTTCAGATGAGTGGAAGTCATGTTAACATAAATAAATAAATAAATAAATAAATAAATAAATAAATAAATAAATGTATATATTTTGGCTACTATGGAGAAGTTTTGTCCTTGTGACCTCTGAATACAGTCACGGGAGAGCAGAATGTTCACGGTGTGGGTGCTTACAGTGTACATGTAGAGTCACATTCTTCACTAGTATTACGTTAAAAAGTGACAAGAGAAAAATATTTTGCTCATTACAACCTCGGTAAGAAGCTGGCAGTGCTCTTGTTTTTGGAAGGGTGTGAAGGGAATATTGAGAAAGTATCATCAACGTTAGACTCACCCACTCTGCAAATCCTGGGCCGGCTCGCGTGAAGACCCCGTGATGGAAAGATGCACCCTTCTGCCCGGAAGGAGGTGAATCTTTGTAGCACTCAGGACGCATGGTTCATCTCTATATAAAGGCAGAGTGTGAAACGCCATGGAGGCTGGGAGAAGAGATGTAGTTAGCAAGTATGAGTGAGAAGTTTGGGGCTTGTTAGCCCCTGGCGTGTGTGCAGCAAGCTTTGCTATCTGCACACGTGTGATCCTTAGAACCCTGACGTGTGGAGCCATGAGGCTGTCGAGGGCCCCAGCTCCCGGCAGGCTGAGGAGTTCCCTGTTACCACCAGGAGAACCGTGATTGAAGGCTGTCACTCAATCCCAAGTCCCGGAAGGGGCTCCTTTCAGAGAGGAAAACACCCCTAGAGCCTCGGACAGAATTCAGTGATTTTTCTTATGATGTTGCTTAGATTTCACAAACACGAAACCAAGAACATATTTCAGAATGCTTATGGTTCTTTTGTAACCATGGAAACAAAGTAATTTGCAGTCCATGGACAGTTTGCAGAAGCTGAACTGCCTACAGCATGAGCGCAGCGCTCTCCCTGCCGCCCTGGGCCTTGCTCCGGTTTGCTAGGGAGGCTTGGCAGGGCCTCTTGGCTGGGATACGTCTCCCGTGTCCCATGTTGCTACCCCTGGTCACAGCCATACTACTGGGCACCTGTGCCGTGAGGACACTGAGTGGACACGGAGCCGCGGGGCAGTAGTTGGTCATGAGGTGGTATCCACATGGTCGGAAATAGGTTTCTGTTCATTTCTGTTCATTAAGAATGATCGTTGCAATAAAAACATAGAGTGAAAGAAAACCCTCTACTGACCTGAGAATGCGTCAGCTGAGTTGGATGGGGAAGTGCAGTGAGGAAGGTGAGGACTGAAAGGAAATGAAGGAGGGAGAGGAAAGGAGAGAAAGGAAGTGAAAGGGGGAGGGAGGATGGGAATAAAGAGGGAGATAGAGGAGGAAGAAGAGAGAGGTCGGTGGGCAGGAGCCTGGGAAATGAGTCCCAGAGTCGGTTCCTAACAGTCGTGGGTGCGTCAGAACTGGTCTTCCAGGAGAGGTGGCCTGGGAGGGCTGACCCTTAGGAAGTTAGGGCTGGGGGGAGCTGATTTTTTGGCCCTCAGCGGGGCTGTTTGCTGACCTGAGATGCAGTCGATGGTTATCCCGAAGAGGTCGTCTGCACAGCCACCGTTTGCTGCCAGGTTGGAGAGAGAAGTGCTCCCCATGGGTTCTTTCTATTTTGTGGAGTTTTCCCAGTTTAGCTGAGCAGCCTGTCAGTGGAACTGTCAGTGATTACTAACATGTCTGCATTCTATAGAGCAGTCGGCCAGCTTCCGATCCTGTAGTTGTTAGGGACACCACTCCCATCGTGTCAGTGCTAGCCTAGCATGGAAGTCACAGCCGGAGGCACTGGGAAACCTGCGTGGCTCTTGCTGCCGGGGTTCTGATGGGAGTCGTGCGCTGGAAGAATGATGTCCTTTAGGCAGAGCCTGGCGAGGAGGGGGTGCTGCTGTTGCAGCAGTACATGGAATTTCAAACGACGAATGAAACAAGCTTTTAATTATGAATAGAGCTCTATGCCCTGCTTTTCTTCTAATGGAAATGTTGTGCTGAAATGAATTTGCTGTTAATGGGTTGCCTCATGCAAGACGGAATGCTGGGAGCAAAGTAGAATGTGGACTTCTCTACGAAGCTTCCTCCTCTCAGACTATAATCAGCTGGATGGTGCTACACAGGAATATGTGAGAATTCGTGTGAGAAAGGCGATGGGTGCAGACCTGTGTGACCGGCAGGTGTTGGGGGAGGTTTGAGAGAAGCTTTCGGCTGAAGTGGTGTCAGGTGCAGGTGCTGAAGCGTGATGTCTGGCTGGATGGAAGAGCACACGCCTCTGGGCTGGGGGAAACAGATAAAGGAGGAGGTGGGCAGACATGAGTCGTGTCTTAGGAATGGTAGCAATTCGGGCAGATTCAGGATCAGGCTCCCATGGGGGAGGGAGTGGACATCAGAAACCAGGGAGCGTGGGGCGGGGGTCATGCCCAGGCCTCTGCGGAGCTTGCTGCTGTGTCAGCAGGGCCCTGTGCTTGCCCTCCTTAAAGCTTTCCCGATCCATAAAATGGGCACAACAAAATCCACCTTGTGACACTGAAGCTTAAATGAGATGATCTACATGGTGTCTTCCTTCCCTTCCTGACACATCCTAGACTCACAGCTATGGTAGCAGCGACAGACTGGATGGAATGCTGGAGCCGCTTTGCGCCTGGTGAAGCCACATGGATTTGTGCAGTGCTGGCGACTGTCTCTGAAAGCCTTTAATCATGGCAATGGCAGCCTCGAGTGGCTCTTGGCATACTTCAGTCTGTGGAGTGCAAGGTTGACTGGATCTCCGTGGCCATTGATACTATTCAGGGGTGAGCTGATGGGACCCTAAAACATGGGGGAAGGCCGAGAGGACTTGGCGGCCAGAAGCATTGTAGATTTCTGGCTTCGAGAACTTGCTGACTTATGGACATAGGAAGGTAAACCCAGATGGCTCCAAAATTGTAAGTCCACAAGAAAGGTGGGAGGGTACAATTGCTGAGTAGGTCATGGTTGCCCTGTCCCTTTCTTTCTGGCCATCGTTTCTGCTCCCTCCCCCTGCCTTTGTGGGCTGGAGGGCCTGAGCCTGCACAGTGGTCTATTTCATGGTGACGATGGCTGATTATTACCCTGCACTAAGAAGTCTCTCCACTTTATTTTGCAACAGTAGGTAAATAAATTTAAGGAGTGATGGTTTAGTGATATTTGTTTTGTTTTTGCTTTTTGTTTTTTAAAGTATCATTTAACTGAATGTTATTCCCAATTTCACTGATCACTTTGAGATGCCAAAACATGCTTTGATTTGTTATTTTTTGTTTCAGCTAGTTTATTGTGTCACAGGAATGCCAATTATTCTGTTGTCACACATCATTAAGTATCTCAAATTGTGTTACTATAATACTTAGCTGAATTACCTCCCTTATTTTGACTTTTAAAAAACTAAAATCTGTGTGAAACACACAGGATGGTGCATGTCCATTGAGGGTTGTTGAGAAGTGTGACTTTTCCTGACATGCTTGAGAATCAGTGACATTATTTTATAGAAACACGTTGTAACTGACTCCAAAACTAGAAGCTCCTGTAAAGGGCAGGGTAGGCAACGTGTTATGTTTTGTGTGTCACAGAAGTCTCTGCATATATTTCTTTTGTTAAAACTTCAAAGTGTAAAAACCACTTCTGGTTCCCTGGCCAAGGCTCAGTCGGGGATCATGGTTTGCAGACCCTTGACAGCAGCTGAGGTGAAAGCTGATCTCCCATGCGGTGAGCAGGAGCCCACCTCATTGCTTCAGCCAGGAAGATGCTGCCCCTCATGCTGGAATTTACTTCAAACAAACTTGAAAGCTCTGGCACCGCTGCTCATTTCCATACTGTTGCAGGCTATCTAAAATACGGAGCATGCCTTGGCGTTTTGATTTTGTTACTCCTCTTGAACGGCTCTGAGATGGCTCATCACAAGTTAGACACTTGCAGAAATGATCAAGCAGAGCTGCAGTCATCTTGCAGATCAAGTGAAGATTTTTCTGAAAGCTTGTTACAGGCTTAAATTTCTGATCCCGTTCCATCCACTGATCTTGTATGATTGGTTTCTTTTTGCACCCATTTGCGCTGTGAAGCGTCTCCCCACCGTGGTAGAACTTTAGCTCTGATTTCATGCATAAGCCGGTATCCTCACTCCTCTTCTGCGAGGAGAAAGCGCTGCAGGTCCTGCGTGGTTTCCGTCCCCTCCCTGCATGCGGATGGGTTGGGAGGTATTTGTGGTGTGTGAACTTGTTACCCCTAGAGGCTCCTTGTTCACTCCCCTGGATCATACTCCTCCCTACTCCCATAGACTGTACTCCTCCCTCGTGGTTCATTCCCTGGACCTCATTCCTCCCTCCTCCTTCCTGTCTCACTCCCCTGGACCACACACCTCCCTCCTGGTTCACTGCCCTGGGCCCCCACGCCTCCCTCCTGGTTCACTGCCCTGGGCCCCCACGCCTCCCTCCTGGTTCACTGCCCTGGGCCCCCACGCCTCCCTCCTGGTTCACTGCCTTGGGCCCCCACACCTCCCTACTCTCCTGAGCCGCATTCCTCCTTCCTGGTTGACTCCCCTGGGTCCCCACTCCTCCCTCTTTTGGGGGCTTGGTAGTTTCTGCTGTGCTTGTGCCAGCACGATAAGGCTGAGTGGCAGCTCCAGGGCTGTGGCTGCTCACGCAACTGTGGCATTAGTGCAGAGAACTGCGGGGATGCAGCTGCCCTTGCTGTGATGCTTCGAGTGTCATAGTCGATATGGGAAACTGGGTGGGATGTGGATGTCCCAGGAAGGGACAGGAGCCTCCACTCAGCCTCTGTCAAACACTTCTCAGCCAGGCGTGGTGGCTCATGCCTGTAATCCCAGCGCTTTGGGAGGCCGGGGCGGGCGGATCACCTGAGATCAGGAGTTGGAGACCAGCTTGGCCAATGTGGTAATTTTTGACGCATTAAGGATTAAGGAAAAAGACTCACACTCGTTTGCCTTGCTTTATAATTGACGATTGGTGTAGCCCAGTAGTGTGAACTTGTTAAGCAACCATTCTTACCGAAAGACTAATCTTTAAAACTCTCTTCCTCTGGACACGTCTTTGGCTGCTGTAATCAAATGCAATATAATCAGCACTGGTTAATGGCTTTCCTTGCTGGGCTAACAAATGCTCCTCAGAAACGTTGGTTTCTTGTTATTTTCATTTATAAGTATGTTTTAAGCCCTCTAATTTTTCTAGCTTTCCTGCGAGTTGGGAATAACTGTGATGGGTGCTTAGTTTGGGATGTTGACGTACACTCTATGCCCAGCTACTATGCCATTGTGTGAACACTGATTTGTCACTTTCTCATGAAGACTGATTTCACCTAGTTTGGTAAATTCTATTAATTTTAAGGAAGGGGGTGGAATGCAACTGCTGTTAGGAGGCTTTTTTAAGGATCAAGGAAATGTTGCCATGATTATTACCATTACAGAAGGAACATAAAAACACGTGCTGCCTTCAGTCATGATGAATATGTAAGTCCGCATCTGTGACTGCAGAACACGGCAGCCCTAAATCTTAAAACCGTGTGGATGCACCAAGCCCATCTGCAGGGCACTGTGGAGCAGCCTGCGTTAGCCGAAGTTGGCCCACAAGCCCTGAGGGATGGTGTCTGAGTTATGATAAGGCTCTGACTTGGGATTAAACAGGCCTCCAAATACTGTGATATTCTAAACAAAGACACGATACTGCCCAGGGAGCCCAGTGGACACCTGTAGGCAGTGTAGGTGAGAAAAGGCTCCAAGGAAGATTCCTGCAGCTCAGCTAGGAGGATTCTGTAAGGCAGTAGACACATCAATGTTCACATAGGAGTGTTGAGCTATATTCATTCCTTTTAAGCAGCCAGGCTTGTGTGTGTTTTCAGGGGCACTCACATGGCGCCCCTTCCACCCTCACTGCTGGTCAGGTGAGGTGTTCAAGACTAGCCTGACCAACAAGGTGAAATCCCATCTGTACTTAAAAATATAAAAAATTAGTCGGGCGTGGTGACAGGCGCCTGTAATCCCAGCTACTCGGGAGGCCGAGGCAGAAGAATCACTTGAACTCGAGAGGCAGAGGTTGCAGCAAGCCGAGATCGAGCCACTGCACTTCAGCCTGGGTGACAAAGGGAGACTCTGTCATAAGAACAAAAAAGATTTTAAAAAACCCTACATGCCCCTAGTTGCTTCTGTAGGAGACGGCATGTTCCCGAAGGTAGACTTTGTGTTGAGGACTCTGCAGCGTCAGGCTGGAGACAGTCTCCCTTCCTAGCAGCGTGGGCCCCTGGGCTGCTCTTCTACCAGAAGGGATGGTGGCATCTCTGGGAGGTATCTGTGGACTCAGATCTGTGTGGATTAGTGACTTGTGTTACTCGCAGATACATAATTTTATGGGTAAATGAATACCTGGACTGGCTGCAACTTCAGGACGAGATTCGGAAGTAGGGAGTGAAAAGTGACGACGGAACCCTGGGCTTGTCTTGCCGCCCCCAGGACCCGATCGGGGCGCCTTCTCATCTGAAGTCCCAGCACGAGGTCAGGGTGGCCCTCCCCTCTGAAGCCCCCAGCAAGTGATAGGGGCATCACTCCCCTCTGAGGCCTCAGAACCTGGTCGGGGCACCCCTCCCTTCTGAATCCCCCAGTACCTGGCTGGGGCGCCCCTCCCTTCTAAAGCCCCCAGACCCTCCTGGCCTGCGGTGCTGCTTCTCCAAATGCTGCCCTTGGCTGTTTTCCAGGAGTCACCTGCACCCGAGCAGGCTGCCTGTTTCACTTCTCGGATCTGGGGTGTCGGTGAAGCTCATTTATCTTGTCTTCCTCCTCATGTGCCATATCTCACCTATTGTCTGTCAGAGTTCGTGTGAGTACGTGTTGTGCGTTCTCAGGCTGTAATCGGTGCTTAGGTGACAAGAACGTCTTAGAGCAACGGACTGTCTGCTCTAAAGGACGCTGTGGATGAATCGAGACACGGTTTACTTGTGGGGTTTAAATTTCCTGGGTGTTGGAGGCAATTGGGGAAAAAAGGTCTAAAAAAGCCCCTGGGGATGAGGAAGGCAATAATGAAAAGAATTACTCTATACACACTTAGCAGTTGATTTAACTTGTAGGTGAATTTTGCATTTTGGGAACTACTAAAGCTACTGTTTGTAGGGATTCCTTGATGAGCTTCTTGTTTTCTGTCAAGTGGAAGGTAAATTGGATCGGTTTTGTCTTTAATTCTGACTGACTAGGATCTACTTTCTTTTTCCCCCCATTCACGTTAGGGTGGGGATTGGACTAGAAGAGCTGTAGGATCTCTTTATTTCTGATCTTAAATAAATTTTTTTTTTACTTTTTTTTTTTTTTTTTTTTTTTTTTTTTTTGGTGAGCTGCTATTTTTTCCTTTAATGCACTGTTCTTTGGTTTGGGAAATGTGGTCTATTTGTATCGTGCTTTAAATGTACACAACGGTTCTAAATTGCTATCTTTTGTTAAAGTTAGATATAACATCTTAATTAAAATGTCATCTAAAAATGAGGCACAATCTGAGGCCTGGAGACCCCTCTTGTCACTTCCAGCCGTGTCTCCTTCCCTGGCCACGTTGCCTCTGGCCACATCTCCTCCCCACAGCACGTCACCTCTGGCGACATCAACTCCCTCCTGGCCACATCACCTCTGGCCTCACTGCCTGCCTCCCTCCCTCCTGGTGGCCTCCGTGGCTCCTGCTGTCTGCCCTCCCGTGGGTGTGTTCGAGGCTCTTTCCCCATTTTCTGCTCCTGAGTGGGTCTCGGGGCCTGGATGTTTCACAGGATTCAAGTTCTTCCCTTCCAGCCACGGGTCTCTGAGCGACAAGTCCAGAGAGGGCACTAAGCTCTCCTTACCCACCTGGGGGCCCCAAGCCCTGACCGCCGACCACCAGGGCTTTTCTGCAGGGTGTGGGGCAGACTCATGCGTGAATTGGGCTAAAAAGGTGCTTCCAGGAATCCTTGTTTTAAGTGCACTGGAGCAGAGCTGGGGAGCGGGGACCACCTGGTTTGCTCAGAATTTGGTCCTGATCACAGCGAATGAGTCAACATAAGTACCTCCTGAATGAAGCATTCCACAGACTGATTTTACACATGACGGTTGTGATGGCTGGAAAAGGCTTCATACAATGAGAGAGTTTGAGCTGCATTTGAAGGAAGAACAGGTCCCTGTAGGTGGAAATGAAAGATAAGGGTGATCCAAGCCCTCAGCAGCAGCGGGGGTGGGGTGTTGCAGACTCCCCATGGATGGTGGGCATGGCTGACATGCAGGAGAGGGCAGGGGTGCGAAGCAACAGCAGGGCGGCATTAAAATTCCCCTGCAGAGAGGGGACGTGACTGAGATACTATCACATGTATACAACTGAGAGATGATTTGAGAATGATTTCTGGGAGCCTGTGGGAAGAGCATGCGGTCAACATCAGTTCTCGGGATCTCTTTATGAAGCGAAAGAGCCGTGCCTCTGCCTATCTTGTGAGCTGTTAAGATCAAATCGGATAATCTTCAGTGAGCCTTGTAAATGCTAAAGCTTATGACAGGCTGTTCCATCCCCCTTGTCTTCACCCTCCTTTCCTCCTCGGAAACGTGAACCCTGCTGGGTACCTCATTATCTGCCTGGCTTCCTCATCCATAACGTGAGCCCTGAGTACTTGCTGGGTATCTCGCTGTTCACCTTCCTTCCTCAGTAACATGAACCCTGAGTATTTGCTGGGTACCTCGCTGCCTGCCGTACAGCTGGTTGTATCCGTCTCAAACGCACTTAGCTGGCACATAAGCAGAAGTGCTCGCCGGGCTTTGGGAGGGCTTTCTGACATGTGGGTGCCTGCTTTTCCCTGTTAGGCTGGAGCTGCAGGAGCCCTCCTAGACCAGACAGAGGACCAAGGCTGTGGCCTCAGGGTGGGGGCTGGGGGAGCTCGCTGGGTTTATTGTGTGGGTGAGAGCAAACTTCAGTCCCACTGCGGCATCGGGATTCTGGGTTCCTTCTGGAATGTTCTGAGTGAGAAACAGGAAGTGTGCACAGGTGCGTCTTCTGCGGATTTTATGGTTATCTTGAGAGAGCACTGGTGCCTCTGAGCTATGAACCTGCAGAACCACTTCTTCCACTAACGGCCGCCTTTATAGAAAGAATGACTTGCAAACGATGCCACTTCAGATGGAGGTATTTGCAGGTGTGGCCTGAAAAATGAACAAAATGACTTTCATCTCAAGGAAAGTACCTTACATTATTACCAATGACAGACATTTGAGCTTTCCAATGAGTATTAAAATACAAAAATCTTGTGTCCACCACTTTCTCATGTGATCAATGGTGATATTGATGTGTTTTTGTTTGTTTTTTGATATAGAACGAAATGTGGAAGTTGCTCATAATTCTGAACCCGTGTTTTCTAGCCAATGTGTGATTACAAAATCGTGTGCTGGTAGAAACCATTCAAGTGCAGGACGGACCAGTCGACTCAGAAGGAATTGGGGCAGAAAGGCCCGTCGACCAGAGCGCAGTCTCTGCGTTGTAGACGGCCTGTACGGAAGTGCCACTTGTTACATTTGGCAGCAGAGAATACCTAAAATGATCTGAAAACACAATGAAAATACTGCTTCTTACTTGTATATCAGCGTGGGGTCAGACTTCTTTCATAAACTTCAGCCACGGCTCTATAGCCCACTGAATGCAGATGCAGGCATGAGAACCCTGCTGTCTGAGGTGCAGAGATGTTAGGTGTTTTCACAGCATTACAAACTGTTGCCACGCTGCTACTTATTTTGGAAAATGGTTTCTTCTTGAAGACTGTGTTAAGATGTAATGACTTTATCGTTGTAAAATAAACTAATTTTTTTTTTTTTTTTTTTTTTGAGACAGATTCTTATTCTGCCACCCAGGCTGGAGTGTAGTGGTGTGACCTTAGCTCACTTCAACCTTTGCCTCCTGAGGTCAAGTGATTCTTGTGCCTCAGCCTCCCTAGTAGCTGGTACTACAGGTGTTCGCCACCATGCCAGGCTAATTTTTGTATTTTAGTAGAGATGGGTTTTCGCCATGTTGGCCAGCCCAGTCTTGAACTCCTGACCTCAAGTGATCCACCTGCCTCTGCCTCCCAAAGTGCTGGGATTACAGGCATGAGCAGCCACCACTCCTGGCCTGATGAGAAAGCTTTTTTGTGATCTTGAATAAAGTGCAAAGGGTTCCTGAGACCCAAAAACTTGAAAACTACTGGCTTAAACTGAGAAAATTGTCCACGATTTTTCAGTGTATCTTCTAATCTGTTGATGGAGAAAGGACGGTAAGGGTTGCTTTACTTTTTTCCTTTCACAACTCAATGGTGCTGGGACAACTAGGGTATCCACATGGAAAAGGATGGACTAGACCCTTCCTCACCCTACACGCAAAGCTCAAAATGGATCCAGCGTAAGGAGTCGACTGTGAGACCCATTCTGTCAGTCTGCTGGGTACCATAACGGACACCACAGACTGTGCGGCTTAAACAACAGCATCTTATTTCCTTTTTTCTGGAGACTGGAAGCCTGGGATCAAGGTGTGGGCAGTGTTGGATTCTCTGGGGCCTCACCCCGTGCTGTGTAGACGGCATCCTCTCTGTGTCCTCAGAGGTTTCTCTTATGTGCATGCAGCAATGAGGACTGTGTCTAAATTCTCGCAAAAGAATACCAGTCATACTGGATCAGGGCCTACTCTCAAGATCTTATGTGACCTACGTTTCCAAGTTAAAGGCCCTGTACACTTAGGTACAGTGACATTTTGAGTTTCCGGGGTTGTGACTTTAACATGGGAATCTTGAGAGGGGGGACAGTTCAGCCCATGACACCTTTAGGGAAGAATCCTGGTGAAACTGCTACGTTGGATTAGGCAATGTTTCCTTGGCTGAGACGTCTAAAGCTGTAACAAGCAACTGAAGGGAAAAAGACGGGATCAAAATTAAAAATGTTCATTTCAGAGGATACTCTTAAAGAAAAGGCAACCCACAGAACAGGATACATTATCATGATAAGGACCTGATATCATGAATATATTTAAAAGCTCTTAGTAAAAATCCAATTTAAAAATGGACAAGGGATTTGAATAGACATTCTCCAAAGAAAGACATATAAATGCCTTAAAAAGCACATGAGATGTTTAGCAGAATTCATCATCTTAGAAATGGAAATCAAAACTACCGTGAGACACCACTTCACAACCACCGGGATGGGTAAAACCCCAGTATTGGACAGTGACATGGTGGTGAATTTGGGAAAACTGAAATCTTGATATATTGCTGGTGGGAGGGGAAGTAAAATGGTACAGTTGATATGGAAAAGTCTGGCAGTTTCTCAGAAAAGTGAAGCATGAAATCATCGTACAACCCAGCAATTTCACTCCTAGGCATACGCCCAAGAAAATTGAAAATATTTTTGCCAAAAAAATCTTATGCAAGAGTCTTCATAGCAGCATTATTCGTAGTAGTAGAAAGAGTCCACGTATCTGTCAACAGGTCACTCACTGTGAGATTCCACTCTCCTTGGACGTGAAAGATGTCAGCACCGAAGGTCTCTCACTGTACGATTCTCCTCACAACAGGTGTCCAGAATGGGCAAATCCAGAGAAACGGAAGTGGGCTGGCGATTGCCAGGGGCTGGTGGAAGGAAGGAGCAGGTGCTGACTCTTAATGGGTTCAAGGTTTCTTCGGCCCGTGGTGAAAAAGTCCCTGAATTACATACTAGTGGTTGATGTACAGCTTTGAGAATATGCTAAAAAGACTGAATTGTATCCTTTAATATTGGGGCTCTTATGGTTTGTAAATTCCTTTCGATTTCAAAAGGAACTCAAGAACTTCTTTGGTGTTGATATTTGGATTGTGAAAGAGACAGTATCCAAAATAAGTTACTGTGTAACTCACGTCCCCAGAGTTAAACTTCATTTTCTGAGGATCTTAAAGGAAGTGTTTGAGCCTAGGAGACACAACGATCCTATACTAGATGTTATACCCCATCTTACTGATTTCTATCTCACATAACCATATTCAGGGAAAAACGACATGTAAACGTGAGCTGAATGCTATGCAGAGACACATTCCTCTTACCCGGATGATCTTTAGTGGTGCAGTAAGAGATGAGGTCATAGCAACGTTAGTTTAGCTAGTTTAATTTCCATGGCAACAGAAATTTGGCAAATCTGATGAGTTAGATGTCCCTGCACAGCTCCTAATGGGGTTGCCCATTTCTGTGTGGTGTGTGTGTGTGTTCTCGCAGTGGAAATAAGTGATAGCACCTGCACAAACACTTGCCCGGAAACGCGCACGAAGCTGGTGAAGGCAGAGGACAGGCGAGAGGGAAGCATGGCTCAGCCCTGGCAAAGAAGATCGTTATTCCGAACGCAGTCAGGTGGAGAGTCTTGCTGCTGGTGTCTAGGAAATGTGTTGTGTTTGCTTCTATCTGAACAGCTGGACATGAGCGTGTCTGTGCTTTGACATTTAATCTGTACAGTATCCTTGGCAGGGTGTGTATCTCTGTGGCAGAGGACACCCCAGCCACAGTGGATGTCAGCGGCGGTGGCTGGACTCAGGGTCCGTGAATGTTGCGTGATCGAACGTGTTTGGTTCATTCTCAGCTCCTGCCCAGGTGCCTCCCGAGCATCGGGTGCTATGGCTCCCCAAACCCTTCCCATCTGTGTGTAGCATGACCACCACCTTCCTACCATGTACTTTGCCTGCATTTCAGAGACGACAGGGTATTAGTTTTTCATGATTGCTCTGAGGATTTCCAAAAGCAAATGAAACTTACAGGATGTTAGATATTAGAAGTGACAGTAATTATAGATGGCTTTTCTCAGTTAGTCTTTTGACTGTGATAAAATTACATAGCACTCTATTTTTAAGTGTATGGTTTGGTGGCATTAAGTGTGTTCACACTGTCGTGCCGCGATCACCGCCATCCATCTCCAGAACTTCCTGGTCTCCTCACGCTTGAAACTCGATCTACCAAACACTAGCTCTCTTTCTGCCCCAGCTCTGGTAAGCACTATAGATTGCTTACAAAATAAGCTTCTTCAGTAAGAGAAAGGGCAAGGAAAAGAGCTCTAAAGACTGTCTTGAGATTTAAGGAAGTGTTTTAATTTTTGCTGTCTGGTTCCCAGTGTGAAGGACGTATTGAAGACATGGGAAGGCAAAGGTCTGTGACCTCAGGAAGTGCTGGGCAGGGCAGCTTTCCTGCTGTGATGGGGGCACTTGTCCTCAAACCCGCCTGAGATAATTGCATGAGGATGGTGCTGCCTCGTGACAGCTCTGAACTTGGTCTCCTTGAACGTTGTCAAGTACATAAGCTTTGGCGGTTACCGTCTAGTGTCTGCGGGAGACCTAGAATTTGAACATTGTTGACTTTAGAACACACTTATTTGTATAACACTCTACCTGTTCTCATCAATGTGTTCTCTTTTTTTGCCTTAATATTCTGTGTTGCGGTAGCAGTAGTTGCAGCGGACGCTACTTCTGGTTCATGGTCATTGCCAAACACAAGCTTCTGGAAACCATGTGAAAAATGAAGGGGAAAGTGCTTTTCTGCAAAGGCCTTTTTTGAATATCTTGTTTTTTTCTGGAATATCTGTTGTGGTGTGAAACGTTTTCATATTGAGGGGTTTGTAACGTGTTTTATACTGGTTAGCTTTGAAACCTCATGTTTTTGCATGTCATGGGGCTGCTTTGTCCTATTATTCTATGATATAGTTGGTTTGCAAAACTATTGGTTATTTCCCTTTAAAAACCAAAGCAACTTACAGATTGAGTGTGATTCCTGTAAGAATTTAATTGTAAAATTGATTTGTGTTCAATAAGCTTACTGAAATGACTAGATCAGTGGATAGATAAGAACATGTCAAGTCTCTGGGCCATGAAGGACTTCCAAATAATACACATGATACACAGTAATTTCTTTATAAAAGATTAGATTTAGTGCATAACTATTTAAAACCTCCACATTTTCTATTATAGGCATTCCACAGTGCCCATGGGGGTGGGCTGCAGGACTGCCTATGGAATCCGAGGTCTGTTGGTGTTGAGGTCCCTGCTCTAAAATGGCATGGTGTTTGCATATGACATACGCACATCCTCCTGCAGACAGTCATGTCAGGGTTGCTCGTAACAGCCATACCATGGACGTGCCATGGGAGTAGTTGTTTAATGAATAATAAATTCTGAATGCTTAGTACAAACACATTAAAAAATATTCTTGATCTATGATTGGTTGAATCCACAGGCCTGGAACCCCGGGAGAGAGTACAAACTCTAGAAGCAAAACGAACAAAGAACTTGAGGTCAGCAGTGACGGGTGTGGGATCACACTGAATCTCATGTGTTTTGCTGTGTCACTGTGTCCCGTGTAAATGGGAATCATTTGTCGCTTAAGGTAAAATAGGTAACGGGAAACATTACAGAATGGGCACGAAGGCGCGTCCCTCATTACCCCGTGTTACAGCCAAGTGTCTGCCTCCTGGGGAAGGATCTGTTCTGTGGGGAGACTAGACGTTGATGATTTCCGGATGTGTGAAGGGAAATGCCCTCCGAGAAGCGTGGCTTAGGCCGGAGCACGTCAGACGAGAGTTAGTGTGGCATGGAGTTTCCACAGTGCCCCTCAGACCTGCTACTTCTCTCCTCTCCCCACCCCTGGCCCTGACTCTTACCAAGGGAGGAAAGTTCAGCTCCAGTTGAGCCCCGCGCAGGGCTGTGGATCTCTAGGGCAGGTGCCACCTTCGCCTGAATAGGCTGTGTCAGAGGAGGGTCTGGCCGTACTTGAGCTGTGAGAGATGCTCTCAGAGATCCAGCATCCTGAAAACCCAGGTGCTGAAGGTTCCTCCTCCACCGTCCTGCGGGGAAGGGGGTCTTATCCTGCTTCCCCTCAACCCGAGCTGACTTTTGTCTGTTCTATACACCTAGTTTTTAAAACCAATTATTGTTAATCATCTAGCAGACAAACACCATAAGGTGAGAGCCTGGGAGGGTAGATGGGGCTGTGGAGGATAGTTTCCTGAATAAGTGTTCAGATTCCTGTTTTGCCGTCATTTGACCCAAGGCCTCCAGATAATTGAAATATTGTCAGGAAGACACCCATTTTGTATCTGAGGTTTTTTCATGTTGGTTTTTGTTTTTGTTTTTGTTTTGTTTTAAAGGAATGGGTGCAAACTTCTAACCAGGGACCTGAAAAAAGAGAAGGATTTCTTTTCAAAGTGAAGGTCGGGGATGGTTGGCATTTGCCATCTGTGACTAGCAGGGACCCAGGCTGCTTCCCTCCTGCTGCCCGACTCCTCCCCCTCCAGCTCCTGTCCCTCCAGCTCCTGCCCCTCCAGCTCCTGCCCCTCCAGCTCCTGCCCCTCCAGCTCCTGCCCCTCCAGCTCCTGCCCCTCCAGCTTTTGCCCGTCCAGCTCCTGTCCCTCCAGTTCTTGCCCGTCCAGCTCCTGCCCCTCCAGCTCTTGCCCCTGTTCCCACCAGCAGGAAGAGGAGCGGGAAGGTGCCTTTTCCCCTTTAAGGGGATGAGGTACGAGTTGCACCTGCCATTTCGCTAGTCCCTGGGGGTGATTCTCCAGCATGGGTGGGAGTTGGGTTTGGAGGCCTGAGCCCCGTGAAGCTGGGGTTGCTTTTCCCTGAGCAGTGGGAACCTAGACTCTGGGAAGTGGGGTCAGAGGGTAGCCTTTGCTGCATCCGCAGGAGGGGCCTCTCGTCCCAGTTGACATCTTCACTGCAAAAGGGGGTGTGGCCGTCATGGTCCATTGACAGAACGTTACTTGTTTTTGTTTGTTTTTTAAGCACATCGAACCCTAATTCCTTTGGCCTTTACTAAAGTGGCACTTTGTAATTCCACATGATTTCATCGTTATACTCGCAGGAGAGAATGCTTCCTGTAAACCAGAAGGATCTCTGAGATGGTTCTCGGCCCATAGAGAGTTCCTTTTCCCAAGGTTAAAGACACAGCCTCACGAGGGGTTGAGGACACACTGCGACAGCCTCAGGAGGTCCTGGACACGTGCCCAAGGTGTTTGGGGCACAATTTGGTCTTACACATTTTAGGGAGATGTGAGACAACAATATATGTGAGATGTACGTTGGTTTGGTCCAGGAAGGGAGGGACGGCTCGAAGCAGGGAGGTGTTTCCGGGTCACAGGTAGATCAGACAAAAGGGTTTCTGGTGAACCTTTCCAGAGGAAGCAGTCAGATCCGCATTTATCTCCGTGTGCAGATGGGGACTTTGGGTTCTCTCCTCTGTCATGAGGAATTTCCTTGTGGATCGGTTGTGAGGGAGGTACATGGCTTTTTTTCTTCTCCCCCAGTAGCTGTCTCTGTTCGGAAGAGCATGGGAGGTAGGTTTGCCCTAAGCTGTTCCTCACGTTGATGTCCCTTTAGCTTAGTGATTTTGGGGTCTTGAGATGTATTTTCAACGGCATGTTTCTGAGCACACTGGCACTCTAAACAGTGTTGTAGGAGGCATCTAACTTACTTAGAAGAAGAATCTATTTGGAAGGACTTGAGCACCTTCATCCTTGAGAGAACCAAGCCTTTGTTTAGTTTTCTTTGCCCCGAGGCTGTTACTCTGCCCTGGGCTGTGTGGCCTTAGAAAGCTGCGCCCCTCTGAGCTCCTGCCTGTGGAATCTGGTGACTTTGGAGTTAATCCAGCAGCTACATGTTTTGGAAAGCAGATTGCTTCTTAAAGTGTTGGTGATTATGATTCTAACACTAGAATTTCAGTGTGTATTTTCCACCCTTCTTACTTTGTGTCCTCATACACTGAGATGCTGCTGCATTTGCCCTTAGGCTTCACTGAGGGAGGGTCAGTTCTGACCCTATCTTAGATATTGACCTTTGAACGGACAGAATCGGGATTCAGAAAAACCCTCGAGCTGTGAGAGTGTGCTGATATCTATGTAAGTGGGGTTCATGTGTCAAACTCAAGTTTAAGAAAAACCAATTCTAGGCTGGGCATAGTGGCGCACACCTGTCATCCCAGCACCTTGGGAGGCTGAGGTGGGCAGTTCACTTTTGAGCCCAGGAATTCGAGACCAGCCTGGGCAACATAGCGAGACCCTGACTCTACAAAAAATTAAATAGGAGTGGTGATGTGCACCTGTGGTCCCAGCTACTCGGGAAGCTCAGGCTGGAGGATCACCCAAGCCTGGCAGGTTGAGGCTGCAGTGAACCCTGATAGCACCACTGTACTTATGGTGCACTGTGCCTGAGTGACAGAACAAGAACCACCACCCCCTCCACCAACACACACACACACACACAAAGTATCAATACATGCAGAGGCCAGTTCTGCTGGGACCACCTGTTAAGTCTACTCTGGGCCTCACGGTTTTGGAAGGGTCTGTCTGGGGGCGAGAGGGAGTGGCTTGAGGGCCTAGAAGCCAGTTCTTGTGGTTCAGCGTGACTGCGGATGTGGAGCCGGGGGCAGGGCTCTCCAGGGCATGAGTGGGTAAACGGATGGGCTTCCAGGATGAGTCCCTGTGACTTGGCCTGGTTTACATCTGTCCAATACAAATCCACAATTTCTTACTCTAGAAGCTTCTGCCGGGGCTGATGGACTGGCCTGGGGAGAGAGGGTGCCCTCAGAGCCTCAGGCTGCCATCTGGTTTAGGCAAAGCACTTAGTCACCTAGATCTAGGATTTATGGCACTACAGGGGACTCATCACACTCGGAGCAGCAGCCATCTGCATTCTAGACTTGGTTCTAGGCGAAGTACTTTGGAGTCTGTTGGTACCCTGTGTTCTGTTTATCTGTAAAACAAGTTAGAGTTATAACTACTTACAACCTATGATTAAAATTTTGCTACAGAATATGGCAGTTGTGGTGGAGCCTGGTCAGAGACCCCCACTCGTACGCTGCCGCGTGCTGGGGTTGCAGGCGTTGCCTGCATCAGCTGCCCCTCCTGGCGTGTCTGTTCTTGACACTGGTGCCCATCGAGACTCGGCCTGTGGGACTCGTGCAGCCATTTGTCTCTGTGTTCCTCTGAGGTTTCACAGACTTCACGGTCCCGTGGCAGAGCGTACAGTATCTGCTTGCATCCTGATCTCCCCAAACCCCAGGACAGGCCAAGAGTTGCTTACACACAACTGCAGAGGGCCCCGTGGTGTGGATTTGCGGTGACACAGCCTTTCCCCAGTTCGGCCTTCATCTCCAGAGTTGGCTTTAGGGTGATAGAAACTTCACCTGAACCCTGAAGCTTTGGTGCTAGGAATTCGGTGACCGGCACAGATGATACCTCATTTCTCTGCATTTGTAGCAATAGTTGTTAACATGACCACGAGATGTACAGAGGAAGGAAAAAGGAGGTTTTCTTTTCCGAGTAACACTCTGTGCTTTGGGAAATGTGGTCTCGGGGGAGCTGTAAGCACGTGCCCCTCAGGAGGGGAGGAGGCCGCGGCGTTACACGTTCCGGGGTTTGTTGGCTGTGTGTGTTCATCGGGCTCATGGAATGTCGGAATGTTTACAGGGAAAGTGGGGTTTGTTCATCTGGTTCGTGCAATGTCTGAACACTTATAGGGAAAGTCTAGCACACATGCAGTGAGTTAACCTGTAACATCCATGTTCACCTTGGGGCAAGTGTAACATTTGAAATGAGGTGGACTGGGCGTGTCATGTACAAAGGTGAGCTGTTGGGCGCAGACGTTTATGCGCAGCCTCAGTCACAGCCAGGACTGGCTCAGGGTCTGCAGCTTGTGGCAGGAAGGGACATTCACGAGGCCATTCTGTCCAGTTGGGGCTGCCGGCAGGGTCCCAGGGTGGGGCTTCTGATTATGGAGGAGACTTCATGCTGGTTAACAGACTGTATAGGAGTAGTGCCGTGGAGCTTTGGGGTCCACCTTCCCTATGATGCCGGTTACATTTCTCTCCGGACCTCATCGTAGCCACAGAGAGTGCACCTCGTCTGAAAGCAGGGCGTGCCATGTTGATATAACAATTTATTGTATTAACCTTTTTATTACTATTTTAATAACTTTTTTTTCTTTTGAAAGAGATAGAGTGTTGCTGTGTTACTCAAGCTAGTCTTGAACTCGTGGCCTCAAGCAATCCTCCCACCTCGGCCTCCCAAAGTGCTGGGCTTATATATATGAGGCAGTGCACCCAGCCTACAGCCATGTTTTTAAAACTCAGCACTTTAAAAATCCTACTCCTTTCACCCCCTGAAGCACGCTGCTTAGCCTTGTGCAAACTGGGGTGTCAAGATCTTGGCTCCCCTTTTATTTTACCCTTCGACCTCAAGTTCTGATGAGAACAGCAGTTACAAAATGGGCTTTAGGTGATTCTTCCGTTACTAAAGCCAGAATTCTCACCAGTTAGAGATGTTTGTCCCCAGGATCCCAGAAAGCTGTTTTGAATCAAGCTCGGAGCAAGTAAGTAAGGAACTAAACTCTTGGTCCTCTGCTTAGCACCTGGGGAATGGGTTAGTTGCTGATACCCTTTGATCTGTGCTCACATGCTGCATCTCGTCACGGGAAGCAGAGTTGCCCTGTGGAATAAAGCCCAGCTCACGGTGGCACGTCGAGACGCTCAGGGCTGTCAGTCCCTTATACAGCGGCAGACTTGGAGACTCAGCATCGCGTGCAGAGCCCGGGCAACCGGAGTGCATCCACCTTAGAGACCACAGGGCCGGTCGGCAAGGTGGATGTCCGGGCATATGGCCCTGACAGGCCCGCTGCAAGGTGAATTAGGAATTCGTTAGCAAAGAAATCAAACTCGCCTGTGGGTCCCAGCTACTTGGAAGGCTGAGGCGGGAGGATTGCTTGAGCCAGAAGGTCAAGGCCGCGATAAGCCATGATTGTAATACTTCACTCTGGCCTGGGTGACACAGGAGACTCCGACTCAAAAAAAAAAAAAAAAAAAAAAAAGCCAAACCTTACTCTTCATAGCAGGAGGGATAATTTATCAAAGTAACTGCCACAAAATCTTAGATGATGTAATTTCAGTGGCTAAGTGAGCTGTCCAGGCCACGTGGCTGGCTCACAACTCATGAATGTGAACAGCAGGTGGTCTGCATTCTGGGTGAGTGTGACTGTGCCACTGCAGTTTTGTTCTCATGTCTTGATGAACATAAACGGTTCCTGACAAGGGTAGGTAAGGATGCTGTGACCTGAGACTCTGTAATATTGTTGCTTGAGGAACCAAGGAGTTTTTCTCTCTCGCAAACCCGTCAGGGAGGATGTTCCAGGCTAGTGACTGCTCCATGAGGTATTTAGGGATCCAGGTTCCTTACCGACCCCTGCTCTGCATTCCCAGGGACACGGCTGTCCTTGTTGTGGTTGGGAATGGGTGATTGCCATGCTGGCGGGGGAGGCTTAAGGTGAGAGTGGCCATGATTTACCTAATCTTCATAATGGCAGGGAGCCTGGGAGTAAAGGGTAAAGGATGTTGGTGAAGCGCTGGCTGCACTCACCGCAGCTGGCCCAGGGATGGGGAAGCATGGCCGAGTATGCCGTTCAACGGTACCTGGTTCTTTCAGATTTGACTTCCTTATGGATTTTCTGTTGTAAAGAGGAGAGAGCCTGTGGTTCTAGGCCAAGCATCTCACTCATCTCATAATATCTTGTATCTCTTAGCCAACACTTATGTCAAGTTTTAGAAGTCCTATCAAACTGGCAAGCATTTCTCAATTTGGTTTAACTATTGGATTTGTTATCTGTGTCTGCATGTCTATTTTACATCTATGTGGTTATTTGACGCTCTGTAGTACATTTGGAATAGGTTCTATTTGGTGGAAGTTACTTTCAACAAACCCTTGCTGCTACTTGAATTTTCAAGGTTGCAAGTAGAAAGGAGAGAATAAAAACCACATCTTCTCTAGTTTTATAATGTGTTGTTCCTCAAATCACACCAGAAGAACAAATATTACAAATTACAAAAGCAGCCAGAATCAAGGTTAAGAGATTTCTGGGTGATGCTGGCTAATCAGCAGTGTTTGCTGAGGTGTGTGCAGCAGAGCTACACGCCAAGAAGCCCGGGAGCGGGGAGAGTTGGGAGGCCAGACTGTGACTTCAGAGGTGCTGTTGCCTCAGGAAGAGAAGCTAGATGCAGGGAGGATAAATGGCCACAGGTGTGACCACCGCCGTCCTTGCCGCGGTACAGAGGCCTTGGTACAGGGGCCTTTGTGAGCTGAGTTCAAAATAGAGATTGAGAGAGTGCAATGCATTCTTAGTTTTTAAAATAAAATGCTAATAGAGAATGTTTTGTTTGTAAGAATGTAAAATGTTACATCTTTGTTTAGAATTTAAGGATAATAATTTGCTTCTGAGATCTTTGTGACTGAGATTTGAAATATTAACTATGGTTTTTTCATCCATGTTTTATACATATGCACGTGTATACATATACGTAAGGTATATATAAAAAAATAAGCGTGTCTGTATTCACATTTACATACACTTGCATAATGTGTATACTTCTAGTCACACATAGGTCTAAGCGACTATGACTTGACTTGATAACCATAAGAGGGTAATTAAATAAGTTACCTGCTCTTAGTCTTGCTTTTGTATGTTAGCGGGGACCCTGCGAAATGAGCCTCCCGCGTTCCAGGCCTCACGCAGCCCGTGCCACGTTTTGGAAGCAGGAGTTTGTCTGCAGTCACTTCGGGAAGCACGTGGTTGCCAGGATTGCCTAGAGCACCAGGTTATCTCCAGTCCCAGCCTCCCTGAGGTAGAAGCTGCCCTACCAGGGGCCTGGAAATGGACGTTAGGGCCTGGAGCCAGGGACTGCTCCTGAAGCAGGGGGCTCCCCTCACGACTGGGCATGATAACCGAGGATAGCAGACGGAACCAGCCTTGGGCCAGTGCGTGGCCTCCCGGAAGTGCTTGCGGGAAGCCCCAGTCGCCCTTTGCTGATCCCACAGCCAGCACCAAACTCTGTGAGATCCCCTTGGCCCACACCTCAGGTTCCTAAAATGATTAGGGTTTCCTGAGCTGTGAATTTTTAGGTGTAGGCTATAAAGCCCTGGGACAGACTCACAGGGTTCTTTATGTAGAAATGATGAGTGTGCTGGTGACTCAGAGCAGGCACTGCACCCTCACTCCAGGGTCCTTTGTGCCAGGTGGAAATGAGCGTGTGGGTCACCCAGAGTCCCTGCATCCTCACTCCAGGCACTGCTCTTTGGTTTCTTAATTAAAAGCCTAAAAGCCTTGATAATGAAAATGCATTCTCCCCAGAGAATAGAGTTTCTGGTTACAGAGGCTCACCTGTAAATGCCGTGCCAGGTCAAATATGCTGAGATCTGGGCCAGGTCCTGCTTCCTGCCCACGGCCAAAGCAGGTACTTCTTTTGGGAGGTGACCCAGGGGGACATCTGAGAGGCCTGCCAGTCCCCGAGGGATGAATCCACTGGCCTTCACACTCTGCTCCGGCCTCCATCAGCTCCTTCCTACCTGCAAACTGCCTGCTTGGACGTTGTCATCATTGGAGATATGTTAGGGACTTAGTATGGATTGACACCCATAGGACCAGCAGATCTTGGAAAGGTGGGAACCAGGGCTGGGAGGGTGGTGACCACGGCCAAAATAAGAACCGTGGTGGGCTGGGAGGTCCATCTTCTGTCTAAAGTGTTTTTAATAATAAAAAACATAGTGTCCCAGGAGCATGAGAGGGCAGGCCACAGACGCGGAGAACATATCTGTAAAACACTCATCTGATAAAGGCTGTTATCCAAACCGTGCGAGGAACTCTCAAAACTCAACAAGAAAATGAATAACCTGATTAAAAATGGACCAAAGACCTGGAGAGATACCCCGACAAGGAAGATATACAGATGGCAAATCTACACGTGAACAGATGGCCCACGTCTTATGTCATAGGGTGAGGCGTCAGAGTACACCCATCAGCCTGACGAAAATGCGAACTCCGACACCACCACGTGCTGGTGGGTGTGTGAGCATCAGGACCCTCCCTCATCACTGGGGGAAGTGGGGCAGCGGCTGTGGGAGGCAGCGTGGTGGTTTTCCTTGGAACTAAGCTCTCCGACCACAGGAGCAATCACAGTCCTGGACATTTACTCAGAGGAGCTGAAAGTTTACTTCCATGCGGAAATGTGCACACAGATGTTGACAGCAGCTTTGTAATTGCCAAAACTAGAAAGCAACCAAGAATACCCTTCAGTAGGTGAATGGATAAACTGTGGTATGTCAGATACTGGGATATTATTCAGCACTGAAAAGAACTGAACCCCTAAGCCATGAAAAGACACGGAAGGATCTTAAACACATGTTGCTAAGTGAGACTCCAATCTGGACTGGCTGCCTGCTGTCTGAGTCCAAACACAGCACAGTCTGTAAAAGGCAAAGCTGTGGAGACAGTAAAACAGTCAGCGGCTGCCAGGGGTTGGGGAAGGGAGAGATGAATGGGAGGAGCATAGGGGATGTGTAGGGTGGGAAACAACTCCAGGTGGGGCTTTCATGGGGGATCCATGCCGTTCCACATCTGTGAAACCCACAGAGTGAGCAGCAGCAGGCCGAGTCCTCGTGTGAGTTGTGGACTGTGGGTGGTGGTACCATGTTGATGCGGGTCTGTCGGTCATACAGACATGCTGGTCCGGCGAGGGCAGGAGAATGATGGAGGCTGTGCCTGTGCTGGGAAAGGAGATCCGTGAGGACTCTCTGTACTTTCCTCTTGATTTTGCTATGAACCGAAAATTGCTTTTAAAAACGTCTATTGAAAAGGCAAACAAAAGAGTACTGGCCAGACAGTATCTGTGTGAGGGTGTGGCCTGTGTTCTACGTTCAGAATTTCCCTGTTAGAATACACATATCTAAATTATTCAAAGTTAAACCTTTGCATTAAGTAACTCACTACAAAGTGACAGTATCAGCTTGAGCGCTGCCAGGATGGCCAGGATCCTGTATCCTGACCAGCTTCTCCCCTTACAGGTGCAGTTGACGTCCATGGCCACATCCCAGAAAGCAGTAGGGGTGGAATCAGGAGTCAGGCTTTGCGGGACAGAGAGGAAGTGAGATCTTGTAAGCACGTGGCTGAGGGCCGGTAGGGGGGAGCCCATGGCAGGGGGCCGGCAGGGATGACTTTTTGATCAGTTGTCCTTATCGCTGAGGCCGCCTTAGACTTGGGGAGTTGGAGTCACCACTCTCGGGTGCCTCAGAAACCAAAGGCTGCTCGTAATCCTCGAGTTCCAGATGCCTCAGGGGAGGTACCTGGGTTGTTGGGTGCAGTTCCGTTATTTGCTGCTTGGTGGTATTTGCCCGCAGGATTTCTGGTGGTTTTTAAGAGCTGATGTTTGAGCTGCTTAAAATCACATATGGATGTCGATTTACCTATAAAAGTTAAGAATAGAATTTTTGAAAATGCTCAAGGTCGTGTACTAATGTATACATTACATTTGTGGAAATATCTAAAAGTCCAGGATTTATATTAAACACTTCTCTTGATTTTTGTAGTATCTACCTGTCATTTTTCCATTTGATTAATAGATGTCAGAGGGCTTAAATTTTGAGTGCCTGAATTCACTGAAATTAAATCTTCTTACATCAAATATAATTGAACTGAATGTAGCCAACAGTGCATGCTTTTATAAGTACTGATTAGAATATATATAAAAATACATATCCATGAACATTCAGATGGGGGCAACATATTAAACCATGGAAGTAGAATTAATATTCTTTGTTTTCTGAGAAGACAAATTTTTAAAAAGCCAAGGGGTCTTATAACTTTCTAGTCTCCAACTTATTTGCCCTAAAGTGGAAGATTGACAGCAGCAGAAGAGGAGATCCTGGTCCAGTGCAGGCTCTGGGAGCAGTGGGGTGAGTGCTGGAAGGAGCTGGCTGGAGGCAGAGCCAGGGAGGTGCTCAGGCAGGTCAGGACGGCCTCAGGGCACGCGGCTCAGTGAGTGAGAAAAGGTTCACATTTCTTGGAGAGCCCTTGTCTCTGCCCACGGAAAACCCAAACTCCTTCCAACTGGGATGTGCATCTCATGTAAAAGTTGTTACTCCCAGAAAGAAAACCAGTGGATGTAGAAATTTTACGTATGCAGAAATTATTTCAAATTTGTTTCTAACCTTATCCTTTTCTTCCCCCATCTTAAGGTGTGGTGACTTTCTGCAGGTGACGCACACATCTTAGGAGAGCGCTGTATTTCAGTTGCTGTTGGCTCTGTTGTGACTTTGTGGTGTCCGACGTTCTGGTTCTGAGGTTCTGCCCAGAACGTGGCTCCTCCCTGCTGAGCGTTGCAAGTTGAAGGCCCCTGTGGAAACTTTCCCTGTAAGCTCGTTGACCGCAGCAGTCTTGGTTCACAAATCTTTGGACCTCCTGAGACTCCACACAACCTTCTAAACTTTCTAGCGTGACCTTTTCATTTTAGTGTTCCCCATTCATTCAGATGTTTTCCAGAATGTAAGTAATCTGCTGAATGCAGGGTGGGGGGTGCCCTCCGTTGGCTCTGGGGAGAAGCATCGCTCTTTCTCCGGGTGGGGCTTCCCGCCCACCATGGTGTGCTCCAAGACGCAGCAGGGTTCTTTGGCAGAAGGTAACCATCGAAGGCCCGTGTCTCTGTGGCAGGGTGGCTGTGGGTATGCGGCCTCGCGGCCATAGCGGCCCCTCCCCATCAATGGCACCACGGAGAGGAGCATGGGGAGGCCTGGGATCTGCCTCCAGAGTCACAGCTGTGCTTCCGAGACTGCGTCTTCCGTTTGTAACTAGACATGCAGAGAAAGTGTTGGAGATAAGCAGGAGACGGTGTCTGTCCCTAATGATCTCAGGCATGCCCTTGAGAGGGTCAGGTTTCTGTGCGGCTGATCTGGACTCAGCCTGGCCGTGGCAGTGCAGGTGACTGCTGGGCTTTGGCAAGGCTGCACCCACTGTCCATCTGAAATGGCCCCCTTCCCTGGCTCGCGGTGCCAACTGGGCCCCCAGGCCTGATTTCCCGCCAGGACGGAGGCCCTGTGTATGTGTCGGGGAAGGGGGAGATGGGAGTCTTGCTTTATTGCCCTATCCAATGCCACGCGGGGTCAGCACTCAGGAAACATGTGCTGTGTGGGTCAGGGATTGAGTTCAGAAACCTGGAAAATTCAGCAGTGCAGGCTTTGGGCATGACTCGTCCAGCCTTGGGGCTCTTTCTTTCTCTGAATTTCCTTCCATGGCATCCTCCTCATCCCAGGGGCCCCTGTTCCCATATGGCTGTTGGCAGCTTCACAGGTTCCTCTGCCTCCCCTCCGGGGCCCTGGTGTGGCTGGGGCAGCTAGTGGCTGTGCAGACCCCACAGCCAGTAGATCGTTGGTGCCAACGCCTTGGGCCTGGTTTACTTGAGTCAAGGACTCCAGTACATGGCTGAGCCCACCCCGAATGCCTGGATCGGAAGGCCTTGGGTTGCAGAGGGGTGGGGGTTGGATATTGAAGGACAACTTGCAAAGCAGAAGGGGAACTGGCTGTGCTGGGTGGGCAGCTAGAGGAGTCTGTGCAGAGCCTGTGACCCAGTGCAGATACAGAGCTGACATGGGCAATGTAGTGACACGGCCACCGTGGAAGTGGGCAAAGTTACAGGTTTCAGACCGATATGGAGGGGCTGATCTAAAACGATCCTCATTTTCCTTTAATCCTAACAATTGCTGGCTTACAGGGTGGGGGAGAGTGAGAACTGTGGTGGCCGCAAGGAGAGACAGGGATTTTAATTAAACCCCTCTTTCTGGGAGAGGGGAGTAGCCGTTTCTGTAGGGTGGTAAGCATCGTCATCTCAGGCAGCTCAGGCTGCTGTAACGAAACACCATTGACTGAGAGGCTTATGAACAACAGGAATTTGTTTCTCACAGTTCTAGCGGCTGGAAGGCAGGATCAGGGTGCCACACGGGTGGGTTCTGGTGTGGGCTCCTTCCTGGTTGGCACACACCTTCTCTCTGGCCCTGACACAATGGGAGGGTGAGGGATTTGCTGGGCCCCTTTCTGAGGCACAAATCCCATTCAAGGGTCTCCAGCCTCGTGAACTCATCACCTCCCAAAGACCACCTGACAGCATCACATTGAGGGTGAGGATTTCAACCTGTGTTTTGGGGGGCAAGCAGGCAGTTCGTAACCGTCATCCTCTTTGTGTATTTCTGACTCAACATTGAGTCTGTATTCGGCTCTCCAGGAGACAGAGCCTGTGTGGACACTGAACAAGGTCACAGCTGAAAGCATGTACACATCGGGGGCAAGGGAGCTGCCAGGGGTGTGAGAACGGGGTTTCAGCGTCAATCGGAGCTGCTTTCTTGGCAAATGTACTCATAAGCTATCCTGGCAACATTTGCTTTCCACGAAGAGTCGATGAGGCAGTGGGGGCAGCAGGCGGTGTTGCCAGAAGCTTGGAACTGATGGGCAGCAGAGAAGGGGCAGAGGCCACGACCTTGGGGTGGTCAGCAGTGCCAGGTGTCTGCCCACCAGGCCTCACGCCTGTGATTGTGCAGAGACCGAGCCGACCGGGGCTTGCCGGCCACTGTGGCTCTCATGCAGGTGATTATCGGGCTGTTCTTTCTATGTAGTGTTCCCTCAACCCCATGCTCACCCCACCAATTTCTGTGCCTAGCAGAAATCATGCTGCGTTTCCTTGATGAAGCCTTGAGTTTCCTATGGAGATGTAGGAATAGCACGATTTGGCTCATGTCAAAATACTTTGCAGTGAAGCTGCACGGAAGAGGATTCTAGGCTTCCATTTGACGTTTTCAACAATGCCTGAGTGTTACAGGACCGTCTTGCTTGTTAAAAAGCACCATATGAAAAAGGCTATTGGTTAATAAAGGAGACTTTTTACATTAGCACAGAGAGGGTGGCTTGAGACAAATTCAGTGTAACGTAGGTGTGTTTGTAAGCCATCAAAGGGACAATCTCTCTGCTGGCGACACATGTTTTCTGGTATTTTCTTTTGTTCTGAAAAAGGATGACTGGCATTCGGTAGAGTCATTCCAAAATTCACCTGGAAGGTGTCCACGTGGTGCCTTGTTTTCTCCTGACATTCTGGGCACCACGAGGAATTATTCCTGTCTTCAGCACTAGCAGGAGACTTTTCCTGAACACCTGCTCCTCTTTGGCTTTGTGGGTGTGAAGGGGTCAGAGTGACCCTGTCTTCATGGAGTTTTCAGATACCATCGGGACAGTGTGGCACGAGTGTCGGGCTCGGGTGGGATGGAGGCTTTTCCTAGAAAACAGCTGCTGATTCCTGGATGGCCCTCGACCCCTCCTCCCCCTGTTCCTCTGCGTCATGTCTGAATTAAGGTTGTTGTATCGTAGCGGGGGTGTCATGTTAACTGGAAGTGTGCTTTTTTACTGCGCAGCAAGTAAATTAATGGTACATTTGTCAAGGACAGTGAGGTTTGATTTGATGAATCCAGTGGGGAAAAGTAGAAGGGGCTTGGCTGGGTGGGGATGTGTGTGATGGGAGCAGAATGGAGTAGCCATGCAGGCTGTTGAGATGGAGGGGCCGCGCCCACATTTTCATGGGGTCCAACGCTGTTTGTGCCACTAGACCTGAACCTCTGTCTCTACTTTTAACACCCACATAGTGAGGAAGCCCGTGATGGGCCTGAGTTGTTACTTCCCATGGCCATGGCTGGGAAGTGTCCCGGACGCCTCTCCTGGCTGGTGAAGGCCCTGGGCCTGGACACTGCGTTTGTCCTGAGTTGTTTCTTCTTGTGGCCATCGCTGGGAAGTGCCCCAGACTCCTCTCCTGGCTGGTGACAGTCCCGGGCCTGGACACTGGGTTCGTCCTGAGCTCTGGGAGGGGCTTGGGCTCCTTGCGCAGCAGGCACCTGCGGATCCCTTTGGACGTGAGATGTTGGCGTTCGGCTTGGAGGCCAGCGCGATCTGGGTGTGGTCAGGACCCAGCTCATCCTTTGCGGAGAGAGCACCGGCCCAGGGGGTCCTCTGAGGTGCGTATTCGTGCAGTGCCCTCACAGGATGCCCTGTCCTCGGAGGACTTCCCGCCATTCCCCTGGACCCTCAAGTGTGGGAGTCAAGTGTGTTGTGTGTGTCATGGACGGGGTTGCTGAGGACACCACGTGCCTGCTCGTGCGAAAACCTGAGGTGCTGCGTGGGCTCGTCTCCAGGGGGCCATTAACATGGGGGCCTGTGGGTGTCTTTCCACTGGCAGGAAATAATGGGTGGCCCACGTTACCTTTTGTGTCTTTTTTTTTTTGCCAAAAAGCCCTGATGCCAGCATGGCTGTCTAGCTATTGGAACCGCCCGCCTCAGGCTCACTGGCCCTCCTGTTTCTGGGCTGCTGCAGGGTTGTGTTGGGATAACTGTGTTAACTTCGTTTGAATTTTCTTCCTGTTCTTTTGGAATAAGTGTTGATAACTTGTGTTGCTTGTTCACCCCAGAGGCGAGGATGTCCTTTAGGCCTGGAGGAGCACAGCCCCTGCAGGGAGGTGCTGGGCCTCTGCCTCTCGTGTCATCCGCAGCCCTCATGGCACGTCTGCTCTTCACTCCTCGTGCCCACGGCCGGGGTCACGGGCCGCTCGCTCTGCTGTTTGAGATTCTCGGAAAAGGTGGTGTTTACACTGAAGGGAGATTGGGGGTGTACGGCTGATTTTAAATAGGAGGAAATGACGGTAACAGAATGAGCAATGCCTAGTACTTAGTCTCAGGCTTGAGAAATTGTGTTTTAGAAGCAAGGTATCCCCAACTCCGGTTTTATTCAAATTAAATCTTTTAAAGAGTCCACAAATATAAAGCCTAAAACTATGCAACAGCGGGCCTAGAGCCCAAGCCACTGCCAACTCTGACTCCAAGACACCTCAGAAACTTGGTCTTCCTCCTCAGAGAACCCCCATTATTCTGCTCCACCCTCCACACTCCCCCCTCCACACTCCCCCCTCCACACTCCCCCCTCCACACTCCTCTTCCGCCGCCTCCCCTTCTTCCTTCTTCCTTCCCCTTCCCTTCTTCCTTCCCCCTCTTCCCTTCTTCCTTCCCCCTCTTCCCTTCTTCCTTCCTCCTCTTCTCTTCTTCCTTCCTCCTCTTCCCTTCTTCCTTCCTCCCCTTCCTCCTCTTCCCCCTCCGTGTCCTTGGGCATCCTCCATGGAACTCTGGTTGAAAGTCACTGGGTCTGTGGGGCCGCGCATTTGATAGACGAGCACGCTGAGGACCAGACACAAGTGACTGACTCAGACCCGCACAGAGACTGACCCAGCTCTCATGCCGTCTCCTGCCTCCCGTAACACCGGGTTGTCCATAACGGAGGAGTATCAATGATGCTGCTTCACTGATCTCCAGGGAAAACAGGTTGATAACAGGTTATAAACATGGGAACGTTTTGGAAAAGCCATCGTCCACTTGTCAGCTCCATCTCTCCTGCCCGGAAGATGTAGGGAAAACCTGCCTTGAGCCCACCCTCATCTTATAACAGGACAGAGGACAAAGAGGCAGAGACCCAAGTCCTGTCAGTGCCCTCAGGAAACCCCCCGTTTCCTCCTCATGGTGGAAGTGGAAACCATCCCGCTGGACTAGATCTTCCCGGGAAGCCCCTCCACCCCGAAAGCAAGGAATCTGGTTTGAGCACACACCATTCTTAGTGCCATCACTTTCTGCAGCTGAATCCTGCATACGTGGCCCTTTGATCTTGCTAGTCCGGTGTTACTGGGTCCTGGCAGTTTCTGTGGACTGATGGCAGGTGTTTACCATTGTGTTTAGAGAGGAGAATAGAACTTTATTGTGTCAAAATCAGATGATAACCATTGCCATGTGATTCCTTGGGTTGGTTGGGGTGGGGGGTGCTCAACGCTTTTCCTGAGGGCTAAGTTCTAGTTTGAGACCGTCTCACTTTGTTCTCCAAGCTGGAGTGCAGCGGTGCGATCTTGGCTCACTGCAACCTCCGCCTCCTGAGTTCAAGCTGTTCTCCCTGCCTCAGCCTCCCAAGTAGCTGGGATTATAGGTGTGAGTCACCACGCTTGGCTAATTACAAAAATGTTTAATACAGGCTGGGTTTTGCCATATTGTCCAGGGTGGTCTCAAACTCCTTGTCTCAAGTGATCGGCCCACCTTGGCCTCCTAAAATGCTGGGATTACAGGCTTGAACCACTGTGCCCGGCCCGATCCTGACATCTTTTAAAGCTGCCTTCATGTACCAAAAGCCAGTCTATGTTTGAAAATCAGTCTTGGAGAGCCTAGGAGGAGATGGATAAGCTTCAGCTAGGTAAATCACTATACATACGTTAAAAATACGGACCAAAATCTGCCCCAAATGTTAACTCTTCTGCTTTGCGTTTTATATCCCTTTATGGTTATTCTTTCAGTATTAAGATTTTTAAAGATTCTTTTGATAATTATGGACAAATTACAATTAAAACTCAGCTGTAGTTGTAACACTTTAAAGAACTAATTGGATGACATTATTTTTCCCAGAGGCATTTTGGATTGTTACATAATTAATATTTATCTCTTTGTCAGAAATCTTTTTTTTTTTTTCCAGAACAGTAACCTGAAAAGATATTTTTCTTTGCATTAAGTGCTATTTCACTGTGTGACAATCAATTTTTGAATGTGAGAACAAGATCATCGTGTATTTTTGGGATAATTCTTGCTTAATAGTGATAATGCTAAATGTTAAAATTATGGAAAAATTCGTTTCTTTGAAAATTACTATTTGCCTGCTCACCAGGTGGGAGCTGATGAGAACATGGGTGTAAAAATTAAATTGTATTTAGCTTGTATAAAAGAAGTTAAAAAAAAAATAAAGCTTTTTTTTGGTTTGTGCTACTACTGAAGTTGCTTAGCTGTGAAAATGAGGTTATTGCAGGCACCTGGAATTTTATCTCCTTCACTTCTACAATGGGAAGCAATTATCGAACAAGCACAGGAATCTGACTTTCTGACATTGAGACTCCTAGGTATCAAGCCCCGTGGAAGAGTTGGTGATTACGTGAGCGTTGGCATTGATGTGGGCACCCTCCAAGCCGGATGCAGGCAGCAGGGAAGGGTAGAGCAGGCCCCTCAGGAGCCATGAGAAAATCAAGTGTTGGCAGCAGTGGTGAGGGTTGATGTCAGGGGCCAGGAGGAGGTGGCGAAGGGAGCATGTGCCTCAAGGCAAACCTGGAAACCCCGGTCCCTGCAGTGAGGTCTGGTCTACAGGGGACGTGGACGGCCACGTGGCGAGGCCCACAGACAGCCTGGACTTGGCTGCCTCAGAACTCTAGTGGACGTTGCAAACGGCCCCACAGGGTTGCAGTGCACATTCCTCGGACAGAGAGAAGACGCTTGTAACTGTTCCCGGCACGAAGCCACAGCCCTGTGAACAGTGGCCACTGCTGTTGTGACTGAGTGCTGTCCAAGTCGGGGCATTTGCACTGCTCAGTTCACTTAATTGGGCCAGGAATGGGGTTGCCCTGCCTTCAACAAGCTTGACGCATTGAACGAGGACTCAGTCAATAAAGTACTCTGTAAATACACTCTCCCGGCTAGAGTGAGCAAAACCCAGGGAGCGAGTGGTTCTTCAGTATTGGACAGGTGTTTGTGGTGGGGCCAGCTGTGCGGCTGCCAGAGCGAATGTGACCAGGAAGCCTCTGTTCCCCCGGAGGTGGCCAGCGTTTCTGTTACACGTGCTGTAGGCAGAAGGGGGACACTGCTGGGAAACTTGCCCATGTTGCTGTTTTCTGATTGGAAATTCAAGGTTTCTGAGCATCCTACATCAAATTTGTACATTGCTGAGACTGTACACATTTCAACACTTGTTTTTTCCAGCTTTTCGGATCCATACAACCTGGCATTTGGCCGTGGCTTCCAGGACAGGCTGGATGCAGAGTGAAGTCCTCTCCTCACTGTCAATGTTTGCAGATGTCTTTTTGTATAAACTTGGTATTTCTTGAGAGTCTCAATTAGGCTTTTACTTAACTAGACTTTTAAAATTGCCATGAACATAACTCTACCAGTTACAATCGTGAGCTAACATGGGTTTTTGGTTTTACTTTGATGAATGTTTAACATTTGCATGTTGGAAGTGTGGGTGGAGGTCATTTATCTGCTTTTCATTTCCTTCTTGGTTATACTTAGTGACTTTCAGGTAAGGTGTGGAAAGCGTGGTACAGGGTGAATTCCAGGTTGCAGTGTGGCGCGGTGGAGGAGAGGTGGGGCTGCAGTGTGCACAGTGGATGAGAGTAAAGAGATTTCCATCCTCGAGGGAAACACACAACAAACAATTTAAAAAACTGATCGTCTAGCTTGCATGAGGTCCAACAAATTCAGTTTGCAAAGTTTAACTTCCAAGTTAACTTAGTAACTTCTCCCCTAAGTCATTAATTTAGTAACTTATGTTAAAAAATATGTTTTGTCTAAAGCAAGTCATAAATTCTAAAATGAATGACTAAACATGTAATAATTTAGGCATACAGCACCTGAAGGGAAAACTGCCAGTATGCTAAAGTATTGGATACAGATGCTTAAAAAATATAATGTAGCATTCTTACAATGCATGTGCTTTTAGCATGTAACTTGGTGAGTAGTTTTGAGCTATATTTGTAGGAATGTGTGTCTTGAATACTTTTGGGCACCACTGCAGATGTGTGCGTGAGAGGTACAGATACTGAATGTTCTTCTCCCTTCCCATAAATGAAAAACATTAGCTCCCTTCATTTTTACTTTCATTTTTATTTTTTATTTATTTATTAATTTATTTTTGAGACGGAGTCTGGCTCTGTTGCCCAGGCTGGAGTACAGTGGCCGGATCTCAGCTCACTACAAGCTCTGCCTCCCGGGTTTATGCCATTCTCCTGCCTCAACCTACCGGTAGCTGGGACTACAGGTGCCCACCACCTCGCCCAGCTAGTTTTTTATATTTTTTGGTAGAGATGGGGTTTCACCATGTTAGCCAGGATGGTCTTGAGCTCCTGACCTCGTGATCCGCCCTTCTCGGCCTCCCAAAGTGCTGGGATTTCAGGCTTGAGCCATCACGCCTAGCCTATTTTTATTTTTGAAGTAGACTCTCGCTATTGTTGCCCAGGCTGGAGTGCAGTGGTGCAATCTCAGCCCACTGCAACTTCCGCCTCCCGGGTTGAAGTGATTCTCCTGCCTCAGCCTCCCCAGTAGCTGGGATCACAAGCACCCACCACCATGCCCCGCTAATTTTTGTATTTTTATTAGAGATGAGGTTTTGCCATATTGGCCAGGCTGGCCTCAAACTCCTGACCTCAGGTGATCTGCCCACCCCGACCTCTCAAAGTGTTGGGATTACAGGTGTGAGCCACCGCGCCGGGCCAGCTCCCTTCTATGATTATTTATACAGTTGTTTTTGCTTTTTGTTTTTTTGAGACGGTGTCTCACTCTGTCGTCCAAGATGGAGTGCAGTGATGCAAATCTTGGCTGACTGCAGCCTTCACCTCCTGGGCTCAGGTGATCCTCCCACCTCAGCTTCCTGAGTAGCTGGGACTAGACACATGTCACCAAGCCCATCTTTTTTTTTTTTTTTTTTTTTTTTTTTTTTTGGTATTTTTAGTAGAGACAGGGTCTTGCCATGTTTTCCAGGTTGGTCTCGACCTCCTGGGCTCAAGCAATCTGCCCGCCTCAGCCTCCTAAACTGCTGGGATTACAGGCGTGAGCACCACATTTGGCCCATTTTTTTTTTCCTTCCAGGATTAGGAGTCGACTTTCAGAAAACCCTTCAACTTTGCAAGCTTAATTTTCCATAAAAATATTCCTCTACGATAAAAGCAAGACACAAACAAAGAAGTATGTGTGGACTGCAGTTAAAAATTTTCAACACAACATAGCTTAGGAAGGTTGACATTGACAAAGAGCAGGAGGCCCGTTCAGTGCCTTCTAGGCAGTGGGAATGGCGGTCTGTGGGCGACCCTAACATGTGCCGCGTCCTGAGACGTGATCGTGGTGGTCACGCTTTTACAAGGGCATCCCGGGAGTACCAGAGGCTCTTGTTCTGCAGTCGGCCAGCCAGGCAGCAGCTGCTGGAGAAGGAACAAACAGTAAAAGACAGATGTACACGGTGTTATTGTGGCAGAGAGGTTAAAACCAGGCTCAGTTTGTTCTTACAGTTTTAAAAAACTAATAATGAAATCCTTAAATATATTCAAGATTTCAAAGCAGCTGTGGGTGTGTCTGTGTCTGTAGCTCCTGTTCCGGTGCTTCCTGCGAAGAGAGCTCAGAGACACCATCTTTCTTAATGAGGTGACAGGGCCTGGAGAGGTGTGAACCCTGTGGTGGGGGGGGCGGTGACTGACCAGGGGGGAGGCTGGGTCAGCGTGGGGATCCACCCCCACTCCACGTTCCTGTAAGAAATCCACAGTTCTAAGTTTTTATGATATGGATAAAATGAACCTGGAAGAGGGGTTATTTTTTAAGGAGTGAGTGCCATGCTCTTTTTTCCTCATACTTTTCTGTGTTTAAGCAGCATTTAAGGATAAGGCACTAGTAGCATGTTGTTTTGGAAACAATGTTGCTGGTTATTTGACGTTGAATCTGACATTAAGGTTGCCTGGTAACAGAAGTTTTTCTTTAACAACATGGGACTCTGTTGAATCTGTTGCCCCATTGGCTGAGCCGCCTGAAATCAATGCGGTGGCAGCTGAAGAGGCCTCTTCCCCTTGGAGGAAGCCGCTGGATTGGCAGGAGGCACCGCCCTTGATTGAGGGAGTGAGGCGGGTTTGCAGGGACCCCACGCGGCCCCTGCGGCTCTCTCCTGCCCCCTGCTGGCTGGCCAAGCAGCCTCGCGACAGTGTGCTCATTTTGAATGTTCACTGGGGCAGGCCAAGGCTTTTGTTCCAGAAACACTGACTTCAGAAACGGCCGGCCATGTGTGTTGAGTATGGCAAGAAAGACTTAAGTGTGGCTTAAACCTCTTGAACAAAGCAAGTTGATGTTTCAAATGCATCTCGAAGGCTAATGACTTTGCTATGGTCAATATTCAGGAGAAAAGAGGGTTTGATGAAATAGAAAGACAGGAGTGGCAAGTGACGTGCTTGTGCCCTGTATGACTAAGCGATGTCCTGGCCGCTCCACAAGACGGCCTCTGAGCAGCCAGCCTGCAGATAGTGGGTCAATTTAGATATCCCTGATCTCTGCAGAGCTTTGATCAGGTAGCCCAGGAGCAGATAGACACAAACGCTGACTGGAAACCCTGGCACACGGAGGCACTGGAAACAGCAAGCTGCTATTAACATCATAGTGAGAGGCAATCACCTGCTCTCTTAGGGGTGTCAGCTTCTTTTGCTTCTAGACGTTCATCTGCGTTACAATACAGTTTTGCTCAGTTTATCCCCATTACTCCGCTGTCTTCGCTGTTAAAGACTCAGCCAGCACTTAGCTCTGACACTGCAGGAATTTGACTGTGCGGCTGACCAGGCCTACCTGGCTTGGCTGTAAAGCAGGCGAGAGTTTCCGGAAGGCAGTGACGATAACCTGAGGCAGGAAAGAGCGTTGCTGGTCCACATACGGCAGTGCACCTGCAGCAGAGCATGTACGTGCACGTTCAGGCTAAACAAGTGTAGGAGAGAAGAAAACCACCTACGATTAGTCACTTAAAATGCCACACACCCAACCCTTGAGACCCTAGCACATAGAGTAGTAGTGGTATTGGAGACTTGAGGTGTGCTTAAGTCTGATTTTCTCACTTAACTTTTCCAGCAGCGTTTTCCTCATCTCTAAGCTGGGGCTAACAACTGCCCTGCATAGATTTGTGCATGGAACCGTGCGTGTAAAGTGGGGTAGCCCCCAGGACCTAGGAAGGACTCGTGGTCAGTGTCGGTGGTCATGCGTGCTGTACGGGTCCCCCAGGAGGACCATTGCTACAGATAACTCCCTCCGTTTAATGTCACTGAATGTAAAAGGTGGGAGCTTGGCTTCTGATGTGTCTGGTTTGCTGCAAGCCGCGCTGCACCCCATGGTTCCTGAGCCCTGGGCTGAAGTACGCCCTGCTGCATTGCCTGTGCCGCTTTTGCTGTGCAACGAGAGCTCCTGCCCTGGGAAACTTCCTCGCGCCTGACAAGCACCACAGGCTGCAGCAAGACCTGTGGGAAGCGTGGGCTGGGAGGAGCCCGCCATGGCCCTGTCGTCTCCAGGCTAAGAGCGACTTTGTGGGGTTTGTCCGCCCTTCTCTCAGGTGTCCTGTATCTCATGGATTAGCTGGCGAGCCCTGTCAGATGCCTCTCTCCTGTCTGGAGGTGCACTCTCCAAAACGCTGCCTGCCACCCGGATCTCCTGGCGCAGAGTGAGGCCACATCTGCAGACCTTACCGCACAGAGTCCGAAGGCATTCGGCAAGAAGGGGAGTGGGCTACATGTGAGTTCTCACTGGAGAAACCGGCTCTGTTCCCTACTCTGCTTTTGGGGTGCCAGATGTTCAGACCTGCTGTGTCTATCGGGCACCATGGCAGGGTGGTGGGAGTGGGGGCGGGGAGAAGCGCGGATGGATCCAGGGAAGGACTTAGTTGAATGCCAGCTGCTCACATACTTCTTGCTGGTCTTGGAGAAGCTCCCTCGTTTCTCTGGGCTTCCGTTTGATTGTAAGACTAGGACGCCGCCCAAGTCTGAAGATGTCGGTGTGTGCGGGAATGCCTGGCGCAGTCACGATGGGTTTTCCTTCAGCCTCCTCCGTGCCCCTCCCTGGGTCAATCAGTATCCATGCGTGCCACAAGTAAATTACAGCCCCTCCGAAAAACCAGTTGACCCGAGTTTTATAGTCAAGCATGGTGAGTGTCCTTGCCAGGAAATGCCACTAGATGTCTCTGGCCTGCTCCTCTATGTCCACAGCAATCCCCGGGACAGGCTGGTTCAGGACTTGGGAGGTGGGAGTCGGTGTTGCACCTAGGACAGGCTGAAGTCAAAGGCTCATTTGCTCTGTGAGGGGTGATCAGGATGACACATCAAGAGGAGCCCCGTGGCTGACCCTGGAGGTGGACGGTCGGGTCGGATTGGCCGCCCTCCAGCAGGTATTTCGAGTGATGCCTTCCCTGGGTCACGCAGCCCTGATCTGCAGCGCACAACTTCCCAGCCAATCTGGTCTTGCCGTCTCCTTCCAAGAAGGTAGGTGTGGCGCAGTTGCCTTTAAGCGGCTCCTTCTGGACACCGCAGGGCGGCAACAAGCAAGCATGGGCGCCTTTTTTATTAGGTTGACCAAAATACGCGGGGCCAGCTTTGCACGATCCCATTCAGCGTCACACGTGTGCATCAGCCACTCGCCTGTCCATCTGCCACAGACAGGCTTGGACAGGACCATTGAGTGGCCTTTACGGCAAAGAGCCTAAAGGGCTCACAGGAAACCTGGACCCAGCGCAATGGTAACAGCGCAGCAATACCTGTCATTGATCAAGGGGTATTCTGGGCCAGTCGCGGTGTTAAGTGATCCAATTCGGTTAGCACTCTTAGAATTAACCCTCTTTTGCCTATCAGGAAATAGAGGATGGAGGGCATTAACGCCAGGGAGCAGGGAGTAAGGGGACACATAGAGGGGCTGAGGGGCTGGGTGCTCTGAGCCCACGGATCCGCCCCCAGGCCCCGGCTGCACGGGCACCAGAGCTGCTGCTCTGGAGGGGGTGAGGAGCTCTGGGGAAAAGATGGAGCCTGACGTGGGTAAGATTTGGATATTTTCAGGAGAGATTTTCAGCCTGGAATGAGGGTGTAAGTGACTGCATCAAAGTGATGAGCCAGATAGCCCGGCTGCAGAAGCTCCCCTGTGAGGTGAGGGAGGAAGGTCTTGGGGGCGCCTGGCTGAGCAGAGACGCTGGGTCGCCAGGAGCCGCCGCGGGTTTGGAAAGGGGGAGAAACGCAGCGCCCTGCACTGCAAGGGCACCGACACTTGGTTGTGGTTCTTCCTGACTGTGCAGGCACAAATGGTGCTGATAGTGGAATGCACGGAGTCTGCCTTCAGAGAACTCCTTGTGTCTTTTAAAACCTGGGCCTCTCATTTAAACTTGGTGGCCTCAGGTGAATGATCAGAAACAGTTTCTGTTGAGGTTGCAGAGATTGTGCGTGGCGTCTGCTTGTGCACAGCCTCTGACTGTGTATAGTCTCTGATTGTGGCCTCTGGCCTCTTTGTGGCCTCTGATTGTGTGGGTGTCTGTGTGTGGTCTCTGATTGTGTGTGGTCTCTGTGCAGCCTCTTATTGTATGTGGTCTCTGATTGTGCGCGACCTCTGATTGTGAACGGCCTCTGATTGTGGGTTGTGTGTTTCCCGGGATTAAGTAGATGAGCCTCGTGCTGGGGCAGGTGTGCTTTGTGTTGGGCATGTGGAGGAGGAAGAAGTTTAACCCATCCCCTCTTTGAGAATGGCAGGACAGTAACAAAGGTGGTTGATTTATACATGGCCATCCTTGTGAGGTGAGGACGTGAAAGGTTTACTGCTTTCCTGGAAAGCTGCTCTGGGCATCACCATCACTGATCATGAACAGCAGCTCAGAAGGCCGTTTAAGGTGCAGGGAGGGACCGGCGCTGGTCCTGTCTGTGCCCAGGCTGCTGGTCACACCGACGGCCAGGGGATGGCTGCCTTTGCACGAAGCTGGGGTCAGAGTTAATTTGGGCAGTGTCGGCTTTGATTTAGGTCAAGATTGGTCAGTCGTCCTAAAATACTAGCCATGAAAACTTTCATAGATTGTAGTTCTTTGGGAGGTTTCTATGTGGTTTTTAAAGCATAGGCCCCATGGCCAGTGTTGAATTACATTTTGTTCAGTGTAACTGACAGGACACCGGACCTTGAGTCCCAGGCCTGCCACCGGGTTCAGGGAGCTTCAGAGAGGGAGATGTTTGTGCTCAAGTTTTCACCGATGGGATGGGACATGGGCATGGGGCTGGAATGCTCTAACCTTCAATCTTCAGTCATCGGTATCACCTGTGCACACGCATATCGTTTTCAAAGATGGACGAGCTTTTGGGAAATATCTGAAGACTTTTCAAGTTTTGAAAGAAGCCGGGATGACACTGGAAACGTCAGGTGTCTTGGCTGCTGATCAGGTCCATCACTACGCACATGGTCCCTAACCTGGCACACCTCTGATCCCGCACAGTGGGTGACCATGTCCATAACCTCAAAAGCTTCTGATTGGGCGCAGCTGGTGCCTAGGTCTGTAACCTTGCCTGGCTCTGATTGGACACAGCAGGTAACCAGGTCCCTAACCCTCGCACACCTCTGATCATGCACAGCGGGGTGACCAGGTCCATAACCTCACACTTCTGTGCACAGCAGGTGAACAGGTCCCTAATCTCAAAAGCTTCTGATTGGGTGCAGCTGGTGACTAGGTCTGCAACCTCGCGTGGCTCTGATTGTGCAGAGCTGGTGACCAGGTCACTAACCACACACACCTCTATTCGTACACAGCGGGTGACCGGGTCCATCACCTCACACCTCTGATGGTGCATAGCGGGTGACCAGGTCTGGAACCTTGCACACCTCTGATCGTGCACAATGGGTGACCAGGTCCATGACCTGACGCCTCTCTGCACAGTGGGTGACCAGGTCCATAACCTCACACCTCTGATCGTGCACAGCTGGCGGGCGCAGGACCCACTTCAGTGAGGGGCTGACTTCCCAGGTGTGAAGCGGGAATGCTGTGTGGCTCGCTAAGCCCCTCCTTGCTTTGGGGGCTCCAGGCTGTGGGCAGCAAGTAGGAGGTTGTCCCAGGAGGATGCTGTGTGTTGGGGATGGGAGGCAGCTGCAGGGTGGAAGTAGGATGATGTTGTAGGGGGCCACTGTGGGGGGGTGGGACGGGAGGCAACTGCAAGTTGGAAGTAGGATGTTGTCCCAGGAGGCTGCTGTGTGTGGGGGAGGGAGGAGGCAACTGCAGGGTGGTGTGGTGGTCACCGTGCCACTGATTTCAGGTTAAAATAGAATGTGGACCTCTTTTTACAATAATTGTTAATTACTCCGCTAGTTTGTGTTGCTGTCTCTTGCTGTGCAGTCCACAGTCTGACATCTCTGTGGTCCCCATGTTTCCCTCCTGCTCGTGTTACCCAATCCTGTGGGTCAGCTGTGAGGAAACCACTCTCTACTCATCTGGAGTGGCCTCGTGCTGGGTGTGCTGGTCTCCTTGTGGGCTAAAGTGTTCTTCTGTTACTGTTTTCTCTGTTTTTTGACTAAATTTAGCAGACTTGTGTATGGTGCAAACATTTTTAAGAATGTCTTTTGCCTTTATGGAAAAAACACCTGCATTGCTTTAAAATGAACCTTTCCTGTGTCTCTATCCTTCCTCATAGATTGCTCTGTGTTAGAAACTCGGTGGTGTGTGTGCTTCATGGCCTCATTCCATCAAGCACTGTAACCTCTGATTGCAAAAGTGACTGCACTCAAGGCAAAAAACTTTGCAAATGTTGAAAAGAATGAGCAAAAACAATATATTGTTCTCTTGTCATCCTGAAATGACTACTCTTAATATTTTCATGTAGTTCTTTCCATTCTTTTTAAGTAAAGTTGCTTCTAACACAAGCACTTTGATTATATTGATCAAATTATATTCAGGAAATAAGGAGAAAGTAAAAAGAATATCCAGTTTGGGGCAAAAAGGAAGACGACATAGAAAGAGGCTGTAAAACTCCCTGCAACTTGAAAAGCTGGGTTGTGGTGGTTGTGGTTTTGTTTTGACCGTGAGAGACCACAGGATTCTTCTTGGCACTGAAGGACAATAACATAATACCCTGTGTGTGTTCCGGTGGCCGTATAAACCGAGCCACATGTCCTCTTTCCAAGCAGAGAAAGCATGAGGTCTGAGGTAGTGGTTCGGTAACTTTTTGAAAGTCTGTTTGTAGGACTGCACTGCAGAGATTAGGTCAGTCTGAGGTAGATTCAAATGATCTGTTCAGGCCTTAGGAGCTTTCTACACCGGGTGTACGCCTGTTCTGGATGTGGTGTAGAAGGAACAGGACGGGGAGGGTTTCTTGCTTCCCAGTCATAGAAATGCCTGCAATTATCACTGTTTGTTGTGTTTCGGGAAGCTATTTCAGGAAGGAGGTGTCCGTTCCAAGGCTGCTGGTTGGCCTGTCATCACCCTGGGGGTCTTGGTGTGGGTCACGGGAGCCGTGACTGCTCACGAGTGGAGCTCTGTCTCTCTCGCTGCCGCGCTGGTAGACAGCTAGTCACCAACACAGTGTGTGTCCCAGTGGCCTTTGAGAAGAATTCTCTGCATCATTTGTATACAAGGTCCTTTTTCCTTTCAATGTCAACATCGTGTCTTCTAGCCAAGCGATATGTTCTTGCAGAAACAGGAAGTGTGGCCCAAGTGAGAAATGAGGGAATTGATCCATAACTGCTATCAGTTTTTATATAGTTGAGCCATTGTAATTTATACATAAACATGTTAAATCTGTAGAAGTGAGTCACGGTGCCAGACCCTCACAAATGCCGAATGTCTACGTGGGACCTCTCTTCTATCGGGTCCACATCACAAGAAGAAAAGTCGCTCAAATGCAGCACGGAGTGGACGTGAATCTCCGAAAACTCCATGAATCAGAGCGACTGCTTTCCCAATTGCCGGTCTCCCCATTTGAGGTTGTGAGATTCCCGTTCTGAAGCTCCTTCAATTTCCCAGCATCCATTTCACTCCTTCATGGAGATAACAGACTCACACTGATACCTTGTTCTCAGATTTTCTAATTAGAAAAAGCACATATTTCAGAAGAATTGTCCAACTAACTCACTCCTTAGCCTGGGGTAAGCCACATACCGCTTTTCTCTTCAAAATACTCACCTTTCAGAACTCTTGGTAAATTATTTAAGAATAGGAAGGTACCATGACTTTGGCCACGAGCAGTATTATGTATAATGTGCAAGTGAGTGCCTTGAGAGCCGTGGTTGCTAAAAACAAATTTTCTCAGAAAGGAAAAATGTAAGCAGTTCTTTACATGATCGTTAATTTTGTTTTGCCTAAATAACATCTTGTCTTTGTACAGGGATACAGGACGTTGCTGAGTATTGACGGCGGCGAGTGGGTCCCGCTGCCCCACTGTGTGATCCTGAATATCGACAGGGGTGAGTGGGTCCTGCTGCCCCCACTGTGTGTGACAAGCCCTTTGTTTCTGGCCCGGAAATGTGCCGGCTCCGTCAGGGCATTGGGCTGGTGTTGGCTCCCTTTGTTAGTTTGCATGCGAGGCAAAATCTCACGCCTTTCACTCTTGTTGACATACAGATGCCAAAGCTTTGAACAAATTCTTACTAAATCAAACCCAGAAATATGTAAAAGGGATAAGAATACCATGAACACTTAGAGTTTGTTCTCATGATGTGTAGTTTTGCATTGCACATTTGGCTCATCATTCAAAAATCAATGTAATTCACCACATTAACAAAAAATAAAGCAGAAAATCCATTTATTTTATCCTCTCGGTAGACACTGGAAAACATCTGTTGAAATTTAATAGTCCTTATACGAATTTCCTATCACATCAGGAACAGAAGGGAACTTTCTCCGTTTGATAAAGGCCACTCTTGAGAAACAAGAGCTGACCCCCCTCCTCGGTGGTGGCAGCCGGGGAGCTCTGCCCACAGTCAGGGCTGTCGGGAGCATGGCCATTCTCCGTGCTTCAGGTTCGCATGGTGCGCACTGGGGCCCTCGTCTGTGAAGTGAGTCAGGAGAACTAAGAGGCATAAAGACTTGGAAGCAGGGAGATGCTTGATGTACAGAAGACACAGGGCCTTATTTAGAACATTTTAGGAAATGTACAAACAACCAGAAATGATGTGAATTTTGCAAGCATGCAAGATGGACTCTTCGCAACAGATGTATACAGATGCCCGGTGGCCCATGAGAAGTGCTCACCAGGGAGTCATTGAGTAAGTACAACTTAAACCCACGAGGTTCCCCTTCACAAGAGTGGAGAAGGGAGGACAGTAGCAGGTGTTGGTTGAAGATATGACAGACTGGATCTCAGACTGAAGGAGACTTAAAATGGCACAGCCACTTCAGCAAACTATGGCAGTTTCTTTAAAATGTGTACACTTACCATATGGCCCAGCAGGTATGCTGTAGACGTTCACCAAGGAGAGCTGAAAATGTGTGTCCTTGTAAAAGAATGCACATTATCTCCAGAGTAAATTGTCATAGCCAAGAACTGGAAACAACATAATTCTCTCTCATCTGGAGAAACATGAGCAAATTCTGATATGTTCATACATTGTCCTAGTTCCCAGCAGGAAAAACGTACAAAATACTGAAACCAAAACAGACAACGGGGATGAGTTCCAGATGCCTTGAACTGAGCAGAGAGTGAACACCACGCCGTAGAGTCCATGTGACAATGGAGAATCTATGCGAGTCTCGGGTGACGGAAGAGCGCCAAGAACACTCCTCGAGAATGAACAGTGGCTGTCTCTTGAGGGCTGGGATTGACTGGGAGGGGACTTGTGGGAACTTGGATGCAAAAGATTTGATTAGGGTAATAGATTTCCATTTATCGAAATGTGCCAAGTGTACTCAAGATCCGAACATTTCACTGTGTATACTTTGTACTCCCTACCTTCCAAAAAAACAATGAAAACAATAATTACAAATGAGCACTGAAGTCGATCGATTTTTCACAGTGGTATTAGATAGCAATTCTGAAAGCATTTCTTTATCTCCAGGCTTAAGCAAATAAGCTTAATAAATCAGTGAATATATTGAGTGCTACAGGTGCCAGGTTTCTTTCTTGGTAAGAGGTAGAAATAAGAAAAGGCCAAAGCCTGGAATGGATCACGTGGGATTAGGTTGCAGCAGGAGGTACAAGTATAAGCTGGTGGCTCCCGACAGATGTAGACAGGGATAGAAGTGCCTGTGGATGGGTGTGGGTGCACATGCGTGTACATGCGTGTGTGTGTTCTACTTGCCGGCAATGCCCAGCAGCACCCGGTGCCCACTCTTAGCTTCCAAACACCGTTCTTCACTAGAAGGAGCCCTGGCCTAAGGGCTGGGGAATCTGGTGTCAAATCTGGGACCAGTTGAGCAACAGAACAAACCATTGTAACTATGAATCATAACCCACCAAGCCAGACTCCGTGAGTACATATGGACATATGTAAATGAATGCTGAAAGATAAAATAATTATTTTTCAGTGAATATGGAAGATCTAATGATTTAGAAGGAATGACAGGAAATCAGTGGTTGCTAAAACTAGTAGTGAAGAATTCATGGACAACAGAATATGCACATAGTGTCAGGGTGTCTCCTCCCAAATCTTAATTTCAACGCGAGAAGTAGCATCTTTGCTTTGGAGGCACTTAAGCACCACCTTCACTGAGTTGCCGATGTTAACATTGTCACACAGGACAGACTTCTGCGGTGTCCCGGGTAAAATGCATACTCTTGAGTCTAGTCCGGAAGATAGCAAAATAAAGGACAAACTGTAAAATAACTGACCTGTATTCTTTCACATTTCCAATTTCAAGAAACACAAAAGCTGAGAAACTTGGATGCTGGACTGGTAAAAATCACATGACAATTCATGATCCTGGATTGGATTGTAAAAGAGGAAGACAAAGTAAGAAAATTATGGAGACAGTTGACAGCATTTGAAAGTGAACTTCGTATATGACAGTTAAATTTCCCGATCTTGAGGAAAATGAATGTGAGAGCATATCCTTGTGTTTAGGAAATACATTGAAACATTTAGGTATGGAGGGGACATAGTATCTGATATTTATTTTCATTTGACTTAGAAAATTCATGGGGGAGGGGGGAAAGCAGTGATGTAAGATAGGAGCAGTTGGGCCTAAGTTGAGCCTGGTAAGTTATGTGGGAATTCACTACGCTGGTCTTGCAGATTTTCTGTGTCTTTGAAATTACATTCAAAAAGTTTAAAACGGAGAATACGCAAAACAAAAAGCGATTTGTGCAAGTGAGTGGACTGTCACCTCATTGATCCCTTCAGTTTTCGGCCATGAGCCAAATCAGTCACACAGTGGTTTTTGACCTGGGAATTAGAAATAGTGGCCAGATGACCAGGCTCTTTAGTTAGGGAAAGAAGTGTGCACAAAGGCTGACCAAGACCAAGCAGTGTGATGAGCTGCTTGTGGGCGTGATGCTGAGGGTCTGGGTCCTGTCTCAGGTGGCAGCTTGGGGGGTTTAAGCCAGAAAGCCACGTCCGATTCCCTTTCAGTGGGATCATTCTCGCAGCTTCAGAGAAAACTGCCCCAACCCGTCTTCACTCACGCTGGCCATTTTTGGTGGTGGTGGTTTTATTCTGCTAACACCGTTCTCACTGACAGTTTAGGGCCTTTGAGCGGATTTTTGCCTGTGTCTCGAAGATTCTCGTCTTGACAGCCGGTATGTTTCATTCCTGTTGTTCTGATTCTGTGTTAAGAGGGTTCTTCCCTGGCTTCACAGTTTGGAGTTGCTGCTGCATCTGTCTCTGCTTTAATTCTCTACCCCATCTATCACTTGTCTCATCCCTTAACAAGTGGCCAGCGTGAGATGCCATGAGACTGTCTGCCTTATCACCACTGCGACCCCAGCCCATAGGGACTTACAGAGAAGGCATTCAGTGAATGTGTGGAATTAATGTAATGGGTTAATAGCCACAAAATGTCTTCATGGTTGTTTTAGTCCATTTCCATGCTGCTGATAAAGACATACCCGAAACTGGGAAGAAAAAGATTTAGTTGGCCTTGCAGTTCCGCATGGCTGGGGAGGCCTCAGAATCATGGTGGGAGGCGAAAGGCACTTCTTACATGTCAGCGGCAAGAGAAAACGAGGTAGAAGCAAAAGCGGAAACCCCGATAAGCCATCAGATCTCATGAGACTTATTCACTATCACGAGAATAGCACAGGAAAGATGGGACCCAATGATTCAGTTACCTCTCCCTAAGTCCCTCCCACAACACATGGGGATTCTGGGATGTAGAATTCAAGTTGAGATTTGGGTGGGGACACAGCCAAGCCATATCCATAGCCAACACAGTCCTGGCCCATGGCTGGTGTCGAGCTGAGCTGCGACCGTGGCTGTGTGAGTTGGGGCGCAAGGCGTGCACACGCCTCTCAGCGGTACAGTGAAAGGATTTGGAGGCTCAAACGTGTGACCTACAAAGAATCTCCAAAGATCAAGGTTCATTCACCCTAAAAAGAAAAATCTCAGTGCAGTTTACACCCAGTGTTTGCTTGCGGATATGGATTCTAAAGTATTAAAATGAAAAAGTCTGTGAATAAATTTTAATGTCTTTACTGGAACTGTAACCACTGATTTTCTTTCCTCACCCACCCATCTGTTGGTGAGTTTCAGAAGGTGGATGAACCGTGCTGCGGGGACAGAGAGGAGGGTGCAGCTTGGCCTCTGGGACCTCAGCTGAGCACTGACTGAGCTCTCTCCGTTTCAGACGTCCACACGGAAGCTGTCCAGGCGGCTCCAGACACAAAGAGCAGAAGATGGCGGTGCCTATGCCTTCCAAACGCAGGTCCCTGGTCGTGCAGACCTCCATGGACGCCTACACCCCTCCAGGTAAGGGACATGCTCCCCGACGCTGCCTCCTGAACATGCTGGGTGCCTCAGAATTGACCACTAGCCCAGTAGTCGGGTTTCTGCCTTCAAAGTCATGGTGCAGAAATGCAGATTTTGTGAACCAGAAGTCCAAAAACAGTGTATGAAAAGTAACATTATGTATCTGTATAAATACACATTTTTAAGTTTTCATCAAGATTCATACATACGATACATACCAGTAAAATCTCACACAGTTTTATTCATTTAATTCCTTGTAGGGAAAAGGGAAGAGTTCGTAACCCTCTGGGTGGAATTGGACTTTTCTTCTGATTAGGCTGGTGCATGCGTGTTCTCATATCTTCAGATAAGTGTGCTATATTGTTGGATTGTTTTAGAACAAGTGAATTGGACAGTTTCGGCAGCTACCCGAATCAGGTCATAAGCTTTGCCTGCAAGGTGCCAGCTAGTATTTTAGTTCCTGCAGGCCATAAAGTCTCTCACAACCACTCAACTGTGCCCTCAGCCATGGGTGATAGCAAATGCGTATGGCTGTGTACCCAGAAAACTTTATTTACAAGAACAACGGACCAGATTTGGTGCACGGACCTGCCAACCCCTGATCTAAATTACTGAAGGTAATAGCCAATTTATATTTCTGCTATATAATACTGCTTTTCTTTAATCTTGAATTTTATGTAACTACCCCAATTCTCTCTTTTCTCTGCCCAAATCATTATAAACTACATTTCATGATCTTCACACCCAAGTAAAGCAGAAAGTTTAGTTATCCAGATACTTGTTAGAGACACGGATTGAACCGATGCTATTTGGTGTTTAGTTTCTGTGATTTTGATTCCAACATTATTCATGCCGTTGTTGCAAGCTTGTCTTTCAAAGGACCTGAATCACCTTACATCCCACGTTGAAGCTACATATACAATATTTGGGGGAGTATTTTTACTTCTGAAGTTTAGCTTAGTCTCGGCAAGCAGTGAGACAGAAGGACGTGCTTCAGATCAGAGCTTAGGTCAAGTGTATGTCCACATACACTTGGGCAACATTCCAAAGCCCATCCCTACAAAACGTACAGAAATCAGCCAGGCATGGTGGTGTGTGCCTGTGGTCCCAGCTGCTCGGGAGGCTGGGATGGGAGAATCACCTGGGCTGGGGGAGGTTGAGGCTGCAGGGAGCCATGATCGTGCCACTGCACTCCAGCCTGGGCAACAGAGCTAGACCCTATCTCAAAAAATAAAATGCTTAATCCTGTTTCTTTAGTTTATAATTTGCAAAAACTTATGGAAAAATTGCATTTGTATGTGTTCTTTGTGTAACTAAAAACATGGACGTAAAAGGATAACCCACTTGAAATATTTTAAACCAAATTTTTGGCACTAACCAGTATGTAAGGTAACAGGCATTTTTCTTGACCACTTTTTATAAGAGAAATGACTTTGAAATGGAAGAAGCATTGCGGTTATTTGCTTATTTCTCGTATTGAATCCAACTGCTGAGAAATGTTACTGGGTCATGCATGATGAATAACTTAATTGTCTGCAAAATATAAAAGAATATTTGAATTATTTTTGTGAAATGTTTGGATTTGACTAACATTTTAATATAAACCATAAAGCATCCTTTGTAAATTTTCATCAGGAGTCCTCTTGATATCACATGGGGCAGTTTTGTAAAATCATAAATGTCAATATCATAAAATTTTTTTACTCCCAGCCTATTTTGTGCTTAGCGATAGTTTGCATGTTTATTACCGTAGTTACTAGGTCCAAATCTTAGCTGCATTTTCTTACCTAGTTTTCTTGGTTGCTGGTAACAGTGGTTAGATCTTACTCAGTTTCATTGCCCTTCAGAGAATGTTCTTGAAGTTTATCTTCTATGAAATGACTGGCTGCTGACCTGGCTCGTAGTTTCTGGAGAAACACTCATTAGGATTGCGGCAACACTAATATTCTATGGGTGAAACTTTCCTTTAGTTTTCACATGTAAAGATAAAGGAATAATTTGCCAAAACTTGTTCTAGCCATGATGAGGGAACAGGGACCGAAGTCACACATCTGCCATAAACAACTGTAAAGCTGCATAAAACGAATGAGGTGGCTGTTTTTAGTCTGTGACCACAGCTGTGCCAGCCAGAACCTGAGGGCAAGGGCAGGAGAATGAATGAGACGCACCCACAGTACACTTGTCCTCTGGAGTACACCTGCAGATCGTGGCACCGAGAGCTCAGGTGTGGGCGGAGCACGGCCATCCTACCAGGTCCAGGAGGGGGAGATTGGAGTGGGTGCAGGATTGGAGCTCTCCACAGATTCACACCAACAGCGAATCCAACCAAGCCTGCCCATGTCACGATGACCCAGCAGTGCCTGTGCTAGCTGCTGGAACAGGAGCTGCAAAGCTTCAGAGGAAGGTTAGGGATCCTGAGTGTGCTCAACAAGTTACCCACAATGTGTAATATTCAGCAAATCATCACTGCATACACAGAGAAACAGGAGGTAGAATCTGTGGTCAAGAAAAAGGCAGTAAAATAGCGCACACACATGCAGGGTGGTCTCTGTCACTCACCACATGTGGCGGCTGAGCACATGAAGTGGAAAGACATGCCAGTTACTATAAAAAATAGAAAATACTGTATTTGTGTGTGTATATATATATATATATTTTTATATATATATATATATATATTTTTTTTTTTTTTTTGAGACGGAGTCTTGCTCTTTCGCCCAGGCTGGAGTGCAGTGGCGTGATCTTGGCTCACTGCAAGCTCCGCCTCCCGCGTTCATGTCATTCTCCTGCCTCAGCTTCCCAAGTAGCTGGGATTACATGCACCCGCCACAACGCCTGGCTAACTTTTTGTATTTTTAGTAGAGATGGGGTTTCACCGTGTTAGCCAGGATGGTCTCGATCTCCTGATCTCGTGATCCACCCGCCTCGGCCTCCCAAAGTGCTGGGATTACAGACTTGAGCCACCGCATCCGGCCTATTTGTATTTCTTATCGAAAGTATAGTATAAGCATTTTGAGTTAAAAATATACTAGTTTATATATTTATATGAGGCTACAAGGAAGGTTTCAAGTTCTATAACAGGACTCTCAATTCTGTTGGAAAGTGCCAGTCTACATGGCTGATACAGCAGAAAACTGAGTTTTTAAATCTATAATTATAAATATTTAGGGAATCAAAGTACAACGTGTCAGAGAATGAAAACGTTTTAATTCTTGAGCCAGAGGAAGGGCAAACACTTTTCACTAGAATGGAGTTGGGGAATTTCAGGTTCCGTACACGATAATCTTGAGAATTGTCACTCCTTCCTCACAGGTAAAAATCTGAGCAAACTGAAAAATCAGCAGTTCTTAAACCTGCAAGAGACGTGAGGTCACCGGCAAGCCACTGTCCCCAGATTGGCTGGACAGGTAAAGCAGATGAATCACCATACACTGGAGCACAATGCTCCAAGGAACCAACGCTGGGATTGGAAAGCCTGAACTGGAATTGACAAATTGCTGCAGTGAGCTGTGGCCACGTCTGAGAGTTAAAACCTCCAGGAGGCCTGTGCCTATGGGTCTCATGCTTTTTGTGAATTGTATCATCAGAAGCTCAACCAGGTTCTCGAAGTGTAAATATCAGAGAAAAATCCCCTCATACTTACTACAGGGGAAAGAGAAGAAGAATCATTTTTCAATAGGTGGGTGCACTCTTCACTAGGTCTACCTTCCAGAGAGACTCACCTGGTGGGATTTTATCAGAGCCTTCTGACCTGGGGGAAAGGGAAATACCCAACTCCAACCTCCAGAACTGAAAAGCAAAAAAGAACAGAGTATCCAAGCACTATGGGACTTCCACAGAGGCAGAAAATATGCATAACGGTAATACAAGGGGGAAGAAAGAGGAACAGAAGAAATATTTGTAACAGTCATAGCTGAATTTCCTCAGATTAATGCCAGACACCAAACCATAGATCCAGGAAGCTCAAACACCTAGATTCTCTAAAATATTAATATTGTAATATGTAATATTTAAAATAGTTATAATTACAATGTAATAGTACATTTGTGATATTAAATATTACAATTACTTAAAATGCAAACTAGAAACAAATGGTTTCTAAAAACCAAGACGTGTGGATTCTAGGAAGCTGATTTCTTTTATTCTCTCTATTCTTAATTCTAAGCCTTTCAAAGAAGAAAGTACTCACACATTAATAAACTACAGCAGGTGAAACAAATACAAATGAGGCCACCCTCTGTGACACGGAAGGTCCTATGACCTATTCCACCTCTTCTAGCACCAAGTGTACGGTTTCTCTCACCCTCTCTGGACACCAACTGTGTATTCTACAACTGAATTCAGGTCTGAAATTAGGGCAGACCGCACAGGTCAAGGTCTCAGACCCATGAGACGGCCCCCGCTTCACCAATGGCAAGTTTCAGGTCTCCCTTGCTTCTGACCGACCACCTAAAAATCAGGCTTGCCATGTCCTCCTCCTTAAGGTCAATAACTTGCCAGACTGGCTCATGGCACCCAGGGCAACACCTTTACCTACTGTCACCAGTTCACTATGAAGGACCTGTGAACAGCCAGATGAAGAGGTGCATTGCTCCAGGCCTGGGGGGCGGGGGCGGGTTCCAAGTGCAAGTGCTTCTGTCCCTGGGGAGTGGGAATGCTGCCCTCCCAGAACATCAAGGTTTTCCCCAACCTGCAAGCTCTCCAACCCCCACCATTTAGGGTTTTCTAGAGGGGTCACTATAGACATGGTTGATGACATCTTTGGCTATTGGGGATTGACTCAGCTCCAGCCCTCTCCCTCCAGGTGAGAGATTGGGTTGGAGACTGACAGCTCCAGCCCTCTAGTCCCGCCTTGGTCTTTCTGAACCCCAGACCCACCCTGAGGCTGCCTAAGGGTCCCCAGCTCCCAGGCCTGTCCTGAGTAAACAAAGGCACTCTGACACTCCAAAGATTCCAAGGGTCTTAGACCCTCTGTGCCCAGAACCAGCCGAAGACCAAATAGCTACGTCTCCTTGGATGGTACAATCACAAGCTCTCATCAGCTGACGGTCCGGGACAGGTGTGCTGAGAGAGCTTTGCTGTGGCCCTGTTGCTGGGAATCTTTGTTTTCAATCCTTGCTGGGGCAACAGACACTTTCTGGTCATTCCCCAAGCTGGCTGAATTTACAGTCTTTTCCGTTTGATTCCACTGTTCTGGCCCAGTTCTTCTGAAGCCTCTTTCAACATCGTTGCCTCACCTGGGTGCTGAGATCCTGTGGCCCTCACCCAGCAGGAGAGATGGATGCCAGGATCCGGCTACCCTACTTCCAGTTGGATTGTGAAGAAGCCAGCCCTAAGCCTGCCCTTCCTAGGTCTCTTTCATGCCAGAAATGAGACGTTTTATTTGTATTTCATTTTAGGTCGATACGAGTGACGTACAAATTTGAGTTGGCCAGTTCACTTGCCAGGCACCTGACTCTTCTGGATAAGAAGAGTCTGGATAAGAAACAGGCCCCACACTGCCAGGACCCCACAGGGTCTTGACAGAAAACCACAGCTCCCGCAACGACAGGAATTCTACAGATTTTCACTTAGAAGAAAATGCCACCCAGGAATACCCACCCCGATTAATTTTCTCAAAAGTGGTTTTGCAAAGGCTCAGAAGAAAAGTCAGGACACAGGGCGCCAGCTAGCCCCACCTTCCCAAAATCACTTGCCCCGGGGCCACCCACCTGCAATCAAACTGTTAGAGATGGGTTTTTCTTCTCAGCTGTTACCAGAGCAAATATTCCTGGAGAAGCATGCATTCGAGTAGGGTGCCTCTCTACAGAGGTCCTGGAGAGTGAGGCTTCAGCAAGTCACTGGCCAGGGACCCCGGGAACTTCACAGTTGGGGGGCTGGAGGGTAGAGGGGGCAGAACCCTGACGGTGGGTGAGTTGAAAATGGGAGAGCATTCTTCACCTCAGAGTCTCCTGGGGCCTTTCCCTTCAGGAACTGAAGGGGTGAGGAGGGCTGTGCAGTCTGACAGGTGATACCTGGGCTTTGAGAGCCGACGCATCTGTCCCCAGAGCTGGGCAGCCGCCTGCCCAACCCACCCTGTAATAACTGGAGTCCTTTGTCCCCACCCAGCGCCAGTCTGGGAGTCTGGTGCACACTGTACTTGATCGACCCATCCCATACATGAAGTGCTGATGTCACTTTCGTACTTCAACTGCCCCCCCCCCCAAAGTATACCTTCCGGACATTGGAAAAAAGACAGCCCTCGATGTAGCCCCAAGTCCTCTGCTCTCCATGAACCTCCTGAGGGCGACTGCAGCATGGCGAGCAGGGAGCCACGGGCTTCTTGATAAAAGTGTAAAATGAAACTCTGTCTGAAAGGACCCCCATCTGTTAGATTTGGAAAACATCTAAAGGCCGTTTGCTTTTCACAATGAGTAGACTCTTAGGAATGTATTCTAAGGAAAGGCAGAAGATATGGAGAAACAAATTCAACAAGAATATTCTTTGCAGCAATAGCCAGGGAGGAAGGGAGGGAGAGAGAAGAGAGGAAAAGGGGAACAGAGAAACAGGCAGACGAGACAGACAAGAGAAAGAGAAACAGAGAGAGCGCACCTAGCTCGTTTTCAACTTGACCTCCCGGGAGAATCTAGCAGGATAATAGAATCCTCAGCACACTCTTGTACTGGGGCAGCAAAGTTTCCCAAACTACAAGGTAACAAATGCTAAGACTGGAGAAGCTGTGCACGTTCTTTTCCAGCTCCTTTTTGCAGCATCAGCAGAATGGGGCAGGTTACTGCGTTCATTCTAAAAATCAAAACTGCAAGAGGAACCAGCTGCAGAGATGGGGGTGGGAAGGCAGATGTTCTCTTGCTGACTGAGCTCACACCCCGGAGAGAGCCAGCGCCTAACGCCGCCTCCATAGGTTCCACGGAGGACACAGGAGAGAGTGCGGCCATGTGAAGAGCAGCCTCACATTTCTATGGCTCCCTCTCTCTCTGAGCTGTATCCCATGAGTCCTGCTCGCTCCCCTCGGTCCCGATGCCCTAGCCGTCAGCATCTCTGCCAATCTTCATGAAAGAGCCTGTTGCACCGCAGTCCAGCAGGGCCACAATATTCAGAATGAAAATTGTAATGATCACTCTTCTGACTGCAAAATCCCAAGAGTCAGAGAACTTCTCTCACTAAAGGAGAGGGGCGGGGCGGGGCGGGGCGGGGCGAGCTGGACAGAGAGAAGCTGCCCTGGCTGTTGGGTGCTGAAAACTGTGACACTGCCTGGCACCAGCGATGAGGGACTCACGCTCGACCCCAGAGGAGGCTCGTCCAGGAAGAATAACAAGGGGCCACCGTGGGTCTCCCCCAAGCTTCCAGCTGTCGGGAAATCTTATCCAATCACCCACCTTGCCATGCTACCTGCTCACCTGCATTCTGTAGAAGTAGTAACGCATCATTCACGTCCCAGCAGGCCAAGTGCGCAGGAAAATGGGGCCAAAAAGTAGAAAACCATGACCGTAGAAGGCAATGGCACGTGACTGAGCTTTCTGGGTTGTGCGTCCTTGTGGTGATAAACACAGTCCTGAGCTGAACACCAGAATGAAAACGAACCGTCCTCCGTGCTGAAGTCGGAAGAGGTGTACTTGGCTATCCGCAGTGCCTGCCTGTTTGGGTGGTGATTACTGCAGGTCACAGGTGCTGTACAGGAGGAGGGCAGTGAACTCTGGAGCCAGGCTGGCTGGGTGCAAGTCCCAGCTCCATGGCCAGCTCTGTGATCTGGGACAATTCACCTATGTCCTCCGCCTCTCGATTTCCTCCTCTGTAAAATGGGGGTAATAGTCGCATCTATCTGAAAGGGCTATGTGAGAATTAAACGACCTTGTAAATGTAAGGGGCTGAGAACAGTATCTGTTCTTGGTGAGCAGAAGGATGACCAGGAGGTGACCAGCAAAATACCCCTTTCGAAGCCTCAATACTGTTCCGTAGTGAGCAAAGACACAGCTCCTCTACTGACGAAGCCATTAATAGTCGATCCTGGCAGGCAGAGGGCAGATTCCTTCGAATCAGAAATTTGAACTCTGGCCAACGACTGCTGTACTGATTGAGTAAATCTTAGGATTTGTTGTTAAGGGTAAAGTAGTCTACAAAAACAGAAACAGTCTGAAGGAGTTTGAGAGGGTGTGGGCTCAGCTGCAACCTCTCCTCCCAAGGCTGTTGGTCAACATCTCCAGCCCTGTGGAAAGACAGAAGCAGTGAAGAAAATGTCGGACAAACATTTGGTGTGTTTGTACACTTCTCCCAGAAATCCTCAATGCTTTGCATGTTTCAGCTAATAATTCATTAAAATGGATTATGTTGACCATTTTATAACCTACTTCACTGCTCTCCTGTCTAAATCCATCCCTTTGTGACAAATTTTTTACACTTGGCTCATTTTTTCAATTGTGTTTGCTGTCTTACCCCCATGTAAAGGATAAACGTGCATGTTTATGTTGATTTGACTGAGACAGCTAATGCTACATATGTCTCTGTTCCTTGAATGTTGACTTGTGAAGGTGTCATTTAAGTCTCTTACTTCTTTTTCACCTTGAGTCAGCAAAATATTCCATGTTACTTTGAGCAAAACTTGCTCACTAGTGTTATGGAGGGTATAAAAGCAAATGGAATAAGTTTCCTGCCTTCAGGAGGATTGAAATCTCAAAGTCGGTATGACAGCATGGATGGGAGTCAGGTCTGTTTGCAGCTTTTAAAACATGTTGGAATCTTTCCTCTGCCACTTTTGATGGTGAGACCCTGAGCCAATCACTTCCACAAGCATCAGGCACTCCATCTATGACATGGAAGTAAAAAGAGCAATCTTGACAAAATTGTGATGACTACAGACATGTAGCTAACCTCTTATTTACCACCTCCCGATAGAAGATATTGTAACTCATCCCATTTGAGAGCTGGTGGTGATCACCCCATCCTGTGAGATTCAAGTATAATTATCTGGAATCCCCCATCTTCAGGTGAGGAAGACCTAGCAGCCCTCACAATGTCTTCTGGAAACTGGATTTTGTTTGAAGGGTGAACTGACTCCAAGTTTCTTCTGTTTTCACGTATTGTCCTTCCTACGTGTCTCCTGGGGTTTTTCCCTACCTCCCAATCTACATTAACCTGATGGTAACAGCCAGCTATGTTTTCTAGAATTCCCCTAAATTGACTCATGCCAAATACTGAATACAGTAGATTGGGAGGGTTCATTAAATCACGATAGAGCATCCTAAAGAAGGAAAGTAGACACCTTTGTTCTTAAAGGGTCTTCAGCCATCCCACCCTGGAGAAGGTTGCTGATTGTCTCTTCTCCTCAGGCAGTCTTGTTACTATGCATCACTTTTTTTTTTTTTTTTTTTGAGATGAAGTCTCGCTCTGTCACTCAGGCTGGAGTGCAGTGTCATGATCTTGGCTCACTGCAACCTCCATCTCCCAGGTTCAAGTGATTCTCCTGCCTCAGCCTCCCGAGTAGCTGGACTACAGGTATGTGCCACCACACCCAGCTAATTTTTGTATTTTTGGTAGAGACAGGGTTTCACAATATTGGTCAGACTGGTCTTGAACTCTTGACCTCGTGATTCATCCACGTTGGCTTCCCAATGTGCTGGGATTACAGGCGTGAGTCACCGCACCCGGCCTGCATCACTTTTTATGCCTCGTCTTCATCCTTACAGCTTCTCCTTCCTAGGGGCCTCAACTCCCAACCCCGGAGGTAAGGGTCACAACTGTCCATCTTCATGTAACACAGCTTAGTTCCCCTTCTTCTCCTCCCCACCGTGCCCTATGGGCTGCTTTTCTACAACCAGAATGGAGACCCAGGGAGAGCTGCTAAACTAAGACAGTTCTCACCCCTGGGAGAAAAATCTACTTCCCAGTTCTCAGTCCTGCTAAACTATTGTTGAGATAAAGAAGAACCATGATAAATCCTATTGGCTAAGAGAAGAACGTTCTCCAAGTTGCCGTAGGATAAGAGAGGAGGTGACAGAATCTGCAGCCATTTGGTAGAATATGTGATATGTGAGTCATTCTGAGGAATACGTTAAAATTCTGTAGTCAGATCTTGGAAAATGATATTTCCAGTAGAGGGAATAATGTAACAAAAAACTCAGGCAGAAAACAAATAAGTGTGTGTGGAGAAGAACAATAATTGATGTGAATGAAGGGTTCGGTGTCATGAGTGAGAAATGGCTGACCGAAAGTAGGGAGATGCAGAGAGGAAAATACCACGGGAAGACTGAACATCATATTAAGTGATTTAGGTGATTCTGCCTGCAGTGCAAATATTTTGGGCTCTGAAGTGAATTCATCAAAAGGTTTACGTCTGTAATGGAGGATTGGTCTAGATAGCCTCTCGGATCCCACTCGGCTTTGAGATCCTTGATTCCGGGTCACACCTGCAGGTCTGGAGGGCAGTTCTGCAGGGTCATGAAGGAAGGATTCCAGGAGGCTGGAACACGAAGGACATTCAGGTGACCACATCAAGAGATCGAGTGGGGTAACAAGAGCCTGAACTAAAAGGAATGCAGTGTAAACATGAAGAAGAGAGAGGAAATGGGAAACTGATTAGAAACGATAAGTACAGAAAAAGGGGAACGTGTGATTCCAAGGTTTACAACAGTATTTGTAAGTTATAGTCCCACAACTTCTCGCATAAACAGGATCTAAGAGAGTCATTTTAAAAAGAAGAGCAAACTTCCAAGTTCCACTGAAAGACACCAGCATCTCTGTGGAGTGAATTGGGGAAAGAGAATGAAGAGGTCTGTTCAACTTTTAGACACACAAAATGTGAACTGAATTGCATGAGTGACACCAACAATGTGAAGATCTTTAGCAGGAGCTCTTTTTTCTCTTTTTGGCCTATGGTATTTAATCCTTCTATCATCATTGTCGTCCTTTCTCTAATTTAATGTCTCTGAACCTTTATTCAAAAATCCACTATGTATGTGTAACATGTTTGTGAGATTATTACTAGACCCTCTAGGAGGTTTCATTAACCCGGTTTTCTCTTATTATAGCAATACCACACTATCTTGATAGTTCAGGTAAGTCCTCCACCGTTTTTTTCCAAGTTGTCTTAGCTCTTTTGGGTTCTTTAAATTTCCAGACACATTTTGGAATCCGCTAGTTCATTTCTACTGAAAAAAAAAATAAATAAATAAAATCATGCTGGGATTTTGATTGGAATTGCATTAAACCTCTGATCCTCAAGGGCAGAACCAATATCTTAACAGTATTGAGCCTGCTGATCCATGAACACAGTATATCACTTTATTTAGCTCTTTAATTTATCTCAGCATCACGGCCTGCTTTTCAGTGTATAGATCTTACACATCTTTTCTCAGATTTAGTCTGAAGGATTTCATGTTTTGATGTGCTATAAAAAATATTGCTTGGTAAATTTCCATTTCCAATTATTTCTTTGCCAGTGTGTAAAGAAATAAATATTGCTTATGTGTTTGGCTTGTGTCTTGCAAACTTTCCAAACTCACTTATTAGTAAGTAATTTATTATTATTAGTTTTAGTGGCTTTTTGTGATTTCAGGAGATTTTCCACACAGGTGATCACGTCACCTGCAGATACAGATAGTTTTAAATCTTATTTTCTAATAAGCGTGCATTTTATATATTTCAACTTGCCTTATTGCACTGACTAGACTCCAAAAAAATGCTGAAAAGCAGTGAGAAAAAAGTCATCAGGTGGGATGGTAAATACAGCCCTTGTTCTTCCATTTTGACCTGAAGCACCCAGTGTGAGCATTTTCTCATTTGATTTTTGTGAGGACTTTTTGTTTCCTTTTTTTACTTTATTTTTTAAAAATACACTTTATCTTTTAGGCAGTTTCAGGTTCACAGAAAAATTGAGGGAAAGGTGCAGAGAGTCCTTCTATATGCCGCCTTCCCTTCCCCCACGTGCACAGCCTCCCCCACTAACAACACTCCTGCCCAGAAGGAGTATTTGCAATAATTGAAGAACCTACGTTGACATATTGTCACCCAGAGTCCACAGGTTACATGAGGGCTCCGTCTTGGTGCTGGTTCTATGGGTTTGAACAAATATGTCATGACATGTATCCACCGTGATAGCATCGTACAGAGCAGTTGCACTAAAATCCTAAAAATCTCCGTGTTTCACCTCATCATCTCTCCCTCTTCCCAACACCTGGGAACCACGGATATTTTCACTCCCTAGTCTGGCCTTTTTCGGAACGTCCTTTAGTTGGAAGCTTACAGTATTTCAGAATGTCCTTTAGTTGGAAGCTTACAGTATTTAGTCTTTTCCGATGGGCCTCTTTTGTGTAGCCGTGCATTTTTTAAGTTCCTACGTGTCTTTTCATGGCTTGACAGCTCACTTCCTTTCAGTGCTAAAGAATATTCCATTGTTTGGATGTATCACAGCTTATTTATCCACTCACCTAGTGAAGAACATTTTGGTTTCTTCGTTGCCTCCAAGTTTGCGCAATTATGAATAAAGCTGGAATAAAATGAGCAATTATGATTAAAGCTTCTATAAATGTCCATGTGCAGGTTTTTCTGTGAACACAAGTTTTCAACTCCTTTGGATAAATACCGAAGAGTGCAATTGCTGGATCACATATTAAGAGGATATCTCGTGCCCATCAATGATACACTGGATACACAAAATGTGGCATGTATATACCACGGAATACTATGCAACCATAAAGAAGAATGGGTTCCTGTCCTTTACAGGGACATGGATGAAGCTGGAAGCCATCATTCTCAGCAAACTAAAAGAGGAACAGAAAACCAAACACCACATGTTCTCACTCATAAGTGGGAGTTGAACAATGAGATCACATGGACACGGGGAGGGGAACGACACACACGGGGGCCTGTTGGGGGGTGGGGACAAGAGGAGGGAGAGCATTAGGACAAATACTTCATGCAAGCAGGGCTTAAACCCTAGATGATGGGTTGACAGGTGCAGAAAACCACCATGGCACATGTATACCTATGTAACAGACCTGCACATGTATCCAAGAACTTAAAGTAAAATTTAAAAATAAAAAATAGGGAGTAGAGTTTGGTAAGACAATGTGATAATTTTACAAACACAAAACATGTCATACCCACTTCCCCACCTCCCTCAAGTGCTTTCAACAGCATCCTATTGCTGTTATTAAGAGAATAAAGCATCTACCATCATCTCCCAGCCCCTGCCTGCCTTCCTTCATTCTTGTCTTGTGCCACTTTCTCTGGTGTTTACTTCCTTGAACGTGCCTGTTTCCTGCTGCAAGAGGCATTCTGCACGCACCCCCATCTCTGTTTAGACCGTGCTGTCCCTACACTCCACCCCCCTCAGCAATCAACCTCTACTTCTCTCCAGACTGCAAGGGGATCATACCTTCCAGAATGCATTGGTTTTCTACCTCTCATCCCAAGATACGCCAGATTCTTTTACAGCATAAATTTAGAGAATCCCGCTTCCCTTTCTTTGGTGCGCTTCTCTCAATTCTTCATCAGAAACCCATTAGAGTGATTGTCACATTAGTGCCCATTCTCCCCATCAGGCCGCAGGTTCGTGAGAGCAGGGGCCACGGTCATGTTGGTGAACCACGGTATTCTCAGTGACTATCCATGTGCTTAGAAAGTATTTGCTGAATGAGTAAATGGGTCTGCAGTTCCAACCAAAGCTAGAAGCTTGACTTTGGAAGAATGAAAGTAGATAACATTTCCAAAGCAGACCCCATAGCATGAGAAAAGAAGGGAAGAAGGGAAGAATGGAGGCAGAGCTGAAGGATGAATATCGGCACAGGAGTAGGTGAGAGTTCCAGAAATGCTGGGTTTTCACGTGTTTTTATTTACCTCCTATCTGTGTTTCCATCTCTGTGTAGCGTGACTCTCACATCCCTCTCAATTTCTACATTTCTTTACTGACAGGGACAGAGGTGGTGCATTGGACACACTACTAACCAGCATACTCTCTCGGACTTGCAAGAAAATGTAGAGAAAACAATGTAGAAATGATATCTCAGAAGAAAAAAATATCAAAAATTTGAGAATAAATGTGGGAAAAAAAAATCAATGTTGAAAGACAACTTCTCAACATATTTAGGTATCTCTGGGACCTAAAATGTCATCAGGACTCCCCACACTTCTTTTTCTTTACATTGCTCTGTGTGTGTGTGTGTGTGTGTGTGTGTGTGTGTGTATGTATTCAACAGAAATCTACAAAAAAAAAAAAAAAAGAATGCTATTGCTAGAATAATGCTACTACAGGGGAGAAAAATGTAATCTTTTCTTCCACCCATCTTAGCTTCATTGGCTGGGGTTCCTATAACAAAAGACAGATGAACCCCCAAAAAAGCAAACGGAGGCTTATTAGCATGTGTATTTCATATATACATGGGAGATACACAGGGAATGAGGGAATCTCAAAGAGACAGCTCAGACCTTTCTTTTATATAACATCTTCAACAAGGATAATAATGTTTATAGAAGTGCCAAGACAAAGTAAAAGGACTTTGGGTCATTGGGGGCAACAAATTGTGGGAAGGCCAATAAATGATAGATTTTTGTGTAAACTCCTCTGGTGCTGTTTCCTGAATGATAAGAGTCTGAAGTTGTGTACAGAGATTGACCTGCGTCCTTTCTGGCAGAGAGGGGAGAAAGGGCACCTTTGTCTTTGTATAATATGATTATGTTGTATGCTTTTCAGAAAATAGAGGGAAGGCCAGAGTGCTTCTTAATTGCCTTCAGCTCAAAATATTTTAGCATGGCGTGTTGTATTCTCTGCACTGTTCCTGCTGCAGATATCTCCAAAGGCATCAGTCGCATCCACAGCACTACTTGTGGGGAAATATTGAGCAGAACTGGAACCAAATGTATAATTCAGCCCCACAGAGTCTCTGAGCCACAGGACAGAGTGAACTGCCCGGGAGTCAAAGCAGACACTGAACAGCTGACATTCTAAGAGTCTCCTTCCAGTAGATCGGCACAGAAACTCAAGTTCTTTTCACAGATTTGTCTGTGTTTCTTTTGTGGAAAAAAAACATAACCCTGTAGCTAAAATGTCTACTTCACAGTGCACGAAAACATCTAGAGCCTTAGCCAGAAGCAGCACAGACCCAGGCAGCCTGGTAATGTCTGGCGGGGGCAGCCCACAAAATCCATCAGCATGTGGCCCTGCGAGCCGCCACCAGTAACATATGTTTACATGCTAATGATTGTCAGGCTCATTTAGAACAAATTTGCATCCATCAAAGTCAAACAGCGAGCAGAGCAGCACATTTTCCTGTGTGTCAGTGGCCCCTGAGATACCAGGGAGAACTTGAATTGCCTGACCCCTTCAACTTCCAAGCATCCCAGAGGGAAAATGCAGACCCCAGGAAAGGACTGTGCTGGAAACCATTTGTTCTTACAGATGTCCGGAGTAGTCTTGTGACTGACCCAAAGACTCCCCTCTGAGGGTGGGGGAGACCTAGGTTAGGGGAGGGTGAACCGTGCTGCCTTCTAAGACCTTCCTTCTAAGGGAGGGTGGGGAGACCTAGGGTACGTGGAGGTGAGCCATACTGGCAGGAGCTTCCCTCTAAGGGAGGGTGGGGGAGACCTAGGGTAGGTGGAGGTGAGCCATGATGGCAGGACCTTCCTTCTAAGGGAGGGTGGGGAGACCTAGGGTACGTGGAGGTGAGCCATGCCAGCAAGACCTTCCTGCTAAGGGAAGGTGGGGAGACCTAGGGTAGGTGGAGGTGAGCCATACTGGCAGGACCTTCCTTCTAAGGGAGGGTGGGGGAGACCTATAATAGGTGGAGGTGAGCCATGCTGGCAGGACCTTCCTTCTAAGGGAGGGTGGGGAGACCTAGGGTACATGGAGGTGAGCCATGCCAGCAAGACCTTCCTGCTAAGGGAAGGTGGGGAGACCTAGGGTAGGTGGAGGTGAGCCATACTGGCAGGACCTTCCTTCTAAGGGAGGGTGGGGGAGACCTAGAATAGGTGGAGGTGAGCCATGCTGGCAGGAGCTTCCCTCTAAGGGAAGGGGGGGGGAGACCTAGGGTAGGTGGAGGTGAGCCGTGCGGGTAGGATCTTCCTTCTAAGGGAGGATGAAGTGTGCTTTGCTAGACTCTACACTTGAGTCTCAGCTTGGCCGACCCAGATGGGAGCAACTCACTTCTATCCTATGATTCTGGGTGTCCTCATCTGTCATGGAAGGTTTGGTTAAATGAGCTTAAAGTCACTCCAGTTGCAAAGCTGTGTGACTTGTAGATACATGCCAGTGCGAATGACTCACTTCACTTTTACAAGTTGCACAGATAGCCAGGCTTCCCCTTGTATCAGTCAGGAGGTCCCAGAAGACTTTGTCACAGGCAAAGAGGTGATTAAAAGGAGTCACTGACGGGATTCTTTGGAGATCGGTGGGCAGGGCCCAAGGGAAGTGAGAATAGCTCTCCCCAGATCATGGGCAAGGGATGCCTGGGGAGGGGCTGCTAACGTGGACAGGCATGAGTAAGAGAGGACTGAGGACAGTTCCTCTCCCTCCTCCACCTTCTACCTGCTGCCAGCAATGAATCCAACCAGCAGCCCTAGGCCAGGCCAGGCTCCCAGAGTCAGAGCCAGGAAGAAGCCAGGCACATAGAGAAGCCACTGGTCCCCACCAACACCAAGGATGCAGTAAGAATTTTGATGGAAATATTTAAAAACTCATTCAACAACTTCCTATCTCCCCAACCAGCCTCTACATATGATTCCACCTTTTCCAACTCCTGAGCCATCTGCAGGGATGTCACAGGGGTGGGGCTGCCTGCTCTGCCCAGGGCTCGGGACCCTCCAACCTTCAGAGGTCTGGAGTCCCCTCTCCCCTCCCTGGCAGCAATTGTCTTCTCTGCTGTCAAATTACCACTTCCATCCTCCCACAACACATGAGAATTTAAGACAGGATTTTGGTGGGGACACAGCTAAACCATATCAAAGGGGGGGGCCCCCTCATGGGGCTCTGGCATGAGCTTGGGTGACACAGGTTATAAGACCCCATCTGCTTCAGGTTAAATTGCATACCCCAAGATTCCCAGGTTGTAGTCCTAACCAAGGACCTCAGAATGTGTCTGTATGTGGAGATCGGCCTTTTAAAGAGGTGATTAAGGTAACGAAGTCATTAGAACTGATGCCCTTGTAAGAAGAAGAGATCAGGACACAGACATCTATAGAGGGACAACCGCACGAGGACACAAGAGAAGATGCCATCTGACAGTCAAGGAGAGATGCCTTAGGAGGAGCCAGTCCTGAACTCACCTTGACCTTGGACCTTCAGACTCCAGGACTATGAGAAATACATCTCTGTCTTTTCACAAAACTGCCTGTGGCAGCCCAACCAGAGCCATGCGCCATCTTTGGTTCTCAGAAATTCCACTTGTTTTTATACTCCTGGATTTTAGGAGGCCCCTGGATGACCAGCATGTGGCTAAAGTTAGAGAAGGAGTTACCTGTGTAAGAGAGCCCCACACATCTCTGAGCGGACACCGTACAGCCCATGAGATATTGGGTGTAGTATCATCCTCTCTTCCCTAGGATATTAAGAACAATATCATAGGAGGAGTGTACAGCCACAGCCCCTGCGTTACTGGGAGCAATAGCATCTTCTCCCCCTCTCAATATAAGGAACAATATCCCAGGGTGGGGGTACATCCCCTGTGATATTGGGCGTAATGTCATCGTCTCCCAATGCGGATATTAAGTATAGTGTCACAGGGGGTGTATACCTTCTTCGCTATCGGGAATAATATCCTCTCCCCTCAGGACTGTATGCAAAATATCGAAGGGGTTTTACAACTCGTGCGATATGGGCAGCAATATCATCCTCTCCCCACCTAGATGTTAGGAACTCTATCACAGGCGGCCGTACATTTCTTGCGATATTGGGAGTCATATCATCCTCTCCCATCATGGATATTAAGAACAATATTACAATGGAGGTGTACACCCACGGCAATATTGAGAGTATTATGCTCTCCCCTTCGGGATATTAGGAACAATATCGCAGGAGGTGTGTACAACCCCTGCGATATTGAGAGTAATATCATCCTCTCCTCCTGAATATAAGAAACAATATCACAGGAGGATGTACACCCCCTGTGATATTGGGAGTCATATCATTTTCTCTCCCTCTGGATATTCGGAACAATATCACAGTGGGTGTGTACACCCTCTGCAATTTTGCCACTAGTATCATCGTCTCCCTCCCAGGATATAGGGAACCATATCACAAGGAGGTGTACACCCCCTGCGATATTGGGAGTGATATCGTCCTCTCCCTCCCTGGATATTAGGAACAATATCACTAGGGAGTGTACACGTCCTGCAATATGGAGACTAATATCATCCTCTCGCCTCTGGATATTAGGAACCATATCATAGGGGTGGTGTACACCCCCTGTGAAATCAGAAGAAATATCATCCTCTCCACCTTTGGATGTTAGGGACAATATCACGGGGGAGGTCTATGCCCCCTGTGATATTGGGAGTCGTATCATCCTCTCCCACCCAGGATATAAGGAACAAGACGACCGAAGTGATGTACACCCACTGCCATAGTTTCAATAATGTCATCCTCTACCCCCTGGCTATTAGGAATCACATCATAGAGGGGTGTACACTTTCTTCGATATTGGGAGTGATATCATCCTCTCCCCGCAGGATATCAGGAACAAGTCTATTAATTATTAATATTAATAAATATAAGAAAAATTAAGAGTAATCATCGCTATTAATAATCACAGTAAAGATAGTAAAATACTAGTTAAAAATGTTAATGATTAGCATTAATCAATAGTAATATCACTATTAATAAAATGATGATATCAGCAATTAATGTTACTTAAATCAATACTAAGTGATGCTGGTAATAAGAATTAACATTAACAATTATTTTAAGCATGCATAATCGTATATTTAAAATAATTATCCATAATAATGGTATCCTATCAATAGTATCATTGATAATTGTTAATATCGATCATAGATGTTTAATAATTAATCATATTACTCCTAATACCGCAGGGGGTGTACAACTACCTGTGATGTTGTTCCTAATATCCAGGGACAGAGAGCATGGGATGTTGTTCCTAATTATCAAGGAGGGGAGAGTGTAATATTACTCCCAATATGGCAGGGTGTGTACATCCCCCCCAAGGCATTGTTCTTGCCATTCAAAACGAGAGAGAATGACATGACCCCAGATATCGAAGAAAGTGCAAACCCACGTATGATATTCTTTCTAATATCCAGAAAGGAAGAAGAAGATAGTAATCCTCATATGGCAGGAGGGGTACACTCACTCTGATATTTTTCCAAATATGCCGGGGGGAAAGAGGATAATTGCATTCTCAATATCGCACCAAGGGTTATACACCCCGTGTGAGATGGTCCTTCATGTTTCAAGGCGGGAGGGATGATATTATGACATATATGGCAGAAAGCGTACACTCCCCAGGGATATTGTTCCCATGATCCTGGAGGGAAGGGGATGATATTACTTTAAATATTACAGAAGGTGTACACGCCCCCAGTGATATTGTTTCTAATTTCCACGTGGGAGAGGAAGATATGACACCCAATAATGCAGGGAGTAGAAACAATCCTGGGATATTCTTCTTAACGTTCAGGGAGGAAGAGGATGATATTACTCCCAATACAGACGGGTGTACACCCTCTGACGGTGTACACACTGAGGGTATACAACCATCTGTGAAAGAGTTCATAATTTCCAGAGGGGGAGATGATATTACTCACAATATCATAAACAGGCTGTGAGTCCACCATGGCCCCTAACAGCCAGCGGGAGGAGAAGGGGTGGCTATTAGTCCCCACCTTGTGGGGGGTGCCTCACCCCCCTGCGAGGTGACTCCTAATAGTCAGAGGGGGAGAGGGGGTGGTGATTAGTCCCCATCTCGCGGGGGGTGCCTCACTGCCCTGCGATGTGGCTCTTAATATCCGGGGGGGAGAGGGTGTGGCTGTTAGTCCTCACATCGTGGGGGCGGTCCTAAAATAAAATACATGTTAACTATTTAAAGGTGTGAATTTTATTACATATAGAAAAATGTGTGTTTAGCGTACAAATGTATGCATTTATGTCAAATACATGAAAACACATAATCCAGGTGTTTCGGTTCATACCACTGTAGAGACTTTTCGGTTTCTTTTCATACAACTGCCCAACTGGGGCCCAGAACCAACACCCACCAGCTGTGTCACTGCATCTGTTGTTTTACTGTCACACACCGGCCCTACCCCACAAAAAAAAAGGAAAAAAAAAGCCATGGCACGTAATTAAAAACTAATTTTACAACATTATTAGAGATGACTTGTGGTCGTCTTTGAAGAGATTGCAGCATGTGAAGAATTTCAAATACAACTATGTTCTGGGTCTCCTGATCTAAGGACCTGTCCACACTGGTGGCTTTAGCAGTGCTTCATGCAAACTTCCAGAAGGCATGTGTGTCATGTCTAAGAGCAAACTAGAGTTCACGCCTCAGCACTGTGTGCCTCCTCTTTCTTCCGTCCCACAGGCACCGTCTTCTCCCAGGGAGCTGGTGCTGTGCTCTGAGGCTCTGTCCCACCAGTCCCTGCCAAGTCCCTGGTGCCATTGTGGAGAACCAGTCTCCGTCTGTCAAAGTGTGTTGTGCAGAAAACAACTCATCCAAATCTGTTTAAAAACCACACATTTGCGACGCCTATAGGCCTCAGAAGGTGGAGGCAGACAGGTAAAAGCAGCTGCCATGGGGGCTGAAGATCAAGCCGGTCTGTCTGGCGACTGATGGGCACTGTCGGCAGTGAGCCACTGTACATTTAGCGAGGCTGTCTGGCCCCTCACCTCTGCCAAGCCTCCACCCATCGAGTCTGGCCTGGATTCTCACACGCCTGTACAGCCTTCATCTGGTTCATAACTCAGCTCACAAAGGGCCCCATACAAAGGCCCCCGTACCGCGGCAAGGATGGCGGTAGTCACGCCTGTGGCCGTTTATCCTCTCTGCATCTAGCTCCTCTTCCTGAGGCAACAGCACCTCTGAAGTCACAGTCTGGCCTCCCAACTCTCCCCCGTCCAGGGCTTCTTGGCATGTTGCTCTGCTGCACACACCTCAGCAAATACTGCTGATTAGCCAGAATCACCTAGAAATCTCTTAACCTCGATTCTGACTGCTTTTATAATTTGTAATATTTGTACTTCTGGTGTGATTTGAGGAACAACAAATTTTAAAATTAGAGAAGATGTGGTTTTTATTCTCTCCTTTCTACTTGCAACCTTGAAAATTCAAGTAGCAGCAAGGGTTTGTTGAAAGTAACTTCCACCAAATAGAACCTATTACAAATGTACTACAGAGTGTCAAATAACCACATAGATGTAAAATAGACATGCAGACACAGATATCAAATCCAATGGTTAAACCAAACTGAGAAATGCTTGCCAGTTTGATAGGACTTCTGAAACTTGACAAAAATGTTGGCTAAGGGATACAAGATGCTATGAGATGAGTGAAATGTTTGGCCTAGAACCACAGGCTCTCTCCTCATTACAGCAGAAAATCCATAAGGAAGTCAAATCTAAAAGAACCAGGTACCATTGAACGGCATAATCAGTCGTCCTTCCCATCCCTGGGCCAGCTGCGGTGAGTACAGCCAGTCGTTCACCAACATCCATCATCCATCCTCCAGGCCATGGCTACACTTTACTCCCAGGCTCCCTGCCATTATGTAGATTAGGTAAATCATGGCCACTCTCGCCTTAATCCTACCCCCGCCAGCGTGGCAATCACTCAGTCCCAACCACAGCAAGGACAGCTGTGTCCGTGGGAACACAGAGCAGGGGTCTGAAAGGAACCTGGATCTCTGAATACCTCATGGAGCAGTCACCAGCCTGGAACATCCTCCCTGACAGGTTTGCAAGAGAGAAAAACTCCTTGGTTCCTCAAGCTACAATACTGCAGAGTCTCAGGTCACAGCATCCTTACCTACCCTCGTCAGGAACCGTTCATGCTCATCAAGATATGAGAACAAAACTGGAGTGGCACAGTCACACACACCCAGAACGCAGACCACCTGCTGCTCACATTCATCGTATTAACACCAAAAAGCCACCGTGGTGGATATCCTGGATGTGGACACTCGGCGGCTTTTTGCTGGAGATGCGCTTTGTGCATTTATCGCATGACCATCTTGGCATCAGGAGCTGCTGCGCAGATGGCAGCTGTGCACGTCACAGGGAGTCTCACTCGCTGGACTCTCAGCCAGCTCCCACTATCAGTGCCCGCAGAGTCCTCTCCTCTGGGAGAACGTGCTTAGACGCCACAGTGTCCTGTGGATCCACACAACCGCGCTGTCCTCCCTGGCCACTGTGCCTCTCCACTGTGTCCACACAGGCCTCCCTGTCCTCTGTGCTTATCGCGGCTCCAATAGTCCTCCCTGTCTACCTGTTGGGGCTCGGATAGGCCTCCTTGTCCACCTGCGAGGCCCGTGCACTGCAAGATTACACCATTCCAAGGCTGCTCGATGAGGCTTCACACAGGGACATTGTATTTCATTCACTGCTAGGTTCTACACTGACTTTTATGACCCCAGGGAAGGACTAAGACTTAAATAGAACAGGGGCTAGGTGATACAAACCGCCGCTGTAATCAGCACATAACAAGACCAGGCCACAGGAAGGAAGCAGCAGCCCTCGGCCACAGCCTGTTACACAAGTCGCTGACATCTCTGTCCAACATGGATAAAAAGACCTTCTTTCCTCCGAAGTCTAAAGCAACATATCCCCCGATCTGACAGTAATTCTGTTGTACATTTAACTTCATCTTGCTCTTCTAAGTGACTGTTCACGGTCTTAACACCTGTACAAGAATTTCTCAGTTGCTGAACCACTGTTAGTTATTCAGCAGATAAAATGGCAGCAGATTGTACCCCAGGAAGAAACACACCCAGTCACGGGCGCAGAACGGGACATCAACACAAACCGTTTCCCAGAAAAAAACGCATCTCTGCTTTAGGACGTACCATCCCCGGTCTCCATGAGCTCGACGTTGCCATACTTGTGCGCTGTCCGGGACCCCGTGGAACCCTGTGGTCGCTCCATCTGTATGGAGTGCTCTGAGGTGTACGTGGTTACGTCAGGAGGTGCAGAATGATTTTCTGTAAAGAAGCACATCATGAGTGTTTCTGGTGGTCGTGGCATTTGCTCTGCAGGTTGAGCAAGCCATAACTTAGGAAGAGACCGGAGCGCGGGCGCTCACCCTGGGGGTGCCGTGAGAAGCCAAAGCCGATCTCAGCCATGTCTGCCACACACATCCGGCACAAAGGGGGACCCCAGCATAACTCATGTTGCCGAAAATGGAGCAGAGTTCGGTGAAACCTCAATTTCCTAACAGGAGCCACGTCAGCGGCATTTTAACTAGAATAACGTTAGACCGGCAATGGCAGGGCGCCAGGAAGCGTGTGTGTGTTCATGGAAGGGTCCCGTTTCCTGTCGGCCACCGTCCACACAGCCCAGGGCTTTACTCGCGCTTTGGAGCCCAGGGCCTGGAATTGGAAACCCAGCTCTGGAAACTTCTGGGGATTTGGGGATGTCCCTTAAGCTCTCCGTGCCTCAGTTTCTTCATCAAATGGGAACAGTAATGGCTATGACCATGTAGGGTCCGGGGTGGGGTTTGGCCAGTGTGACTATGTTGTGACTGGACTCCTTAGAACACTCACTCACACGCACGATCACAGATGCTAAGTTCTCGTTCACAGGCTTCTGATTATCTCAGAAGGTCAAATGCATATCTGACTTTTTAATTCTCTTGTTTTGCCACACAAAATATTTCTCCTCTTCAAGTTTCATTATTTTGTCATGGCTTTTCCAAAAGACTCCCAAACTTATAGAAAATTTCCAGATAGTCTAGGATTATCTTTGTGCCCAATTAGAAATTACTGGAACGCGATCACCCGAGAGTTACATTTGGGTCACACTGAGCCCTGAGGTACATGAGTTAGGAGCCCCTCATAGTTTGGATAAATTAATTCTTTGTACTAAAACTTCCTCCAGTATTGAAAGGGTAAACCCACAAAGGGAGGCCCAAGTGCAGTGATTCATTTGTTCAAAAGTACGTGTTTTCCTTGGTAAGATTCTGTGTATTTTCTTAAAATTGAATGAAATCCGAGGATACAAATGCTTCCACCAAGAGGCAGAGGTGGTGTCTGGCCTCCCCGTTCACGTCTGGCAGAGCCACTATCCTGCGATCCAATATACACATGGAATTTTATTATGGAAAAATATGTAGCAGTCACACATTTCTGTTCAATGTTTAGCCTACTGTGATTTCAGGTAGGGTTATTAATTCACATAAACGAGTGTATATGTTCCTGAAACTGTCAAACTGAAGTTTAATACTGCTGTGCATTTGAGTACTACTTTGCAAACTTTTAGAGAGTATTTCTGTTTTCTCCTTTATACTCACAACAGTTGAGAGAGAAAAATTATTTTTTTCAATTTTTTTTCCCTCACTCAAAGCCTAAAGCAAGGACAAAGGACTTCAAGATCCCAGCAGCAGTTATTGGGAAAAGTGAGACAGACCCAGCTCTCCTGACAGCAAACTCCTGTTCCAGACAGAAAACAGCTGACGCTTTCAGTGTCAGTGAGCACCGAAGGGGCTGGGACCCAAGTCAATCCAAAACGCCTCTGGGTGTCAAGGAGTCAGTGATCTAGAAGTGAACATTCTGGGGTTCTGGGGTGTCTGTCGGCTGTCTGATCACACGTGACGTCCACCTGCTTCCCACTGACGGTTTTGCAGAGATCAGGCTTTCCTGTGGTAGCTGGTGCCAGGAGGGTCTGAGCCTGTGGCTCGTGCTCTGTTATCGGCGACTTGGTTCACAGTCGTCTCCGGTTACTGCTTTAATAGAGACACACACCAAATCCTATTCAACCCAAGTCCCATACTTGATGGAAAACATTTTCTCCTGAACCATTCAAAGGCAGAGCGACGCGAGGCTCATCATGGCTCCCCTACGCGTGGGCTCTACCTCTAGTAATTCTCACTTCACTCCTTTTCCACGGCATCTTCAAACATTGTAGGGCAGTGATCCTAACTTCGTTCTTTTTCTAACACAGAGGATCTCCCTTGTCATAGAACCTACACAAAACAGTGCGCCACGCCCAAGAAATCTGAACACCTGTGGCAGACAGCAGCGTAAAGCAGCCGTGGTTAAAGCCCTCGTTTCCATCAATGACTCCCGTGGTCAGGAGGAGCACACTTTAAAACCCTGTCCTATTGACTGGGACTGTTAAGGTTTCACAAAGGAGCATAAGTGAGAAGAAAAGATGGGAGTGGATATGGCTGCAGGATTCCCCAGTAGAAAGGCCCCTGGAATTCCAGTTGTGGGAGGGACCTGGGCATGAGAAGCAGTAAAGGAGCTTCCAGAAACAATCCAACCAAAGCACCCCAGGGGCCAGAGGGGCTCTGCGCTCTTTCCACCAAGGGATTCCACAGCCATGATGCAAACAGAGGAAAATCTGCACCCACAAAGGCATTTAGACAACAGGCACAGAAAGACACTGTGAAGCGTGCTCACCTATGTGGGTTTGGGCCATGACCTCCGCCAGCCTGTGGGCAGCCCCGCTGCCCCTGCTCTGCATGGAGGACGAGGAGGTCGAGGAGGTGGAGGAGGTGGAGGAGGTGGAGGACGTGGTGGAGCCATGGATGGCCTGACTGATCCAGTGCTCCATGTTGATGCAACCCTGGCTGGAGGTCGGGGTACCTTGGGAGTCCCCCTGCACTGAGTGTTCGTCTTCTGAGCCAGGAGAGGTATCTTTGTAAGAAGAAAAACGATTTGCTATGTATTGCAGCAGAAACATGCACCACAATCTCAGTCCCTCAAACACAGATTTACTTCACGCAAGTCTGAACAGTTGTTCAATGACTTTTTGCTGTAGACACTGTTGAGAATTTAAACCACTTTTCAGACAATGAACCATTTAACTTTAGCATGATGAATTTTGCTTCCAAAACACCTTAAACAAGCATGCTATAAGATGATTGATACTGTCATCTCAAAGGTGCACTGACACATTTCCTCTACACAGTAGTTTGGGAAGAAACCAAGTGTTTTCTTGTGTCAGTCAGAAAGTGAGAGGGCAAGGGGAGGCGGAGGGCCTGTGTGGCTCTCAGGAGTCTCAGTGTGACTATGTTTACCCCTTGTTAGTCCTGAGATGCTCTTCTGGGCTCTGATTTATTTCTACATTGGTGTATGTGTTACATACTCATGCAGGTGATTTCTCCGTCTGTGTGTTAGTTACCTTACAGCTGATTTATTTGTATGTCCGTGTGTTAGATGCCCATGCAGCTGATTTATTTCCACATCGGTGTGTTAGATGCCCATGCAGCTGATTTATTTCTACATCAGTGTGTTAGATACCCATGCAAGTGATTTCTGCGTCACTGTGTTCGATACCCATGAGGGTGATGGATTTTCTACGTCTGTGTGTTCAATACGAATGCAGCTCTCTAAGGATCAAGACGCTGATGATGGTAACAGGAGAGAAAGCAGAATATGCCTCACATGGAGCGGCCCCTCCACCTCACACAACAAACCCTCATGTCACATTTTACACTCTCATCTACTCACTTTTACAGAATTCGTCTCTTATACATTCTCATTATTGATTTTTCTATCTACAAATTGAGTATCTTGGATTATGATAAAATACATCCATTTTTTCACTCTAATTCAGGAGAACATTTTTCATTTAATAACTTTTCATGCAGTACCAAGGTTTTTGGGAATAAATTGCTGGTGTATTTGTTAAACTTCAACCTAAGAATGACACTCAGAATCCTACTTACAGGTGAGTGATGGGAGGTGCTGGCTCACGTGAGCAGCTCCAGATCATTGGGTGAGAGGAGGAGTCACAGCAAATAAGCTTAAAACACAGGTTTGCTTCTTAAAAGACACTAATAGCAAACAATATTCACACTTATTACCACTGTCACATGACTTATGCTGTCTGGGAATTTTTTTTTAAAGTTTACTTGTTAGACAAGCAATGATATTAGGAGCCTGAAAATTCTCTATCACCTTGCTTTTTTTTCTTTTGAGACAGAGTCTTGCTCTGTTGCCCAGGGTGGAGTGCAGTGGCATGATCTCAGCTCACAGTAACCTCTCACTCCCAGGCTCAAGCGATTCTCCTGCCTCAGCCTCCCAAGTAACTGAGATTACAGGCACGTGCCACCATGCCTGGCTCATTTTTGTATTTGTAGCAGAAACAGGGTTTCACCATGTTGGCCAGGCTGGTCTCAATCTCCTGACCTCGTGACCCGCCTGCCTCGGCCTCCCAAACCGCTGGGATTACAGGCGTGAGCCACTGCGCCTGGCCCACCCTGCCTTTTAAGAAAACTTACACAATTTATATCAAAGTAAAAGTAAAACTGACACAGCCTTGAGACTTTTGAGAAAGGTACACAACCAGGTGTCCATATGGCACACAACCATCTCCCCAGAACGTCTTCTCACAACCCTTTCCAATCTTTCATTCCTCACTCCCACCTACCTTTTCCAAGAAACCTGCAGAATAATGTGATATAGACACTCGACAGAATAGCAGCAAACCAAGCAAGCAGCATATGAAATGCAAGCAGCATGACCAGTGATGACTAGAATTACACAGCATGGGGACAGGAAGTTGATTTAACATTCAAAAGTGAATTAATGTCATACACAATATAGAATTACGGAGTAGAACCGCAAGTTGGCCTTAAGAGACATAGAAAAGTACTGACAAATTCAAGAGAATGAAACTCAACAAACCAGGACTAGAAGGCAATTTCCTCAACCTGTTAAAGTATATTCGTGAAAAGCCACAGCTAACCTTGTATTCAATGGTAAACAATAGAATGCATTTTCCCTAAGATGGAGAACAAGACAAAGATGTCCCCTCTTGCCACTATTATTCAACATTATCTGGTAGGTTCTAGCTGGAGAAATAATTTAACAAATTTAGTAGTAAAGACATTCCGATTAGAAAGGAATAAAAGTGTCTTTATTCATAGATGACAAGACCTTGAGATGTAGAAAATGGCAAGAAATACACCAAAAATGTTTGCATTACTAAAACAAAGTTTGATGAGGTCACAGAAGATAAAGATATACATACACTAGCAATAAACAACCTGAAAATAAAATTAAGAAAATCGTTCCATTCACAATAGCATCAAAAGCATGAAATACTCAGCTGAACTTCTAACAAAAAGGCGCACAATTACAACTATAAAACATTACTGAGAGAAATTAAAGATCCAAATAAATGGAAACTAAATAAATGGAGGCAGATTCATGATCGTGAATTGGAAAACTCAGCATTATCAAGACAATTCTTCCCAAACTGTTCCATTAATTCAAGGCACTGCCTAATAAAATCCCAGAAGGCTGTGTGTGAAATGGAAAACTTATTCTCAATTTTATCTGGAAATATAAAGGACCTACAATAGCCAAAATCATTTTGAAAAAGGAAAACAAAGTTGGAGGACTTCACTATCTGATTGCAAAACTTAACATAAAGTCATGGTTATCAAGGCAGTGGTATTAGCACAAAAATAGACACGTACATCAAAGGAACAGAATTAAACTCAGAAATAAAGCCTTATATTTATGGTTAATTTATTTTTGACAAAGGTCTCAAGACAATTCAGTAAGAGAAAGGTAGTTTGTTTTTTCAACAAATGTTGCAGGGGCAACTGGGTACCCACACACCAAAAAGAAAAAGCGTGGGAAAAAAAATCCCCCAAACCAAACCAAAACAAATAAAAATCCCACTTAGATCCCTACTGCACACACAAAAATTAACTCCAAATGGATCACAGACCTAAAGGAAAGAACAGTAAGACCATGAGACTTCTAAAACTTCCAATAACACAATCCATAAAAATTAGTAAAATGGACTTCATTAAAACAGAAAACTGAAGTTTTAAAAGATGATTATCTCCCTATAGCTAATGTAACAAATTACCTTGATCTTAGGGGCTTATAACGAGACACGAATCTATTATCCTACTGATGGAGAAGACAGAAGTGTAAAATCTAAGTGTCAGCAGAACTATGTTCCTTCTGGAGGCGTCAAAGGAAAATCCATTTCTTTACCTTTCCCAACTTCTAGAGGCCACCTGTGTCCCTGACTCCTGGCCCCTCTTCATCTTTAAAGGGCATCACTCCAGTCTCCAGTTCTTTTCTCTTGTAAGAACCTTCTTGATTACAGTGGGTCTACCTACTTAAACCAGGATAATGGTCCCATCTCAAGATCTTAAATTAATCAGCTGCAAAATCCCTTTTGCCACTTCAGGCAACAGGTTCATAAGTTCCGTGGAATAGGACCTGGGTATCTTGGGGGAAAGGCTTTGTTCTGTCTGCTACATAATAGTTTGTTCTTTCACTGAGAAACGTTACATCTGTAAAAGTCTTATATTCAGATTGTATAAAGGCACCTATAACCCATAAGACGACAACCAACCCATTTAAAACGTGAGCAAAAAACCTGAACATTTTACCAATATATACAAATGGCTATGGATAGGAATTAGCACATTAAAAGCTAATAAGCACATTAAAAATGCTTAGCATCATTCATTGTTGCAAAGTAAATACACAATGATATACCATTTCACATCAATTAGAATGGTAAAAATCAAAACATCAACAATAACTCTCGGTGGTGATGATGTGGAGAAACTGGGATGCGCATATGCTGCTGGCGGAAGTGTGAAATGGTGCAGTTATTTTGTAAATAATTTGGCAGTTTTTAAAAAGCTAAACCTAAACTTACAATAAGACTCAATCATGCTACTTGGCATCCACTTCAGATAAAGGAAATTATATGCATACACAAAGATATGTACCTAAATGTCGACAGCAGCTGAATACTGGAAACAATGAAGAACCAACTGGTAAATGAATAAACAGAATGTATCATATCTATCAAATAGAATATGAATAAATATTAAGGAATAAACTACCGATGCATGGTATAGCAAGGACTTCAAAACAGGTAATGGAGGCATAGAGAAGCATGTACAATTTATGATTTTATATCATAAAATTGTAAGATCATTAAAAAACAAAAGCCATAAAATCATAGAGTAAAATATTCTATGATTTTATATTCTACAAAATGTAGAGCGCACTGTTATGATTTCTAGGGTTCTTTTTCATAAAACTAACCTTTCATCTGATATCGTTTGCAATCAGCCAAGTACATTCTTTAGCACGTTTATAGTGTAGTTCTGCTGATAACACATTCTCTCAGCTTTCATGTTTGGGAATGTGTTGTTTCACCAGTTTATAAAGGAGATTTTCCCTGGATATGAGTTGACAGGCCTTTCTCCTGCTTTTAGTGCTTTAAAAAATGTCTTTCCATGGTCTTCTGGTCTCCACTGTGTCTTCACAGAAGTCACGCGTTGTTCAAATGCTTCTCTGGTGTGTCACGTGTCTTTTTCTTCTGAGTCCTTTCGGGATCTCCTCTTCATCTTGGGATTTCAGTACTTTGGCTATCATGAACGTGGATGTGATTCTTGTTATACTTGTTCTGCTTGGAATTCACTGAACTTCTCAGGGCCGGACACAGGTGGTTTGACATCAATCTGAGAAAATTTGGACTCCTTTTTTTCAAAGGTTCCTGCTCTTCTCTCTCTTTTCCTTCTTGTATTACAAGTATATTGACATATCACAGGAGCTTGAGGTTCTGTTGGCTTTTCTTTCATTTTGTTTCTCTGGGCTTCACTTTGGTTAATTCCTTTTCATCTTCCTTCTCCAACCTGGTAAGCCCATCAGCGCCATTTCATCTCAGTGTCATATTTTCCAGCTTTACAGTGATGTCTCATGTATACCCTATATATGTACACCATCTCCTATCATCGACATTGCCTACCAGACTGGTACATTTGTCACAACTGATACTTCTACAGTGAAACATCATTACCACTCCAACTCCATCATTCACATCAGGGTTCATTCTTCGTGTTGTACAATATATGGGTCTGGACAAATGCATAATATGTATCCACCATTACAGTATCATACAGAGATCACATGATATTAAAAATTCTCCTGCTCTGCCTATTCATCCCTGCCTCCCCCTGGCAACCACTGATCTTCTTACAGTCTCCATAGTCTTGCCTTTTCCAGGATGTTGTAAAGCTGGAATCATACAACAACCTTTTCAGATTGCTTCTTTCACTTAGCAATATGCCCTTTAAGTTTCCTCCGTGTCTTTTTATGGATAGCTCATTTATTTTCAGCCTCAAATAATATCCCATTGTCTGGATGTACCACAGCTCACTTATACATTCAACTACTGAGGGGCATTGTGGTTGCTTCCAAGTTTTGGCAACTATGAATAAGGCTGCTCTAAATATCTACATGCAGGCTTTGTGTGTAGACATAAGTTTTCAACTGCTTTGAGCAAATGCCAAGGAATCTAATTGCTTTATCATATGGTGAGAGTATATTTAGTTTTGTAAGAAACCACCAATCTGGCCGGGAGCGGTGGCTCAAGCCTGTAATCCCAGCACTTTGGGAGGCCAAGGCGGGTGGATCACGAGGTCAGGAGATCGAGACCATCCTGGCTAACATGATGAAACCCCGTCTCTACTAAAAATACAAAAAACTAGCTGGGCGTTGTGGCGGGCGCCTGTAGTCCCAGCTACTCGGAGGCTGAGGCGGGAGAATGGCGTGAACCCGGGAGGCGGAGCTTGCAGTGAGCCGAGATCGCGCCACTGCACTCCAGCCTGGGTGACACAGCGAGACTCCGGCTCAAAAAAAAAAAAAAAAAAAAAAAAGAAACCACCAATCTGTCTTCCTAAAGGCCGTTCTATTTTGCACTAAGACCAGCAATGATTGAGACACAATTCCCACAGCTCCACGTCTTCACAGGCTTTGGTGTTGATAGTGTTCTGGATTCTGGCGTAGTGATATCTTACTGTTGCTTTAATCTGCATTTCTCTATGACACATGATGTGAAGCATGATTTCATACGTCGATTTGCCATCTCTATATCTTCTTAGATGAGGCATCTGTTAGTCTTTGACCCATTATTGTGATGAATTACGTTAATTGACTTTTCAATGTTAAACCAGCTTTGGATATGTGACATTCCATGTGGTTTTAGTGCACAATTTTTGTTAGATTTAATTTGCTAATATTTTATTGAAGATTACTGCATCTATGTTCATGAGAGATGTTCTGTAGTTTTCTTGTAATATTTTGTTATTAAAATGGTATTTGATATTAAAATGATGCTGGCTCTATAGAATGAGTTAAGAAGCATTCCTCAGCTTCTATGTTCTGAAAGAGATTGTAGATAATTGGTAAAATTTCTTCTTAGATATTTGGTAGAATTCACCAGTGAACCCATCTGGGTCTGGCACTTCCTGTTTTGAAAGGTTATTAACCACTGATTCAATTTAACAGATAAAGGCCTATACAGATCGTTTCTTCCTGTTCAAATTTTGGCAGATTCTGTCTTTAAAGAAATTGGTTCATTTCATCCACGTTATCAAATTTGTGGCCATAGAGTTGTTCATAATTTTTATTATCCTTTTAATGTCCATGGGATCTGTAGTTATGTCCCTTATTTCATTTCTGATATTGGTAATTTATCTGCTGTATTTTATTTTTTCTTGTTAGAGGCTTACAGATTTTCTCTCAAAGAACCAGCTTTTGGTTTCATTGATTTTTCTCTACTGATATTCTGTTTTCAATGTATTGATTTCTGCTCTTTCATTATTTGTCTCCTGCTCAGAATTTAATTGGATGTTCTTTTTCTAGTTTTCGAAGGTGGAAGCTGATTGATTTTAGATCTTGTTTTTTTTAACGTATGCATTTAAAATCTATAAATTTCCCTAAAAACATTACTGTCACTGCAGCTCACAAATTTTTAACAAGTTTTCATTTTCATTTACTTCAAAAATTCGAAGAAATCTTCAGATTTCTTCCTTGAGCAATGTATTATGTATAAGTGTATTTTTTAATATCCTAATATATTTTCTCGTCATCTATTATTGATTTCTACTTTACTGTGGTTGAGAACATACTTGTTTGATTCCTATTTTTTTAAATTTGTTAAGGTGTGTTTTATGGACCACAACATGGTATTGTCTTGGTGAATGTTGTGTATTCTGTTGTTGTTGGAGGAAATAGTCTATAAACGTCAGTTATATACAGTTGACTGAGGATGCCGATTTCAATTTTGTCCTTACTGATTTTCTGGCTACCGAATTGGTCCATTTCTGATAAAGGGGTGTTAACGTCTCCAACTATAATAGTGGGTTAATTACTTCTCCTGGAAGTGTATCAGTTTTTGTTTTGGCATTCTGATGCTTTGTTAGCAAAAATACATTTCAGGATTGTTATATCTTCTTGGAGAATTGATCCCTTTATTTCATAATAGTCATCTCTGGTAACTTTCCTTGATGTAAAGCCGACTGTGTCTGAAATTAATATCACCACTTCCATTATCCAAAATGAGTGTTGGCCGGGTGCGGTGGCTCATGCCTGTAATCTCAGCACTTTAGGAGGCCAAGGCGGGATGATCACCTGAGGTCAGGAGTTCAACACCGGCCTGGCCAACATGGTGAAATCCCATCTATACAAAAATAGGGAAAAAAAAAAACCCGATTACCCAGGCATGATGACAAATGCCTGTAATCCCAGCTACTCAGGAGGCTGAGGGAGAATCACTTGAACCTAGGAGGCAGAGGTTGCAGTGAGATGAGATCAGGCCATTGCACGCAAAAAAATTAGCGTTAACATTTGTATCTTTTTCCATCCCTTTACTGTTGATCTATATGTATGTCTTTATATCTAAAGTGGATTTCTTATAGACAATATATAGTTTGGTGCATTTGGACTGACACTGAAAGTAACGATATACAGTTGAATTAACATCTACCATATTTGTTACTATTTTCTATTTGTTGCCCTTGTTTTTTGTTTTTGTCTTTCACTCTTTTTTTTTTCCTTGTGGTCTTAATTGGGCATTTTCTATGATTTATTTTCTTTCCTTTTTTAGCATATCAGTTACCCTTTTTTTTTTTTTTTTAAGTGGCTGCCTTGGAATTTGCAATATAAATTTACAAGTAACCCAAGTCCACTTTCAAACGACACTACACTGGTTTCTTGATAATGCAAGCACACTATAATAACAAAATAATCCTAATTCCTAATTGCTCTCTCCCATCCCTCCATCCCTTGGGCATCACTGCTCTCCTTCATTTCACTTATATTTAAGTGTGTGTATATGACATATACATAAGCATGTAATATACTGTCGCTATTATGAATGAACTGTTATGTTAGATCTATTAATAAAAATGAAAGATTTTCTACTACCTTCACTATTTCTTCTTTGATGCTTTTTGTTTTTCTATTTATTTTTTTAAACAGACAAGGTCTTGCTCTGTTGCCCAGACTGGAGTGGAGTAGCATCATTATAACTCACCGCAGCCTTGAACGGGATCCTGGGTTCAAGAAGTGACCCGTCTCAGCCTCTCAAAAGTAGCTGGCACTATAGGTGCCGGCCACTACGTTTGGCTTTTTTTTTTAAATGAGACAGAGTCTCACTACGATGCCCAGGCTGGTCTAAACTAAGCGGCCTCCAGCTGTTCTCCCATCTTTGCCTCCCAGAGTGTTAGGATGACAGGTGTGAGCCCCTGTAAACAGACTGTGCTCTTCCTTTCCTTATGTACAGCTGAGTTACTGACCTCTACTATTTTCTCTAAAGAACTTTGAACATTTTTTGCACGGCAGGTCTACCGGCAACAAATTTTGCAATTTTTGCCGGAGAAGGTCTTTACTTTTTCTTCACTTTTGAAAGATAATTTCACAGAGTATAGACTTCTAGGTTAATGGAATTTTTTTCCTCTCAATAGTTTCAATACTTCACTCCATTTCTTGCTTTCATGGTTTTTGAGGGGAAGTTGAATATAATTCTTATCTTTGATCCTCCATAGGGAAGGAGATTACTCTAGTTTCTTTGCTTTTTAATCTTTGATTCACCATAGTTTGAATATTTTATGCCCAAGTAGAGTTTATTTTTGTTTTGTTTTTGTGGTCCTCGTTTTTACATTTATCCTTCTTGGTGTTTCTTGAGCTCCCTGGATCTATGGTTTGGTGTCTGGCATTAATCTGAGGAAATTCAGCTATTACTGTTACAAATATTTCTTCTGTTCCTCTTTCTTCCCCCTTGTATTACCGTTATGCATATTTTCTGCCTCTGTGGAAGTCCCATAGTGCTTGGATACTCTGTTCTTTTTTGCTTTTCAGTTCTAGAGGTTGGAATTGGGTATTTCCCTTTCCCCCAGGTCAGAAGGCTCTGATAAAATCCCACCAGGTGAGTCTCTAGTTAACTAGCTTCTCTGGAAGGTAGACCTAGTGAAGAGTGCACCTGCATATTGAAAAATGATTCCTATTCTCTTTCCCCTGTAGTAAGTATGAAGGGATTTTTCTGTGATGTTTACTTCGCGAACCTGGTTGAACTTCTGATGATACAACTCACAAAAGCATGAGACCCATATGCACAGGCCTCCTGGAGGTTTTAACTCTCAGACGTGGCCGCACCTCACTGCAGCAATTTGTCAATTCCAGTTCAGGTTTTCCAATCCCAGTGTGGGTTCCTTGGAGCATTGTGCTCCAGTGTATGGTGATTCATCTGCTTTACCTGTCCAGCCAATCTACGGACAGTGGCTTGCCTGTGACCTCAGGTCTCGTGCAGGTTTAAGAAGAACTGCTGATTTTTCAGTTTGCTCAGCTTTTTACCTGTGAGGAGGGAGTGACAATTCTCAAGATTATCAAGTATGGAACCTGAAATTCCCCAACTCCATTATAGTAAAAAGTGTCTTCCCTTCCTCTGGCTCAAGAATTAAAATATTTTCATTCTTTGACACGTTGTAATTTGATTCCCTAAATATTTATAATTATAGATTTAAAAACTCGGTCTTCTGTTGTATCAGACATCTAGACGGGCACTTTCCAACAGAATTATGAGAGTCCTGTTATAGAACTTGAAACCTTCCTTGTAGCCTCATATAAACAGGTACAATTAATTTTACTAGTATATTTTTAACTTGAAATGCTCATACTATACTTTCAATAAGAAATACAAATAGGCCAGGTGAGGTGGCTCACATCTGTAATCCCAGCACTTTGGGAGGCCGAGGCGGGTGGATCACGAGATCAGGAGATCGAGACCATCCTGGCTAACACGGTGAAACCCCGTCTCTACTAAAAATACAAAAAATTAGCCAGGCGTGGCAGAGGGCAGCTACTTGGGAGGCTGAGGCAGGAGAACGGCATGAACCTGGGAGGCGGAGATTGCAGTGAGCCGAGAACGCGCCACTGCACTCTAGCCTGGGCAACAGAACGAAACTCCGTCTCAAAAAAAAAAAAAAAAATACAAATACAATATTTTCTGTTTTTTATATTAACTGGCATGTCTTTCACGCAGCAAGTCCACTTCAGACCGGGCGCACTTTATGTGCTCAGCCGTCTCATGTGGTGAGTGACAGAGACCACCCTGCATGTGTGTGCACTTTTTACTGCCTTTTTCTTGACCACAGTTTCTACCTCCTGTTTGTCTGTGTATGCAGTGATTATTTGCTGAGTATTACACATTGTAAGTAACATGTTGAGCACACTCAGGATCCCTAACCTTCCTCTGAAACTTTCCAGCTCTTGTTTTAGCAAGTAGCACAGACACTGCTGGGTCATCGTGACATGGGCAGGCTTGGATTGATTCGCTGCTGGTGTGGATCTGTGGAGAGCTCCCATCCTGCACCCACTTTTGAAGGCAAAAACTCGACTACTGGGCTAGTGGTCAATTCTGAGGCACCCAGCATGTTCAGGAGGCAGCGTCGGGGAGCGTGTCCCTTACCTGGAGGGGTGTAGGCGTCCATGGAGGTCTGCACGACCAGGGACCTGCGTTTGGAAGGCATAGGCACCGGCCATCTTCTGCTCTTTGGGTTTGGCCAGAGCCGCCTGGACAACTTCCGTGTGGATGTCTGAAACGGAGACAGCTCACTCAGTGCTCAGCTGAGGTCCCAGAGGCCAAGCTGCACCCTCCTCTCTGTCCCCGCAGCCCGGTTCATCCATCTGATACTCACCAACAGATGGGTGGGTGAGGAAAGAAAATCAGTGTTTACAATCCCAGTAAAGACATTAAAATTTATTTACAGACTTTTATTTATTCATTTTATGACTGTAGAATCCATATCCAAAAGCAAACACTGGCTCTAAACTGCGCTGAGATTTTTCTTTTTAGGGTGAATGGACCTTGATCTTTGGAGATTCTTTTAGGTCACACGTTTGAGCCTCCAAATCCTTTCACTGTACCGCTGAGAGGCGTGTGCACGCCTTACACCCAAAACTCACACAGCCACGGTCGCAGCTCAGCTCAACACCAGCCATGGGCCAGGACTGTGTTGGCTATGGATATGGTTTGGCTGTGTCCCCACCCAAATTTCAACTTGAATTCTACATCCCAGAATCCCCATGTATTGTGGGAGGGACCTAGGGAGAGGTAATTGAATCACTGGGGCCCATCTTTCCTGTGCTATTCTTGTGATAGTGAATAAGTCTCATGAGATCTGATGGTTTATCAGGGGTTTCCGCTTTTGCTTCTACCTCGTTTTCTCTTGCTGCTGACATGTAAGAAGTGCCTTTCGCCTCCCACCATGATTCTGAGGCCTCCCCAGCCATGCGGAACTGCAAGGCCAACTAAATCTTTTTCTTCCCAGTTTCGGGTATGTCTTTATCAGCAGCATGAAAATGGACTAAAACAACCCATTTTGTGGGTGAAGACATTTTGTGGCTATTAACCCATTACATTAATTCCACACATTCACTGAATGCCTTCTCTGTAAGTCCCTATGGGCTGGGGTCGCAGCGGTGATAAGGCAGACAGTCTCATGGCATCTCACGCTGGCCACTTCTTAAGGGAGGAGACAGGTGATAGATGGGGTAGGGAATTAAAGCAGAGACAGATGCAGTGGCAACTCCAAACTGTGAAGCTAGGGAAGAACCTTCTTAACACAAAATCAGAACAACAGGAATGAACCATACTGGCTGTCAAGACGAGAATCTTCGAGACACAGGGAAAAGCCCGCTCAAAGGCCCTAAACTGTCAGTGAGAACGGTGTTAGCAGAATAAAAACACCATCACCACCAAAAATGGCCAGCGTGAGTGAAGACGGGTTGGGGCCGTTTTCTCTGAAGCTGTGAGAATGATCCCACTGAAAGGGAATCGGACGTGGCTTTCTGGCTTAAACCCCCCAGACGCTGCCACCTGAGACAGGACCCAGACCCACAACATCACACCCACAGGCAGCTCATCGCACTGCTTGGTCTTGGTCAGCCTTTGTACACACTACTCTCCCTAACTAGATATAGAGCCTGGTCATCTGGCCACTATTTCTAATTCCCAGGTCATAAACCGCTGTGTGACTGACTTGGCTCATGGCCAAAAACTGAAGGGATCAATGAGGTGACAGTCCACTCACTTGCACAAATCGCTTTTTGTTTTGCATATTCTCCGTTTTAAACTTTTTGAATGTAATTTCAAAGACACAGAAAATCTGCAAGACCAGCGTAGTGAATTCCCACATAACTTACCAGGCTCAACTTAGGCCCAGCTGCTCCTATCTTACATCACACTGCTTTCCTCCCTCCCCCATGAATTTTCTAAGTCAAATGAAAATAAATTTCAGATACTATGTCCCTCCATACCTAAATGTTACAATGTATTTCCTAAACACAAGGATATGCTCTCACATTCATTTTCCTCAAGATCGGGAAATTTAACTGTCATATACAAAGTTCACTTTCAAATGCTGTCAACTGTCTCCATAATTTTCTTACTTTGTCTTCCTCTTTTTCGATCCAATCCAGGATCATGAATTGATTTGTCATGTGATTTTTACCCGTCCAGCATCCAAGTTTCTCAGGTTTTGTGTTTCTTGAAATTGGAAATGTGAAAGAATACAGGTCAGTTATGTATCTTCCAGACTAGACTCAAGAGTATGCATTTTAGCAGGGACACCGCAAGTCTGTTCTGTGTGACAATGTTAACATCAGCAACTCAGTGAAGGTGGTGCCTAAGTTCCTTCAAAGCAAAGACGCTACTTCTCACGTTGAAATTAAGATTTGGGAGGAGGCACCACGACCTTATGTGCATATATATTCTCTTTTCCATGAATTCTTCACTACTAGTTTTATCATCCACTGATTTCCTGTCATTCCTTCTAAATCATTAGATCTGCCATATTCACTGAAAAATATTTCATCTTTCAGCATACATTTATATATGTTCATATGTACTCATGGAGTCTGGCTTGGTAGGTTATAATTCACAGTTAAAATGGTTTGTTTTGTTGCTCAACTGGTTCCAGATCTGATACCTGATTCCCCAGCCCTTGGACCAGGGCTCCTTCTAGTGAAGAACGGTGTTTGGAAGCTAAGACCGGGCACCGGGTGCCGCTGGGCGTTGCCGGCAAGCAGAACACACAACACGCATGTACACGCATGTACACCCACACCCATCCACAGGCACTTCTGTCCCTGTCTACATCTGTCAGGAGCCGCCAGCTTATACTGGTATAAGGTCCCACATAGACATTCGGCATTTGTGAGGATCTGGCACCGTGACTCACTTCTACAGATTTAACATGTTTATGTATAAATTACAATGGCTCAACTATATGAAAACTGATAGCAGTAATGGATCAATTCCCTCATTTCTCACTTGGGCCACACTTCCTGTTTCTGCAAGAACATATCGCTTGGCTAGAAGACACGATGTTGACATTGAAAGGAAAAAGGACCTTGTATAAGAATAATGCAAAGAATTCTTCTCAAAGGCCACTGGGACACACACTGTGTTGCTGATCAGCTGTCCACCGGCGCAGCAGCGAGAGAGAGAGAGCTCCACGCGTGAGCAGTCACGGCTCCCGTGACCCACACAAAGACCCCCATGGTGACGACAGGCCAACCAGCAGCCTTGGAATGGACACTTCCTTCCCGAAATAGCTTCCTGAGAGACAACAAACAGTGATAATTGCAGGCATTTCTATGACTGGGAGGCAAGAAACCCTCCCAGTCCTGTTGCTTCTACACCACATCCAGAACAGGCGTACACCCGGTGTAGAAAGCTCCCAAGGCCTGAACATCATTCAAATCTACTTCAGACTGACCTAATCTCTGCAGTGCAGTCCTACAAACAGACTTTCAAAAAGTTACCAAACCACTACCTCAAACCTCATGCTTTCTCTGCTTGGAAAGAGGACATGTGGCTCGGTTTATACGGCCACCAGAACACACACAGGGTATTATCTTATTGCCCTTCAGTGCCAAGTAGAATCATGTGGTCTCTCGCGGTAAAAGCAAAACCACATCCACCACAACCCAGCTTTTCACGTTGCAGGGGGTTTTACAGCCTCTTTCTATGTCGTCTTCCTTTTTGCCCCAAACTGGATATTCTTTTTAATTTCTCCTTATTTCCTGAATATAATTTGATCAATACAATTAAAGTGCTTGTGTTAGAAGTAACTTTACTTAAAAAGAATTGAAAGAACTACATCAAAATATTAGGAGTAGCCATTTCAGGATGACAAGAGAACAATATATTGTTTTTATTCATTCTTTTCAACATTTGCAAAGTTTTTTGCCTTGAATGTAGTCACTTTTGCAATCAGAGGTTACAGTGCTTGATGGAATGAGGCCAGGAAGCGCACACACCACCGAGTTTCTGACACAGAGCGATCTATGGGGAAGGATGGAGACACAGGAAAGGTTCATTTTAAAGCAATGCAGGTGGTTTTTTTCATAAAGGCAAAATACATTTTTAAAAGTCTTTGCACCATACACAAGTCTACTAAATTTGGTCAAAAAACAGAGAAAACAGTAACAGAAGAACACTTTAGCCCAGAAGGAGACCAGCACACCCAGCTCGAAGCCACTCCAGATGAGGACGGAGAGTGGTTTCCTCACAGCTCACCCGTAGGATCGGGTGATACGAGCATGAGGGAAACGTGGGGACCACAAAGACGTCAGACTGTGGACTGCACAGCAAAAGACAGCAACACAAACTAGCAGAGTAATTAAAAACTATTGTGAAAACATGTCCACATTCTATTTTAACCTGAAATCGGTGGCACGGTGACACTTCAAAACATCTGTAAACAGCACCCCTGAAGATTCTGTCAGACTCTACACTGAACAATGTTAAGACGAGGAACAATAACAGGATAGCCTCCCCACATTGTATGGTGGAGTCTTCTCAGCACAGACCCTTAGAGCATGCTAACCCCTCCATGTGCTAAGTTGTTGCTGTGTTTAATAATTCCCGTCCAACTCAAAATATCCAAGGCAGAAAGCAGCATCCAACCACGAACACCTAAAAGAGCGATTAAGTGGGCAGCACTTTGTGGACAGACTTTTCCCAACGTGACACCTAGAGGGGACAAGGAGGCAACGCATGCCACGATGGCCCCCCTGTTCCACTCGCTGCTCCTCCCGCATCCTCAGCACAGCCAGGTGCTTTGCTAGTGCCCTGCTGCAGAGAAAACACCGCAATGCAGCTACTGGGGAGGTCTTCTCCTATGACATCCAGCTTAAAAGCTTAAAAGGCAGCATGTCCACTGGCCAGTGGCCCAAATCCCACACGTGAGGGGAGAGATCCGAACACCGGACACAGGGAGCAGGATGGACCCATCTCCCATGAGAGCCAATGCCAGCGGGTCACAGGGAGTCCTGGCCAGTCTGAGGCCTGGGTGCGAGGAAGGGGGCAGTGTTGGATGAGCACACAGTGCTGGAAAGGGTATGAGCTGAGAACAAAGACGTTTACAAAGCTCTGCATAAAATCCAGATCATTCTGAGAAGAGCTCAGAAGATGAAGAACTTTTAGGAAAATATAACATGGGTAAACAGGTTGCTATAAAACAAATATTCCCTTGAAAACACAACATCCTTTTCACAAAATGAGCCACTAGATGAAAGCCAGCACCTGTGCAGCATCAGAAATCCATGAAAGCATCTGACCAAGTGCCCTCCAAAGCCTTAATTACAAATGCCCTGAATACAGTTTTACCCAGCCACGTCAACGAGACATCAGATGAGAGGTCATGGACTGGAAACCATGAGAAACGGAAACATCCGGGGTAAAGGTACCAAGCAGGATTGCAGAGGAGTCAACAGACATGTATGCGGACAGCACGAGAGTGACAAGATTCGCTGGTCATGCTGGACACACAGACAGTGTCACGGACTCCAGCAAATGCCTGAAATGCAAATGCTTAAAAAGATAGGAGAAAATCATCTGGAAGCTCAGCAGTTAAGACAGAGAGCAGTGACTTTCTAGTATTTCTAAGTATCTTTGAGGATAAGCATCGAAAATGGTCAAGGATGTTTCTAGCTACGGAGAGGCCGAGAAGTAAAGGCTTGCAATTTCACGTAAAGAGAAAATGATTTTAGCCCTGGTGCGGTGCCTCAAGCCTGTAATCCCAGCACTTTGGGAGGCTGAGGGAGGCGGATCACAAGGGTCAGGAGATCGGGACCAACCTGGCTAACATGGTGAAACCCGGTCTCTACTAAAAATGCCAAAAATTAGTCAGGCATGGTGGCGGGTGCCTGTAGTCCCAGCTACTCAGGAGGCTGAGGCAGGAGAATGGTGTCAACCCAGGAGGCGGAGCTTGTAGTGAGCCGAGATCAGGCCACTGCACTCCAGCCTGGGTGACACAGCCAGACTCCACCTCAAAAAAATAAAGATACTGATTTTAGCTTGGGATCCTAAAGCAGCATTAATGTCTTATCACAACAGAGACAAAAAGCAGGTGCATAAATACTGAGTGAGAAGGGGATGAGGGAACGAAATGGGTACTGCTGGACTCGGGGCTGTTGGGGCAGACACAGCAAGGGGGCTCCATGGAGACCAGTGGCCTGCAGCTGTCTCAGGCAGGGAGGGCTCTTGCTGGAGAAGCTCCTACAAAGCTGTCAGGGCTGGGGGTGAGCTGCTGCTGCCATGCAACACAGGGGCCAGAAACTCCAGCAGAAGCAAGACCTGCTAGAGCGTGTGTGCACGGCCCTGGGACTAAGAAGTGAAACCACTGTCCCGACATGCCTCTGCCACACTTCACCAACACAACTGAACAGAATTTGCAGGACTCAGATCCATGGTTTCTGAAGAAGGTAATAAAGGGTGAATGTGGAGCTGAGAGGCAATAAGTTGATAGAGGTGCATTTGGTGACCCCAAAAGAGGCAGATCTTTCTCCTCTTTTCTCTCTGCTGTGGCTGTTTATGGCTCATTCCCTTTAGGCCTTTAAGAACCCAAAAGCATCCATCTATTAAGAGAAGGGATTATTCAGGATCAGCTTCATGCAGCATTGAATAGATCACTATTGTGAGTAAAGAATTTGTTGGTACTTCTTACATTTATAGCGTTAGGTAAATTGGTTAACTAAAATACATTTATTTAACGACATTTCTTAAAGTACTAAAAATGGCAATAAACTACGTAGTATGTCACACGATGTTGGAGAAATAAAAAATACCGTCTCTGGCAAGAGTTTATTAAAAGTTCAACATCACAGTACACACATTACGTAGCCATTCCGTATGTTTCCATCTTCTGCAAGCACCCCTTCCTAAAATAATGAAAATGAAACATTCGTTTTTCTTTCCGTTTAATTCTGCAAGCTGCGATTCCGTCTCGCTGACAGGAGGCTTCGAGGGACTGGCAACACCCCACGTTCCTGCATTCCAGGGAAACAGAAGAATAACTGGATTAAGAGTCCAGGCTTTGGCATCAGAATCCCAGCTCTGCCACTTACTCACACTGAGTAAGTTCTCAAATCCCTCGAAGCCTCCTCCTTGCATCGTCTGTAAAATGGGAGCAATACTGGAGAGCTGCCCTGAGAGTCACATATGACGAAATATACAAAGCAAACTACTAGGTCCTGGGCACACAGCCACACTCAGTGATGGCTGCTTTTATAAATACCTTGAAGCAACGGATTTGTTGCCAATTTCCAAACCTAAAAAGCCCGAAAGGATTAGACTGTTGACACATCCCACCTCATCCTCCGGTGCGGACAACACAGATTCCTAGAGCGGCAGGACCACGGAGCACACATATCCTGGAGCCGCCTGGGATTTAAACACACCCATTTCACACAAAACTGCTGTCATAACTTGCTAAAATCTCTTTGGGCAAGCATAATTTCTCCAGTGTGTCCTGGGAGCTAGAAATTACTCCTTCACACAAAAAGGAAAGAAGTCCCACCCTGTAAAAAGACAGCTCTGAGAAGACTATGCCTTATTAAACACAGCTACTTTCCTTTCCCATGACATTCTCAATGTTGCAGATCTCAGGCCTCAGCAGTAAGTTGGTTTTACTGGATGCTGTATTTACATTTTTTGGTGTTGTGGGGAGGGAGAAGGGGCAAGGTAGGGACAATGAAACCCAGCTACCGTTATTCCCAGCTAGACATTGAGATTGACATGTAGAAGAGGACCTGGTATGGCCTGGCGCCTGCTGTGGGCCTCATGGCTTGAGAGCAAGCCTCTCACTCTCCACCCCCTGCTCCCTGACAGACAGAGGGAGAGGTCCCCTCGGAGATTTTTCTTCAGATTGGGAAGGAACATGAGCATGAGGACAGAGGGACAGGGGAAAGGATGGAGGACGATCATCCACCTACAAAGTCGGGGTCTTACTGCAAACTTTATAGACAACCATGTCATTTAAGCATTCCACGAGCACTGTCATCCTCGTTTCACAGATGACAGCCTCAGCAAGTCCCAGACGCCTGCCAAAGGGCTAGACTGCTGGCAACAAAGTCATAATGCATAACCACCTGGCCCAGCGGTGCCAGCCCACCCCTGACTACGGGAGACGCTTCAGACTCCCCAGCAGGGAGAATGTCACAGCCCTGCTGAAGGGGGAGGACGACAACTAGAAGAAACCAACGTCCACGTCACTTCCAGGATCTGAACAGTCACACTGGACCACCCCTAGGTGAGAAGTGGACGGTCTATCTCGGATGCCAGGCCACAGGGAGTGGTTACAACCACGTACCACGTACCACGTGCCACGTGCCCTTCGGCATCAGAAAGTGCTTTTTAGGAAACAAAACTGCTAAGGCATTGAAGATGGAATCGCTTTGACAGCAGAAAGAAGTGGGCTAATCTCAGTCAACACAAAAGCTCATGCAGTCCAGAGTCCTAAACCCCAGGAGGAGCCCATCTCTGTAATCAGAGCTTCACGGTCACTGCGTGTTCATGCCAGAGCCAGAGGCGTGCAGTGAACGGGGGCCAACAGAGCCTCCACTTTCCACAACACATCAAGCATTGTCTTCCTGTTTTAGAAGCACACACTCCCTCACCCAGAGTCTGACTTTAAGTCTTTACAGAATCATTTAAGCAGCTGCGTAGTAGCTACAGCTTTACTGCTCAGTTGCCTTTTTACGTCAAAACTCCCAAGAGTCAAAGTAATCCAAGAGGCTCCTCAGCCAGTCTGTCTGCAGCGTGAGAAAGCAAAACTCAGAGGTGGCAGTAAGCGGTCAGGCCACCTGTGCCCACGCCAGGAAACCCAAGGGATATAGGAATGTAAATTCTGCAGTGTTGGCAGATGTGGAGCAAAGGAAACCCTTGCACGCCATTGGTGGGAGTGCAAAGCAGCACAGCTGTGAACTAGTATGGAGCATCTTCCAAAACTAGAAACAGGACTCTGTGATCCATCAGTCCCACGTCTGGGTAAATATCCAAAGGAATATTGAACGATTAATGGAGAGATGCCTGCATGCTCACGTCCACCACAGCGCTATTGACAGTCACTTAGACGTGAAATTGACCTACACACCTGTCAGTGGATGAACAGATAGAGACATTGTGGTGTATGGACACAAGGCGTACAATTCACCTTAAAGAATGAAATTCTGTCATTTGCAAAAACATGGATCAACCTGGAAGATATTTTGCTAAGTGAAATAAACCAGGCACAGAAATACAAATACTGCATGATCCACTTATATGTGCCAAACTTTTCCTTTAAAAAGTAGCATTTGTAGAAAGAGTGGAATAGGGATTAGCAGGAACTGGGATTGGGGAAATGGGGAAATGCTAGTCAATTCTGGAAACCGAATGTACAGTGTGGTAACTACAATTAGTCACAACATACCATCTGCCTGAAATTCAGTTAACAATGTAACATCTGCCTGAAACTGGGTAAGAGAGTGGATCTTCTGTATTCTCACCACACACACAAATTAACTACAAGGTGAGGGAATGTGTTATCAATAGCTTGAACTGGGAGATGAAAAAAAAACCCTGAAACCCTTTCCCTCCTCCTAAAAACTATTTGAAGATTTTGAACATTGGTCTGTGTGGAAAAAATTCTGTTTTTCTTCCAGTGAGTCTCTTAAAGAAAAATAAATAAAGCGTGTTAAAGTACAGTCACCCTCAGTGTCTGTGGGAGCGGGTTCCAAGGGTCAGAATCCCAAAGTCTGCGATGCTCAAGTCCGCGATAGAAAATGGCGCAGCATTTGCATAGAATCCACGTGTGCTCTCCCGTGTACTTACAATCTCTACATTACTCGTAATAACGCAAACAATGTGAGTGCTGTGTTGTACTATCTTGTTTAGAAAATAATGAAAATTGCAAACTCTACATATGTTCAGAACAGGTTAGGACATTCTTTTCCTTCTGAATATGTTCACTTTGAGTTTGGCTGAATCCAGGGCTATAGAATCCATGAACATGGAAGGCCAACTCTGCATCTCGGAAATTTTTAACATTCAGCAGGTTGGGGAAGGAATACAGGCTCTCCCCTCCCACATCCCTCAGTACTTCCTGGTCCTTCTGCTGTCTCAGCTGCTTCTCTTTTGACCAACTTCACAATCTTCATCAGCAACGGGGCAGCTCTGGACACGGAGAAGCAGACATCCTTCACTTGCAAACTGTGTTTGCCGTGCCAGTGAGCTCAAGACCGTGTCTTCTTCCAGACACTCACCCGAGGAATCCGAACCGTATGTAGTGAGGATCAGTCCTGCCACACACAGAAATCTCTTGGACGCAGTGAAGCTGAACAAGTGGCCAGGTCTCCTCTGATGCACACGAGGCCATGTGGAGAAGCGTCCGGTAACGTTACGGCACCTGGCTGGTTCCACCATAAAGATGAGACGCAGAGCAAGAATTTCTTGAAGCAACATTCATACGTTTGGAGTTGAAACGCAAGCGCCAAAAACACTAGCTATTTTGGAGTAGGTTGGGACAGGGAAAACATCTGTCATGAGATTGAAAACAAATTTTTCTTGAGACAAGCCTGCCTCTGTCACCTGTGCTGGAGTGCAGTGGTGTGATCATAGCTCACCGCAGCCTTGACCTCCCTGGGGCCAAGTGATCCTCCCACCTCAGCCTTCTAGGTAGCTGGGAACACAGGCAGGCACTATGGCACCCGGCCGACTATGTAGTTTTTGCAGACATGGGGTCTCGCTGTGTTGCCCAGGCTGGCCTCAACCTCCTGGGCCCAAGTGATCCTCCCTCCCGGGCTTCCCAAAGTGCTGGGATTACAGGCATGAGCCACCAAATCCAGCCCCTGTCATGAGAGTTATAAACACAGTACTTGAATTTTTTCCAACCTCTTGCTATCCAGCCAGCTTCCCTGGCTGTGGCGAGGGTGATGTTACTGCTGTTGTGTCTTCACGAAGGGCGGGGCAGCAGATGACAGGCACACGCCGTACCCAGGGAACGACTCGGCTCCAACAGGAGATGCCTCAGCTGAAGGAAGTCCTCAGAGCCCCTCGAATCTCCACACCTGAGAGAACCGATCTCACTCACAGTCAGCAGTTCGTGCCACAGAAGCAGGCACCAGTAGAGACGCTTGCCTCTCCTCTGGGGTCCCGGCTGAGAGACCCCACACCAGGACGTGTAGAACAGCGGAGAGTCACGCTTTCTTCTTTCTCCCTGCTGCCCTAGGGTCTCTCTCAGAGGGCACGTCAGAGATGCACCTCTGTCAAGGGATGACTGACTTCCCTTTCATTTGTCTGAAATGAAGTTTCTGCCCGTTCCTTCTCAGCAAATACAATTTTTCAATGAAGAAGTCAGCTCACCCCAAGACTCTGGGCTCAAGCATGTCCCGACCTCCATCCCTGAGTACAAAATCTCCTCTCACCTCCAGGGTACCTTGGAAAGAGCCAGGACCCCACTCACTGCTCCCCAGTAACACCCCCGGCCTGAAAAAAGCATCTGCAGTGTGGGCAAATTAAGGAGGCAATGTGCATTTGTTGAGTCCTGCCAGCTAATTATAGATAAAACACGCTTTTTGAGAGCTGTGAATGTTACTTATCTGCAATGCTGGCATTTCTCACCAATGTCCCTCTGTGCCGCGGAGCACTGCTGAGTTCTGCGAACAACTTCTGCTTTCCTTGAGGAATTCTCAACCACCAGTTTTCATGCAAGGCACTGACTCTGAAAACTTTAGCACTGTTAATATTTTTTACCCTTTTTCAGACTTTGAAAATGGGCTGCTTAATGAGAACAGCACGGCTAAACCCCTCGACGGCCACACGGCTGAGGTTCACCGCACACGATGCTGATTGACTCCCTGTCAGCATCGCAGGTGCGACCCCTCGATGGCCGCATGGCTGAGGTTCGCCACACGTGGCACGTGTTGGCATCACAGGCCTGACAGCAGCATTCACACTGTCACCTCCTCTCTCTGTGGATTGCTGGGCTGCATCAGTGTTTTCACGCTGATATAAAGAACTGCCCAAGACTCTGTAATTTATAAAGGCAGAGGTTTCAGTCACAGTTCCACATGGCTGGGGAGACCTCAGGAAACTTATGATCATGGCAGAAGGTGAAGGGGAAGCAAAGGCACGTCTTACACGGTGGCAGGCGAGAGGGAAGTGTGCAAGGGGGAGGAGTCCTACACTTAACGAAAAACCAGATCTCGTGAGAACTCCTCACAATCGCGAGGACGGCAAAGGGGAATCAGCTCCCAGGATCCAATCACCTCCCAAGGTTTTGCCCTTGGCATGTGGGGTTATGGAAATTACAATTCGAGATGAGATTGTGGTGGGGACACAGAGCCAAACCATATCATGGGCTTTACTGACACCTTTTAAAGGAACTCTGAAATGTCCAGTTATCATCTGCCAAATTGCTGACTTTATCATAGAGCGAGCATGGATATACTAAGCCCCTCGAACCTGTGAGTAGTCGAGGTGCTGACTAGGACTTATCTCCAGTAACCTGGCCCTGCCACACTGGGACCGGGGAAGTGGCCCCAACCCTAAGCCACCCAGCTCTCACTCAGGTGGATTCTGAAGGCAGACAGGGCCATTGAGAGCAAGTTCAGACTCAGGGAATAAAACTAGGGACCCCTCAAGCAAGTGCTGACTCCTGCTAGCCTTCACAGGAGATGTGGGTTCAGCCAGGCACTCCCTCCATCTGTACATGCCGGGGACCCCTGCAGGCAACATGCACCTGCTTCCCTGACAACCGCCTCCCTGCTCATGAACATCTGGGGCAAAGGTGGGCTCACAGCCAACACCTGCCCATCTCAGGAGCAGGGCCCACGACTGCTTCTGTGTTCTCGTCCTGAGACCTGTGGCCACCAGCCCTTGGCTGCTCCGTCAGACATTATACGGTACTACTTCACAGCAGGTCCCGTGACCCCACAAATCCAGGATGGATGAAGAGAAAGTGACTGCTGCTTAGCAATCACATAAATACTGTAGCTTTCACTTGGGCCTTGTTTGGTAACACCGTATGTGCCTAGGCTGTACGTGAGAATCTCCAAATGCCGTAGAAATTATCCTGAACTTTGTTTCCCAGTTCATTCATTCATCCCCCAAATATTTAATACCTACTGTGTGCCATGCAACGCACAGAGTACATAAAACAGAAATCCTACACAAAACAGAGAAAGCGCACCGAGAACACAGACATAATATCGCCAAACGTTTGCTGCATAAAAGATTTACAAAGTTATATTTTAACTTAAAACCTTTTAAAAGCTGGAAATAAAGGGATGCTTAATTCAATGACTCCAGTGATTTTCTTTAATCACCATATCTGGGTAAGCAATGGAAAACAAAACGGGACAGGCTAGGTACCTTCAGGACAGGAATGATTGCGCTGTCTCCTGCCACAGATTTCAGGCTTCAGAAGATGCTAAGATCTTTCTATCATCCTTAAAGCTGTATTTTTTCTCTGACAATCTTGCTTTCTGAAATAATGGCTCAGTCCCGAAAAGACTTACGGTTAATTTAAGACGTCTGAGGTTTTCTTTTGGAGAGTGGAGGGGGCAAACGACCTACCAGAAGATGTATGTAATAAGCTTAAGTTATTCCAGAGAAGTTCGTGCACACGTTACGACTTTCTCTGAGGCCAGTGAGCTGCGGGCATCCCTCCAGGAAACACTGAGGCTTCCTGTGCACTAACTCAGATCGCGTCAAAAATACCGAGTTGCAGGGAGGAAAGCAGAGATGATTCCTGGTGCAACATGTAAATGTGATAAGATTTTGAAGGTTTCACTAGCTATTTAAATAACAATGTTGATAGTACAAACTTTGATTTGTGGAAACATCCTTTCTAAAAGATCTTGCCCAACGTTTATTAAGTGGCAATGATTAAGAATATTCTTTATTTAGAAGTCAAATAAAGTAGAATGTATGCAATCCTATACTCACTGATATATTACGAGAAGTAGAACTTGTCAAGATCTCTGCTTTGCAACACCAACTCTTAATAAAAGAAACGTCTGTCTATGTAAGCACCTGCGTATTCAAGGATTTTTATTATAACATGTTTATGAAGAGACATGTGTTGGTACCATACATCCCAATGACCGAGGGAAGATGACAATATCTTAGAGCGAATGGGGGGGAAGGGGGATTTCTTTCGTTTAAAATGAAAAAAAAAAAAAAAGGTCAATAATCAAAGTGCAAAACCACTTGAAGAACGTGATCCTATTACAAGGTAACTTGTAGAACAAAGCAGTCCAGAGAGGCAAAAGGACTGACAAAGAGAAACACGAGTGAGTGAAATTAAATTTAATTCAATACATAGGCACCGCAGTATCCTTTCACTCAGGAATATGCGTTACGCACCGACTGCGGGCCAGGCAATGTCAGGTATGTGGCAATATCAGAACACAAAACATAAAACCTCTGTACCCTCGTGGCACTTCAATTCCCAGCCAGGTACGCTGGCTCACGCCTGTAATCCCAGCACTTTGGGAGGCGGAGGTGGGAGGACCACTTGAGGCCGGGAGTTTAAGACCAGCCTGGGCAACAGAGTGAAACTCCATTTCTACAAAAAACAAAATTAATTAATTGGGTGTGACAGCATGCACCTGTAGTCTTAGCGACTCAGGAGGCTGAGGTGGGAGGATTGCTTGAGCCTGGGAGTTCGAGGTTGCACTGAGCTCTGATTGTACCACTGTACTCCAGCCTGGGCGATGGAGACCCTGTCTCAGAAACTTTCAAATTCCCACATAATTTTTACAACACCAATATACCATGCAACCATCTCCCTGATAAGCTCAATTATTTACTGGTCAAGGCACAAAATGTGAAGATATTATGAGGCACACGCAGGAACTAAACCTGCATGAATTTTTATCTTTTGCTAAAATGAGATTTGAGTGAACTAAATAAAACCACCATGAGTGTTCAAAGGAAAGTAATTGTCAACTGAACTGACACAAAAATTAAAATTTATGAATTGCAGCCAAAATCATGATGGGAACTAAGCTTATAGCACGAAAGGCTCATATTTGAAAAAAGTAAGGTCTCAGGTCCATAATCTAAGCTGCCATCTTCAACTCAAAACCAGTAAAAGTACATCACAATGAGCACAAATAAAAGAAACTGAAAACAGAAAGGAGAAAACTCTAGTCACACCAAAAGCCTACGTATAAAAATTCCCAAGGAATCTACAACAGTCAGTCCTAGATCTAATAACTGAGTTCAGCCAAGTCACAGCACACAATCAAATCTTACTCTACATACGGGCAAATTAGTATTTGGGACCTAAATTTTAAAAACCACACACTCACAGTAGCTATATAAAAATCGCGTAGGTATAAATCTAACAAAGCACACAGAGGATGTGTATGAAGAAAACCACAAAACGCTAAAGAAAGAAAAGAGCTACATCACCTGAGCCACAAGTCCAAGGAGAATCGGCAACATGGTCAAGACGCCAATTCTCTCCACATTGACCAATAAACTTAACGTAATTCCAGCAAAAATCCCGGCAGGACACTGACCTGCAGACGTAAAATTCCAACATAAATCCCGCCAGGACTTTCTGTAGATAAGGCAAGCTAAAAGTTACATGAAAGGGAAAGAAACAGAGGACAATAAACATTCCAATTAAAAAAACTGATCTAATTCTGTAAACACAGGATTTCATGGAAATACTCTCTCTTCATCTCACGACACGTGCAGGTGTCACTTGCAGTCTTCAATCCAACTCCCTGCCACCCAGAGCATGAAAGAGCAGCAAAGAATATTTATCCCCATCTCCTTGGGCCGGAGACCCACAGCATATCAATCACTGTCAAATCACTATTGCGCAAAAATCAGTTCCAACGCCCCATGGAGAATAAAGGCCATGCTGGAAGCTGAGGCCGGCCACCCGCTGATACCCTGGCTACCACGGAACTATTCCAGGCACGAACCACCTGCAAGTCCTGGGGGACAAAGCCAGCATGCAATGTTGCCATCAGACCTGTGAGTAGGATCCCTGGCATGGCCACATTAGCCTGGGAGAGTGAGGACGGGACTCGGAAGCTGCAGGGTGACCGTGTTGAGAAGTACCCACGGGCTCCGTGACCAAGTCACAAGTAAAAAGATGAGACGCTTCCTGTGTTCCCATGTTGTGTCACTTTATCACTAAAAATTTAGTGCCCCTTCCTTTTTCCTAAGAAAGCACAAGGCCTGAGTAACAAGTGACCACTAATCTGGTTCTTTTCAGCCTCAACAGAAGGCAGCAGCTGCATAAACCAAATCACTAGAACATCACACTTTATGGCTACATCACAGCTTTTATTGCATGTCAAACCCCTCAGCTCCAAGCGGCACTGACCCCAAATTGGACTCCAAGAGAACAGGTGAGCTCTTCAATCTCCATTTCTCAACACTCAAAGCCTTTTCTGTATGAGCTCATGTGACTCTCAGTGCTAGGTTCGTTCGTTCATTCATTCATTTAGCAAAACTGCCGTGAACCCGCGGGATCCCCACCCTGCCCTCCGAGGGATACTGTTCTGCTGGGACCTGTGTCCACACCCACATAATTGCAGCCCAGCACCCTTCCCGGAACCGTGCACACCTCCCCAAAAGAAAACTGTACAGAGAACGGCAACACGTCCAGTGATGCTCGGAGGAGCAATTTCAATCGCTGATGTTTTAAGGCAACAGACTGATAACTGGCACCTCATCAATACAGAGTTACTAACTTTCCAGCAGTGTCTCTAGTCCCTCTACAAGGATATACAGATATATATGCAGGAGCTATCTTAGGAGTTAAAAAGATGCTGTTCAGGGAAACAGGAGAAAGCAAAACGTTTGAGGAACAGTGGGGGGAACGTCCACCTTCTACTGCCACAATTTGTGTTTCAGTGATCAAGCCAAGGTTCTCAACCTTTCCAATCTATTAACCCCCTGCCTGAGGCTCTGGGCTGAACCCCAGCTGCACTTCCTGGCAATAAACAACCTGCCCAACTGTGATTCCTGTGTGCACCTGGCACCAGTGGAGATGGAGCCACCTGCCCAGCTGTGCTTCCTGTGGGTGCCCCTGACGACACAGGAGATGGGGACCACCTGCCCAGCTATATTCCCTCTGGGTGCACCTGAGACTAGTAGGATCCTGCAGCATGTGCCTATACTGACAGCTGCTGCATCACCTCCTGCTGTAAAAGCCCCCTTTCAGAGGTAACAGGACAATGGGGCAGGTTTTTTTCCTGGAGAAGTAAAGAACCTGAGAAATCCAGAGATTTGAGAAATCCAGGGGATTACCAACACAAGTGACAAAGAAAAGGAGGCTGTGACATCTACACGACATGACATTTGGCAACACGAGAGTGTACTGGTATTCCCAGAACCACCTCACACTGCATGGCATTGACATGTTTCCCATGCTTGTTACCTTCGGACGACACATTCAGGTAACCTTGACTTGCTAGGTTGCAGGTGGAGAGAGACTCCTGGAGACCACCAGGTGGAGCCAAGCCTCCATTATCTCCTGCTTGCAGCACTTCTGCATGAAGCTAATGCCTCCAAATATGCGTAAGATTTACGAACAGCAGACAAGCTCCATGACATCTTCTGAGAGGGAAGCTGTGCCATGTCAGGGGTTGAGACAGCAGCAGCAAAGGAGATCAGCATGAGTACTGGGGAGACGCAGCCAGGAAATCTCGGTGTGTGTAGCCCTGGGGTCTGAGGCCTCCAACTGTCCATGTGGCTCCCACAGCTCAAGTCCAGCGTGTGGTCATGACCCAGGGCAGGGCCACTCACAGAGCACAGTTCATCTCAAATATGATGGGGGTGCTGAATGATCCACCAACATACCGGAAGAGAATCGCCAGAACTCACGTGCAGAAGGCATGGATCAGACCACTCCCAGCAATACACACGCCCTCACCACCCTGCAGCTGCCTCCTCCCGCCCCCACACACAGCAGCCTCCTGGGACAACATCCTACTTGCCGGCCACAGCCTGGAGCCCCCAAAGCATGGAGGGGTTTAGCGAGCCACACAACATTCCCCCTTCACACCTGGGAAGTCAGCCCCTCACTGAAGTGGGTCCTGTACCCGCCAGCTGTGCATGATCAGAGGTGTGAGGTCATGGACCTGGTCACCCGCTGTGCACGATCAGAGGTGTGTAAGGTTCCAGACCTGGTCACCCGCTATGCACAATCAGAGGTGTGAGGTGATGGACCTGGCCACCCACTGTGTACGAATAGAGGTGTGTGTGATTAGCGACCTGGTCACCAGCTCTACACAATCAGAGCCATGCGAGGTTACAGACCTGGTCACCAGCTACACCCAATCAGAAGCTTTTGAGGTTAGGGACCTTGTCACCTGCTGTGTCCAATCAGAGCCAGGCAAGGTTACAGACCTAGTCACCAGCGGCGCCCAATCAGAAGTTTTCGAGGTTCCGAACCTGGTCACCCACTGTGCGGGAACAGAGGTGTGCGAGGTTAGGGTCCATGTGCGTGGTGATGGACCTGGTCACCAGCCAAGACACTTGACATTTCCAGGGTCATCCCGGCTTCCTTCAAAACTTGAAAAGTCTTTAGATATTTCCCAAAAGCTCATCCATCTTTGAAAATGATATGCGTGTGCACAGGTGATACCGATGACTGAAGATTGAAGGTTAGAGCATTCCAACCCTCTGCCCATGTCCCATTCCATCTGCGAAAACTTGAGCATAAACATCCCCCTCTCTGAAGCTCCCTGAATCCCGTGGCAGGCCTGGGACTCAGGTCCAGTGTCCTGTCAGTTACACTGAACAAAATGTAATTCAACACTGGCCATGTGCCCTATGCTTTAAACGTCTAAAAACCACATAGAAACCTCCCAAAGAACTACAATCTATGAAAGCTTTCATGGCTAGTATTTTAGGAAGACGGACCAGTCTTGATCTAAATCAAAGCCGACACTGCCCAAATTAACTCTGACCCCAGCTTCGTGCAAAGACAGCCATCGCCTGGCGGTCGGTGTGACCAGCAGCCTGGGCACAGACAGGACCAGCTCCGGTCCATCCCTGCACCTTAAGTGGGCTTCTGAGCTGCTGTCCATGACCAGTGATGGTGACACCCAGAGCAGCTTTCCAGGAAAGCAGTAAACCTTTCAGGTCCTCACCTCACGAGGATGGCCATGTATAAATCAACCGCCTTTGTTACTGCCCTGCCATTCCCAAAGAGGGAGTGGGTTAAACTTCTTCCTCCTCCACATGCCCAACAAAAGGCACACCTGCCCCAGCACGAGGCTCATCTACTTATTCCCGAGAAACTCACACAACCCACAGAGGCCGTGCACAATCAGAGGCCGCAATCAGAGACTGAGTACAATTGGAGATCACACACAATCAGAGGCTGCACAGAGACCACACACAATCAGAGACCACACACAGAGGCCACGCAGAGGCCAGAGGCCACAATCAGAGACCACACAAAATCAGAGGCTGCACAGACAACACAATCAGAGGCTGTGCATAATCACAGGCCACGCACAATCTCTGCAACCTCATCAGAAACTGTTTCTGACCATTCACCTGAGGCCACCAAGTTTAAATGAGAGGCCCAGGCTTTAAAAGACACAAGGAGTTCTCTGAAGGCAGACTCCGTGCATTCCACTATCAGCACCATTTGTGCCTGTCACTGTCAGGAAGAACCACAACCACGTCTCGGTGCCCTTGCAGTGCAGGGCGCTGCGTTTCTCCCCCTTTCCAAGCCCGCCGCAGCTCCTGGCGACCCAGGGCCTCTGCTCAGCCAGGCGCCCCCAAGGCTTTCCTCCCTCACCTCACAGGGGAGCTGTTGCAGCCGGGCTTTCTGGCTCATCACTCCAATTCAATCACTTACACCCTCATTCCAGGCTGAAGGTCTCTTCTGAAAATATCCAAATCTTACCCACGTCAGGCTCCATCTTTTCCCTAGAGCTGCTCCCCCCCCTGCAGAGCAGCAACTCTGGTGCCCGTGCAGCCGGGGCCTGGGGGCAGATCCGTGGGTTCTGAGTGCCCAGCCCCTCAGCCCCTCTGTGAGTCCCCTTACTCCCTGCTCCCTGGCATTAATGCCCTCCATCCTCAATTTCCTGATAGGCAAAAGGGGGTTAATTTTAAGAGTGCTAACCGAATTGGATCACTTAACACCACGTCCGGCCCAGAACACCCTTTGATCAATGACAGGTATTGCTGCGCTGTTACCACTGCGCTGCTTCCGGTTTTCCTGTGAGCCCTTTAGGCTCTTTGCCGTAAAGACCACTCAATGGTCCTGTCCAAGCCTGTCTGTGGCAGATGGACAGGCGAGTGGCCGATGCACACGTGTGATGCTGAATGAGATCGTTCAAAGCTGGCCCCGCGTATTTTGGTCAACGTAAGGAAAACGCCGCCCGTGCTTGCTTGCTGTCGCCCTGCGGTATCCAGTAGGAGACGCTTAAAGGCAACTGCGCCACACCTACCTTCTTGGAAGGAGACGGCAAGACCAGATTGGCTGGAGCTGGGAAGTTGTGCGCTACAGATCAGGGCTGCGTGACCCAGGGAAGGCATCACTCGAAATACCTGCTGGAGGGCGGCCAATCCGACCCGACCGTCCACCTCCAGGGTCAGCCACGGGGCTCCTCTTGATGTGTCATCCTGATCACCCCTCACAGAGCAAATGAGCCTTTGACTTCAGCCTGTCCTAGGTACAATACCGACTCCCACCTCCCACGTCCTGAACCAGCCTGTCCCGGGGATTGCTGTGGACATAGAGGAGCAGGCCCAAGACATCTAGTGGCATTTCCTGGCAAGGACACTCACGATGCTTGACCGTAAAACTCAGGGTCAACTGGTTTTTCGGACAGACTGGAATTTACTTGTGGCACGCATGGCTTCTGATTGACCCAGGGATGGGCAAGGAGGCTGACGGAAAACCCATTGTGACTGCGCCAGGCATTCCTGCACACAACGACATCTTCAGACTCGGGCGGCGTCCTAGTCTTACAATCAAATCGAAGCCCACAGAAACGAGGGAGCTTGTCCAAGACCTGCAAAAACTATGTGGACAGCTGGCATTCAACTAAGTCCTTCCCTGGATCCATCCATGCTGCTCCCGGCCCCTACTCCCACCACCCCGCCATAGCCCCCGATAGACACAGCAGGTCTGAACATCCGGCACCCCAAAAGCAGAGTAGGGAGCAGAGTCGGCTTCCGCAGGGGGAACTCACATGCAGCCCACTCCCCTTCTTGCCGAATGCCTGGGGACTCTATGCGCTAAGGTCTGCAGATGTGGCCTCACTCTGCGCCAGGAGATCCAGGTGGCAGGCAGCGTTTTGGAGAGTGCGCCTCTAGACAGGAGAGAGGCATCTGACAGGGCTCGTCGGCTGATCCATGAGACACAAGACACCTGAGAGAAGGGCCGACAAACCCCACAAAGTCGCTGCCCACGCTTCGGACAGGTCTTGCTGCAGACTGTGGTTCTCGTCAGGCGCGAGGAAGTTTCCCAGGGCAGGAGCTCTCGTTGCACAGCAAAAGCGGCACAGGCGATGCAGCAGGGCGTACTTCAGCCCAGGGCTCAGGAACCACGGGGTGCAGCGCGGCCTGCAGCAAACCAGACACATCAGAAGCGAAACTCCCACCTTTTACATTCAGTGACATTGAACGGAGCGAGTTATCTGTAGCAATGATCCTCCTGGGGGACCCGTACAGCATGCATGACCACCAACACTGACCACGAGTACTTCCTAGATCCTGGGGGCTACCCCACTTTACATGCACGGTTCCATTCACAAATCTATGTGAGGCAGTTGTTAGCCCCAGCTTAGAGATGAGAAAAACGCTGCTGGAAAAGTTAAGTGAGAAAATCAGACTTCAGCACACCTGCCATCTCCAAGCCCCCTACTACTGTATGTCCTAGGGTCTCAAGGTTGGGTGTGCGGCATTTTAAGTGACTAATCATAGGTGGTTTTCTTCTCTTCTACACTTGTTTAGCCTGTACGCGCAGGTACATGCTCTGCTGCAGGTGCACTGTCGTATGTGGACCAGCAACGCTCTTTTCTGCTTCGGGTTCTCGTCACTGCCTTCCGGAAAGCTCTCGCCTGCTTTACAGCCATGCCAGGTAGCCCTGGTCAGCTGCACAGTCAAATTCCTGCAGTGTCAGAGCTAAGTGCTGGCTGAGACTTTAACAGCGAAGACAGCGGAGTAATGGGGATAAACTGAACAAAACTGTATTGTAACGCAGATGTAGGTCTAGAAGCAAAAGAAGCTGACACCCCTAAGAGATCAGGCGACTGCGTCTCACTATGATGTTAATAGCAGCTTGCTGTTTCCAGTGCCTCCCTGTGCCAGGGTTTCCAGTCAACGTTTGTGTTTAACTGCTCCTGGGCTACCTGATCAAACCTCTGCAGAGATCAGGCATATCTAAATTGACCCGGTATTTGACCATAGCAAAGTCATTAGCCTTCGAGATGCATTTGAAACATCAACTTGCGTTCTTCAAGAGGTTTAAGACACACATAAGTCTTTCTTGCCATGCTCAACACACACAGCCGGCTGTTTCTGAAGTCAGTGTTTCTGGAACAAAAGCCTTGGCCTGCCCCAGTGAACATTCACAATGAGCACACTGTCGCAAGGCTGCTTGGCCAACCAGCAGGGGGCAGGAGAGAGCCACAGGGGCCACGTGGGGTCTCTGCAAACCCCTCTCACTCCCTCAATCCAGGGCGGTGCCTCCTGCCAATCCAGCGGCTTCCTCCAAGGGGAAGAGGCCTCTTCAGCTGCCACTGCACTGATTTCAGGCGGCTCAGCCAATGGGGCAACAGATTCAACAGAGTTCCATGTTGTTAAAGGAAAACTTGTGTTACCAGGCAACCTTAGGGTCAGATTCAACGAAATATAACCAACAACATTGCTTCCAAAACAACATGCTACTAGTGTCTTATCCTTCAATGCTGCTTAAACACGGAAAAGTATGAGGAAAAAAGAACATGGCACTTACTTCTTAAAAAATAACCCCTCTTCCAGGTTCATTTTACCCATATCATAAAAACTTAGAACTGTGGATTGCCTACAGGAACGCGGAGTGAGGGTGGATCTCCACGCTGACCCAGCCTCACCCCAGGTCAGTCATCCCCCCACCATGGGGTTCACACCTCTCCAGGCCCTGTCACCTCATGAAGGAAAGGTAGCGTCTCTGAGCTCTCTTCGCAGGAAGCACCCAAACACGAGCTAGAGACACAGACACACCCACAACTGCTTTGAAATCCTGAACATATTTAAGGACTTCATTATAAGTTTTTTAAAACGGTAAGAACAAAGTGAGCCTGGTTTTAACGTCTCAGCCACAATAACACCGTGTACATCTGTCTTTTACTGCTTGTTCCTTCTCCGGCAGCTGCTGCCTGGCTGGCCGACTGCAGAACAGCCTCTGGTACTCCCAGGAAGCCCTCCGTAAAAGCGTGACCACCACGATCACGTCTCAGGACGCCGCACACGTTAGGGTCGCCCACAGACCGCCATTCCCACTGCCTAGAAGGCACTGAACGGGCCTCCTGCTCTTTGTCAATGTCAACCTTCCTAAGCTATGTTGTGTTGAAAATTTTTAACCGCAGTCCACACATACTTCTTTGTGTCTTGCTTTTATCGTAGAGGAATATTTTTATGGAAAATTAAGCTTGCAAAGTTGAAGGGTTTTCTGAAAGTCGACTCCTGGAAGGAAAAAAAAATGGGCCAGATGTGGTGCTCACGCCTTTAATCCCAGCAGTTTTGTAGGTTGAGGCCAGGAGATTGCTTGAGCCCAGGAGCTCGAGACCAGCCTGGAAAACATGGCAAAACCTTGTCTCTACTAAAAATATCAAAAAAAAAAAAAAATAGCTGGGCGTGGTGACGTGTCTAGTCCCAGCTACTCAGGAAGCTGAGGTGGGAGGATCACCTGAGCCCAGGAGGTGAAGGCTGCAGTCAGCCAAGATTTCCATCACTGCACTGCAGCTTGGGCGACAGAGTAAGACACCGTCTCGAAAAAACAAAAAGCAAGAACAACTGTATAAATCATTATAGAAGGGAGCTGGCCGGGCGAGGTGGCTCACGCCTGTAATCCCAACACTTTGGGAGGTCGAGGTGGGCAGATCACCTCAGGTCAGGAGTTTGAGACCAGCCTGGCCAATATGGGAAAACCCCATCTCTAATAAAAATACAAAAATTAGCGGGGCATGGTGGTGGGTGCCTGTAATCCCAGCTACTGGGGAGGCTGAGGCAGGAGAATCACTTCAACCCAGGAGGCGGAACTTGCAGTGGGCCGAGATTGCGCCACTGCACTCCAGCATGGGCAACAAGAGCGAGAGTCCACTTCAAGAAATAAAAATAAAAATGAAGGGAGCTAATGTTTTTCATTTAAGGGAAGGAAAAGAACATTCAGTATTTATACCTCTCACGCACACATCTGCAGTGGTGTCCTAAAGTATTCAATATACACACTCCTACAAATATAGCTCAAAACTACTCACCAAGTTACATGCTAAAAGCACATGCATTGTAAGAATGCTACATTATATTTTTTAAGCATCTGTATCCAATATTTTAGCATACTGGCAGTTTTCCCTTCAGGTGCTGTATGCCTAAATTATTACATGTTTAGTCATTCATTTTAGAATTTGTGACTTGCTTTAGGCGAAAAATATGTTTAAACATAAGCTACTAAATTAATGACTTAGGGGAAAAGTTACTAAGTTAACTTGGAAGTTAAACTTTGCAAACTGAATTTGTTGGACCTCATGCAAGCTAGACGATCAGTTTTTTAAATTGTTTGTTGTGTGTTTCCCTCGAGGATGGAAATCTCTTTACTCTCATCCACTGTGCACACTGCAGCCCCGCCTCTCGTCCACCGCGCCACACTGCAGCCTGCAATTCACCCTGTACCACGCTTTCCACACCTTACCTGAAAGTCACTAAGTATAACCAAGAAGGAAATGAAAAGCAGATAAATGACCTCCACCCCCACATTTAGCATGCAAATGTTAAAAGTTCATCAAAGTAAAACCAAAAACCCACGTTAGCTCACGATTGTAACTGGGAGAGTTATGTACATGGCAATTTGAAAAGTCTAGTTAAATAAAAACCTAATTGAGACTCCCAATAAATACAGTTTATACAAAAAGACATCTGCAAACATTGACAGTGAGGAGAGGACTTCACTCTGCATCCAGCCTGTCCTGGAAGCCACGGCCAAATGCCAGGTTGTATGGATCCGAAAAGCAGAGAAAAACAAGTGTTGAAATGTGTACAGTCTCAGCAATGTACAGATTCGATGTAGGATGCTCAGAAACCTTGAATTTTCAATCAGAAAACAACAATATGAACAAGTTTCCCAGCAGTGCCCACCTTCTGCCTACGGCACGTGTAACAGGAACGCTGGCCACCTCCGGGGGGACAGAGGCTTCCTGGTCACATTCGCTCTGGCAGCCGCACAGCTGGCCCACCACAAACACCTGGCTAATACTGAAGAACCACTCGCTCCCTGGGCTTTGCTCACTCTAGCCGGGAGAGCATATTTACAGAGTACTTTATCAACTGAGTCCTCGTTCAATGCGTCAAGCTTGTAGAAGGCAGGGCAACCCCATTCCTGGCCCAATTAAGTGAACTGAGCAGAGCAACTGCCCCCAGTTGGACGGCACTCAGTCACGACAGCAGGAGCCACTGTTCACAGGGTGCTGGCTTCGTGCCGGGAACACTTTCAAGCGTCTTTTCTCTGTCTGAGGAATATGCACTGCAACCCTGTGGGGCCGTTTGCAACGTCCACCAGAATTCTGAGGCAGCCAAGTCCAGGCTGTCTGTGGGCCTCGCCATGTGGCCGTCCACATCCCCTGCAGACCAGACCTCACTACAGGGACTGCGGGTTCCAGGGCTGCCTTGAGGCACATGCTCCCTTCGCCACCTCCTCCTGGCCCCTGACATCAACCCTCACCACTGCTGCCAACAACTTGATTTTCTCATGGCTCCTGAGGGGCCTGTTCTGCTCTTCCCTGCTCCCTGCGTCCGGCTTGGAGGGTGCCCACATCAACGCCAATGCCAAAGCTCACGTAATCACCAACCCTTCCACGGGGCTTGATGCCTAGGAGTCTCAATATCAGAAAGTCAGATTCCTGTGCTTGTTGGAGAATTGCTTCCCATTGTAGAAGTGAAGGAGATAAAATTCTAGGTGCCTGCAATAACATCGTTTCCACAACGAAGCCACTTCTGTAGCACAAAACAAACAAAAAAAAAAGCTTTTTTAAAAACTTCTTTTATATAAGCTAAATACAATTTAATTTTTACATCCACGTTCTCATCAGCTCCCACCTGGCGAGCAGGCAAATAGTAATTTTCAAAGAAACAAATTGTTCCATAAATTTAACACTTAGCATTTTCACTATTAAGCAAGAATTATCCCAAAAATACACGAAGATCTTGTTCTCACCTTCAAAAATTGATTGTCACACAGTGAAATAGCACTTAATGCAAAGGAATTTTCTTTTCAGGTTTCTGTTCTGGAAAAGAAAAAAAAAAGATTTCTGGCAAAGAGATAAACACTAATTATGTCATAATCCAAAATGTCTCCGGGAAAAATAATGTCATCCAATTAGTTCTTTGAAGTGTTACAACTACAGCTGAGTTTTAATAGTAATTTGTCCATAATTATCAAAAGAATCTTTTAAAATCTTAATACTGAAAGAATAACCATAAACGGATATAAAACACAAAGCAGAAGGGTTAAAATTTTGGGGTAGATTTTGGCCCATATTTTTAACATATGCATAGCGATTTACCTAGCTGAAGCTTATCCGTCTCCTCCTAGGCTCTTCAAGACTGATTTTCAAACATAGACTGGCTTTTGGTACATGAAGGCAGCTTTAAAAGATGTCAGGATCAGGCCGGGCACAGTGGCTCAAGCCTGTAATCCCAGCATTTTAGGAGGCCAAGGTGGGCCGATCACTTGAGGCAAGGAGTTTGAGACCACCCTGGACAATATGGCAAAACCCAGCCTGTATTAAACATTTTTGTAATTAGCCAAGTGTGGTGGCACACACCTATAATCCCAGCTACTTGGGAGGCTGAGGCAGGGAGAACAGCTTGAACTCAGGAGGCGGAGGTTGCAAGTGAGCCAAGATCGCACCACTGCACTCCAGCTTGGGCGACAAAGTGAGACGGTCTCAAACAAGAACTTAGCCCTCAGGAAAAACGTTGAGCACCACCCACCCCAACCAACCCAAGGAAACACATGGCAATCGTTATCATCTGATTTTGACACAATAAAGTTCTATTCTCCTCTTTAAACACAATGGTAAACACCTGCCGTCAGTCCACAGAAACTGCCAGGACCCAGTAACACTGGACTCGCAAGATTAATGGGCCACGTATGCAGGGTTCAGCTGCAGAAAGTGAAGACACCAAGAATGGTGTGTGCTCAAACCAGATTCCTTGCTTTCGGGGTGGAGGGGCTTCCCAGGAAGATCTAGTCCAGCGGGATGGTTTCCACTTCCACCGAGAGGAGGAAACAGAGGGTTTCCTGAGGGCACTGACAGGACTTGGGTCTCTGCCCCTTTGTCCTCTGTCCTATTATGGGATGAGGGTGGGCTCAAGGCAGGTTCTCCCTACATCTTCCGGGCAGGAGAGATGGAGCTGACAAGTGGACGATGGCTTTTCCAAAACATTCTCATGTTTACAACCTGTTATCAACCTGTTTTCCCTGGAGATCAGTGAAGCAGCATCATTGATTCTCTTCCATTAGGGACAACCCGGTGTTACGGGAGGCAGGAGACAGCATGCAAGCTGGGTCAGCCTCTGTGCTGTTCTGAGTCAGTCACTTGTGTCTGATCCTCAGCGTGCTCGTCTATCAAATGCACGGCCCCACAGACCCAGTGACTTTCAACCAGAGTTCCATGGAGGTTGCCCAAGGACAGGGAGTGGGAAGAGGAGGGAGGCGGGGGGAAGAGGGGGAAGAGGGGGAAGAGGGGGAAGAGGGGGAAGAGGGGGAAGAGGGGGAAGTGGAGGGAGGGGGAAGAGGGGGAAGTGGAGGGAGGGGGAAAAGGGGGAAGTGGAGGGAGGGGGAAGAGGAGGAAGTGGAGGGAGGGGGAAGAGGAGGAAGAGGAGGGAGGGGGAAGAGGAGGAAGAGGAGGGAGGGGGAAGAGGAGGAAGAGGAGGGAGGGGGAAGACGAAGAGAAGGGAAGAAGACGAAGAGAAGGGAAGAAGACGAAGAGAAGGGAAGAAGACGAAGAGAAGGGAAGAAGACGAAGAGAAGGGAAGAAGACGAAGAGAAGGGAAGAAGACGAAGAGAAGGGAAGAGGAAGAGAAGGGAAGAGGAAGAGAAGGGAAGAGGAAGAGAAGGGAGGAGGAAGAAGAGGGAGGAGGAAGAAGAGGGAGGAGGAAGAAGAGGGAGGAGGAAGAAGAGGGAGGAGGAAGAAGAGGGAGGAGGAAGGGGAGGAAGGAAGAGAGGAAGGGGAGGAAGGAAGAAGGGAAGAGGAAGGAAGAAGGGAAGAGGAAGGAAGAAGGGAAGAGGAAGGAAGAAGGGAAGAGGAAGGAAGAAGGGAAGGGGAAGGAAGAAGGGAAGGGGAAGGAAGAAGGGAAGGGGAAGGAAGAAGGGAAGGGGAAGGAAGAAGGGAAGGGGAAGGAAGAAGGGAAGGGGAAGGAAGAAGGGAAGGGGAAGGAAGAAGGGAAGGGGAAGGAAGAAGTGGAAGGGGAAGGAAGAAGTGGAAGGGGAAGGAAGAAGTGGAAGGGGCGGAAGTGGAAGGGGCGGAAGTGGAAGGGGCGGAAGTGGAAGGGGCGGAAGTGGAAGGGGCGGAAGTGGAAGGGGCGGAAGGGGAGGGGCGGAAGGGGAGGGGCGGAAGGGGAGGGGCGGAAGGGGAGGGGCGGAAGGGGAGGGGGCGGAAGGGGAGGGGCGGAAGGGGAGGGGGCGGAAGGGGAGGGGGCGGAAGGGGAGGGGGCGGAAGGGGAGTGTGGAGGGAGCAGTGTGCAGGGAGGAGTAGAAGGGGGGTTCTCTGAGGAGGAGGACCAAGTTTCTGAGGTGTCTTGGAGTCAGAGTTGGCAGTGGCTTGGGCTCTAGGCCCTCTCTTGCATAGTTTTAGGCTTTAACTATTTGTATTTGTGGACTCTTTAAAAGATTTAATTTGAAGAAAACCGGAGTTGGGGATACCTTGCTTCTAAAACACAATTTCTCAAGCTGAGACTAAGTGCTAGGAATTGCTCATTCTGTTACCATCATTTCCTCCTATTTAAAATCAGCTGCACACCCCCAATCTCCCTTCAGTGTAAACACCACCTTTTCCGAGGATCTCAAACGGCAGAGCGAGCAGCCCGTGACCCCGGCCGTGGGCACGAGGAGCGAAGAGCAGACGTGTGGTGAGGGCTACGGACGACATGAGAGGCAGAGGCCCGGCACCTCCCTGCACGGGCTGTGCTCCTCCAGGCCTAAAGGACACCCTCGCCTCGGGTGAACAAGCAGCACAAACTATCAACACTTATTCCAAAAGAATAGGAAGAAAATTCAAACGAAGTTAACACAGTTATGCCAACGCAACGCTGCAGCAGCCCAGAAACAAGAGGACCAGTGAGCCTGAGGTGGGTGGTTCCAATAGCGGGACAGTGACGTTGGCATTAGGGCTTTTTGACCAAAAAAAAAAAAAAAAAAAAGACACAAAAGGTAACATGGGACACCCATTATTTCCTGCCAGTGGAAAGACACCCACAGGCCCCCAGATGCCAACGGCCCCCTGGGAACGAGCTCACGCAGCGCCTCGGGTCTTCACACAAGTCGGCACGTGGTGTCCTCAGCAACCCCGCCCATGACACACACACCACACTTGACTCCCTTACCTGAGGGTCCAGGGGAATGGCAGGAAGTTCTCGGAGGACCGGGCATCCTGTGAGGGCACTGCACGACTATGCACCTCAGAGGGGCCCCCGGGCAGGTGCTCTCTCTCCAAAGGATGAGCCGGATCCTGACCACACGCAGATCGCGCTGGCCTCCAAGCGGAGCGCCAACATCTCACGTCCAAAGGGATGCGCAGGTGCCTGCTGCGCGTGGAGCCCAAGCCCCTCCCAGAGCTCAGGACGAATCCAGTGTCCAGGCCTGGGGCCGTCACCAGCCAGGAGAGGCATCTGGGTCACTTCCCAGCGATGGCAATGGGAAGTAACAACTCAGGCCCATCAGGGGCTTCCTCACTATGCGGGTGTTAGAAGTAGAGACAGAGGTTCAGGTCTAATGCCACAAACATCGACGGATCCCATGGAAATGCGGGCGCAGCCCCTCCATCCCAACAGCACGCCTGGCTGCTCCATTCTGCTCCCACACACACGTCCCCACCCAGCCAAGCCCCTTCTCCTTTTCCCCACTGGATTCATCAAATCACACCTCACTGTCCTTGGCAAATGTACCATTAATTTACTTACTGCCCAGTAGAAAAGCACACTTCTAGTTAACATGACACCCCCGCTATAATAGAACAAGCCACTCAGGCAATGGTGTTTTGTTACAGCAGCCTGAGCTACCTGAGATGACGATGCTCACCGTCCTACAGAAACGGCTACTCCCCTCTCCCAGAAAGAGGGGCTTAATTAAAATCCCTGTCTCTCCTCGCGGCCACCACAGATCTCACTCCCCCACCCCGTAAGCCAGCAGTTGCTAGGATTAAAGGAAACAGAGGATCCTTTTAGACCAGACCATCCATGTCGGTCCGAAGCCTGTAACTTTGCCCACTTCCATGGCGGCTATGTCACCGCATTCCCCATGCCAGCTCTGTGTCTGCACTGTGTAACAGGCTCTACACAGACTCCTCTAGCTGCCATCTAGCACAGCCATTTCCCCTTCTCCTTTGCAGGTTGTCCTTCGATATGCAACCCCCAACCTTTCTGCAACCCAAGGCCTTCCAATCCTGGCATTCGGGGTGAGCTCAGCCATGTATTGGAGTCCTTGACTCAGGTAACCCAGGCCAAAGGCGTTGGCACCAACGATCTACTGGCTGTGGGGTCTGCACAGTCACTAGCTGCCCCAGCCACATCAGGGCCCGGGAGGGGAAGCAGAGGAAGCTGTGAAACTTCCAACAGTCATACGGGAACAGGGTCCCCTGGAATGAGGAGGATGCCATGGAAGGAAATTCAGAGAAAGAAAGAGCCCCAAGGCTGGATGGGTCATGCCCAAAGCCTGCAATGCTGAATTTTCTAGGTTTCTGAACTCAATCACTGACCCACACAGCACGTGTTTCCTGAGTGCTGACCCCGCATGGCATTGCATATGGCAATAAAGTAGGACCCCCACTTCCCCCTTCCCCGACACATACACAGGGCCTCCGTCCTTATGGGAAATCAGGCCTGGGCGCCCAGCTGGCACCGTGAGCCTGGGAAGGGGACCGATTCAGACGGACAGTGGGTGCAGCCTTGCCAAAGCCCAGCAGTCACCTGCACTGCCACAGCCAGGCTGAGTCCGGATCAGCCGCACAGAAACCTGACCCTCTCAAGGGCACGCCTGAGCTCATTAGGGACAGACACCGTCTCTTGCTTATCTCCAACACTTTCTCTGCATGTCTACTTACACACGGATGACACAGTCTCGGAAGCACAGTTATGATTCTGGAGACAGATCCCAGGCCTCCCCCTGCTCCTCTCCGTGGTGCCATTGATGGGGAGGGGCCGGTATGGCCGCGAGACCACACACCCACAGTCACCCTGCCACGGAGACGCGGGCCTTCGACGGTTACTTCTGCCAAAGAACCCTGCTGCGTCTTGGAGCACACCATGGTGGACGGGAAGCTCCACCCGGAGAAACAGCGATACTTCTCCCCAGAGCCAACGGAGGGCACCCCCCACCCTGCATTCAGCAGATTACTTACATTCTGGAAAACATCTGAATGAATGGGGAACACTAAAATGAAAAGGTCACGCTAGAAAGGTTAGAAGTCTGTGTGAAGTCTCAGGAGGTCCAAAGATTTCTGAACCAAGACTGCTGTGGTCAACAAGCTTACAGGGAAGGTTTCCACATGGGCCTTCAACAACCAACGCTCAGCAGGGAGGAGCCACGTTCTGCGCAGAACCTCAGAACCAGAACGTCGGACACCACAAAGTCACAACAGAGCCAACAGCAACTGAAATACAGCGCTCTCCTAAGATGTGTGCGTTACCTGCAGAAAGTCACTACACATTAAGACGGGGGAAGAAAAGGATAAGGTTAGAAACACATTTGAAGTAATTTCTGCATACAAAAAATTTCTACATCGACTGGCTTTCTGGGAGTAACAACTTTTACATGAGATGCACATCCCAGTTGGAAGGAGTTTGGGTTTTCCGTGGGCAGAGACAAGGGCTCTCCAAGAAATGTGAACCTTTTCTCAATCACTGAGCCGCGTACCCTGAGGCCACCCTGGCCTCCCTGATCACCTCCCTGCTCTGCCTCCAGCCAGCTCCTTCCAGCACTCACCCTGCTGCTCCCAGAGCCTGCACTGGCCCAGGATCTCCTCTTCTACTGCTGTCAATCTTCCATTTTAGGGCAAATAAGTTGGAGACTAGAAAGTTATAAGACCCCTTGACTGTTTAAAAATTTGTCTTCTCAGAAAACAAAGAATACTAATTCTACTTTTATGGTTTAATGTGTTGCCGCCATCTGCATGTCGATGGATATGTGTTTTTATATATATTTTACTCAATATTTATAAAAGCATGCACTGTTGGCTACATTCAGTTTAATTATATTTGATGTAAGAAGATTTAATTTCAGTGAATTCAGGCACTCAAAATTTAAGCCCTCTGACATCTATTAATCAAATGGAAAAATGACAGGTAGATACTACAAAAATCAAGAAGTGTTTAATATAAATCCTGGACTTTTAGATATTTCCACAAATGTAATGTATACATTAGTACACGACCTTGAGCATTTTTACAACTCTCTGAACTCAAATTCTATTCTTAACTTTTATTGGTAAATCGACATCCATATGTGATTTTAAGCAGCTCAAACATCAGCTCTTAAAAACAACCAGAAATGCTGCGGGCAAATCCCACCGAGCAGCAAATAACGGAACTGCACCCAACAACCCAGGTACCTCCCCTGAGGCATCTGGAACTTGAGGATTACGAGCAGCCTTTGGTTTCTGAGGTGCCCAAGAGTGGGGACTCCCAACTCTCCAAGTCTAAGAAGGCCTCAGCGATAAGGACAACTGATCAAAAAGTCATCCCTGCCGGCTCCCTGCCATGGGCTCCTCCTTGCCTGCCCTCAGCCACGTGCTTACAAGATCTCACTTCCTCTCTGTCCCGCAAAGCCTGACTCCTGAGATTCCAAGCCCTACTGCTTTCTGGGATGTGGCCATGGACGTCAACTGCACCTGTAAGGGGAGAAGCTGGTCAGGATACAGGATCCTGGCCATCCTGGCAGCGCTCAAGCTGATACTGTCACTTTGTAGTGACTTACTTAATGCAAAGGTTTAACTTTGAATAATTTAGATATGTGTATTCTAACAGGGAAATTCTGAACGTAGAACACAGGCCACACCCTCACACAGATACTGTCTGGCCAGTACTCTTTTGTTTGCCTTTTCAATAGACGTTTTTAAAAGCAATTTTCGGTTCATAGCAAAATCAAGAGGAAAGTACAGAGAGTCCTCACGGATCTCCTTTCCCAGCACAGGCACAGCCTCCATCATTCTCCTGCCCTCGCCGGACCAGCATGTCTGTATGACCGACAGACCCGCATCAACATGGTACCACCACCCACAGTCCACAGCTCACACGAGGACTCGGCCTGCTGCTGCTCACTCTGTGGGTTTCACAGATGTGGAACGGCATGGATCCCCCATGAAAGCCCCACCTGGAGTTGTTTCCCACCCTACACATCCCCTATGCTCCTCCCATTCATCTCTCCCTTCCCCAACCCCTGGCAGCCGCTGACTCTTTTACTGTCTCCACAGCTTTGCCTTTTACAGACTGTGCTGTGGTTGGACTCAGACAGCAGGCAGCCAGTCCAGATTGGAGTCTCACTTAGCAACATGTGTTTAAGATCCTTCCGTGTCTTTTCATGGCTTAGGGGTTCAGTTCTTTTCAGTGCTGAATAATATCCCAGTATCTGACATACCACAGTTTATCCATTCACCTACTGAAGAGTATCTTGGTTGCTTTCTAGTTTTGGCAATTACAAAGCTGCTGTCAACATCTGTGTGCACATTTCCGCATGGAAGTAAACTTTCAGCTCCTCCGAGTAAATGTCCAGGACTGTGATTGCTCCTGTGGTCGGAGAGCTTAGTTCCAAGGAAAACCACCACGCTGCCTCCCACAGCCGCTGCCCCACTTCCCCCAGTGATGAGTGAGGGTCCTGTTGCTCACACACCCACCAGCATGTGGTGGTGTCGGAGTTCGCATTTTTGTCAGGCTGATGGGTGTACTCTGACGCCTCACCCTATGACATGAGACGTGGGCCATCTGTTCACGTGTAGATTTGCCATCTGTATATCTTCCTTGTCGGGGTATCTGTCCAGGTCTTTGGTCCATTTTTAATCAGGTTATTCATTTTCTTGTTGAGTTTTGAGAGTTCCTCGCACGGTTTGGATAACAGCCTTTATCAGATGAGTGTTTTACAGATATGTTCTCCGCGTCTGTGGCCTGCCCTCTCATGCTCCTGGGACACTATGTTTTTTATTATTAAAAACACTTTAGACAGAAGATGGACCTCCCAGCCCACCACGGTTCTTATTTTGGCCGTGGTCACCACCCTCCCAGCCCTGGTTCCCACCTTTCCACGATCTGCTGGTCCTATGGGTGTCAATCCATACTAAGTCCCTAACATATCTCCAATGATGACAACGTCCAAGCAGGCAGTTTGCAGGTAGGAAGGAGCTGATGGAGGCCGGAGACGAGTGTGAAGGCCAGTGGATTCATCCCTCGGGGACTGGCAGGCCTCTCAGATGTCCCCCTGGGTCACCTCCCAAAAGAAGTACCTGCTTTGGCCGTGGGCAGGAAGCAGGACCTGGCCCAGATCTCAGCATATTTGACCTGGCACGGCATTTACAGGTGAGCCTCTGTAACCAGAAACTCTATTCTCTGGGGAGAATGCATTTTCATTATCAAGGCTTTTAGGCTTTCAATTAAGAAACCAAAGAGTAGTGCCTGGAGTGAGGGATGCAGGGACTCTGGGTGACCCACACGCTCATTTCCACCTGGCGCAAAGGACCCTGGAGTGAGGGTGCAGTGCCTGCTCTGAGTCACCAGCACACTCATCATTTCTACATAAAGAACCCTGTGAGTCTGTTCCAGGGCTTTTTAGCCTACACCTAAAAATTCACAGCTCAGGAAACCCTAATCATTTTAGGAACCTGAGGGGTGGGCCAAGGGGATCTCACAGAGTTTGGTGCTGGCTGTGGGATCAGCAAAGGGCGACTGGGGCTTCCCGCAAGCACTTCCGGGAGGCCACGCACTGGCCCAAGGCTGGTTCCGCCTGCTATCCTCGGTTCTCATGCCCAGTCGTGAGGGGAGCCCCCTGCTTCAGGAGCAGTCCCTGGCTCCAGGCCCTAACGTCCATGTCCAGGCCCCTGGTAGGGCAGCTTCTACCCTCAGGGAGGCTGGGACTGGAGATAACCTGGAGCTCTAGGCAATCCTGGCAACCACGTGCTTCCCGAAGTGACTGCAGACAAACTCCTGCTTCCAAAACGTGGCACGGGCTGCGTGAGGCCTGGAACGCGGGAGGCGCGTTTCTCAGGGTCCCCGCTCACATACAAAAGCAAGACTAAGAGCAGGTAACTTATTTAATTACCCTCTCATGGTTATCAAGTCAAGTCATAGTCGCTTAGACCTATGTGTGACTAGAAGTATACACATTATGCAAGTGTATGTAAATGTGAATACAGACACGCTTATTTTTTTATATATACCTTACGTATATGTATACACGTGCATATGTATAAAACATGGATGAAAAAACCATAGTTAATATTTCAAATCTCAGTCACAAAGATCTCAGAAGCAAATTATTATCCTTAAATTCTAAACAAAGATGTAACGTTTTACATTCTTACAAAGAAAACATTCTCTATTAGCATTTTATTTTAAAAACTAAGAATGCATTGCACTCTCTCAATCTCTATTTTTAACTCAGCTCACAAAGGTCCCTGTACCAAGGCCTCTGTACCGCGGCAAGGACGGCGGTGGTCACACCTGTGGCCATTTATCCTCCCTGCGTCTAGCTTCTCTTCCTGAGGCAACAGCACCTCTGAAGTCACAGTCTGGCCTCCCAACTCTCCCCGCTCCCGGGCTTCTTGGCGTGTAGCTCTGCTGCACACACCTCAGCAAACACTGCTGATTAGCCAGCATCACCCAAAAATCTCTTAACCTTGATTCTGGCTGCTTTTGTAATTTGTAATATTTGTTCTTCTGGTGTGATTTGAGGAACAACACATTATAAAACTAGAGAAGATGTGGTTTTTATTCTCTCCTTTCTACTTGCAACCTTGAAAATTCAAGTAGCAGCAAGGGTTTGTTGAAAGTAACTTCCACCAAATAGAACCTATTCCAAATGTACTACAGAGCGTCAAATAACCACATAGATGTAAAATAGACATGCAGACACAGATAACAAATCCAATAGTTAAACCAAATTGAGAAATGCTTGCCAGTTTGATAGGACTTCTAAAACTTGACATAAGTGTTGGCTAAGAGATACAAGATATTATGAGATGAGTGAGATGCTTGGCCTAGAACCACAGGCTCTCTCCTCTTTACAACAGAAAATCCATAAGGAAGTCAAATCTGAAAGAACCAGGTACCGTTGAATGGCATACTCAGCCATGCTTCCCCATCCCTGGGCCAGCTGCGGTGAGTGCAGCCAGTGCTTCTCCAACATCCTTTACCCTTTACTCCCAGGCTCCCTGCCATTATGAAGATTAGGTAAATCATGGCCACTCTCACCTTAAGCCTCCCCCGCCAGCATGGCAATCACCCATTCCCAACCACAACAAGGACAGTCGTGTCCCTGGGAATGCAGAGCAGGGGTCGGTAAGGAACCTGGATCCCAAAATACCTCATGGAGCAGTCACTAGCCTGGAACATCCTCCCTGACGGGTTTGCAAGAGAGAAAAACTCCTTGGTTCCTCAAGCAACAATATTACAGAGTCTCAGGTCACAGCATCCTTACCTACCCTCGTCAGGAACCGTTTATGCTCATCAAGACATGAGAACAAAACTGCAGTGGCACAGTCACACTCACCCAGAATGCAGACCACCTGCTGTTCACATTCATGAGTTGTGAGCCAGCCTGGACAGCTCACTTAGCCACTGAAATTACATCATCTAAGATTTTGTGGAAGTTACTTTGATAAATTATCCCTCCTGCTATGAAGAGTAAGGTTTGGCTTTTTTTTTTTTTTTTTTTTTTTTTTTTTGAGTCGGAGTCTCCTGTGTCACCCAGGCCAGAGTGCAGTATTACAATCATGGCTTATCGCGGCCTTGACCTTCTGGCTCAAGCAATCCTCCCGCCTCAGCCTTCCAAGTAGCTGGGACCCACAGGCGAGTTTGATTTCTTTGCTAACGAATTCCTAATTCACCTTGCAGCGGGCCTGTCAGGGGCATATGCCCGGACATCCACCTTGCCGACCGGCCCTGTGGTCTCTAAGGTGGATGCACTCCGGTTGCCCGGACTCTGCACGCGATGCTGAGGCTCCAAGTCTGCCGCTGTATAAGGGACTGACAGCCCTGAGCGTCTCGACGTGCCACCGTGAGCTGGGCTTTATTCCACAGGGCGACTCTGCTTCCCGTGACGAGATGCAGCACGTGAGCACAGATCAAAGGGTATCAGCAACTAACCCATTCCCCAGGTGCTAAGCAGAGGACCAAGAGTTTAGTTCCTTACTTACATGCTCCGAGCTTGATTCAAAACAGCTTTCTGGGATCCTGGGGACAAACATCTCTAACTGGTGAGAATTCTGGCTTTAGTAACGGAAGAATCACCTAATGCCCATTTTGTAACTGCTGTTCTCATCAGAACTTGAGGTCGAAGGGTAAAATAAAAGGGGAGCCAAGATCTTGACACCCCAGTTTGCACAAGGCTAAGCAGCGTGCTTGAGGGGGTGAAAGGAGTAGGATTTTTAAAGTGCTGAGTTTTAAAAACATGGCTGTAGGCTGGGTGCACTGCCTCACGTATGTAAGCCCAGCACTTTGGGAGGCCGAGGTGGGAGGATTGCTTGAGGCCACGAGTTCAAGACTAGCTTGAGTAACACAGCAACACTCTCTTTAAAAAGAAAAAAAAGTTATTAAAATAGTAATAAAAAGGTTAATACAATAAATTACTGTATCAACATGGCACCCCCTGCTTTCAGACGAGGTGCACTCTCTGTGGCTACGATGAGGTCCAGAGAGAAATGTAACTGGCATCATAGGGAAGGTGGACCCCAAAGCTCCACGGCACTACTCCTATACAGTCTGTTAACCAGCATGAAGTCTCCTCCATAATCAGAAGCCCCACCCTGGGACCCTGCCGGCAGCCCCAACTGGACAGAATGGCCTCGTGAATGTCCCTTCCTGCCACAAGCTGCAGACCCTGAGCCAGTCCTGGCTGTGACTGAGGCTGCGCATAAACGTCTGCACCCAACAGCTCACCTTTGTACATGACACGCCCAGTCCACCTCATTTCAGATGTTACGCTTGCCCCAAGGCGAACATGGATGTTACAGGTTAACTCACTGCATGTGTGCTAGACTTTCCCTATAAGTGTTCAGACATTGCATGAACCAGATGAACAAACCCCACTTTCCCTGTAAACATTCCGACATTCCATGAGCCCGATGAACACACACAGCCAACAAACCACGGAACGTGTAACGCCGCGGCCTCCTCCCCTCCTGAGGGGCACGTGCTTACAGCTCCCCCGAGACCACATTTCCCAAAGCACAGAGTGTTACTCGGAAAAGAAAACCTCCTTTTTCCTTCCTCTGTACATCTCGTGGTCATGTTAACAACTATTGCTACAAATGCAGAGAAACGAGGTATCATCTGTGCCGGTCACCGAATTCCTAGCACCAAAGCTTCAGGGTTCAGGTGAAGCTTCTATCACCCTAAAGCCAACTCTGGAGATGAAGGCCGAACTGGGGAAAGGCTGTGTCACCGCAAATCCACACCACGGGGCCCTCTGCAGTTGTGTGTAAGCAACTCTTGGCCTGTCCTGGGGTTTGGGGAGATCAGGATGCAAGCAGATACTGTACGCTCTGCCACGGGACCGTGAAGTCTGCGAAACCTCAGAGGAACACAGAGACAAATGGCTGCACGAGTCCCACAGGCCGAGCCTCGATGGGCACCAGTGTCAAGAACATAGACACGCCAGGAGGGGCAGCTGATGCAGGCAACGCCTGCAACCCCAGCACGCGGCAGCGTACGAGAGGGGGGTCTCTGGCCAGGCTCCACCACAACTTCCATATTCTGTAGCAAAATTTTAATCATAGGTTGTAAGTAGTTATAACTCTAACTTGTTTTACAGATAAACAGAACACAGGGTACCAACAGACTCCAAAGTACTTCGCCTAGAACCAAGTCTAGAATGCAGATGGCTGCTGCTCCGAGTGTGATGAGTCCCCTGTAGTGCCATAAATCCTAGATCTAGGTGACTAAGTGCTTTGCCTAAACCAGATGGCACCCTGAGGCTCTGAGGGCACCCTCTCTCCCCAGGCCAGTCCATCAGCCCCGGCAGAAGCTTCTAGAGTAAGAAGTTGTGGATTTGTATTGGACAGATGTAAACCAGGCCAAGTCACAGGGACTCATCCTGGAAGCCCATCCGTTTACCCACTCATGCCCTGGAGAGCCCTGCCCCCGGCTCCACATCCGCAGTCACGCTGAACCACAAGAACTGGCTTCTAGGCCCTCAAGCCACTCCCTCTCGCCCCCAGACAGACCCTTCTAAAACCGTGAGGCCCAGAGTAGACTTAACAGGTGGTCCCAGCAGAACTGGCCTCTGCATGTATTGATACTTTGTGTGTGTGTGTGTGTGGGGGGGGAGGTGGTGGTTCTTGTTCTGTCACTCAGGCACAGTGCACCATAAGTACAGTGGTGCTATCAGGGTTCACTGCAGCCTCAACCTGCCAGGCTTGGGTGATCCTCCAGCCTCAGCTTCCCGAGTAGCTGGGACCACAGGTGCACATCACCACTCCTATTTAATTTTTTGTAGAGTCAGGATCTCGCTATGTTGCCCAGGCTGGTCTCGAATTCCTGGGCTCAAAAGTGAACTGCCCACCTCAGCCTCCCAAGGTACTGGGATGACAGGTGTGAGCCACTATGCCCAGCCTAGAATTGGTTTTTCTTAAACCTGAGTTTGACACATGAACCCCACTTACATAGATATCAGCACACTCTCACAGCTCGAGGGTTTTTCTGAATCCCGATTCTGTCCGTTCAAAGGTCAATATCTAAGATAGGGTCAGAACTGACCCTCCCTCAGTGAAGCCTAAGGGCAAATGCAGCAGCATCTCAGTGTATGAGGACACAAAGTAAGAAGGGTGGAAAATACACACCGAAATTCTAGTGTTAGAATCATAATCACCAACACTTTAAGAAGCAATCTGCTTTCCAAAACATGTAGCTGCTGGATTAACTCCAAAGTCACCAGATTCCACAGGCAGGAGCTCAGAGGGGCACAGCTTTCTAAGGCCGCACAGCCCAGGGCAGAGTAACAGCCTCGGGGCAAAGCAAACTAAACAAAGGCTTGGTTCTCTCAAGGATGAAGGTGCTCAAGTCCTTCCAAATAGATTCTTCTTCTAAGTAAGTTAGATGCCTCCTACAACACTGTTTAGAGTGCCAGTGTGTTCAGAAACATGCCGTTGAAAATACATCTCAAGACCCCAAAATCACTAAGCTAAAGGGACGTCAACGTGAGGAACAGCTTAGGGCAAACCTACCTCCCATGCTCTTCCGAACAGACAGCTACTGGGGGAGAAGAAAAAAAGCCATGTACCTCCCTCACAACCGATCCACAAGGAAATTCCTCATGACAGAGGAGAGAACCCAAAGTCCCCATCTGCACACGGAGATAAATGCGGATCTGACTGCTTCCTCTGGAAAGGTTCACCAGAAACGCTTTTGTCTGATCTACCTGTGACCCGGAAACCCCTCCCCGCTTCGAGCCGTCCCTCCCTTCCTGGACCAAACCAACGTACATCTCACATATATTGTTGTCTCACATCTCCCTAAAATGTGTAAGACCAAGTTGTGCCCCAAACACCTTGGGCACGTGTCCAGGACCTCCTGAGGCTGTCGCAGTGTGTCCTCAACCCCTCGTGAGGCTGTGTCTTTAACCTTGGGAAAAGGAACTCTCTATGGGCCGAGAACCGTCTCAGAGATCCTTCTGGTTTACAGGAAGCATTCTCTCCTGCGAGTATAACGATGAAATCATGTGGAATTACAAAGTGCCACTTTAGTAAAGGCCAAAGGAATTAGGGTTCGATGTGCTTAAAAAACAAACAAAAACAAGTAACGTTCTGTCAATGGACCATGACGGCCACACCCCCTTTTGCAGTGAAGATGTCAACTGGGACGAGAGGCCCCTCCTGCGGATGCAGTAAAGGCTACCCTCTGACCCCACTTCCCAGAGTCTAGGTTCCCACTGCTCAGGGAAAAGCAACCCCAGCTTCACGGGGCTCAGGCCTCCAAACCCAACTCCCACCCATGCTGGAGAATCACCCCAGGGACTAGCGAAATGGCAGGTGCAACTCTCACCTCATCCCCTTAAAGGGGAAAAGGCACCTTCCCGCTCCTCTTCCTGCTGGTGGGAACAGGGGCAAGAGCTGGAGGGGCAGGAGCTGGACGGGCAAGAGCTGGAGGGGCAGGAGCTGGAGGGGCAGGAGCTGGAGGGGCAGGAGCTGGAGGGGCAGGAGCTGGAGGGGCAGGAGTCGGGCAGCAGGAGGGAAGCAGCCTGGGTCCCTGCTAGTCACAGATGGCAAATGCCAACCATCCCCGACCTTCACTTTGAAAAGAAATCCTTCTCTTTTGTCAGGTCCCTGGTTAGAAATTTGCACCCATTCCTTTAAAACAAAACAAAAACAAAAACAAAAACCAACATGAAAAAAACCTCAGATACAAAATGGGTGTCTTCCTGACAATATTTCAATTATCTGGAGGCCTTGGGTCAAATGACGGCAAAACAGGAATCTGAACACTTATTCAGGAAACTATCCTCCACAGCCCCATCTACCCTCCTAGGCTCTCACCTTATGGTGTTTGTCTGCTAGATGATTAACAATAATTGGTTTTAAAAACTAGGTGTACAGAACAGACAAAAGTCAGCTCGGGTTGAGGGGAAGCAGGATAAGACCCCCTTCCCCGCAGGACGGTGGAGGAGGAACCTTCAGCACCTGGGTTTTCAGGATGCTGGATGTCTGAGAGCATCTCTCACAGCTCAAGTACGGCCAGACCCTCCTCTGACACAGCCTATTCAGGCGAAGGTGGCACCTGCCCTAGAGATCCACAGCCCTGCGCGGGGCTCAACTGGAGCTGAACTTTCCTCCCTTGGTAAGAGTCAGGGCCAGGGGTGGGGAGAGGAGAGAAGTAGCAGGTCTGAGGGGCACTGTGGAAACTCCATGCCACGCTAACTCTCGTCTGACGTGCTCCGGCCTAAGCCACGCTTCTCGGAGGGCATTTCCCTTCACACATCCGGAAATCATCAACGTCTAGTCTCCCCACAGAACAGATCCTTCCCCAGGAGGCAGACACTTGGCTGTAACACGGGGTAATGAGGGACGCGCCTTCGTGCCCATTCTGTAATGTTTCCCGTTACCTATTTTACCTTAAGCGACACATGATTCCCGTTTACACGGGACACAGTGACACAGACAGCAAAACACATGAGATTCAGTGTGATCCCACACCCGTCACTGCTGACCTCAAGTTCTTTGTTCGTTTTGCTTCTAGAGTTTGTACTCTCTCCCGGGGTTCCAGGCCTGTGGATTCAACCAATCATGGATCAAGAATATTTTTTAATGTGTTTGTACTAAGCATTCAGAATTTATTATTCATTAAACAACTACTCCCATGGCATGTCCATGGTATGGCTGTTACGAGCAACCCTGACATGACTGTCTGCAGGAGGATGTGCGTATGTCATATGCAAACACCATGCCATTTTAGAGCAGGGACCTCAACACCCACAGACCTCGGATTCCATAGGCAGTCCTGCAGCACACCCTCATGGGCACTGTGGAATGCCTATAATAGAAAATGTGGAGGTTTTAAATAGTTATGCACTAAATCTAATCTTTTATAAAGAAATTACTGTGTATCATGTGTATTATTTGGAAGTCCTTCATGGCCCAGAGACTTGACATGTTCTTATCTTTTTGTCCACTGATCATTTCAGTAAGCTTATTGAACACAAATCAATTTTACAATTAAATTCTTACAGGAATCACACTCAATCTGTAAGTTGCTTTGGTTTTTAAAGGGAAATAACCAATAGTTTCGCAAACCAGCTATATCATAGAATAATAGGACAAAGCAGCCCCATGACATGCAAAAACATGAGGTTTCAAAGCTAACCAGTATAAAACACGTTACAAACCCCTCAATATGAAAACGTTTCACACCACAACAGATATTGCAGAAAAAAAACAAGATATTCAAAAAAGGCCTTTGCAGAAAAGCACTTTCCCCTTCATTTTTCACACGGTTTCCAGAAGCTTGTGTTTGGCAATGACCATGAACCAGAGGCAGCGTCTGCTGCAACTACTGCTACCGCAACACAGAATATTAAGGCAAAAAAAGAGAACACATTGATGAGAACAGGTAGAGTGTTATACAAATAAGTATGTTCTAAAGTCAACAATGTTCAAATTCTAGGTCTCCCGCAGACACTAGACGGTAACCGCCAAAGCTTATGTACTTGACAACGTTCAAGGAGACCAAGTTCAGAGCTGTCACAAGGCAGCACCATCCTCATGCAATTATCTCAGGCGGGTTTGAGGACAAGTGCCCCCGTCACAGCAGGAAAGCTGCCCAGCCCAGCACTTCCTGAGGTCACAGACCTTCGCCCTCCCATGTCTTCAATACATCCTTCACACTGGGAACCAGACAGCAAAAATTAAAACACTTCCTCAAATCTCAAGACAGTCTTTAGAGCTCTTTTCCTTGCCCTTTCTCTTACTGAAAAAGCCTATTATGTAAGCAATCTATAGTGCTTACCAGAGCTGGGGCAGAAAGAGAGCTAGTGTTTGGTAGATCGAGTTTCAAGCGTGAGGAGACCAGGAAGTTCTGGAGATGGATGGCGGTGATCGCGGCACGACAGTGTGAACACACTTAATGCCACCAAACCATACACTTAAAAATAGAGTGCTATGTAATTTTACCACAATCAAAAGACTGAGAAAAACCATCTATAATTACTGTCACTTCTAATATCTTACATCCTGTAAGTTTCATTTGCTTTTGGAAATCCTCAGAGCAATCATGAAAAACTAGTACCCTGTCATCTCTGAAACGCAGGCAAAGTCGTTCAAGGGTTTTGATTATAGGAAAGTAGCTGGAAAGCAAAGCGCCCGTTAGACACGGCAGCTGTGGTAGGACAAACACATGGTAGGAAGGTGGTGGTCATGCTACACACAGATGGGAAGGGTTTGGGGAGCCAGAGCACCCGATACTCGGGAGGCACCTGGGCAGGAGCTGAGAATGAACCAAACACGTTCGATCACGCAACATTCACGGACCCTGAGTCCAGCCACCGCCGCTGACATCCACTGTGGCTGGGGTGTCTTCTGCCACAGAGATACACACCCTGCCAAGGATACTGTACAGATTAAATGTCAAAGCACAGACACACTCATGTCCAGCTGTTCAGATAGAAGCAAACACAACACATTTCCCAGATACCAGCAGCAAGACTCTCCACCTGACTGCGTTCGGAATAACGATCTTCTTTGCCAGGGCTGAGCCATGCTTCCCTCTCGCCTGTCCTCTGCCTTCACCAGCTTCGTGCGCGTTTCCGGGCAAGTGTTTGTGCAGGTGCTATCACTTATTTCCACAGCGAGAATATACACAGACACCACACAGAAATGGGCGACCCCGTTAGGAGCTGTGCAGGGACATCTAACTCATCAGATTTGCCAAATTCCTGTTGCCATGGAAATTAAACTAACTAAACTAACGTTGCTATGACCTCATCTCTTACTGCACCACTAAAGATCATCCGGGTAAGAGGAATGTGTCTCTGCATAGCCTTCAGCTCACGTTTACATGTCGTTTTTCCCTGAACATGGTTATGTAAGATAAAAATCAGTAAGATGGGGTGTAACATCTAGTATAGGATCGTTGTGTCTCCTAGGCTCACACACTTCCTTTAAGATCCTCAGAAAATGAAGTTTAACTCTGGGGACCTGAGTTACATAGTAACTTGTTTTGGATACTGTCTCTTTCACAATCCAAATATCAACACCAAAGAAGTTCTTGAGTTCCTTTTGAAATTGAAAGGAATTTACAAACCATAAAAGCCCCAATACGAAAGGATACAATTCAGTCTTTTTAGCATATTCTCAAAGCTGTACATCAACCACTAGTATGTAATTTCGGGACTTTTTCACCACGGGCCGAAGAAACCTTGAACCCATTAAGAGTCAGCACCTGCTCCTTCCTTCCACCAGCCCCTGGCAATCGCCAGCCCACTTCCGTTTCTCTGGATTTGCCCATTCTGGACACCTGTTGTGAGGAGAATCGTACAGTGCGTGACCTTCGGTGCTGACATCTTTCACGTCCAAGGAGAGTGGAATCTCACAGTGAGTGACCTGTTGACAGATACCTGGACTGTTTCTACTACTACGAATAATGCTGCTATGAAGACTCTTGCATCAGATTTTTTTGGCAAAAATATTTTCCATTTTCTTGGGCGTATGCCTAGGAGTGAAATTGCTGGGTTGTACGGTGATTTCATGCTTCACTTTTCTGAGAAACTGCCAGACTTTTCCATATCAACTGTACCATTTTACTTCCCCTCCCACTAGCAATATATCAAGATTTCAGTTTTCCCAAATTCACCACCATGTCACTGTCCAATACTGGGGTTTTACCCATCCCGGTGGTTGTGAAGTGGTGTCTCACGGTAGTTTTGATTTCCATTTCTAAGATGATGAATTCTGCTAAACATCTCATGTGCTTTTTAAGGCATTTATATGTCTTTCTTTGGAGAATGTCTATTCAAATCCCTTGTCCATTTTTAAATTGGATTTTTACTAAGAGCTTTTAAATATATTCATGATATCAGGTCCTTATCATGATAATGTATCCTGTTCTGTGGGTTGTCTTTTTACTTTAAGAGTATCCTCTGAAATGAACATTTTTAATTTTGTCTTTTTCCCTTCAGTTGCTTCTTACAGCTTTAGACGTCTCAGCCAAGGAAACATTGCCTAATCCAACGTTAGCAGTTTCACCAGGATTCTTCCCTAAAGGTGTCATGGGCTGAACTGTCCCCCCTTCTCAAGATTCCCATGTTAAAGTCACAACCCCGGAAACTCAAAATGTCACTGTACCTAAGTGTACACGGCCTTTAACTTGGAAATTTAGGTCACATAAGATCTTGAGAGTAGGCCCTGATCCAGTATGACTGGTATTCTTTTGAGAGAATTTAGACACAGTCCTCAGTGCTACATGCACATAAGAGAAACCTGTGAGGACACAGAGAGGACGCCGTCTACACAGCACGGGGTGAGGCCCCAGAGAATCCAACACTGGCCGCACCTTGATCCCAGGCTTCCAGTCTCCAGATAAAAGGAAATAAGATGCTGTTGTTTAAGCCGCACGGTCTGTGGTGTCCATTATGGTACCCAGCAGACTGACAGAATGGGTCTCACAGTCGACTCCTTACGCTGAATCCATTTTGAGCTTTGCGTGTAGGGTGAGGAAGGGTCCAGTCCATCCTTTTCCATGTGGATACACTAGTTGTCCCAGCACCATTGAGTTCTGAAAGGAAAAAAGTAAAGCAACCCTTACCGTCCTTTCTCCATCAACAGATTAGAAGATACACTGAAAAATCGTGGACAATTTTCTCAGTTTAAGCCAGTAGTTTTCAAATTTTTGGGTCTCAGGAACCCTTTGCACTTTATTCAAGATCACAAAAAAGCTTTCTCATCAGGCCGGGAGTGGTGGCTGCTCATGCCTGTAATCCCAGCACTTTGGGAGGCAGAGGCAAGTGGATCACTTGAGGTCAGGAGTTCAAGACTGGGCTGGCCAACATGGCGAAACCCCATCTCTACTAAAATACAAAAATTAGCCTGGCATGGTGGCAAACACCTGTAGTACCAGCTACTAGGGAGGCTGAGGCACAAGAATCACTTGAACTCAGGAGGCAGAGGTTGAAGTGAGCTAAGGTCACGCCACTACACTCCAGCCTGGGTGGCAGAGTAAGAATCTGTCTCAAAAAAAAAAAAAAAAAAAAAGATAACAATTTAGTTTATTTTACAACGATAAAGTCATTACATCTTAACACAGTCTTCAAGAAGAAACCATTTTCCAAAATAAGTAGCAGCGTGGCAACAGTTTGTACTGCTGTGAAAACACCTAACATCTCTGCACCTCAGACAGCAGGGTTCTCATGCCTGCATCTACGTTCAGTGGGCTAGAGAGCCGTGGCTGAAGTTTATGAAAGAAGTCTGACCCCACGCTGATATACAAGTAGGAAGCAGTATTTTCATTGTGTTTTCAGATCATTTTAGGTATTCTCTGCTGCCAAATGTAACAAGTGGCACTTCTGTACAGGCTGTCTGCAACGCAGAGACTGCGCTCTGGTCGACGGGCCTTTCTGCCCCAATTCCTTCTGAGTCGACTGGTCCGTCCTCCACTTGAATGGCTTTTACCAGCACACGATTTTGTAATCACACATTGGTTAGAAAACACTGGTTCAGAATTATGAGCAACTTCCACATTTCGTTCTATATCAAAAAACAAACAAAAACACATCAATATCACCATTGATCACATGAGAAAGTGGTGGACACAAGATTTTTATATTTTAATACTCATTGGAAAGCTCAAATGTCTGTCATTGGGAATAATGTAAGGTACTTTCCTTGAGATGAAAGTCATTTTGTTCATTTTTCAGGCCACACCTGCAAATACCTCCATCTGAAGTGGCATCGTTTGCAAGTCATTCTTTCTATAAAGGCGACCGTTAGTGGAAGAAGTGGTTCTGCAGGTTCATAGCTCAGAGGCACCAGTGCTCTCTCAAGATAACCATAAAATCCGCAGAAGACGCACCTGTGCACACTTCCTGTTTCTCACTCAGAACATTCCAGAAGGAACCCTGAATCCCGATGCCGCAGTGGGACTGAAGTTTGCTCTCACCCACACAATAAACCCAGCGAACTCCCCCAGCCCCCACCCCGAGGCCACAGCCTTGGTCCTCTGTCTGGTCTAGGAGGGCTCCTGCAGCTCCAGCCTAACAGGGAAAAGCAGGCACCCACATGTCAGAAAGCCCTCCCAAAGCCCGGTGAGCACTTCTGCTTATGTGCCAGCTAAGTGCGTTTGAGAAGGATACAACCAGCCGTACGGCAGGCAGCGAGGTACCCAGCAAATACTCAGGGTTCATGTTACTGAGGAAGGAAGGTGAACAGCGAGATACCCAGCAAGTACTCAGGGCTCACGTTATGGATGAGGAAGCCAGGCAGATAATGAGGTACCCAGCAGGGTTCACGTTTCCGAGGAGGAAAGGAGGGTGAAGACAAGGGGGATGGAACAGCCTGTCATAAGCTTTAGCATTTACAAGGCTCACTGAAGATTATCCGATTTGATCTTAACAGCTCACAAGATAGGCAGAGGCACGGCTCTTTCACTTCATAAAGAGATCCCGAGAACTGATGATGACCACGTGCTCTTCCCACAGGCTCCCAGAAATCATTCTCAAATCATCTCTCAGTTGTATACATGTGATAGTATCTCAGTCACGTCCCCTCTCTGCAGGGGAATTTTAATGCCGCCCTGCTGTTGCTTCGCACCCCTGCCCTCTCCTGCATTTCAGCCATGCCCACCATCCATGGGGAGTCTGCACCACCCCACCCCCGCTGCTGCTGAGGGCTTGGATCACCTTTATCTTTCATTTCCACCTACAGGGACCTGTTCTTCCTTCAAATGCAGCTCAAACTCTCTCATTGTGTGAAGCCTTTTCCAGCCATCACAGCCGTCATGTGTAAAATCAGTCTGTGGAATGCTTCATTCAGGAGGTACTTATGTTGACTCATCGGCTGTGATCAGGACCAAATTCTGAGCAAACCAGGTGGTCCCCGCTCCCCAGCTCTGCTCCAGTGCACTTAAAACAAGGATTCCTGGAAGCACCTTTTTAGCCCAATTCACGCATGAGTCTGCCCCACACCCTACAGAAAAGCCCTGGTGGTCGGCGGTCAGGGCTCGGGGCCCCCAGGTGGGTAAGGAGAGCTTAGTGCCCTCTCTGGACTTGTCGCTCAGAGACCCGTGGCTGGAAGGGAAGAAACTTGCATCCTGTGAAACATCCAGGCCCCAAGACCCACTCAGGAGCAGAAAATGGGGAAAGAGCCTCGAACACACCCACGGGAGGGCAGACAGCAGGAGCCACGGAGGCCACCAGGAGGGAGGGAGGCAGGCAGTGAGGCCAGAGGTGATGTGGCCAGGAGGGAGTTGATGTCGCCAGAGGTGACGTGCTGTGGGGAGGAGATGTGGCCAGAGGCAACGTGGCCAGGGAAGGAGACACGGCTGGAAGTGACAAGAGGGGTCTCCAGGCCTCAGATTGTGCCTCATTTTTAGATGACATTTTAATTAAGATGTTATATCTAACTTTAATGAAACATAGCAATTTAGAACCATTGTGTACATTTAAAGCACGATACAAAGAGACCACATTTCCCAAACCAAAGAACAGTGCATTAAAGGAAAAAATAGCAGCTCACCAAAAAAAAAAAAAAAAAAAAAAAAAAAAAAGGTGAGTAAAGAAAAAATTTATTTAAGATCAGAAATAAAGAGATCCTACAGCTCTTCTAGTCCAATCCCCACCCTAACGTGAATGGGGGGAAAAAGAAAGTAGATCCTAGTCAGTCAGAATTAAAGACAAAACCGATCCAATTTACCTTCCACGTGACAGAAAACAAGAAGCTCATCAAGGAATCCCTACAAACAGTAGCTTTAGTAGTTCCCAAAATGCAAAATTCACCTACAAATTAAATCAACTGCTAAGTGTGTATAGAGTAATTCTTTTCATTATTGCCTTCCTCATCCCCAGGGGCTTTTTTAGACCTTTTTTCCCCAATTGCCTCCAACACCCAGGAAATTTAAACCCCACAAGTAAACCGTGTCTCGATTCATCCACAGCGTCCTTTAGAGCAGACAGTCCGTTGCTCTAAGACGTTCTTGTCACCTAAGCACCGATTACAGCCTGAGAACGCACAACACGTACTCACACGAACTCTGACAGACAATAGGTGAGATATGGCACATGAGGAGGAAGACAAGATAAATGAGCTTCACCGACACCCCAGATCCGAGAAGTGAAACAGGCAGCCTGCTCGGGTGCAGGTGACCCCTGGAAAACAGCCAAGGGCAGCATTTGGAGAAGCAGCACCGCAGGCCAGGAGGGTCTGGGGGCTTTAGAAGGGAGGGGCGCCCCGACCAGGTACTGGGGGATTCAGAAGGGAGGGGTGCCCCGACCAGGTTCTGAGGCCTCAGAGGGGAGTGATGCCCCAATCACTTGCTGGGGGCTTCAGAGGGGAGGGCCACCGTGACCTCGTGCTGGGACTTCAGATGAGAAGGCGCCCCGATCGGCTCCTGGGGGCGGCAAGACAAGCCCAGGGTTCCGTCGTCACTTTTCGCTCCCTACTTCCGAATCTCGTCCTGAAGTTGCAGCCAGTCCAGGTATTCATTTACCCATAAAATTACGTATCTGCGAGTAACACAAGTCACTAATCCACACAGATCTGAGTCCACAGATACCTCCCAGAGATGCCACCATCTCTTCTGGTAGAAGAGCAGCCCAGGGGCCCACGCTGCTAGGAAGGGAGACTGTCTCCAGCCTGACGCTGCAGAGTCCTCAACACAAAGTCTACCTTCGGGAACATGCCGTCTCCTACAGAAGCAACTAGGGGCATGTAGGGTTTTTTAAAATCTTTTTTTTCTTATGACAGAGTCTCCCTTTGTCACCCAGGCTGAAGTGCAGTGGCTCGATCTCGGCTTGCTGCAACCTCTGCCTCTCGAGTTCAAGTGATTCTTCTGCCTCGGCCTCCTGAGTAGCTGGGATTATAGGCGCCTGTCACCACGCCCGACTAATTTTTTATATTTTTAAGTACAGATGGGATTTCACCTTGTTGGTCAGGCTAGTCTTGAACACCTCACCTGACTAGCAGTGAGGGTGGAAGGGGCGCCATGTGAGTGCCCCTGAAAACACACACAAGCCTGGCTGCTTAAAAGGAATGAATATAGCTCAACACTCCTATGTGAACATTGATGTGTCTACTGCCTTACAGAATCCTCCTAGCTGAGCTGCAGGAATCTTCCTTGGAGCCTTTTCTCACCTACACTGCCTACAGGTGTCCACTGGGCTCCCTGGGCAGTATCGTGTCTTTGTTTAGAATATCACAGTATTTGGAGGCCTGTTTAATCCCAAGTCAGAGCCTTATCATAACTCAGACACCATCCCTCAGGGCTTGTGGGCCAACTTCGGCTAACGCAGGCTGCTCCACAGTGCCCTGCAGATGGGCTTGGTGCATCCACACGATTTTAAGATTTAGGGCTGCCGTGTTCTGCAGTCACAGATGCGGACTTACATATTCATCATGACTGAAGGCAGCACGTGTTTTTATGTTCCTTCTGTAATGGTAATAATCATGGCAACATTTCCTTGATCCTTAAAAAAGCCTCCTAACAGCAGTTGCATTCCACCCCCTTCCTTAAAATTAATAGAATTTACCAAACTAGGTGAAATCAGTCTTCATGAGAAAGTGACAAATCAGTGTTCACTCAATGGCATAGTAGCTGGGCATAGAGTGTACGTCAACATCCCAAACTAAGCACCCATCACAGTTATTCCTAACTCGCAGGAAAGCTAGAAACATTAGAGGGCTTAAAACATACTTATAAATGAAAATAACAAGAAACCAACGTTTCTGAGGAGCATTTGTTAGCCCAGCAAGGAAAGCCATTAACCAGTGCTGATTATATTGCATTTGATTACAGCAGCCAAAGACGTGTCCAGAGGAAGAGAGTTTTAAAGATTAGTCTTTCGGTAAGAATGGTTGCTTAACAAGTTCACACTACTGGGCTACACCAATCGTCAATTACAAAGCAAGGCAAACGAGCGTGAGTCTTTTTCCTTAATCCTTAATGCGTCAAAAATTACCACATTGGCCAAGCTGGTCTCCAACTCCTGATCTCAGGTGATCCGCCCGCCCCGGCCTCCCAAAGCGCTGGCATTACAGGCATGAGCCACCACGCCTGGCTGAGAAGTGTTTGACAGAGGCTGAGTGGAGGCTCCTGTCCCTTCCTGGGACATCCACGTCCCACCCAGTTTCCCATATCGACTAGGACACTCGAAGCATCACAGCAAGGGCAGCTGCATCCCCGCAGTTCTCTGCACTAATGCCACAGTTGCGTGAGCAGCCACAGCCCTGGAGCTGCCACTCAGCCTTATCGTGCTGGCACAATCACAGCAGAAACTACCAAGCCCCCAAAAGAGGGAGGAGTGGGGACCCAGGGGAGTCAACCAGGAAGGAGGAATGCGGCTCAGGAGAGTAGGGAGGTGTGGGGGCCCAAGGCAGTGAACCAGGAGGGAGGCGTGGGGGCCCAGGGCAGTGAACCAGGAGGGAGGCGTGGGGGCCCAGGGCAGTGAACCAAGAGGGAGGCGTGGGGGCCCAGGGCAGTGAACCAGGAGGGAGGCGTGGGGGCCCAGGGCAGTGAACCAGGAGGGAGGCGTGGGGGCCCAGGGCAGTGAACCAGGAGGGAGGTGTGTGGTCCAGGGGAGTGAGACAGGAAGGAGGAGGGAGGAATGAGGTCCAGGGAATGAACCACGAGGGAGGAGTACAGTCTATGGGAGTAGGGAGGAATATGATCCAGGGGAGTGAACAAGGAGCCTCTAGGGGTAGCAAGTTCACACACCACAAATACCTCCCAATCCATCCGCATGCAGGGAGGGGACGGAAACCACGCAGGACCTGCAGCGCTTTCTCCTCGCAGAAGAGGAGTGAGGATACCGGCTTATGCATGAAATCAGAGCTAAAGTTCTACCACGGTGGGGAGACGCTTCACAGCCCAAATGGGTGCAAAAAGAAACCAATCATACAAGATCAGTGGATGGAACGGGATCAGAAATTTAAGCCTGTAACAAGCTTTCAGAAAAATCTTCACTTGATCTGCAAGATGACTCCAGCTCTGCTTGATCATTTCTGCAAGTGTCTAACTTGTGATGAGCCATCTCAGAGCCGTTCAAGAGCAGTAACAAAATCAAAACGCAAAGGCATGCTCCATATTTTAGATAGCCTGCAACAGTATGGAAATGAGCAGCGGTGCCAGAGCTTTCAAGTTTGTTTGAAGTAAATTCCAGCATGAGGGGCAGCATCTTCCTGGCTGAAGCAATGAGGTGGGCTCCTGCTCACCGCATGGGAGATCAGCTTTCAGCTCAGCTGTTGTCAAGGGTCTGCAAACCATGATCCCCGACTGAGCCTTGGCCAGGGAACCAGAAGTGGTTTTTACACTTTGAAGTTTTAACAAAAGAAATATATGCAGAGACTTCTGTGACACACAAAACATAACACGTTGCCTACCCTGCCCTTTACAGGAGCTTCTAGTTTTGGTGTCAGTTACAAAGTGTTTCTATAAAATAATGTCACTGATTCTCAAGCATGTCAGGAAAAGTCACACTTCTCAACAACCCTCAATGGACATGCACCATCCTGTGTGTTTCACACAGATTTTAGTTTTTTAAAAGCCAAAATAAGGGAGGTAATTCAGCTAAGTACTATAGTAACACAATTTGAGATACTTACTGATGTGTGACAACAGAATAATTGGCATTCCTGTGACACAATAAACTAGCTGAAACAAAAAATAACAAATCAAAGCATGTTTTGGCATCTCAAAGTGATCAGTGAAATTGGCAATAACATTCAGTTAAATGATACTTTAAAAAACAAAAAGCAAAAACAAAACAAATACCACTAAACCATCACTCCTTAAATTTATTTACCTACTGCTGCAAAATAAAGTGGAGAGACTTCTTAGTGCAGGGTAATAATCAGCCATCGTCACCATGAAATAGACCACTGTGCAGGCTCAGGCCCTCCAGCCCACAAAGGCAGGGGGAGGGAGCAGAAACGATGGCCAGAAAGAAAGGGACAGGGCAACCATGACCTACTCAGCAATTGTACCCTCCCACCTTTCTTGTGGACTTACAATTTTGGAGCCATCTGGGTTTACCTTCCTATGTCCATAAGTCAGCAAGTTCTCAAAGCCAGAAATCTACAATGCTTCTGGCCGCCAAGTCCTCTCGGCCTTCCCCCATGTTTTAGGGCCCCATCAGCTCACCCCTGAATAGTATCAATGGCCACGGAGATCCAGTCAACCTTGCACTCCACAGACTGAAGTATGCCAAGAGCCACTCGAGGCTGCCACTGCCATGATTAAAGGTTGTCAGAGACAGTCGCCAGCACTGCACAAGTCCATGTGGCTTCACCGGGCGCAAAGTGGCTCCAGCATTCCATCCAGTCTGTCGCTGCTACCATAGCTGTGAGTCTAGGATGTGTCAGGAAGGGAAGGAAGATACCATGTAGATCATCTCATTTAAGCTTCAGTGTCACAAGGTGGATTTTGTTGTGCCCGTTTTATGGATCGGGAAAGCTTTAAGGAGGGCAAGCACAGGGCCCTGCTGACACAGCAGCAAGCTCCGCAGAGGCCTGGGCATGACCCCCGCCCCACGCTCCCTGGGTCCTGATGTCCACTCCTCCCCCGTGGGAGCCTGATCCTGAATCTGCCTGAATTGCTACCATTCCTAAGACACGACTCATGTCTGCCCACCTCCTCCTTTATCTGTTTCCCCCAGCCCAGAGGCGTGTGCTCTTCCATCCAGCCAGACATCAGGCTTCAGCACCTGCACCTGACACCACTTCAGCCAAAAGCTTCTCTCAAACCTCCCCCAACACCTGCCGGTCACACAGGTCTGCACCCATCGCCTTTCTCAGACGAATTCTCACATATTCCTGTGTAGCACCATCCAGCTGATTATAGTCTGAGAGGAGGAAGCTTCGTAGAGAAGTCCACATTCTACTTTGCTCCCAGCATTCCGTCTTGCATGAGGCAACCCATTAACAGCAAATTCATTTCAGCACAACATTTCCATTTGAAGAAAAGCAGGGCATAGAACTCTGGTCATAATTAAAAGCTTGTTTCGTTCGTCGTTTGAAATTCCATGTACTGCTGCAACAACAGCACCCCCTCCTCGCCAGGCTCTGCCTAAAGGACATCATTCTTCCAGCGCACGACTCCCATCAGAACCCCCGCAGCAAGAGCCACGCAGGTTTCCCAGTGCCTCCGGCTGTGGCTTCCATGCTAGGCCAGCACTGACACGATGGGAGTGGTGTCCCTAACAACTACAGGATCGGAAGCTGGCCGACTGCTCTATAGAATGCAGACATGTTAGTAATCACTGACAGTTCCACTGACAGGCTGCTCAGCTAAACTGGGAAAACTCCACAAAATAGAAACAACCCATGGGGAGCACTTCTCTCTCCAACCTGGCAGCAAACGGTGGCTGTGCAAACGACCTCTTCGGGATAACCATCGACTGCATCTCAGGTCAGCAACAGCCCCGCTGAGGGCCAAAAAATCAGCTCCCCCCAGCCCTAACTTCCTAAGGGTCAGCCCTCCCAGGCCACCTCTCCTGGAAGACCAGCTCTGACGCACCCACGACGGTCAGGAACCGACTCTGGGACTCATTTCCCAGGCTCCTGCCCACTGCCCTCTCTCTTCTTCCTCCTCCTCCATCTCCCTCTTCACTCCCATCCTCCCTCCCACTTTCACTTCCCTTCTCTCCTTTCCTCTCCCTCCTTCATTTCCTTTCAGTCCTCACCTTCCTCACTGCACTTCCTCATCCAACTCAGCTGATGCATTCTCAGGTCAGTAGAGGGTTTTCTTTCACTCTATGTTTTTATTGCAACGATCATTCTTAATGAACAGAAACCTGTTTCGGACCATGTGGATGCCACCTCATGACCAACTGCTGCCCCGCGGCCCCGTGTCCACTCAGTGTCCTCACGGCACAGGTGCCCAGTAGTATGGCTGTAACCAGGGGTAGCAACATGGGACATGGGAGAGGTATCCCAGCCAAAAGGTCCTGCAAAGCCTCCCCAGCAAACCGGAGCAAGGCCCAGGGCGGTAGGGAGAGCGCTGTGCTCATGCTGTAGGCAGTTCAGCTTCTGCAAACTGTCCATGGACTGCAAATTACTTTGTTTCCATGGTTACAAAAGAACCATAAGCATTCTGAAATATGTTCTTGGTTTCATGTTTGCGAAATCTAAGCAACATCATAAGAAAAATCACTGAATTCTGTCCGAGGCTCTAGGGGTGTTTTCCTCTCTGAAAGGAGCCCCTTCCGGGACTTGGGATTGAGTGACAGCCTTCAATCACGGTTCTCCTGGTGGTAACAGGGAACTCCTCAGCCTGCCGGGAGCTGGGGCCCTCGACAGCCTCATGGCTCCACACGCCAGGGTTCTAAGGATCACACGTGTGCAGATAGCAAAGCTTGCTGCACACACGCCAGGTGCTAACAAGCCCCAAACTTCTCACTCATACTTGCTAACTACATCTCTTCTCTCAGCCTCCATGGCGTTTCACACTCTGCCTTTATATAGAGATGAACCATGCGTCCTGAGTGCTACAAAGATTCACCTCCTTCCGGGCAGAAGGGTGCATCTTTCCATCACGGGGTCTTCACGCGAGCCGGCCCAGGATTTGCAGAGTGGGTGAGTCTAACGTTGATGATACTTTCTCAATATTCCCTTCACACCCTTCCAAAAACAAGAGTACTGCCAGCTTCTTACCGAGGTTGTAATGAGCAAAATATTTTTCTCTTATTTGTCACTTTTTAACGTAATACTAGTGGAGAATGTGACTCTACATGTACACTGTAAGCACCCACACCGTGAACATTCTGCTCTCCCGTGACTGTATTCAGAGGTCACAAGGACAAAACTTCTCCATAGTAGCCAAAATATATACATTTATTTATTTATTTATTTATTTATTTATTTATTTATGTTAACATCACTTCCACTCATCTGAAAGTCACAGAAGTGGCTTTTCCTTCATAAAAAGATCCAAAGGATCCACAAGCCAGGTTTAATAAACATGTTGGTCCAGGTAGGAAAATGACCCCTCAGTCTCCCTCCCCTCAAAGACCAGGGCAGCCAGGAAACTGCGCTCTCCAGTCAATGACAGCCGGCAGGATTCCCTAAGTAATCAACCGGAAGATTCCCATCTCGCAGAGCATGCCTTTCAAGACAAAGAACATACTACCCAACTGAGGACTGAGGCAGTAAAGAAACATGTTTTCGGCCGGGTGCGGCGGCTCACGCTTGTAATCCCAGCACTTTGGGAGGAGGAGGCAGGCGGATCACAAGGTCAGGCGATCGAGACCATCCCGGCTAACACGGTGAAACCCCCGTCTCTACCAAAAATACAAAAAATTAGCCAGGCGTGGTAGCGGGCACCTGTAGTCCCAGCTACTCGGGAGGCTGAGGCAGAAGAGAGGAGTGAAGCTGGGAGGCAGAGTTTGCAGTGAGCCAAGATCACGCCACTGCACTCCAGCCTGGGCGACAGAGTGAGACTCCATCTCAAAAAAAAAAAAAATAAATAAAAATAAAAATAAAATTTAAATGTGTCCTCATGTTTTGGCCTTTGAGACAAAGCCTCTTATTTAATCGACTTCTGACTGAATTTGACTCACAGTACTCTGGCAGATTCTTCATTCTCTGGTGAGATAGACGAATGTCACAGGGTGAGGGCAATGCCAGCCCTTTCAGGGTCAACTTTTTGAGGAGTGATGTCTGGCAGAACACAATCCAACACCATAGTAGGATCCCCCACCCAAGAACTTAGACGCTTTCTGGTACTTACTCTGTCTGCTTGTTTCCCTTTCTTGAATTCAGCTGAGGGGAAAAAAAAAAACAAAAAAATCAAAACCAGAAACGAACAGCCCATGTGTTTTTGTGTCTGAAAAGTTAATACATCCACATCCAACTTTCTAAATGAGACACGGCAGGTATGATGGTCACCGAACAGTGGCCACTGTTGACAAAATGCAAAGTCTTCTGCAAACATGAACGAGTTTCTAGGAATACAAAAGTCAAGGGAATTTACTCCACATATTAAAGCTGACAAGGGTGCTCATCAAAAATGTACTTAGAGGTTTTCCTTTAAAGTTATTTTTGAAGATTTTTAAGTTGCAATACTTAAAAGCCTCTGGGAAAAGAAAGGATACAGCTATCTGGAAGATTTATACTAAATGATTTTCATGTCTTTTTGATAAAGTTAAATAAGATCAGCCTTGAAGTAATGGGTTCCACTACTCTGAGGCTGTGGATGGAATCCACACCACGAGACAACTGAATAAACAGCAAGGCTGCACACACAGGATTCAGGCAGTGAGCCAGCCTGACTATAGTCATGTTCTGGGTCAGTTCTACCCAGTTCTGCCCAGGCCCCACTGGAGATGAAAACCTGCCCTGTAGAAGTCTTCAATCCCCACCTTTCAAAATCTAATCCTCTTCAACTGAGGCCCGAGTCCAAAAATCTACTGACATCTTAGCCCGCGTTAGACCAGCTGTCCCCCAGCCTTTTTGGCACCAGGGATGGGTTTCATGGAAGACAATTTTTCTGGGGGCTGGTTTTGAATTGCAACTGTTCCACCTCAGGTCAGGTATTGGATCCTCATAAGGAGCACCTCCGAGATCCCTCACATACAGTTTACAATAGGGTCCCAGCGCCTAGGAGAACATGCGGCTTACAAGAGGGTCCCAGCGCCTAGGAGAACACGCGGCTTATGATAGGGCCCCAGCACCTAGGAAAACATGCGGCTTACGAACAGGTATTATATCTAGGAGAACAGGTATGAAATGAATTGGTAAAGCCAAAATCCACCGGATCTACCACTCCAAAACAAACACCACTCTCCAATATTGATGTGAGCCAAAAACATGGAAGTCCTGAGGGCCCACACTGACCACAGCCAGACACCACTTCTGCAAGAAGCAAGCAAGCGCCTAGAGATCACCCGTGATGACCCAGGAGAACAGTTTGAGCAGAGACAAATGTGAAGGAGAGGCATATAGGCCAGGGTGCTGGGTGTGCCCGTCTTTGTGACCTCACTGAGATTGCTGACCTCTAGCCCTTGGTGTCTGTCCTATGGAGGAGGTAGCCCCCAAATCCCTGCCTCCTTCAGCACTGACTGAGGTGGCCCTGAAGTCTCCCCAGGGCTGAGACTGCTTCTAAATCCTGTTAACTGCACATCCACATAAAAAACAAAAAACAAAATATCAAGTATGCAGACGGGAAAACAAAAATACGTGAATCCTCCCTTATTCAACAGGCATTTAAAAAGTAACAGGAAAATTGTGATAGGCTTTAAACAACCACCAGCTATCACGTCCTGTTGACATGTTTTAGCTAATCAGGAACATCTTTACCAAGCACCTGTGTGTTCAGGAAATCAGTTGACAGGTCCCAAATAACCTCGGAGGCTGCGACCTGGCCCCCACTCACGCACATCACCTCTCCAGAAGAACCAGCCCTGGACACCTTTCAAATGGTGAGGAACAGGAACAAGGGTAGCTTTCCCTCAACACCACAAAACAAGCTCGACCCCGAGGAGCCCGGAGAACAGCGACGTTTGTTTAGATGCTTTCCCACTGACCTTGTCAGAGGGAACGTTCCCATCCCACACAGCCCAGTGTTTTACTCTCCCTGGAATACCAGCAGCCATCAACTCTCAACAAGCTGGAAACAGAGGCCAAGCTGACAGGAGGCCTCTCTCCATTCCCTACTGAATTCGCTTAGGACACGGATGTTCCCAAACACACACGGCCCCGAGTATTCCACACCTGGAGAACATTCAAACAACAGACGCTGCAAAGACGTTTCCCTAAAGAGAAACTCAGTTTCTAACTTCCCTTAGGGAAAAATATGAGATCCAGAACTTTCCAAAAAATCAAGTGTGGGATGAAGCCACTCACCTCTGGCACTTCCTAACCTTGCCTTCCCACAGGTGCTCAGGCATGGCCCCGTGACAGCCCCATCCACCCAGGATGGCAGCAGGCCTCAGGCAGCCAGCACCTGGGCAGCTGGTGAAGCAACCCCAGGGTGAAAACGGCATCCCAGGCACCACTTCCCGGAGCCCCTCAGCAAGAAAAACAGAGGCGAGACAGAACTGAGGGCTGACTTGAGGCTGGGGAGCCACACACCCACACAGCTCAATCATCAGACATGCTCTTCTGTGGACAGAGCCCAGGGTGAGTCCAGCACAGAGACCCTCGTGCTGGCTCCATGAACCAGCGTCCTCCAGGGCTGCAAGTTTGTGATCACAGCTTCAGAATTTGGTTGCAGAATCTTCTGGAATCAAAGACACACCAAACTGGAAAGCTGCCAGGACAGCAGGGCCCAGGAGCAGGCTCAGGGGAGGACCACGTAGAAACCCCACACACAGCACACACGTGTGCATGCTTACTCCACACATGCCACCCCTTCACCCAATACTAGACGTGCAAACGCATGTATGCACTCCATACACACCCTCAAATACACTCACCAAATATGATGCGTGTACACACTCCACACACACCCTCAAATACATACGACACACATGAACATGCTCACTCCACCCACACCTGCTAAATACACTCACCACACACGCACAAACGTGACACACCTGCACACTCATTCCAGACATCACACCCCTCACCAAGTACACAGGTGCACACAACCCCAAGTCCAGAACCTGCAGACTCCACAAGCTTTGGTTTCCCCCACTGTTTCTCTCATCACATGAGATCCACACACAGGTGTCATTTACTGACATCTAACACCCGGGGAGGCTCTTAGAACTGCAGTCACAAGTCGACTTCATTCAGGCGTTCATCACCAGCCTCCTGAAGCCATCTCCTGTCCCCACGGGGAGCGGGGACCGAGACCAGAGACGTTACTGGGCTTACAGATCCCCAGGCTGGAAACCCAGCAAAATCAGGAGGGCTCGGCCACGGCCCTGGAGGGAGATGGGTACTGGCTCAGGTATGCGAAATATGAGTCCTCATTTCCATACAGTGTCACCTATGGCAGCATCAGGTGAAAGCCAGTGGTTTGGCATTCCTGGGATAGACAGTCCTGGAATTACAAGGGAAGCTTTTTACTCCTCCCCTCTGAACGCATGAGGTCCTTGGTCCCCTCATATCTAACACTGGGAATCCGAATCGGTGACTCCTTGTCCACCTGAGGACCACCCAAGAGGATCCACACACTTGCTACAACAGCAGCACTGCACCTGGTCTGCAGGGGAGCAAAGCAAATCCCACCTTTATGACTAAAACTGGATTACCCCGACACTGGCAGCCTGCAGTGTGTATATCGTCAAGCTCCCACATCTGCGCCACCTGCAAGAGGAACACAAGCCCTTAGTCCCAGGTTCTCAGGACGGCCTGTGAGGTGGATGCTGGCACCCTTCTCATCTCCCAGTGGAGAGGAGAGAAGGCCAGGATCAGGCCTGGTGTATCAGGAGGGTCGGGGTTCAAACCCCATCTGCCTCACAAAGCAGCCCTTCCCGTTCAAGTGACTTCTATCATCAGCCTTAAAATGTACCACAGTTACCAGCAATTCTGAGTGCTGTTCCTTGGGACGTCAGAAGCAAACATTTTGTTAGAAAGATTTTGCCAAGTCTGCTTTCAAAATCCTGTGTTATGAAATGACTAATGAAAATTTGAGCTATGAAATAAAGCACATAGTTAAATGAATCCCAAAATGACTATCGCGAAGGAAGTTTTAATTTGAAGTGAAAAATATCCTCTAAATGACATCAGCCAGAATTATCATCAATCATTACTGATCCCATATGCTTCATGAATTATACAGCATCATCTCAGATATGAACTTAAAACCGTTAGCTGAATGCACATTTCACCGCAACCAAAGTTCTGCTATAATAAGTAGCACAGGCGTCTCTGGAGAGGATTTTAATTGGGACTACAAACAATACGCATGATCGTGGTAAGAGCTTTCATGCTGGCTGTTCTCCAAGGTGCAACACAGAGAAACACCACTAACCTCAAAGAAACCTGCTGCTCTGTAATGAGATGAGAGATGAGAGATGATGTGGACGGACTACTGTAAATATTTGAAAAGGAGAAACAATGCAAGGAAAGAATCGTATCAGTTACCCTTCACATTCTTAGAAAAAAAGATTTTTCTTTTGGGATGATTTAAAAAGAAAATGACATTTCTGGATTTTTTTTTTAACTTTTCTTTCTGAGACAGGGTCTTGGCTCTGTCGCCAAGATTGGAGTACAGCGGAGCAATCGCAGTTCACTGTAGCCTTAAGTGATCTTCCCACCTCAGCCTCCAGAGTAGCAGAGACCACAGGCACGCACCACCACACTCAGCTAATTTTTCTGTTATACAGATGGGGTTTTGCTATGTTGTCCAGGCTGATCTTCAACCCCTTCACCTCAAGTGATCCTCCTGTCTTGACCTCCCAAAGATTTAGCCTAAGCGACCACTTCTTATCGGAAAACAGACATTAGAGCAAATGCATTTCTATAAGATTTTCTACCTCTTTTCACTGGGGAAAAAGGTAACTTGCCTCCAAGGGTTGGAGACAAAGACGTTACTGCAGACAAGAGTGCCGTGCATCCCAGGAACCACTACACCACGAGGCACGGCCGTGCACCCTGGATGCCGGAGTAGCACATGAGGCTAGCACAGGCCGACGCCGGCCCTCTCCAGAAGCAGGTCTATCCTTCCCTCCTCTCCTCAGCCCCCTCTCCCTTCAGGCCTCAGTGGCTGCTGACAGGGGAGAGGCCACAACTAGAGGAGGCTCTCAACTCCACCAGGGACAGGAGCCCCTGACGCTGGGGACTCAACTGCTGCCCTTGGCACCCACCTCCTTCTGGTTCAGCCTTCCCAGGACCCAGGCGTGGCCACTTTGACCCTCTTTCCCTTCTGTGGCTCCTACAAAAACCAGTCCAGCGAGCCCAGGCTGCCTCACACTCCAGGGACACCCGGCACAGGCCCCCTTCCATGTCCTTATCCAAGCTCCTGGGGCCAGAAGGGTCTTGCAATATTTCACTTTCCAGTTGAGCATCCCCAGACTGAAATCCAAAGTGCTCTGAAGGGTATTTCCTTCGAGTGTCATGGGAAAGCTCGGAATGTTTCAGGTTTCAGAGCATTTTGGAGTAGGGACTCTCAGCCTTAATTTGAACCTCTTCAAGGAAGCCACACACTGAAGCCCCCGATGTCCACCCTACACAATCCCAGCACACCCTCTGAAGTCCTCAGCAACAGATTTTCTTTCTTCAAAAATAACCACAAGTCACAAACTCACACGCAATCACAGAAGGGGGTTGTGGACACCAGCACAGATGATGAAATTTAACTGTCACATTTTTACCTGGGTAATTTAAAGTCATTCCTCAAAACACACCTGTTTTACTAAGTTGCATTTTAAGGTGAACACACACAAATCATTCCAGGGAAACAAACGTCTCTTTGGTCTGCGTGTGGTTTCTTGACTCCCGTGAATAACTCAGCGTTCACCCTCACTTCTGGATAAGGGAGACCATGAAAAGAAATCTGTTAAAACCAAGACATGAAAACAAGTTTAAGAAGAGTTTGAAAGGTTCCTCCTGTCCCCCCGGAGGGGAGATGAGGACGCCTGGAAAGCTCATGGGGGACAGGAGCACAGCCTCTTCGGTGTGCCATGGACGCCACCTCGCCAAGCCTCGGAGAGGATGATGCCTGGAAGACTCACAGGGGTGGGAGCACAGCCTCCTCAGTGCTTTCTACACTCAGCAGCTTCAGAAATTCCCGTAGAAGCAGAACACATGAGAATTGAGACTGGAACACCCCAAATAAAGGGGACGAGGGGTCAAAAAAAGCATTCGATCATTACCAAGGAGCGCGGGCATGAAGCCGCTTCAAAGACCATGTGAGAAGTCACTCATAGGCGTTTCAGAAAATAAGGGTAGTGCGAGATTGCTCGATTAGCTCAAACAGGCTGCCGTCCCTCAGGCCATGAAGTCCCTGAGATGAGTCTCTCAGTGAGCAGAAGTCACTCGCATCTCTGCCAGAGAAAGTACTACAAGCCGACACATAACGTCATGAAACCTGGGCTTCAGCCCATCGACAACAGTGAGTCTGACACGGTACATCCCTCCAGATGGTCAAAGACCCCAGGGATTCATCAGACAACCTCAAAGGGCTGTGTCTGTCCAGCCCCTTTTCCAAGCTCTGGATGATTTTTCCTAATATACTATAAGCAGCATGTTCCAGTAGAGACGCCATTCACTGACTCTGGGTCCTCTTAATTTTGAAATTAGAAACACACTTGGCCAGGCACAGTGGCTCATGCCTGTGATCTCAGTACTTTGGGAGGCTGAGGCAGCTGGACTGCTTAAGTCCAGGAGTTCGAGTCCAGCCTGGGCAACATTGCAAAACTCCATCTCTACAAAAAATACAAAAATAAGTCAGGCATGGGGACACGTGGAACATGTGCCTGTGGGTCCTGGCTACCCAGGAGACTGAGGCAGGAGGATCGTTTGAGCCTGGGAGGTTGAGGCTGTAGTAAGCTGTGCTCACACCACTGCCTGGGCAACAAAAAGGGTTTTTTTGCCTGTCTCAAAAACATCAGAGATAAAGAATTATATACCTGACTAGGCCAAAATAAAAGAGGCCTTGTGGAACGACCTGAAACACAGCTGCAAATTCTGGCAGGGCCTCCCCTGGCTTGATTTGTGGTGAGTGTAGGACCACTCTGAAGGATAGGACCCCAGGCATCTTCCGATACTAGACCTTACAGTACAACTTCCCATCGCTGGACAGAACACTGGCCTTGGAGCCTGGGACACCCTGGGGCAGTGCCACCATCCGGAGGCCTCCATGGCACAAGGAGCCCCTACCATCATGAAGCCTGGGACGTCCATCAGAGCAGTGCCACCTACCTGGGGCCGCCATACCAGAGGAGCCTGGACATCATGAAGCCTGGGACATCCTGGGGCAGTGCCACCAACCCGAGACCGCTGTGACACAAGGGGACCCTAGTGCCACTGAGAGGCTGCACAGCAGGTCCAAGCCCAGGCCAGGAGTGAAGAGGCTCCATATCCTTTCCATCCCTCCAGCTGAGTCCACAGACGTCTTGGAGCAGAAGTGCATCACCCTCAATGTCCACGGGTAAGTTTTTGGCCACAGAATCTGGAAGCATAAAAGATAGTTCTGGGATGGTTGGTTGCCGGCTCGGATCCGTCCTCTTTCCACACAAAACCTGGCTCACACCAAGCAGCGTCTAAGTCCTGGAAGACCTGCTAAACACAAGTGCAGTTACAAAGCGGAGAAACTGGAGGGGGCCGGGCTGTGCTCCAGTGGCCACCAGCGTTTATCAGGAAGACCCCAGGCATTACAGGCTCCAGGGCAAGGACTTCCTGGCAACCAGGACATGGAACAAGAACACATTCCCTGGTCCTGTTGAATATGAATCGGGTAAGAGCCGATTCCCTCCCTCGGAGGACTGAGCACCGCCCCACAACACCTTGCTATGGGTATGTTATTACATACGTTGGTATGGGTATGTTATTACATACGTTGGTATGGGTATGTTATTACATACGTTGGTATGGGTATGTTATTACATACGTTGGTATGGGTCTGTTATTATCTCCAAAAGGGTACTGTTCTGAATCCTGTGATGTAGAATGATAGTTAGCAACCCTGTTTCAGGGCATATCTAGAAAAAAGCAAAATAATGACTACACAATTTTTAATTCTTTGTAAATTATAACTATTACCATGAAAATTCTAAAAATGTGAAAATCTTCCCAACTGTTATTGGACAAGCTTCAAAATAAATACCCTGGCCTTGCTTGCCACACCCACAGATGTGCCAAAATAAATGAAAATATAGCCCAAGTTACTAGAATCAAAACCTGAAGATGTACGAGCCGTCCCTGCCTCACTATCTATACATCATGTAGAAATTTAAGAGCAGTTAGTGACACTGCAATGCAAGGCTCAAACCAACTGGGTATTTGGAAACTGCTATGCAAATTGGCATTTTCGGTTTTTAAACACGGTGTTATTTGTACTTCAAACAGGTAACTGTTTGGTTCCCTTGGAAAAAATATAGCCATAAACCTAGTCTAAAAAAAAAAAAAATACCGGAGTGGGTATGAGAGAGAGTAGCTTAGAAATTTTAAAAGTGTCCACAGGGAGCAGTGCCTCATGCCTGTAATCCCAGTACTTTGAGAAGCAGGCCCCACGGGGCCTTTGAGGACACCGGTCTCCTCTGCTGCCTTCCTCCTGGACTGACCCCACGACATTCACTGGGTTTCCACCCCTGTCTCATTCAACATCCCAAGGGTGGTCTTCATCCTCATCTGGGGCTCAGCTCTGCCCCAATTTCCTAAATCTCTGCCTTCAGAGCCTGAAAACACCCATGCCCAGGGTCACCCTAAGTCCACGTTTACCCCAGAGAGTCCCAATTTTATGTTTTGCCAGCATCGCCTTAGTGATAATTTATCCTGTCAATTCCAACTGCCTTCACACCTCACCCCCTGCTGTCTCCCAGCAGACCCCACTCAGATGCATATGCCCCAGACCCCACACCCAGGTCTGTGCATGCTGCCCTGCTCTGCCCATGTGGGGACCACCTCTCTTTCTTGAGGAATCAGCTGGCGATCATCTCCTTGTGGAGGGCTGCCCTGACTTCCAACAATCTCCAGCAAAGGTAGAAGACATCCTCGGTGCTTCCCCAAAACTCAGGCCAAGTATGAAGATGGCGCAGATGCTAGCTGTGCCTGGGATGCCATGGGCAGTGTCCCCAGATGCTCTACACATGGCCCGGGGCACCGCCTGAACACAACAAGTGCTGAAGAAATAAAACTGACGTGCGCTGACCTCTGATAGGGCCCCCCCTTCACCGTCCACATCTGTCTCCCCTCTGGACAGTAAAATCCACAAGACAGGGAGGGCTTGTCTCACTCATCTTCAAACTCCCAGGGTCACCCTGGTAGGTAAAGGGGACTCAAATGTCTTCTGAAGGAAGCCACTGGTTAGCTGCCGAGTTAAAGGGCCTCTGAAATTCAGAGCTCTGCATAGGAGTCCAGCACACTTTATTATGAATGACCCCAACCACGGCAGAAGTGGCCGTGGAACCAGTGCTAACCAATTCAGGGTTTGTTCACTGTTTCTCAGTTCATTATCACAACTCATTCTCACAGAGCAGCCGCGCACAGATCCTCAGACGTCTACACAGAGTGGGCCGATGGCGCCGAGTCACGTCAACGTCCTGTTGCAGACTGGGAGACACCGGTCAGACACGGACCCAGGCAGAGCACAGATCTCGTGTTAAATTGGCTCCATGTAAACAGCACTCCCTGCCAGGCCCTTTCCTATCCGCACAGCTTCTACAAATTCAACTCTCGCACCTGACACCTAAGAATACTGCACACCCCCATGTGAACCCCCCATTTACCTCCCAAATGACCTGGCATGGCCGAGTACAAAACATTTCAACATAAGGGAACTGGAGGGCATGTGCGGCTTTCTCGAGTCCCTCCTGCCTCCTAATGGGAGGGCCCAATGCTTCACACCCCGAGTGAAGGGCGGGTCCCTTCGGCCCCCCGGCTTTGACCTGGAGCTAATCAGCATTAACTAATTTCACTTTCCAGGACCAACTTCAAAGGCCTGCAAAGCCAGAGAAGCGAGAGGAGATGGAACACGCCCTCACCTCAGACCTGCTGCAAGCACGTACTTCTCAGATGCGTCCCAAGGTGCACAGCGTGTCCGTTGCCTGTTTCACATGCATCGACCTGCAGGTCTTCTATATGACATCAGCATCCTGGGCACTGGAAACAAGAGGAATAATGGCAAGTCCCCTCTGCAGCAAAGGTGAGGAAAAGGGACCCAATGCAATGGAACTGTCCTTTTTCTGACAGTCTCAAAACAGAAGGAAAATACTGTACAGCCAACTTCCCCTCACGCAGGTTTATTTACCTGTGACTCAGAGGCCATGACAGACAACTTCAGGTTCTCACCGATTCCTATTTTCCCCATCCAGGAAGCCTTTGTTTTTAATATCGTACGAACTTGCCATTTTGTAGCCCAAAAACAGCAAATATTGGCAGTTTCCTACAGTTCAACCGAATAAAATAGGATCATGGCCTTTAGTGAAACCATGAAGAAAAGGTGGATATCTCAATATGTGTTTCCAGACTGGCTTTGTTCCTGAAGCACTAACTCTGTTCACTCAGGATTTTAGACACTGAAGAATAAACATCAATATCCCACCAAGAAAACCAAAAGGATGAAATAATTTTGCATCCACCTTGGAGCCTTTTTAGGACAAGGCAGGACACAAACTTTTAAAAAGCTGCAGTTGTCCCTCTGTATACACAGGGACATGGATTCCAGAACATTCCCCGAGTTTACCCAAATCTATGTATCCACAGGACCCGCGGCCACCCTATGGAACCGCATGTAGGAAACGTCGGCCCTCCACAAAGCCAGGTTTTTTCAGTAAGGGTTGGTTGGAGAATAATTACCATAAGTGATCCTTCGAAGCTCAAAACCTATGTTGTTCAGGGTCAGCTGCATTTACTACTTGTGTCATATCTGAGGCCTGAAAGCCATCATTCTCGATACCTTAACGTGATGGTTAACAAACTAACTGTTCTGATTAGAAAGAGGAAAAAGCTTATTTTTAAGCTGACAATGAGAGTGGATGTGCTACGGTGAACGGAGAACAGACCTAAGCCAGCACCAAGGCTGGGGTGACTGCCTGTGCTCAGACGCACCAGGGCGTGTTCCTCCATCTCCCTCTGCTGAAAGGGGTAACGGCTTCTCCCCCACCAGTAAAGGGCCTTTTTTAAATATTCACACGAGAAGTGCTATGAAAAGCTGAAAGGTCACAGATAACATTTTTAAAAATAAACATTAACGTAAGCATTTAACAAGCCCATTATGATTTAAAAAAAAAAGGTATTAAGTTCTTGGGTGTGGTGGCCCATGGCCGTAATCCCAGCAGTTTGGGTGGCCGAGGTGGGTGCATCACCTGAGGTCAAGAGTTTAAGACCAACCTGGCCAACATGGTGAAACCCCGTCTCTAACGAAAATATGAAAATTAGCCAGGCATGGTGGCAGACGCCTATAGCCCCAGTTACTTGGGAGGCTGAGGGAGGAGAATCACTTCAACCCGGGAGGGAGAGTTTGCAATCAGCCAAGATCATGTCATTGCACTTCAGCCTGGGCATTGAGTGTGAAACTCCATCCCAAAAAGAAAAAAAAAAAGTATAAAGTTTTCCTTCTAATGAACCTATCATTCAGCCACCGAGGTATACTATAGCTACTTATTCAACCATGAGATACACCACAGGAGATATAGGCGAACAGGACACAGTTCTTCTCTGAAAGAAGGCTGCACCCTCAACAGAAGGGAGGCACACCCTCCGAATGGAATCGGCATAGGGAACAGATGCTGCTGCAGGTGGTACTGGCTGCACAGAGCACCCGCTCAAGTGTCTGAGAAACAAGGAGCCGTTGATGCCATCACCTTCCATACCTGAGCTGGGGTAGTGGGGAGCCTGTCATCACCACCACCACCACCCGGACAAAGAGCCCCAGAACCACACAACGAGCTTACAAACTCACCGAGGCGATGACCGAGCAATGTGCGTGGAGTGATGCGAACACGCAGACGTCAGGGCCACGCGCAGCATCGGTTTTGTGCATCAACCTGAGCGTGCCCGGGGTGCCCAGATGGCTGGTTCTGCATTATTTCTGTGTGAGATGCATGTTTGCCTCTGGACTGAGTGGACACCCATCCTCGCCGGTGTGGGGGACACCACCCCATCCACCCAGGGCCCGAGTAAAACAGCAAGGCGGGGAAAACTGGGTTCACTCCACCTATCTGGCTGATGGGCCAGTGACATTTGTCTTCTGCAGCCCATGCTCCTGGGTCTCAGCTCCTCAGACCCGGGTGGGATCTGCAGCCTCCGCTTCTCAAGTCTTCAAGCCACACCCTCCCAGGACTCTAGCTTGCAGGCTGTGGGTCCTGGGGCTTCTTGGACTCCGTACCCCTGCAACAGCCCTCCCGCTGGAGACACATGCACACCCGGCTGGCTGGCTCTCTGGAGAGCCCTGACCAGAAGCCGCCCCTAAAAGTGGTCTTCAGAGTTTCTTTCTAGCCCTAAGATCCTAGCGCCCCTCCTACAATTCTAGGCGGAAAGGTGAACGGAGACCAATGGACAGAGTTGTGTGCGAGGACACGCCAGGCAGCAGCACTGGGCAGGAGGGCACTAACGCTCACTAAACAAAAAATCAATGTTGCTTGCCACAAAAATGAGAATCGTCAAGATTTCTTCAAACAGAAATGAGTTTGTTTCATGATTTGCTCTTAATACATAAGAAAGCATAAAAGTAGGCCTATTAACAATTACTTAAATCTTTAGAGGCCCTTGAACTACTTCTGTCCCTTTGTGTTTTTATACAAAATAAGCCTGAGGTTAAAGAGAATATCATCACTGGCCACAGCTGGGGCCACGCGAGGACACAGCTTATACCCCCTGAGGTCCCTGGGTGCCCCGAGTCCTTCCCTTGCTATTTATGGAAATATGGGAGAAACCAGGAGGTCTGAGCATGGACCTGGCCGTGCTCCCAGGGTCCGAGGAAAGCACCCATCTGTTCAGTCTTCCCTCCACCCCGCGGTTCCCTCCTACCCAGCCACTTGGGCTGACGTGGCTCATGCATTCGGCAGCGCCATCATTAAACGTTTAGCTTCGCATCACGAGGGCCTCCTCTGACCACTCCTGAACCTACAGTCAGCACTAGTCTACAGGACACGCGTGGACAAGGTTGATGGATCATGGCCTCCAACGAAGAAGATGCCAGGCAAGGAGTCAGAGAGCCGGGGATGGAGCAATACTCACCCACGGAGGCGAAGGCCAAAGTGGCCACCACCGAGGACCTCCCTTCCTACCCTGAGGGCAGCTCACCCAGGGAAACGAAGGCCGACACCGCCCACCACTGAGGGCCTCAAGGGCTCTCCCCACCCTGAAGGCGGCTGCGGTCACATTTCTCATCGCACCAAGAGACCCGTGTATTGAGCACAAACCTTTTCAACCTTCAAATCAATAAGGAATCACAACACGGACATTCCCTCAATCCAAATGGCCAGCCCACAAAACAGACATGCAATCATACCCATTTCCTGTGGGAAAATCAGTCAGTCCCTGGGGCCTTGCGCCAGGGGTGGGGGAGCAACATGAGGAGATGCCGCAGCCCCAGCCTGGCTCTTCCCTCTACAGCTCCTTTTCCCTTCTCTTCCCACCGCCCCTTCCCACCCTCTCCTAGCCTCAGAGGCTCCTTCCTCAAATTCTTTCCCCTTGATGAAGTCATTCATGCCCAAAATACAAGGCAAAGTCATGGGGGCTCAAGAGAAAATCCATACCGTGGCTCGCATTTTAGATTCTCATAAGTTTGAGAATAACCAAGCAAGAATCTTTGGCATCTGAATGTGGTCTGAATGCATCTGAGCTCAATGTCCGGCACTGGCCCGGAGTGGATCATGGGTGTCTCGGACATCTTCGTAACTCTACACCAATTATTTTGAAACACCCTAGCAGAATAGAACCATGTGAATAGCTACTTCTCAGTTAAAATTAGGAAAAGACTCCAAAAGTTGCCCTCAAGGAACATCCTTCCCATGAGGAGTTTCTGCGAGGAGTTTCTGCATCGGGCCCTTCAGGCACAGACAAGGCCCCCGGGCCCAACTTCCTCATCCCTGCATTATAAAGCAACAAAGACGGTGGGGAATAAAGCAAGTGAAGGAGTCAGTCCCGCACAAAACGGGCTCCAGAAGCCACAGCCACTCTCCCAGTGTGGGAGCCAAGTTCAGAGACCTGGAAACACCAGCATTCCCAGGGAGGAGGGCAGAACAAGTCATTTCCCCCTAGTTTAGGGAGACACCACCCCACGTCCTCCGGCCTTAATAGAAGAGAGACTTCACATAAATGATTTCAATGACTCCACCACACACAGAAAGTGGGCTAAGGGCTAACACACCCATTCAAATGCCTGGCAAAAACACATTAAATGAACACACAGATAAACAAGGTTCTCCTGTTATCCACGAAATATTCAGAAACAAATCCAGTAAGCAATCTCTTTGCAATCAAAAGACCAATTCAGAGGTGCAGATTAAAAAGAAACATACAACTGAACCATTAATACACACCAAGAACCACGTTCCAAGGAAGTGTTATCACATCACCACCTCCAAGCTGCAGGAAGAAGCACTGGCCATGGACCAGCTGTTCACTCGTGGGTCAGTGAACGAATGGCAGTGCTGTCCAGGACAACGATGAGATGTTAAACTGAAAAGGGCAAAATGGCAGAGGCTGGAGGGACCTTCCAGGTAACCCGGCCCCTCAGTGGACAGAGGACCCCCGTAGGGCCACAGAGCCCAGAGCCCCAGTGTGTTCGGGGCAAGCACTCAACTGCAACCCTGATGATGCCCGAACGCCTTCTGCCCTTCTGCATCTCTGCCCCACTAACAGGGAATCCATAAATGCTAAGGAAATGTAATGCATTTCACAATACCTGTAGATTTTTAGCAAATTAAAGATAAACAGTGACAAACTTTGAGAATTAACCAAAATATAGTTCCAGTGAATGCCCAAACTCAAAGCTAGTCTCCAAGAGGTGATAAGCTGTGTGTGGTGGTTAACGCCTGTAGATCCCAGCAGTTGGGGAGGCTGAGGCAGGAGAATCACTTGAGCCTAGAAGGTTGAGGGTGCAGTGAGCTGTCATTGTACTACTGCACCCAACCTGAGAAACAGAGTGAGACTGTCAAAAACAAACAAACAAAAACAAATTAAAGGAGTTCAGATGAATTCACCCATACCCTTTAAATTTTCATTTGGGTACATGGGGTGATCGAGTTCCTTTTTCCCTTGCAATACATGAATAATCTAATAATTAAATATAATCTAACAATTACATGGGAAAATTTAATTATTTTCCCATTTCATTATTTCCTATCTCAGGGAAAAAGTTAAAATTATTCCCTGTTTCAGGGAAAAAGCTAAAAATCATTTTAAACCTTCCTTCCACAAAACAGTATACTCAGTCATCTCTATCTGCTTTATCATGTGGAATTCAGCTTCACATGTCTACAATACAGTTTTTGTTAAACAGCGTTTATGTAGACAGGCAAGAGAAAGAAACATTTTGTCTATGTAGAAGCAGCAGAAGACACGTTTTAACAGAAAAGGGAGAAGATACCACCGTGTGAATCTGGAACTTCTGTCATCTTGTCCTCACACACAGAAAACACTCAAGCACGTGCCTAATGTCCAACAGGAGCACAGAAAGGACAGGGGTCCCTCCAGTGGTTTAATGACCAGCCCCCACATGTCACCGCCACATAACAAAATCCACACGGCAACTTCAGCACGTTTCATTCACGATTCCACGGAAATCAGGCTGAAGAACATACAGATGTTTTGCCCACATTTAAAAATCCAAGTGTGGGACTCATAGAAATAAAACACATTATGGGTTCACTTAACTTTTCCAAATTTTTACTTGGAGAAACCTATAAAGTACTTGTCAGTTACATCCTTAAGTTTTTCAATAATTTTTATATGCAAAGGTCAGGCAAGACTTGTAAAGAGGTACACACATACGGCCCGGTGCGGTGGCTCACAACTATAATCCCAGCACTTTGGGAGGCCGAGGTGGGCAGATCACGAGGTCAGGAAACCGAGACCATCCTGGCTAACACGGTGAAACCCCGTCTCTACTAAAAATACAAACAATTGGCCAGGCGTGGTGGCGGGTGCCTGTAGTCCCAGCTACTCAGGAGGCTGAGGCTGGAGAATGGCATGAACCCGGGAGGCAGAGCTTGCAGTGAGCTGAGATCGTACCACCGCACTCCAGCCTGGGTGACAGAGGGAAACTGTCTCAAAAAAAAAAAAAAAAAGGAGGTACACACACATCCACATTCTTCTCTCAGGGAGATGGGCCCTTTTTTAAGATTCCACATGTAAATGTGGTTGTCACCCTGCCTTTGAGAGGATGGGCTGTGTTTTAAGGGTGAACAGACTTTCCTCCATGCACCAAGGATGCACCATGGGGGACAGTGCTGCCACCGCCTGCCCAGTCTCTGCTCAGTGTGGGGCAAAGGGAGCTCATTTGTCTCCCGTGTACACCATCAAAAAAAAAAAAAAAAGAAAAAAGATTTTGCTGCTTCATACTAGTAAAGTGGGCAGATTCTACATGCCAACTCTTATTCAAAGGTCGCCTAACACTGACTCAGGAACTCTGGCCCTGATGTGCTTGGAGTTTTAATGCTAACAGTGTTAAAGACCACTCCCCCAGGAGCTCTGAACAAGTACTCCAGGTATACACTGAACAAGACCACACACTCTCTGACCGAAATCTAACTTCCCAGACCCAAACTACAGAACCACAGAAGACACTGCTTCTGTCCAACTTTGTGTTCTGCCGTCGTTTGTGTCCATTATTTCCTACAAACCATCTCATTAGAATTTAGGGCACACAAAAGGCCGATACAACAGGGTTACTTTTCAAAGGTTTGGAGGTGAAGAACAGATACAATGCATTAACTTCCTATTGCTGCTGCAACAAATTACCACAAATGCAAACCTCCTCTCAGCCCTGGAAGTCAGGAGTCCCAGGGCTGAAGTCAAGGGGTCAGTAGGTTGTGTTCCTGCCTGGAGTCTCCCAATTCATAGAGGCCACCATGCAGCTTGGCTCACACCCCAACACCCCTTCTGCCACTGCCCCGGCCTCAGCCCTGCACCCCTCAGGCCCCTGTCCCACCCTTGGCCCCATGCCTCTCTGGCCCCCACCCCATACCCGCCCTCAGCCCCACAGCCCTCTGGCCTCTATCTCATCCTCAGGTCTCCTCCTCTGAGATGGACGACTGGACCATAGACGGAGGGATGAACATTCTGAACAGAATCAACGTAACTCAACATTTGAGTCAGAGAGGCCAAGCAATAAGACTTTCAAAAAAGCTATCACAAAGTATGTACCGTGCCTGTAGTTCACAGCTGAGCGTGGCGTCATGAGTACGAGTGTGCGGCCACACACACCAGGCCCAAGTTTAAGATCAAATATAAGGAGCTTTCCACTGTGGTATTTAACTAGATCATATTACAAAATAGCCTCCTGATTGCAGTTTTTATCCAAAAAGTTCTCTGTAATTAAAGAAATTAATTTTTCCCTAAAAGACATTTCTCTATCTATCGTCCCATAAAAACTAAATGGGCATATTAAAGAAAAAAGAGAAATGTTTGATTTAGGGGTTTGCCTACGACTTGGATAAGCATGATTTTCTTCTGGCCAAGCAGGGAGCAGCTGGACCAGACTGGAGGGAAGGAAAAAAGGAATTTCCACTCTGACCTCAGTTGGGCACCAGAGTCTTTCCTATCAGAATGTGGGTGTGGTGCTTCCCACACACCAGCCTCTGACAAAACTCAGCCCAAGGGTGTGGGAAAAGGCCGTCTACTTCTGAAAAATCTATAGTCCAGACACATCAAAAGCCTCCGAAGACTGTAAAGCACCAAGGAGACCACTATACCCTTGGAGTTTACAGAAAATGGTCAATATCACACGTGTCTGAGGTCCAGGGTCAGCTCCCAGCTGCCGCGACGCCATAAACGCAGCCCTGGCTTCCCCTCTGAGGCAGAGAGCTGGCCACTCCGCCGGCAGCACTCAGAGCTTAGAACATTCTAGATGAAAGCAACGTGTCCTTTTAAATTGGGGAAGTGGGGCAGCACAACTGAAGCTCTACGACTATGTCTACTACTGGGTTTCAGGGTAGCATTAGGAAATCGTGGGAATCCAAATCTCAATTTCATACAGATTCACTGCAGGTTCCAGAATTTCCTGAAACATTCTTCCAATTTATCACTCAGGATTCCCTTGCCAAAGCTAATAAAGTCTAAATTCCTTACGGAAAAGCCACCATAAGCACCACCACAAATAAGATCAACTGATGCCCGCCCTTTGCACCAAACATATAAACTGTTACTCACACAAGACTGTGCTGGAGGCAGCTCTCAGCTGAAGCCGAATCCGTGAGACTTCATTATCCCATTTTGGATCGAGTACGAAGACTGTCAGCAAACCAGGGCCCCAGTGTGTAGCAGAGAACAGATCCTCTGACGCCTGCCTGAACATTTCCTTCCCACCTGTCTTGGATACTGAACACCCTCAGAGCTATTGAGTCACCCACATTTGCAGGTCATTAATCCAGCCACCAGGATAACATAATTATGCAATAAAAATGCCTTCTCAGGGCTTTGTCGTACTCAACAAGGCAGCTCAGAAGGCTAGGTAAGCCCAACAAAGGGGGAAGCGTCCCTCAAATAGACAAAGACCAAGGAAAACCGTGCAGAGACTCTTTCAAGAGAGAGCAGAAACAGAGCCCGCTGTAGCCTTTCAGGCCCTGCTGGCCGCAGCCCTGCGTTAGGTGGCACCATTTCCACAGATGCATCCTGCTGGGCCCATTTGAAAAGTCCCGCTGGTGAGAAACTCACCCCCACTTCCAGCTCCTGCAAGACCTGCTACAGCCCCACTCCACCCTGGGGGCCGACTGTGCAAGTTTTCCTGGCGAGACCCCTCAGAGCCTGCACAGCGTCTGAGACTGGGAAGCGCCAAGGATCCAGAAACGCACAAACACGTTCTCCTCGTGCTGCTTTCTGGGTTCCAAGTTGTCTTCAGAATGAGTCCTGCATAAACCCCAGGCTGGGGAGCCAGCCATGGCCCAGCAGCACCCAGTTCATGTGCTCCACCCACCCCACAGAGGACCACGGAGGCCCCAGCACGCTCTGTCCGGGGCAAGACACCAGATACAGCCACAGTTCAGGGTTCTGCCACCCGCCCGGCTGCCCTAATTACCTACTGGGATCTGAATTCTCATTGGTTGGAAAGGTGATCCCACAGATCCGCTGCCCTAATTACCTGCTGTAATCTGAAATTGCATTGGTTGGAAAGGGGATCTCACTGCTCAAGCGCTCCCTGCTGCCTCCTTGCAAACAACATAAAAAATCCAAAACCCCTCTTAAAGAACGTTTACTATAACCTCAAAACAAGACCAATCCTGAGACCAGGGAAGATACACACACACATCTGACAGCTGGTGGGCGTCAGTGACTGACGCCACGGCTTCCATGTGGCGTGTGAAGTGGGCGGCCTGTCACGGTGACTCAGGCTGGGGTCTGAATAGTGGTCTTCCAAGCAACTAGGCAACCAGGACGCACACCCCAAAACCCAAGTCCCCGCAGTCATGTACCTGGAAGAAATGCTGCGTGGCCATCGACACCAGTTGTAAACCAAGACCGATCTGTGTCCTGTGGTTCTCACAATGTCCGTACACGTCTGGGCCCAGCACAGGCATGCACGGCACCCTGCTCACCTCCAGTGGGGCTCTCTCCTGCCAAGGGGGATGGCCCTGAAGTCCGTTGAGATTTCCAAAGCTCTACAAAGTCACCCTTCCTCCTGCTTGTTCAGAAGGCCTAAAGCCCTGAAGACACCAATGAGCGCCCTAGCCTCTTAAGGCAGCTCAAACACCTAAACACAGGAACGATGGACCTCTCTGCCCTCGGGAGCAGCCAATAACCCACTGGGCTAAGCAGAAGGCACAGATGTTACATCCAGAAGGCAGTGGCACTCACGTTTGCATTCCAGGAGCCACCCTTGTGAGTCCCTTCAAGGCTTCCAAGTCCCACTTGATTGTTTTCATCATATCTCTATAACATCAGAGACATTATATCTCATGGTATCTATGAGATCCTCTCTACTTTTATGAGCATATATGCTCCCTGACTTACCATGGGATGAAACTGTTCCAATAAACCCAGTGTAAGCTGAAAATATCCTAAATAGAAAGTGCATTTGACATAATACTTTCAACTTACAATGGGTTCATCCAGAGGCAGCCCATCTCGGGCCGAACAATGCACTGAGTGTGACTAGTTCAAGCAATACTGGAGCAAGCTTTAAATATTAGCCACATTCTGTCAGGGCTGACTAATATGAAATCAGCATCAGTCTCATGTCTTGCAGCATCCACAGCTCATCTTCTTAAAACCACTTAAGATTTCATAATTAACTCAATTAAACAATGTAAGTCATCTCCTTGATCTTTGACATGAAGGGGTCATTTTCCCCCAAAATAGTACCTCTTTCCTTGACATGATTTAATCTGTGGTTAGAGTATTTAACAGGATTTCTTTCCTTCTTAGAAAATAAAATATACACCTTTCCAATATGAAAAACACTAACCGATAATGCTATAGCTTAACCAGGTCAAAAGCATTTTTTGTTTTTTCTTTTAAAGTTAAAAAAAGAACCTAACTGCATCTTTGGACCTTATATGAAGTAGTGTCCAGGGTCACTGGGACCCCCACTTGGCCAGTGCAGCTGGGTACCAATTAAACCCAGAAACCCAAGCGTTCACTCAAAGCCCTTTCCCAGCTGTTCATCCTAGTGGAAGCCATGGGCACAAAGGAATGCGGCATTCTACGGAGGGCTTTGGGGAATGGCTGCTTGAGAACATCAAAGTGGCTCACGTCCCCCGAGTATAAAGCCAGTGACTGCTCTCAGCTTCAATGCAGCACCATCCACAGCAGACAACGTCCGGAATCACCTGAGTGCCCGTCAACAGGGGATGAAGGGAACGTGGCCTGAACATACAAAGGAGCAATACTCCACCACACAGCTGAGATCCTTGTCATCCAAGACAGGATGGATGGAGCTGGAGGGCATTACGTTAAGCAAACGAGCCAAGCAAAGAAACGGAGTATGTTCTCACTCATAAGCAGGAGCTGAGAGCAAATCTCATGGAGGCCAAGAGTAGGTGGTCAACAGGGCCCAGCAGAGCCCACTCATAAGCAGGATGGGCAGAGGCTAGTAACGGACACAAACACACAGCCTAATGGGAGCACAAGTCCTACTATTGATAAATCAGCAGGGGGATGCCAGTGGGTCATCTACTGTGGATTTCAAAACAGCTAGGAGAGAATAACTTGAACATTACCAGCATAAGGAAAAGAAAATACTTAAAGTGAAAGACATCCCAAGTACCCAGATTTCATCAATATAGGGATGAATCAAGATATCACATGCACTCTGAAAATATGTACATATATTATATATCAACAAAAACAAAAACCAATGACAGAACCATTTGCAAAGCACGTGCAGGAGAAGAATGGGAAGCCTGACATGGTGTGGCTGTGTGTCCACACCCAAATCTCATGCTGAACTCTAACCCTTTGTTGGAAGTGAGTCCTGGTGGGAGGTGACTGACTCATGGGGGTGGTTTCTAACGGTTTAGCACAATCCCCCAAGTGCTGTCCTCATGATAGTTCTGAGATCTGGTTGTTTGGAGGTGCATGGCACCTTCCCCTTCACTCTCTCCCCTTTCAGCCATGTGAAGACATGCCTGCCTCCCCTTCACCTTCCACTCTAAGTTTCCCCAGATGTAGAAGCCTGTACAGCCCACAGAACTGTATGCTGATTAAACCATTTTTTCCTTATGACCCAGCCTCAGGTAGTTCTTTATAGCAGTGGAAGAATAGTACAGTCCTCAGGACCAGCAATGTTTTCCTTCCACCCAGTGGCCAACAAGGTCCCACACCCTAGCTGGTTTTCCAAAGTCTTTGCCAGAATGCTGAGGCTGTTTTGGGGATACTAACTTTCCCCATCTCTGGCAAACCAGATGGGGAATCCTATTTGCCTCTTATCACTTTTCTCAGAGAAACCCCACCTCTGAAACGGCCTCCTTCAGCAGCAGCAAAGCTGAGTATTCCTTGCAATTCCCTTCTTCTGAACAAGTAAACATCTTAGGCTTGTCTTTCCATCTTCCCAGCTCATTGAAAAAAATATCTTATGCTTTCTATTTTCCTAACACACACATGGAAGAGAAGTGCCGTGAGGGCAGGGGATCTTGCTTTCCCGGATCTGAGCCTGGCCCTCAAACACTAGCCGAATTCATACTGACACGATATCCAGAAGCAGAAATGCAAATATCCACATGAATTCAAATACCCTAAGGATCTAACAGGCCGAGTGGCCCACGTAACTATGGTTTGTGCTGGGCCATTCAACTGGTGTCCAAATCCCTGTCCAAGTGAGCTCTTTAATTTTGGGACTTTTCAGAGAGTTGTTTATGTTGTTGTTGTTGTTATTCTATTTTGTTTTTATTAAAGGGATCTATTACAGTTACCATCAAGAATATCACAGGCCGAGGGTGGTGGCTCATGCCTGTAATCCCAGCACTTTGGGAGGGCAACGCGAGCGAATCACCTGAGGTCAGGAGTTCAAGACCAGCCTGGCCAACATGTTGAAACCCCATCTCTACTAATACAAAAATGAACCAGCCATGGTGGCAGGCACTTATAATCCCAGCTACTCAGGAGGCTGAGACAGGAGAATGGCGTGAACCAGGAGGTGAGGCTGCAGTGAGCCAAGATCGTGCCACTGCATTCCAGCCTGGGCAACACAAGACTGTCTCCAAAAAATAAAAATACACCAATACGCCCAGATAGTTTTTCACCAATGTCAGATACATCAGTTTAAAGAAAAATAATATGAAAGCATGTTTTTAAATTTCAGTGTTGAATTTAACCATATCTTTTAAGAAGATACGAAGATAGAAGTTCCCCAAGGATCGGGGGAGAAAAAAGCAGTTAAGAAAATGTTAAAACTTCAGGAGAAAAACAAGTATGGGGTAAGACCTCAAGGCAAAACTTTTTCTTTGCACTTTGATTTCAAAAGAACAGAGATGCCCAAAATATGAACTCTCCCATCTGCATTTTATATTCCTCTATGTCCTTTGAAAGGCTGGAGATGGAATCCCAGGTTCCAAAGTGCCTGGTCACGGCTCACATCAGGCGGCATCTTTCACAGCCGTTTACTCCCCTGACTGTGCCTAGAGAGCTCTGTGGCCCAATTTACACAAAAAGGTCCTAATTTACACACGTTCATCACTTTGAGCAGAGTCTCAACGAATGAGACAAATATTGACACTCCACAGAAGCAAGTATTCTCTTCCGAAAAGTTAAGTGTGAGGTTCCCATGAGCCAGGCAGCTTGGTTACAGAAAGCACTGGCTGACTTGCTGGTTTAATGTTAAATGCATTTAAAATGTTAAGTGATCCGGCCCCCCTCCCAGTGGGTGTGTACGTTGAATTGGCTGCAGTACTGATGCACAGACCACGTGGTTTTACTTCAAGCAGAGCAACCCACACCCAGGAAGAGGCCAAAGGACAGCATCGAGGTATAGGACAGTTCTAAGGAGAGCTGCAGCCTGAATGCCTCGTCTGCAAATAGTCTCTCATTTCAGAGGAAATCACTGAACAGAGCTCGTAACACGTGAAATTTAAAAATTCATATTTCTAATTTCATCCCATTAGAACTCTTGAAGAACCGATGTACACCTGCTCCAAGTCAATGAGAGGACACACGGATAGTCCCTCACAGGTCCTCGGCCTCCGCCTCCCACCTAGAGAACGTCAGCTCAAGCTGATCACAGCGCAGTGCAATTTTCTATAATATACAGGCCTGCATCTGAGCTGAGATGTGAATGTCTGGAATGTGCCTGCCAGGCCCAGGAGGAACTGCAGCAGCTGTAGGGACAGAAGCTGCTAAGGAATCCGACTTGGAGGGAACTTGAGGCAACTAAAACTAGTTCCACTGGTTTTTCTTGGCAAGGCTTGACCAGGCAAACTGTTATCACTGTTGCTAATTCATGGTAATTGGGATGGGGACTTAACAGTAAGTAATTAAAGCAATTACAGAATTTGATACTCAATTACAATGGCACAGATTCCTGAGAATGGAAGAACTGTTGCCCAGGAATAGAGTTCAACAGGTCCTCCACATGCCCCGGGAAACATGGCATTTCCATGCACCCCTGCTTTGGTCCCTGGTCACCTGATCTCGGCCATCTGATGGCATCACTCCCCACAGCTGGAAACACCTGACCTCTTGTCACCCTCCTGTCTGCCCTGCCTTCCTCCAGCCCAGGATATTCAGCGATGCCCACATACAGGACCAGGAAACCAGGGTTATCCTAAGCCAGTGCCTGCATTCAAAGTCCTCCATGGCAGGACAATCACCAACGGCCAATACTACCAGAACCTTCCACTTCAAAACGGGAGCACATCTGGATTCAAGCTGACAACGCTGCATTCTCTTTGCCATGTACACATGGAGGCATGTCAGGTTCCACCTAAAGGTATCAGGTTTCACACTGGTCAGGAGCCCAAGCCTAGTCACTCTGCATGATCTCAATTCACCATCCACAGAGAAGCCGGCAGTTTTTCTCTGGTGCACGGTGTGGATGGTGGATGCATTTCCTCTGAAAACTTGGAGAGGGGATCCTGGCCAAGGAGGCCAGTCACCCCAGCCCCTGCAAGACCCAGACGTGCCCCTCTGCTGTCTGCACACAGTATCCAAGTCTAGCAGTGTTGACTCTGTGGTGGGATAGTTCTGGGTCTGCAGGGGACGTGGGGCACAGGAACCGTGCAGCCTGGCTGTAGCCAGAGGCCTAAAGGATCCCCACGAGGCTCTCCAGCCAAGGTGTCATCACCACAGGCAGAGCCATTCAAGAGAACTGCCAGCCGAACTGGAAACATCCCAATCTGCTGAGCCAACACAGGAAGACAACAGCCACCTACAGCTGCTGAGCCCCGAAACGTGACCACTGGGCCTGAAGGGCTGAATCTGGGATTTAATCTGTGAAGTTCTTTTCAAATGTGTTTGGCTATGTAATCAAATCTTTATTCTAATTAAATTTAAAGGAGCCTCTGGCTATGGGCTACCTTGTCCGGCATCACAGCTCCAGGGAGTAAGAATGGGAAGGAGAGGCCCAGAGCCTCTCTGCATTGTCCACGCTAATTTAACACGTCATCATAAGGAAAGGCACTCCAGGAGAGGTGTGCATGGGAAGAACTGGGTTGGCCCTGACACAAACATGACCCCCATGACATCACAGCTGCCTCAGCCAACAGGCAAAAGACAATGATGCCCACCTGGACAGGTCACCGGATGTGATGATGCACCCCAAGTCCTAGTCCCACAGCAGCCAGAGACCACCCGCTGCTCGTCCCAGGTGAAACAGGCAGAGCTGTCCGAGCCCTCAAAAGCAGGAAGAATTAAAGAGGCAATTCTTGCTATTCCCACAACACACGACACTCCTCGGAGACAGATACAGGCTTCGCTGTGAAAGTGCAGAGGACGGTGCAGTCCCTAGGCGGGCTGCTTCTTCCAACGATCAGGGAAGAAACCAGATCCATTTCCTTGTAGGAGAAACATTTGTACCGTCATTAGACAGAAGGTGGCTGATGTTATCAAATCATCAAGCACCGCACAGCTGTGTCTCCAAGGAGGGCCTGGAAACTTGCAGCCACCTGCATAGAGGTCACAGTGCTTACAATGGAGATACGTGTGACTGAGGTCTGGCTTCCTCAGGCAAGCTAAATTTGAACTTTCATCACTGAGGAATTGGTCATTTACAGTCACTCACCCTCAATGCAGAAGAGGGCTCAAAACACTGCACCAGACTTCAACACTCAGGGTTAGCGTCAGGGTCAAATTCACAAGTTTTACAAAATGTATTTACTTGGGATGCCAGAAAAGATGTAACTTCACACCGCCCCAGCTCCAGGGTTTGCTTAGCCCCTTCACCACTGGATCTCACCAACAGATGACCCATCCACGCCTCATCCATGGCAGCACAGAAAACCACTTGGAAGACAGCCACTCCCACCAAGCTTCCTGACTTTGGTATTTAAAATATGCATCATTTAAAATCTGCATCTCATACGTGAGATTACACTTCTCCGAACAGACATTGTGATTGTCATTTCACCCAAAAGGGCTTTAGGAAATGACACGCGGCCCAGACGCCAGAGGTCGCCGGCCGCCTTACTCTAGCCTAATTCCTTTGTGCCTGTATGGAGCCTTCACAGATACAGCCCGGTCACATTAATGACCATAAGAGAAGCTCAGGGCATAGATGAACTCAGTGCTGAATTTTTCCATTTATCATCCTTTTGTTTTATCCAGAAGACAGCTGAGAAAGGCTGGGGCAGATCATCTCGAGTGTAATGACTCCAGCCACTTCTCTTCACCCCAGGTCACCCCTCAGTCACACGCTTTTGAGAAACCAAAGTAATTCTGTTCTCTTCACTCTGGGTTCCAAGTACTAAATTCCTCCGTTTTATCAATTAGATTATCAAGCAGCCGTTTGTAATCTGGACTGCAATCTGATACAAAATTTAAAGCTAATTTAGGTTGCGGTAATAGCTCCTATTTACGTTATAGACAAGGCATGAATGAAAACTTTAATCTGTTCATAGGACCAATTTGGTAAACAAACCAATTATTCAAGCAATGATTGTTTTCAGTTAGATGCAAATTTCTTTGCTCATAAAAGATTTTCCAGTAGGAATTTTTAAATCCATGGTCTGTATTTCCTGAGCCTGTCTCTGCACCTTCCCCGAGTGCACAGCAGAACTTCTCAGGGCATCCCATCAGCAGGCCCACAGAAGAGAATAAGCCCACAGCCCTCAGCCCAGGAATCAAGTCCGAGCCCCAGCAGCCCCTCGTCCAGCCGGGGCTTCCTCACCAGCACAGCACCCAGAGGTTGTCCAGGTTTAATGCCATGTGTGCGTGGAAAGTAGAGTGCTGGAAAGACCACAGTGGACATTCTACAAATGCAACTTTCCTCCTGGAACAGCCCAGCAACCCTCTGTACCTTCCCCAAAGTACTCATGCCAGGCAGGCATAGAGAGTCTAATGGGATGCCTAGGAATCAGCATTTAACACGATTCTGATGAATAAAAAAGTTTGAGAGGCCGGTCAGCGAGAGGCTGCCGTGCCCTCCACTCATTTGCAGGCTCTGAAGAGACACAGATTCAGGTAACAGGCCAGACAGGACGGGACAAGGATGGGGAAGTGGAGGGCAAATTCCATGGACCACCAACCACCCCTCCATCCCCACTGAGACTCCGTGATTTAAGGAGAGGCAAAGCCAGGGAGAAAAGATGCCCGCACCACACAAGGGACTGAGATTTCACCTGAAGTGCACAGCATATGGCTGAGGGCCAAGGTTGGGCAAGCCGAGAGCACAGGGCAAGCTGAGAGCACAGGCCCAGAGGTGCCACCCACACCCCACACAGACCTCCCAAGCACTGCCTGTGTCTCCTGCCTGGTTTATTTCCTTCCCCCATTCTACTGTGTTCATTTCTTAACCGCCCCCCACCACCACACACCCCTCTCTACAAGCTTGGTGAACTGAAAAGAGCAGGGGGTGGTTAAGATCTGGGCTCTCGGGCCAACGTCCTGCCTGAGACATTAGTTCCAACCCACCCAGCTGTGATGTAAGCCCCTGAGATTTCTCAAATGTGAGAAAGGAAGGTGACTGAACCCACTTCCCAGGACGGCTGTGGAGACTGAGATCACATATAGCCACACCTCGGTATCCAGCACACGTGGGACCCCGGCCGTGTTGCCCCTGACGGGAATCCCTCTATGCCCCCTCTGCTACCAGAGCCAACTCCCAGCAGTAGCTGTGGGAGGCTGCATCCTCTATTCCCACTCCACTCACCTCCCATCGCTCCCCGGAGTGACCTGCCACTCAGCGGCCAACAGCAAATCTGGCCCCATTGGATAACCGACCACACCCCCCAGCCCCACTCTGGGGCGTCTTCCACTTGCAGTTCCGAAGCAGAGCGAGAAACCGCCCTCAAGGGCGCTCACCTGTTCCTTATTGCACGTAATTACCTGCCACGCAGGGCCACCAGCAAACCCAGCTCCACCATCCAGCTTCTGGTGGGTAACTGTCTCCCTCTCCCGCTTCCTCCTGGGGTGTCTGGGAGGCTCAGAAACTGCCCTCCAAGGGCACTCATCTGTTCCTTATTGCACTAATACCTCCTTTACAGAAATCCACTTTGACTTCCAGCACTGCAGGTGTGACAGTTTAGGAATCTTATTTGTAAGCTCCAAGAGCTTGAGGTCACGTACACCTCACCAGCATCCCAGAGACCCAGCACTGTCCCACTGTATTTACGATTCCAAAATACTCCTTCAAAATGCTACTGGCATTTGATTTGCGCATAAAATGCTAAAAATCTTCAAGTGAAACCAATATCTTCAACAGTTTGATTCAATCATAACATGCGAGTTATACATCTGCCAAGTTGTAAAGCCTCATGCATTTATAACATCTTATGTATGGTCAAATGGTTCATTAACATAAATTACGAGAATCTCTAAGAAACGGGTTTTCTGGCATTGGATGACCAAAGGAAAACTGGGTTCTAGCGGGCTTGCGGGCCTGTAAAGGCAGACATATCTGCTGACACAACCAAGCTCCTTCCCACTGACGTGGCCTCATCCCAGGCCCCTCTCCCGGACGCCTGCAGGCCCCTGGAGGAGCAAGCTGACCTGCCCACATTTCTCAAATGCACAGCTGTTGTTCACACTGCAGATGGAGCTCAAAGCACGAGCAGGCCACCACACAAAATACCACACAGCGTCCACGCTAGGGGATGGTTTTCACTCCATCCCAATGCCCCATGTATGACTTAACAGCCATGCTACTAAACGGATTTTTAGACTCTCAAGACATACTTTGTTTGCTTTTATGCAACAAAGTTAAAAGACTATCACTCAGATATAGGCTCTGAAACTGTGGCATCATCATTTGGGAACAGAGCCTCTGCCAGATCAGGATAAGTACTTGGGACAACACCCCTTGACCTCAGTCCACACAAACCCATCCAGACCAGAGGCCTCCCGCACAGCTCTGTAATTTCTGTGGATTTCTGTAAATGAGGTATTAGTGCAATAAGGAACAGATGAGTGCTCTTGGAGGGCAGTTTCTAAGCCTCCCAGTCACACGGCCACATTCAGGCTGAAGCCACACCACCTCCAGAAACACTGTCCGTCGCCGAGGTGTGCCTGGCTTCTCCCTTTTTCCAGAACTTAACAAAACCTGAAAGGACAGATCTGTGTAGAAAAACACAAACTACTTGCGATTCCTCTGCCCAGTTCAGGCTGTAGGAAGCTCGTTTCAGCCCTTACCGTGTTCTGACCTTGGTTCCCATAAGAAATAAAGTCAGAATTCTAGTCCCCGTCTCCTGGGCAGTGTGGCAGGCATACATACCTTCAGTTACATGAGGAAAGGCGTGGCGAGCCCCCTTCCTTCAGTAAAACTGCACAGTTCCCAGAACCCTGACGTCATCCCCCTCACGCCACTGTGAACACCTGGACACAGCACATTTCAATACGTGCACCTTCGTGGGCTGGTTTTCTATTTCTCCACTAAATCACCCCAAATTTAGCGTCCTAAACTCTGACTTATTTTCTCCCATTTCTGAAAGCTGGAGTCCAAAACAGGTCCCACCAGCTAACGTCGAGGTGTCCGCAGGGCTGACTCTGGGGAAGCGACTGTCTCCTTGCCTCCCGCAGCCTCTAGAGGCTTCCGCATCCCCTGGTCCATATGGCACCTACTGTCTTCAGGACCCACAGCGGCCCTGATGGCCCCTCAACAGGAAGACGCAGAACGTCAGGAGCCCGGGCTCCAGTGCTAGGGCCAAGCCTCACCACCCTCCCAGCTCCTCACACACTCCCGTGCGAGCTAATATAGATTCCACTTTAACTAGTGTCACCTGTGTAAGGGGTAAGTGCCCAGCTGTGAACTGGTTAACCTCGCTCACACAGACCCCGGGAATAAACTCACAGGCCATGGACCACTCCACAAGCAATGAGTGACCACCTGCTCCGGGACCTCCATGGCCCAGCAGAGCTGTCCTTTGCCTCCCCATGGACTCAGGGTCTGCAGCGCCAGAGGGCCCTGGATAAAAAAGATAGCTCCCATGTCGGGAGGCACCCACCAGAGGTTGCGTTCCCGGTACTATAAGTAGCCCAGGTGGACAGGCCACGCCCCGTGCAACTCCATCACAAGAATAACGGCTGCACGTGGCTAGTGCACAGGTGGCCACCCCTCGGCCCAGCTGGCCACGCCTAGCACATCACCGCCGTGACGTCCCATCAGACTCAGCTGCTGGCACAGTCCAGCTATCGGCCCCCAAGAACATTCTGGATCACAATTCACAGTACTGATTGCGATCTGGGCCACACGTGGCTGCATGTATTTACAGGAGGACGCCACAGCCGATCTGGCTGGACTGAGAACATTTCCCACTGTACATTCTTACAACACCATTTTATTTGCACTTTATTAAACTTTTATGGCTTTTTTTCTGCCTATCTACTTTATGGAAGTGTTTCTTGTTCTTATGACTGCAGTGATACTTTAAGCTACAACTATTAATGTGTAAAATTAGTTTGGAAGTCGCCTTATCATTAAACATTTCACAAGCAAGCAGTCAGAGGCACCTAACCCGGAGGCCTCTTTTCTTCTCTGAGCCAAACCTACATTGGACTCAAAGAAAATGGCACACGGAGAGGGGCTGGATCTCTAGCGCCCATTCCTAGGGGGCCTCCTGGGGAGCAGATATGGAGGGAGAAGCCCTGGGCTATGGCACCGTCTTACTAAAGAAAAGTCCATTTGGGCAAATGTAAGTGCCAGACTTAAGAGATTAAGCAAACCATGAAAAGAAACCACTAACCACAGCTTCTCCAAAACAGAACTAAACTCCCTTTAGTTTGAATTGGAAAAGCAGAAGTGATGATCAGGATACAAAAAAAATGACAAAGTATCTGAAACAGGAGAATAATCAAGGGTCTCTATCTCTTCCTGTGTGAGTGGGAGCCTCGCATCTAAGGTGGATTTAGAAGGTTACTACTTTGGACTGAAAGTTATCCCCAACCCCAGTTTGTAAGCAAGTGGAGCAGAACTCTTCAATTATTTCAAGGTTTAGCGGTAAAGCTCTGCAACTGTCACAACCATTTTAATTGGTGTGAATTTTAAAGTGACTCAATCTGTTAGCTGGAGTATCTAACGGCTTAACCACGGGGTCATGTTGGAAAATTATTCCAATTGCTTTTGTTTTCTCTACTGAAGATGCATCTGAATGTTCTTGTAGTTTGCAGTTGGCTGGTTCTGATGTTTGGTCTGAGGAGGCCCAAGTAACCGGAGAGGAAGAATCTGAATCCTCAAGACACTCTAGTGCTGTCTGGGGAGATGGAGACCCCAACCCGAGAGCCACTGACGGAGTCAGCACGGGCGCAGGGCCGCCAGAAGCATCGGGCCACGTATTTGCCGCTTACAAAACAACATAAGCACACACCCCCAGGTGTGTACACATGCCCTGTACACGCTAATGTCTGTCTATGTTACCACCAGCACACACCCCCAGGTGTGTACACTTCCTCTGTACACGCTCACGTCTGTCCATGCCAACAGCACACACCCCCAAGGTGTGCACACACACTCTGTACACATCTGTCCCTGCCAATGCCAGCACACATGCCCAGGTGTGCACACACGCTCTGTACACACTCACATCCCTCCCTGCCAATATGAGCACACACCCCCAGGGGTGCACACACACTCTGCACATACTCACGTCTGTCCCTGCAGCCTGAGTCAGTCACAGAGAGGCAGAGGAGGAGTAGGAAGGACGTAATGGGCACTGAGATTCTGGGCCGGTTCCCCTCCCTACCTCGGGAGAGACCCCTCATGTAATCCTGCTGTCACTCACCGTTCCGCCTCCATCCTCCATCCTCCCACCGGGATCAGGAGGACGCCCACTGCACAGAGCTGTGATGAGGATGAACAGAAGATTGCAAGAGCTCACGCCAAGGAGCTGAGCACAGGGCCTATGGAGTGCTTCTTTCTGCTGTGGCTGACATCAACAAACAAGAGGCTGACATTTCGCAGAGAATGTCGCTCGCTGAGAAACTGAAACGTGTGACCTAGGAGCCTATGAAGGTCTAAGAACAAACCAACAAACCTGCAGGGGCCTTTGAAAACTGTATGCTGAGAATAGATAGGGCTCAAGGACAGTATCTCCAATTGAACTTTTAATGAACTCCCGTAGGCGCCAAGAAGGCAGGCAGATAAGAAAGAGCATAGAAACAAAGAACTGAGTAGAAGGTTACATCTGGGAAAAGAAAGTTTGTTTTGCATTGCATTCTTTCTGCTGAGGTGGGGTTTATGGAGTATAAATAAAGTGAGGCGGAAGCTCTGAGCGCGGCCGCCATGTTCTCTGTGTGTCTTTGTCTTTTGTGTGTTCTTTCATTCTCCACCACCCCCGGCACGGACCCCAACAAGTGGCGCAGCGAGCAGGGTCAGCACGGGTGAGTAGGGGAGAACAAGAAGGGGAACCCCCTAGGGGCGGGTAAGGCCCAGATATTGTTAAGGGGAACCTTCTTAAGCTTTCATTATGGGGAATTCCATCTCTCTGGCCTCAGAATATTTACGGCTGTTTCAAGGACTATTGCTGTCTATAGGAGTAGAAGTGAAAGAAAAAGACTTTGAAGTGATTGTTTGCCCATGTAGAACAACATTGTTACTGGTTTCAGTATCAGACTAAAGTGCAGCTGAATCGCAGAGAATGGTTACAGGTAGTAAAAACTCTGCTTAGAGCTCTCCAGTTAGGGGATATTATGCCTTTAAAATTGTGGACCTTGTGTGACTCTATCACTCAGACATTAGAGTTACTTGAGACTGATTCAGAGTGTGGTAACGTAGCCACAGGAGGAAAGGTATCTGAGGATTTGGGAAAAATAAAATAAAATAAATCTGAAATGGAGCCCATTTGTGCCAGGATAACAGAGGATGGTGGGGGTAGCAAAAGGGGGAGAAGAGAAAAAGCCAGCTCTTCCTTTTTCTAAGGGAAATTCTGACATGCAGTGTATTATGGAAATGCTTCAACAAATATTACAGATACGTTCTTCTAATTCACCTTTGTGAGCTTTCCCTGTTTCTTTTCCTTCTGCCCTGTTAAAAGAGGATTTTCCAGTGCCTCCAATCTCCCGGCTTCCTTATCTTTACCTTTGTTTGGCAAAGTTGAAGCCCTATTCACATCAGACATACTTTAAATTTATACTAAACACCTGTTTAATATGTCAAAACCAGTGTATATGTATATCTTGTTGTTTGTTAAAATATTATGAGTATTTCAATAGTTAATAAATAAGCACATTAATATTAACTATTAATATTAATATAGTATTAATAACCCCAGCTAGGGAATTGTTATGTTATAGGGGTGCATAGGTTCCACCAATTTACACTCCAAACAGAAGTTGACTATTCGAGCTGCTTAACACATTAACTACCTCTTGATATTTTCTGTGTTTTTAAATTTTAACCATTGTATTGTGTATGTCATGATTCTCAATTTGGTATTAATATACATATTTCCTAGTGAGTAATGATGTTAGACATATAGGTTTATTGTCATTTCCTTGTTCTGCTACTTTTGGTTGGGTTATTTGCCTTTTCTTATTAATATGTTGAGATTCTTTATATTTGGGGATATGAGTATTATTATATATTATATATACTTTTAATTTAAAAAAAAATTTAAGGAGCTGGATCTGTTTCCAATTATTTGTGCTTCTTTTGCTCCTAATGCTCAGTTTTCAAATGGTGGCAATAATGTCCAATTTAATGCCTTACAAATTAAATTTTTAAAAAGAAATGAAAGCTGCCATTTCTAACTATGGACCTCAATCTCCTTTTATCCTTGGTCTTCTTGATATTTTTCATCAGAAAATTTGATAATTCCTATAGACTGGAAGACTTTGGGGAAGGCTTTTCTTGATCATTCTCAGTGGTTACAATTGCACAACTGGTAAATGAACAAGGCACATGTACAGGCTAGGAAAAATATTATGTGTGATCCCCCTGGACCCGCTGAGGAACAACTCACAGGCACGGGCCAATATGCTACTCTTAATGCTCAGGCTGGTCTAGATGATGTTGCCCTTACTCAAATTAAGACTTTGTTTTTAAGGGCCTGAAATAAGGTAGAGATAACAGGAAAATGTTCCCTTTCCTCTGTGAAGATTTTACAGGGCACAAATGAACTATATCCAGATTTCGTAGCCCGTCTCCAGGATGCTGTCTTCAAAATTGTGGGTGCTGGCCTTGCTTCAAAAATTTTGTTACAAACATTGTCTTTTAAAAATGCTTATGCTGACTGTTAAAAATTGTTAAAATCGTTAAAGGCCAATGGGGCCAATTTAGATAAATATATTAAAACTTGTGTTAGTGTTGGAGGGGCTATTTATAATGCTCAATTATTTGCTGGAGCTTTGTCTAAAGCCTTAAAAGGAAATAACAAACAAGGTGTTTGCTTTCAGTGTGGTAAACCTAGACATTTCAAAAAAGAATGTCATAAAAATTGAACACTTTTATCCCTCAAGGCAGAAAGCTGCCTTCAGAGGTGTACAAATATTGGGGTAAAGGTCGACATTGGACAAATAAATGTCGTTCCAAAACTGATAAAAGTGGAAATTTACTATCTCCTCTCCTGGGAAACGGGAGCCGGGGCCCACAGGCTTGGGGCCCCAACAATTACAATACAAGTCTACTACAATATTCAGTGAGCAATGGCCTACAACATTAAGGAATAAATTCAAGTCCTCCTTAAGGATCCCACACCTTACCCCAGTTTCTCAGCTTTATGCGGCAACTAAGCAGAGCGCTGCTGCTGACTTAGCTATTACTCAGCCTTATACTTTGTCTCCTAATAGAGGAGTATATAAATTAGCTATTAGAGTGTGTGGCCCTTTGCCAAAAGGACGTGATATTACTAATAAAATTTTTATTTTGGTACAAGTTTCACAATTTATACGCCTAGAGGCAGGGGAACGTATTCTCAATAGAGAGGGTTTCGTAGCACAGAAAAAACTGTTTTTTGGGAAACTTTAGTTTCTAATCAAAAGCCCTTATGTTCATTGCACATTAATGGGATAGTTTTAAAAGAGTTAATTGATACGGGGGTGAATATGTCTATTATTTGTTTAAATTAGCGGCCTATACAATGGGAAAAAAGACAAATTTCAGTTATACTCACTGGCTTGGGTGCTGCTTCTGTGATTTATCAAGACGTAGAACCTTTAACCTGTGTCGGTCCTAAAGGTCAACAAGGTCAAGTGTTTTTTTTTTATTTTTATATTGTTCCTATCAATATTAATTTTTGGGAACAAGATCTTTCACAACAATTTGCTGCTTTTTTAAACATTCCTCATATTTCCACAGCTGCCAAAAATATGATGTTCAAAATGGGCTACAATCCTTTAAACTCATAGCCACCACTCCTATTTAGGTGAAACAGTGACCATTATTTAAAGAAATACTTAGGACTCTAAAAGAGTAAGTCAAAAAACAAATGGCCGAGAGGAATATAAAGCCACGTATTTCTGCATGGAATTCCCGTCTTTGTCTTGTCTTAAAACTATAATTGTTTACATTAAACCTAGGGAAATTTTACAGCCTGGTCTTCCTAATCCTGCCCTTATCCCACAAAGTTAAAACCAGAGAAAAGCAGCAAGATGCTTTTGTATCATTACAAACTCAGCTTTCTTTCTACTCACTTAATATTGACACAGAAAAAATTTAACTGGATTTTCTTATTCAATATTTAGGTTATACCTTGGGGGCACAAAATATTCGACCCCAAAAAATTCAAATTCGACGTGATCATTTAAAAACATTAAATGATTTTCAAAAGCTTCTAGGAGACATTAATTGGATGCGTCCTGTTTTAGGAATACCAACATATCAGTTATAACATCTTTTTTCTATTCTAGAAGGAGACAGTCACTTGGACAACTCACGCCATTTAACTCCTTTGGCTTTACAGGAACTCCAGCTTGTTAAAGAGCAACTTCAAAAGGCCCTTCCTTTTGTTTATTTCATACTTTACCTTCTCCCACAGGAATGATTCATCAAACTAGTCGACCACTAAAATGGATCTTTTAGTCCAATAAAATATCTAAATGCTTGGCTACTTATATCTATCGTTTAGCTAAACTGATCATCAAAGGACGGCATCCCTGTCGACAACTTTGGGGAGGAGATCCTTCCTTAATTATCTCTCAATTCACTCATAGTCAGATCACTTATCTTCTTGCAACTTCTGATTCTTGGCAAGAAGCTTCATCAATCTTGAGTTACAGTTTATCCTTATCCCTCGGTGCAATAGGGAGAATTGTTTGCTATTCTCATGGTCTTACTTGATTTCCCTACTACTGGTTGTAACATTGTTAGTGATTCTCAATACGCCGTTTATGTTACTTCTTATATTTCTCAGGCCACTTTACCTCTTTGTGCTACTTCTTCTCTTCAGAAATTCTTTTCTTTGTTATCCTTTACTTTGAGCCAACGTCGAGCTCCTTTATTCATCACTCATCTTCGTTCTCATTCTCAACTTTCTGGACCATTAGTTCATGGTAATACTCAGATTGATTTGCTTTTAATCGGCCACCTACATGCTGCAGAACAAAAATATACTCTACATCACACTAATAGTTCTGGCCTTCAACGATGGTTTCATTTAACTCATAAACAAGCTCGTTCTCTTATTCGAGCTTGTCCTTCCTGTGCTCCTTTGAGCATTCCATCCTTCCATCCTGGGGTTAATCCACGAGATGTCCCTTCTTTTGGACGATTAAAATGTTCATCATACCATTGATACCTTTTCTCATTTCTGTTATTACTCATCTCTTAGTTTGTTTCGCCATCATGGGCATTCCTCTTATACTTAAAACTGATAATGCCCCTGCTTACGTCTCTCATAAATTACAAGTTTTCTTACAGCAATACAATATTCAACATATCACCGGTATCCTGGGCAACAGTCGAGGTCAAGCCATCATTGAGCGTGCAAATTTAACTTTAAAAACTTAACTATTAAAACTAAACAAAAAGGGGGAAATGAGCCCCCCAGAAACCAGATTTTGAAACCAGATTTTGAAGGTTCTTTTTACCTTAATTTTTTTGAATCAATGGAGACAATTGCAAGATTCCGCTGCCGTAACCCATCTTTCCTCACCTCCCTCGGTGATAGTCCCCGCTGACAGTTTAAAGGTTTGGTATCCTAATGAAGAAGGTAAGTATGTTCAAGGGCAAGTTCTAAAACAGGGACGGGGCTATGCTCTTGCCTTACAGGGAGCGGACCTGAGTGGTTTCCTACAAGATGATTGAAACCCTGTTGAAAAGAAAACTGGATTCAGCATGCATTTCTTCCTTTGTTGGATGTGCCTCGGCGGGGGACTTATTTCTCTTAGTGAGGCTTTGTATGAATATTGGACTTATATTCCCTTTCCACGCTTGTATCAGGGAGTCGCCTGGGGAGAGGCGGAAATTAAGGTTTTCACCAATGACACTACTTGGATGCCGTCTCCCTATATAGACAAAGACAATATAGAACGGGAAACGGGAATTATAAACAACACATATCAATTTGGAGTGGAAGGAGTTCCAATATGTATGGGAAATAGTTCTCATTGTCTCCGAAGATCGCATGAAGCCTGGGCTGTTGGTTATAATCATAGTCATGTGGCTGCTAATACTGTTATTATCGTAACTAGAAGTTTTTAATATAATCATACTGTATATAGTAATGAAACTATTCCTAGTTCTTTACTTTTTTGTCCTATTCTAGAGGTTTCTCCTAATATTGAGGTGCTTGAGTGACAACAATGTCGGGGAACTAAACCCCGGATTTTATTAGAATACAATGGGATGCAAATAACTGATTGAAGTGTGCACGGTGATTTTCAAACAAAATTTAGTCACATACCTTTGAAATGACACTGGGTAAATAAAAGTATTGCTGCTAACAGTAATGAAACCTTGGTATGGCATGAAGGAGGCCTGAAGTACAGAGTTACTTTTGGAAGTTGTTAGCTGCAGGCGATGCCATTAGCACTTTTGTGGGGAATATGCCCCTTAATCTTTCTAACCCAAATAACTCCTTTCATATTCAGTTATACTGAAATACCTCCTGATATATTATTGCTTGTGTCCGTAAGCCCTACCTATTATTAGCAGGGAATTTGACATGGGATAATGATACGGGGATTGTTAATTGTACAGATACGTGTACAATTTTGTCTTGCCTCAATCATTCCTGGTGGCACAACTTTACTGAGGATATTTATATCCTCAGGGATCGTAAGGAAATTTGGCTACCTGTTAACCTTACGTGACCGTGGGGGGCATCACCTCTTGAGACTTATATTTGGACTTCTCTCCAGCGAACCCTCCATGCCCTTGGACTTATAATTGCCTCGGTGATGAGCCTTGTCGCCATTGTCTCCACTGCGGCCATAGCAGGGCTCGCTCTTCATCAAAGCATACAAAATGCTGAATTTGTGCAGCAATGGCATGAACAATCTCACTGGTTATGGCTTCAACAACGAAACATTGATTCTCAACTTGCTGAAAGATTGGACAACATGGAACAAGCCTTGACATGGCTTGGAGATCAGCTCACTGTCCTCAGTACTCGGATAACATTACAATGTGATTGGAACTCCACTCAATTTTGTGTAACGCCTGTGCTTTTTAACATCTCTCAAAATTGGACCGTAATCCAAAAATTATTAATAGGCCATAAAAATATTAGTTTGGACATCCAAGAGCTCACTCAGAACATTTCCGAAGCATTTCAACAACAATTACATGTGTTGTCCGAAACTGTAACCCTTCAGGAGCTGGGTCAGTGCCTTGCTGCCTTTAACCCATGGACCCAGAAGAAGACATGGATTTCTACAATCTCTGGAAGTATGTTGCTTTGGGCACTTGGATTGGGTCTACTTCTTTTGGTGATTGATGCTCCCTCCGTCGCCTCCAAAAACAAAAGAAAACACAAGAACAAATATGGGCTACCTTTTTAGGATTGAAGCAAAACAAAAAAAAAAAGGGGGAAATGCAGGGGCCTTTGAAAACAGTATGCTGAGAATAGATCGGGCTCAAGGACAGTATCTCCAATTGAACTTTTAATGAACTCCCGTAGGCGCCAAGAAGGCGGGCAGATAAGGAAGAGCATAGAAACAAAGAACTGGCCGGGCGCGGTGGCTCAAGCCTGTAATCCCAGCACTTTGGGAGGCCGAGACGGGCGGATCACGAGGTCAGGAGATCGAGACCATCCTGGCTAACACAGTGAAACCCCGTCTCTACTAAAAATACAAAAACTTAGCCGGGCGAGGTGGCGGGCGCCTGTAGTCCCAGCTACTCGGGAGGCTGAGGCAGGAGAATGGCGTGAACCCGGGAGGCGGAGCTTGCAGTGAGCTGAGATCCGGCCACTGCACTCCAGCCTGGGTGACAGAGCGAGACTCCGTCTCAAAAAAAAAAAAAAAAAAAAAAAGAAACAAAGAACTGAGTAGAAGGTTACATCTGGGAAAAGAAAGTTTGTTTTGCATTGCATTCTTTCTGCTGAGGTGGGGTTTATGGAGTATAAATAAAGTGAGGCGGAGGCTCTGAGCGCGGCCGCCATGTTCTCTGTGTGTCTTTGTCTTTTGTGTGTTCTTTCATTCTCCACCACCCCCCTCACGGACCCCAATAAAACCAAACGGTTTTGTTTGTTTTTCAAACACCATAGCCTGTTTTTTCGTTTTTCTCATGCTGTACTTTGAGTATCATTTAGTTTAATTTCAAAGTAAGTCCAATAAATACACAAAATCACAGGACTGAGCATGGAGCATTGTTTCACTTCATGTCCTCCAGCCTTTAGGGCACATTAAGGAAAGACATGATTCCAGGACTCCCATTAGAAAGGCTGCCCTGAGGCAGCTGCTGGGGCAGCCAAATTGCAGCTGTTGATGCTGCCCCAAAGCTGCTTGGATGAAGCACAAGATTCCGGAGGTCTCTTCTCTTCTGCCCTTCACCCAGGAGAGAAGGTGGAGGGAGAATGGTGAGAGAAAACAGGAAGAAGGAGGGGGGAAGGAGGGAGAGAGGAGGGGGGAGAGAGGGAGAGAGGAGGGCGAGGGAGGGAGAGAGGAGGCAGGAGGGAGGGAGAGGAAAGGAGAGAGGGAGAGGAGAGGGGGGAGGGAGGGAGAGGAGAGGGGGGAGGGAGGGAGAGAGGAGGAGGGAGGGAAGGAGAGAGGAGGGTGGAGGGAGGGAGGAGGGGCATGTTCCATCCACCAAGGCAGCTGCACTGCAGAGAGAATGGAGGGTGTGTTGCCTCTCAGGACAGCAAGTTCACGCTGTTTATAATTGTTAGCATAAACAATGACCCGCTGAGGACAGGGCTGCAATTGGAGTTGACAACGTTTTATTTTCATAGTTGATATTGGGGACCTGGACCTAAAGCACCGTGCCTTGCCCTTTCGCCAGAGGGGCCAATGCCTCTCTATACTTGACTCTATTTTAACTAAGTACCCGATATTGACTGGGAATTATGACGTGTAGGATACCCCTTACCACAGTAACGTCAACCTCACGTTCTAAACGCAGGCACCAGTGTGAACTCAGACTCCACGGCCAGCATCGTAACTGGAGACCACATGGGCAATGCTGTGAACTCAGACCCCACAGCCCACACCATAACTGGAGACCACACAGGCACCAGTGTGAACTCAGACCCAACAGCACCTGCCTGGGCTGCTCCAGCCACCAGCAGAACCTGTTGTGCAGCTGAACTGGAAGCTGATTCTGGAAAGAACTGAGAAGCATGAGGACGAGATCCTTCTACCTCAACAGGGATCAATTTTTTAACGATTTCTTTCTGTCAGAAAACTGTTAATAAAATACTTTGTTCTAAAATGACCAGGATTTCAGCAGCCTCTACATTCCTTCATGTCAATCAAAGCTTAGGCACGTGGGTTACTTCACTGTTCATGACACCTTTTTCAAATAAACCCCGGGGCCGCCTGTGTACCCAAGAGCCTGGGCACTGAGCATTCAGAGAAAACGTCCAGGGTGAGAGTGTTCACGTCCCAGCGGTGCAGTAGAGCGCATGGGGGGAGTTTAAGCCACAAGTGGCCACACCTCCCCTGCCTCTGGCCAGTGCCCACAGCTCACACACACACTCCTTCCTCAGCCCATCCTGGGCCACGGGGCCCTCGCGTAACCAAGGTCACTGCAGCACCTCCAGGAACAAACTGGTTACAGGTGGACTGCTCTCTACGCAAGGTACGCTAGATTAAGAAAACTGACTAAAAACAGTAGGAAGAAAAACTCACTCCACCCATTGAGGCAAGAGAAATGCACACAGCCTCTGAAATCACTGCAGAGGAGTTTTCCTGGGTTAGGTACGCGGTGGGGTGACCCTACCCCATAGCGGGGCAATAGCACATGGTGGGAACCAAGGAACATCTCCGAATAAATGTAGGAAAATGCACTCAACTCCCAAACAGAGAGAGAAACTGCTTTTTTCCTTAAAAGCTTCTGTCTTTTATTCTCAGAAAGACTCTCTTTGGTGTCTTGACTGCTGACAGGACAAGCCTGTCATCCCCAGAAAGCCGCCCTGGACAGTCTCCAGATCCTACAGCCCTCAGGTCCACCTTGCCTACTGATGATCCCACATTACAAAACCTAATCATCAGAAAAAGCTTCCCAGTCCGCAGCTCACAAGTGACATTTTATTCAGGGAAACGCTAATAAAAACCTGGGGCTCTGCGTAAACGCTGTCCCCTAGGTACTGAGGCTCCACACAGATGGCACACAGGGAGACAGGCCTCACCCCTTCCTGGCGCCCCATGTCTCTCCTCACATTTTATTAGCTGAGTTTTGTGGCGGTTTGTTACTTTTAACCTGCCTGTCCAAGACAGCTGCACTAAACTACTTGTCCAGTGCAGATCCACCCATAATGACCATCAGCTCAGAGTTGGAAGTAGCACTGGAGAACTAGGTGGTTTCAGGGCACTATGCTTCCCTGCCCTCTTTTCCAGGGGTGCCAAGTAAGTTTCTGCCGTGGCTGATGATGTCAATACTACGCTAACATTAGTTCAACGGCAGGCCACCAATTAATACTTAATAAACAATCTCCTTAAAAGCGAAACCCCATCTCTACCAAAAACACAAAAAAGTAGCTGGGCATAGTGGTGAGCGCCTATAATCTCAGCTACTGGGGGACTGAGGCAGGAGAATTGTTTGAACCCAGGAGATAGAGATTGCAGTGAGCTGAGATTGCACCTTTGCACTCCAGCCTGGGCAACAAGAGTGAGACTCCATCAAAAAAAAAAAGAAAGAAAAGAAAGAAGGAAAGAAAGAAAGAAAGAAAGAAAGAAAGAAAGAAAGAAAGAAAGAAAGAAAGGAAGAAAGGAAGAAAGGAAGAAAGGAAGGAAGGAAGGAAGGAAGGAAGGAAGGAAGGAAGGAAGGAAGGAAGGAAGGAAGGAAGGAAGGAAGGGAGAAGAGAAGAGAAAAGAAAAAAAGAAAAGAAAGAAAGAAAGAAAGAAAGAAAGAAAGAAAGAAAGAAAGAAAGAAAGAAAGAAGAAAGAAAGAAAGAAAGAAAGAAAGAAAGAAAGAAAGAAAGAAAGAAAGAAAGAAAGAAAGAAAGAAAGAAAGAAAGAAAGAAAGAAAGAAAGAAAGAAAGGATTCTCACGACACTGTCAACATCTTCAGTTCTTCCCGAAGGTAGCATAAAATTGTCACACACAACGTAAACTCAATCAGATCAACGTTCTTTCCTCACCGATCCATACCTAAATCCTTATTTCAAACTGGCCCCAGTTTTTCAGAATTTAAGAAGACTGAGAGGAATAACCACGAACAAGCAAGGTTTACGCAGACGTCAGTCTTCCCAACTCTCGCTCAGGAGCTCACCCCAAACTCCTCCTGTGGAATCAGCCTGGATAACAGTCCCTGGTGGCCTCACGAGAACAGAGGCTCCCACGAACCCACGACAGACCCCACCATTCAGCCCCAGGCAGAGGAGGGAGGCGGACGGTCACGAAAGCCGGAAAAGCAGGGAACTGTGACTTGTCTGACTTAATGTAGGCGATTGGGCTAAAAAACAAGGCACATCCACCAGTCAATGGGGTGAGCTCCCAGCTGTCTGTGCAGAGGCTGTAGATATGAAGGAACTCACTTCCCTGCACACTGAAGTCCATCAACGTCTCCACATCGACCACACCTGGGCTCTGCTCACCCCTCACAGACTAGGATGAGAGTGGCCGCGTCTGGATAGAAGGTCAAGGACGGATGGACAGACATCCTGGACAGACACTGTACAGAGACCAGGGGCTGGGCAGGGGGAAGCGGCACAGCCTTGGGGCCAGCAGGGGCGAGGCCGGGAAGCCTCGGTGAAGGCCTGCATCTCCTCATCCAACAGAAGCAGGAGCGGCCACGCAGTGTGGGCTGCAGCTGTCGTGAAGTGGCCAGTGGGACATAGCAGGAGGCCGTGCCCAGCCTTACCCCCAGCCCAGGAGGAGGGACCCAGCTGCGGGCACTGCCCCGGGAGCCGGCATCCTGAGCCCCCAGAGAAGGCGGGAAATTGCCCCTGGGCACTGGGCGCTCAGGCTGGAGGTGGTGAGACCTCGAGGCCCTGCAGTCAGGGAGGCGAGGGCAGAGGTGGCCAGACTGCAGCTCAGTGAAGGGCTTTGTCAGGAAAGGCCCCCAGAGGCTGCCTCACCAGCCCGGGGGAGGTTACTTCCAGCCCAGAGGCTCAACAGGGCCCTTGGTGGTGACGCTTAACCTTGTCCTCTGACAGAGGACCATCGAGACAGAGTCACTCAAACCTCTGCCAAGCTCTGCACCCAAATGAAGCTGTTACCACAGACGCTGAGGCAGGCAGTGCTCATCTCAACTCTGTACAAGTGGTTTCTTTAGCCAGTTCTCCAAATTCTTAATGACAAACCACACTAAACGTGTGTTTTCAGCATCACCTATGTTCATAGCTATGTATAAAACAACTATCACAAGGAAAACTAGGTGGTGAACCCAGGAGGAGGAAATCCACACGACGAGTCAAGAGAACACCAGCGGACCATTGGCTCTTCACGGCTGAACCCAAGAGCACTTGGCTGGGCTCACTTCCGTTCTAATTTCCAGATTTATTTTTACTTCCCCACATTTTCATTATGAAAATGTTCTAACATATTTAAAAAGTGGAAGAACAGTACAATGAGTGCTCAAGTTTTCTCCACGTGGAGCTCCAACAACTGCTAATGTGTCGCTAGATTTGCTTTCTCACTCTCTCTGTAGATCAGACAGAGAGACAGATTTGTTTCTCCTCTGGAGCCACTTGAAGGTGAGAGGCTCCTGCTGCCTCACCGAGTCCTCAGGCACACATTCCCTAGGAATAAGGGCCCCTCTGCAGCCACAGTGCCATCATCAGCAGACAAGAATGATTTCAGAGCATCGCTGTCCAGGTTATGTTCAGGTAGCACAATCGTCCCGAAAACGTCTTTTCTATCCGGGCCACACACTGCACCGGGTGATTCTCCTTCCCCGTCTTCGTCAGGGACAGCCTCGCACCCTTTTATTTGTGATCTTCAATTTTCGAGAGTCAGGGGCCGTTGTCCTGCTGAATATCCCCTACCCCAGAGGCATCTGTTTCTAAGGCCATCATTAAATTCCCTACTATGCACCTCCATTCCCTGTAAACAGGAAGTTTCAGTCTTGAGGCGCGATCACCTTCTGTCAAACGCTTCTCGGCAGCTTCTGGGTGAGGCTGCTGGTTCACGAGGGGCGCGAGCTCCTACTCCTGGTGACTGACAGTGCGGACGCGACAAGCACCACACCCCGAATCAGAAACGTCTGGAGGGGCCGCGGGCAGCCGAGACACCTGGAGGTGTGAACGGCACAGGCGTGGGGCAAGAACAGGGTCAAATCATAACGAAACGTCTGATTCCAGACAGTGCCACCTGGGTAAGATGGTGACATCTCCTTAGCAAGTATCTGAAGCCAGAAAGTACGACAGAAAATTCACAACCTGCCTTCGTTCACCCAGGCTGCTCTAACAACATATCACAGGCTGGGTGGGGGCTGGCGAACGACACAAGTTCATTTCTCACAGCTCCCAGTCTCAGTCTCAGGCTGAGAAATCCATAGTCAAGGCCTGACAGGTTTGCCTGGTGAGGGCTTCCTGGTTCATAGACGGCGCCTTCTCACTGGGTCCACACACCGTGGAAGGAGTGAGGGAGCTCTCTGTAGTCCCTTTTTGAGGGCACAGATCCCATTTATGAGACCCTCACGACCTCCTCACCGCCCAAATCTCCCCCTCCTAGCACTATCTCCTTGCGGGTGGGGATTCCAACTTGTGAATCTTGGGGAGACACAAACATTACAAAAGCCCATCATTTAATTTTTTCTAAAGGCATTTTTGCTTCTACAAAGTCTCAAGATAAAATCAAAAGAAAGAGGTCTGAGTCAATCCACACAGTTCTCCCAAAAAGGCAAGTGATCAATTGCTACCACTTTTTATCCGAGACCCGCTGGGTGTCCCGGTCTGCATGACTGATTCTAAATCGCCATCCTCTCCTCTGCCACTCGGAGGTCAGTGTCAGTCCAGAGCTTAACACCAAGGCAGAGCTGACTGAATGACACCAGCTAATCCAGTAAGACAAGCCAAGACTCCTGCCCAAGGCCTAATTCCTACCCCAGGGAAACATGGAAGGGCCAGACACCTGGCAGCCCTTCCTTCCTGCTCTAAAGCCCCAGAGACACAGCCCCGGGCAGGTGTGTGCCTCGGGCAACGCACGGTAATGTCAGCTGGGCACCGAGTCTGAGAACATGTTGTCAAGTAAAAATGAAAACAAGACTGCTGAGAAAAGTTCATGCTTAATCACCTCTGGGCTAAATTCTAAATGTAATGTTATTTCAGAGCTAGGTGGAAGTAATTCCTTAAAAATATATATGAACAGTGACTAGCAACCAGGGTGATAAGTACTCAATATGTGTTTGATGAATAAATGAATTTTTAAAATTTATGAAAAGAGCACACTTTATTTAGGATAATTCTATTAAATTGGATGTCCTAACTATACAGTGGTTCCTTCGTGCTGACAGCAGAGTGAGTTTGCTTCAGTTAACTCAAAAAATGGTAAGTCACTCTAACAGGAAACCAAAAGGCTTTACAGAGAGTCTAATTATGGTGCCAATTCAACTGTGCATGGCAATTTCACCTTAATATTTAAATTCTCGAAGCACCATAGTCAGAAAACAAGACATAACATACACAAGTGCATCGCCTGAAGCACCATCACCTAGAATTTGACAAAGTTTGACTGTGAGTTTCAAGAAAAGGGCTGACGAGGCCAAGAAGTTCCTTCCCCTCTCCCCTTACCTCCCATTTTGGTGACCAACTTCATGCAGAGAAATTCCTGTTTCAGGTTTGCAGGCATTGGAGCAATCCTGGTATCTATTCCCCCAAGACACTAGCAGGCTGAAGTCTGCAGGGTGCACATATTGAAAATCACAGGAGCACTGGAGTGGCGGAAAGAGGTGTCCGTGAAGATGTCATCCGTTCCAAGACAGGCTCTGATTCCGCCTCCGGGCCCTTTGACAAAAAGCCATTGCTACAAATTCACAGCCACCAGGAGGAAACACACAAAAGACCCCACTGCCCTCCTGGCTTCCCAGAAGGCCTCAGAAGGACGAGACACGGAGCCTGCGTGCAATCCTGGACCCTCCTCCCTGCATTCAGTTTGACGCGTGTCACTTGCTTGAGTGACGGAGGTCCCACAATGGGCACAAGGGGACCCGTCAGGTCAGGAGGGTGCTGCCCGGCTCACGGTCCACATATGGGGACCCGTCAAGTCAGGATGCCTGGCTCACGGTTCACACATGGGCATCCGTCAGGTCAGGAGGGTGCTGCGCAGCTCTCAGTATAAGCCGCATATGCACATTCTCCACTGAAGCCACTGCATGAAACCACTGCATGAAGCCACGCTGGAAGCACTTTCTGGCAGGTTTAGGAAGCTCGTGTCCAAGGTCATTAAACGCATGGTAAGCTCGCCTTGAAGGCATTTTACTTTGCTTATGACAATGAAGCATTCTTATTGTACTGAGTAGAGCATGCTTTCTTGTCTAGTGCCTCTTTGAAATAGGCATGTTGTGCCTGTCTTACAGATTACATCAAGGCCCTAATACATTTAGACCCTTGTCTCAAGTACACACAAAGCAGCGGCATCTCTAGAACGTGTTTTGGACCACGGGAGGAAACCAAATCGCAGCATTATCCATTGATGTTGCATCTGGCACATTGAGACTTTTTATTCTGTCTCTCTTCCTATACAAAGAAGTGGAAAATAGGTCCAAGATCACTCACAACAAATTATTGTTAATTGAAAAAAAAAAATCCTAACCTCACCTTGGAGGTTCTCAAGGCAACACCTCGTTCTTTGAGGTCATGGTTGGGACGCTCTCCGGACTCCTAGGTGGGTCTGCAACTGCAAGGAATCCCTAAATGGGCAGTTTTGGGGCCAGCATGGCAGCTAGCCATACATCCAGGCAGGTCTTGGCAGGTTGCTCCGTGACCTCGGCTGGTTCACTAACCTTTCCCTGCACTCAGAACCCACCAGGAACGAGGGCACCGGCCCACACGTCTCTGCTCCCAAGGCTACATCCCCTATGTTCCGCTGCACTGCTGGGTTTCATGCCTTAGATCCCAGGCACCTTCAAGTTGACGTTTCCCCACCAGCCCTCATGAAGATGATACTCAGATAATGTCCCTCCTCTCCCACCTGGTCAGTACCCAGGGAGAAAGGAACCCGGGTCTCAGTTTGATTTTCTGCCAGTCCATCGAAAAAACAGCTGGCCAGCAGCACTGGTGCACAGCACTGCCAGGTTACCCGTGAGGTAAACAAAGCAAAACGGGATATACTCAAGTCAGCTGCGGCAAGTGCTTCTCCATTCCTGCTCTAACAAGGAAAGACAAGAGGCCGGGAGTGTGGCTCACATCTCTTGTCCTTCCTCGTTGGGTCAGGGGTACAGAAGCATTTTGGAAGACTGAGGCAGGACAAATGCTTGAATTTGAGACCAGCCTGGGCAACATAGCAAGACCCCATCTCTACAAAAAAAAAAAATACAAAAATTAGCCAGGTGTGGTATCATGCCTGTATTCCCAGATAGATACTCAGGGGCCTGAGGTGAGAGGATCACCTGAGTCCAGGAGGCGGAGGTTGCAGGGAGCCAAGATTGCACCACTGCACTCCAGTCTGGGCAACAGGGTGAGACCCTATATCAAAAAAAAAAAAAAAGATAAGAAGTACAAGAGACCACTAATAATTAAAAATAGTGCCTGCTAACTTGAAATCTTTTCCAGATACGGTGAAAGAAATCATTTTTCTTCCTACACCCATTCTAAGCAAACATTTCTATTTTTCTGCTACACAATTTGGTAACCTGCCATTTCAGATCCTGGTCTCTTTAAGCAGGACTTGCTGGTGTGCCAGCAAAGCAGCGCTCTGAAACCTCAGCATCCTCAGGTCCACCTGGAGGGCAGGTGAGGGATGCTGGGCCTCCACCTCCAAAAGTCACACTGGGGTGGGGCAGGTCTGGGGTGAGGCAGGGTTTGCACTTCTAATGCATTCCAGTGGAGGGCCACGCCACCCTAAACACGCCCATCTCATCTAATGCATAGCAGAGGGAGAAGCCACGTGGGGCAGGTCACAGAGCAAGGGTCCAGGCACCAGGTCACCAGTTGTCTATTTAAATGCAAACCCATCAAACAGCTTAAGTCAAACAGGTTCACCCTCCTAACACATTGGTCAACACAGCTAGTGATAAATATCACTGCTGTTAGACCTTCTGCTCACTGATGACCACAGCAATGGCCGGAAACATCAAAGCTGAAGGGTGTGTGCCACGGTCAGGGCTCTGCACACCCCCGTCCCAGGCCATCTCACACGGGTGCCTTCACCGGCACCGGGGTCTCACAGACCAGCTCCACGCTCACACTTACTGGGACGCAACCACCCTTTCAGCCCTTCATGCGTCTGTACCCTACAGCAGTGTTCAAGGGAGGCTAATTTAAGAAACAAATGTAATACGGACGTCTGTGAACTCTTCCTCCATATCCTCTGAGTGGCCCTCCAGAAAGAGAAATATTAAAAAGAAAAAGAAGATTTAAGAGTCAAACACAGGGCCGGGTGCAGTGGCCCATGCCTGTAATCTCAGTACTTTGGGAGGCCAAGGCAGGCGGATCACATGGGGCCAACAGTTTAAAACCAGCCGACCAGCATAGCAAAATCCTGTCTCTACTAAAAATACAAAAATCAGCCAGGCATGGTGGCACATGCCTGTAATCCCAGCTACTAGGGAGGCTGAGGCAAGAGAATTGCTTGAACTGAAAGGCAGAGGTTGCAGTGAGTGGAGGTTGCAGTGAGCCAAGATCATGACACTGCACTTCAATCCGGACAACAGAGCAAGACTCCGTCTCAAAAAAATAAAAACAAGCCAGGCACGGTGGCTCATGCCTGCAATCCCAGCACTTCAGGAGGCCAAGGCGGGTGGATCACAATGTCAGGAGATCGAGACCATCCTGGTTAACACTGTGAAACCCCGTCTCTACTAAAAATACAAAAAATTTAGCAGGGCGTGGTGCGAGCACCTGTAGTCCCAGCTACTCGGGAGGCTGAGGCAGGAGAATGGCGTGAACCCGGGAGGCGGAGCTTTCGGTGAGCCTGGATCGCACCACTGCACTCCAGCCTGTGTGACAGAGAGAGACTCCATCTCAAAAAAAATAACAACAACAACAAAAAACACAGAAACTCGTGGAACAAGCCCTTGCCCCACTCCATGTCAGCTGTGCTGTGCCACCCAGGAGCATGCCAAGCTCAAACAGTCGTCCACCTGCCTTGCGTAAACGATGTCACTACTCGAATCAGAGAGACTGAGATTCCCTAGCCCTCGCCATGTGCATGTCACTCACAAGCAGGCATGAGGACCCCCGCAATTCACAGGGAATCCCTCTGGCCATCCGATGACCATCCATTCATCAATAAAAAGCATTAATTCCTGCTGGGTTGCAGAGGTGTACACATCAATGCTTGTTACTGTTCACAAATGTTCCACTTGAGGATGGAGCGACGCTACGGAATTGGGAAGAACTTCACAGACATACGAGGGGTGCATTTAAGGAAAAAGTGTAAGGAAAAGGTGAGAAAATGGAATATGCTAACCTCTGTCTTTTCATCACCCTCTAAATCTTATGATTCCAGTTCTGTTCATTCTGCAGTGAAAAATAACAAGTGATTCACATTCAGACACAAGGTGGCTTAGGAAACTGTGGCTGTTTTACAAAGATGAAACAATATAGAAGATCAGGATTCCATGAACCTACTTACTTAAAGAGAGAAGAGACTGGGAGTTACACATCAGCTTACCAAGGCTGTCCCGAAGTCCAGAAGCCCCTTAGGAGAACAGGGAATGTGCAGCCTCCACAGACCAACGCAGGTGGCTGGGCCCAAGAGTGGGGACAGGGAGGCTGCAGGAGGCTTGCAGAGGGAGCTGTCCCGCCAGCGTCTCGCAGAAATTCCTAATTAAACCCTGACCGCAACTCTGTTTAGTGAATTGTCTCCTGGTCACTAAGAAGAGTGAAGCTGTTGAAAGCCTACAGCCAACCCTGTGGATAACAGTTGAGATGTATTTTAGAGAAGGAAATCATCCTGTCACAATCCCAGACCTGCCAACAGCTGCAAGCACGTCCTGGGAGTGCGGCTTCTTGCTCTGTCAGCACCAGAGCCCACCGTAGAGCCACACGGGTTCTACCCGACGTTCCCACTTCAGGGAGTCTGGGCAGGTGGAGCTGAAACACCCAGGGGGCAACCCCCACCTCCACTTCTCAAAAGTACATGCAGAGGCAGACAGAATGAAACACGGCCCCCAAACCTCAGACGTACAGTTCAGCAACACGGCCCACCATAGAGCCACATGGGCTCTGCCCGACGCCCCTAATTCACAGAGTCTGGGCAGGTCCTGCTGAAACAGCACCTGGGGGGCAACATCCAACCCCACTTCTCAAAATTACATGCAGAGGCAGACAGAATAAAACACGGCCCCCGAGCCTCAGACATAAAGTTTGGCACGGGCATCTGTGAAACAAGAACAAAAGTCGCATGGGAAAGTGAGCACAAAAATGAAAAAAATAACAGAATTACAGTGAAGATGGATGAGATGGGGAGGATTGTGAGGAAGTTGAGAAAGGGACTGAGGACCTGAAGGGGCACATAAGGGCTGGACATTCCCGACAAGGTAACAAAAACACCTCTGGATGAGGTGGGACATCATCTTCATTATGGAAATAAAGGGAAAAAGCCTGAAAACATCAGTTTCCTACCAGGAAGCAAAAATCAAACTGGCTTCAGACTTCTCCTCTACAACACTGGATTCCAAAAGACGAGGATGTGGCATCTGTGGGGTCTTGAGGGAGAGCTGGCACAAACGTCCCAGAGCTGCCATCTCCAGAAGCAGCTGAAACAGCCTCAGATCCAGCAAACTCTTGTCTTGAAAAATCTATCAGAGTACACTCCCTTATCAAAGGGGTGCATGGCTGCAGGGCTTGTGGTGTAAGGCGATTTAGAAATCTTACTCCGTGCAGACTCTAAACTTGGGAGGCTGCTGGTCACACCCTGGGAGGACCTCAGCCAGCGGGAAGCCCTGTGCCTCCTTTCTGCTCCATCTCTAAAGCCAAGAAACATTTTATGCATAAAATTACGTTATTTCCAATTTGTTAAATTGTATATATTAAGTCCATAAAGAGACCAAGAAAATGTAAAAAAAATTGATGACTTCACGGTGGTATTATAATTAATTTTTAAACAAAACATGTTGTCTAAATTTTCCAGACTGAAAAAAATACTCTTTTTAGCAAGAAAGGTGCTTTTAAAATCACCATAAACAATTATATATCCATCCTATGAACGCGGTCTTAAAATAAAAAGTGAAGAGCAAAAACAGCAGAAGGAAGTGCATGAATACGTTGATAACGTTTATCTCTGAATGGGGTGGGGGGGCTGTTTTGTCTTCCATTTCCCCATGTTTGAAGTGTCACCTCTGTAATGTAATAATAGAGCAAACACAACAGTTGAGGAAACACTGCTGCCCACTAGGACATAAACCAAGTCTCCTCCAAAATGCTGCGACCCCAACCTCTGATTTTATCTTTTAAATCAGTTAGGTTTTCTCCCCTAAAAAGAAGCATATTGTATCATTACTCTTTAAAGTTAGGTGACTTAACAGGCATACAGACTTAAACACCTTCTGGAAAGGTGATGTGTCAAGTTTAACTAAGATTTGTTTTGTTCTGAAAAGAGCAGGGGCACGTTCCCAGGTGAGGGGACCCCAGGAAACACTGGTTGTGTCCGATGGGCCCTCACCTGGAGAAACAAGCGCTCGACGCCTCCACCCTCCACCCGGACTCAGCAGGAAAGAGGTGCAGAGCTGAAGACAGACTCGTCTATAAAAACCTCAAGGGTTGTATCCAGGAGCTACTCACTTCCCGGTGCCGCCGCACCCTGCCCCCGTGTGCAGGTACCGGAGCTGCTGTCCAGCCTTCCCCAGGCTCTCCACGTCTCCTTCCACCCCACTCCAAACTGCACCACCCAACTCCCCACCGTCACTTACTGACCACCCGCCTCAACTCCCGCATAGCCTGGAAACTACAAAGCTGCCTGGCAGCAAGAGGGGACGGGCAGCGACCGCACCAGCCAGGTGGCACCTTCTCCCACCAGACTACAGGGTCACAGCGCCTGCCTCATGGAGCCGTTGTTATGCACAAGTACAATGGGAAATCAATGCAGCTTTAGCTTTACTTTGGTGCTAAATTAACTTTATAACACTTGGTTATAACATACATTAATTTTTACAGCAATTACTAAAATAACAACTCATAATGTATTCATTTACCATATTAAGCCAAGCAACTGAAAAACCAAACACACAGCAGAATTTTATAGGACTGTAGTAGTTTTTGTTAGGCTGTCAAATAATTTTAAGCCCAAAATTAAAGTAACTAAATCTGTGACTCTCAACTGGGGCAGGTGGGCACACACAGAGGAGGGAAGGTAAAATCCTTTTTTTCTTCCAAACCTCACACAGACCCACTCAGCTGGTAATTTCCATTGCTGGAATTATGTCCTGTTTCTTAGGTTAAAAATAACTGCCTTCTGGCCGGGCGCGGTGGCTGACGCCTGTAATCCCAGCACTTTGGGAGGCCGAGGCGGGCGGATCACAAGGTCAGGAGATCGAGACCATCCTGGCTAACACTGTGAAACCCCGTCTCTACTAAAAATGCAAAAAATTAGCCGGGCGAGGCGGCGGGCGCCTGTAGTCCCAGATACTCGGGAGGCTGAGGCAGGAGAATGGCGTGAACCCGGGAGGCGGAGCTTGCAGTGAGCCGAGATCGCGCCACTGCACTCCAGCCTGGGCGACTAAGCGAGACTCCGTCTCAAAAAAAAAAAAAAAACAAAAAACAAAAAACAAAAAAACTGCCTTCATGCCTATTAAAAATAATGTTTCTTCCTTTCCTGAGTGATTATGAAATGAGCCATGGTGGCAAGGTAGGCACGAACAGAGGGAAACTGAGTCCATGTCCACATTTGATGGTGGGCGAGAACAGAAGGAAATTGGGTCCACATCCACATTTGATGGTGGGTGAGAACAGAAGGTAACTAGGTCCACATCTATATTTGATGGTGGGCAAGAACAGAGGGAAACTGAATCCGTGTCCACATTTGATGGTGGGCAAGAACACAGGGAAAGTGTGTCCAAGTCCACATTTGATGGTTAACCAGAACAGGGGGAAGCTGGGTCCACATTCACATTTGATGGTGGGTGAGAACAGAAGGTAACTAGGTCCACATCTATATTTGATGGTGGGCAAGAACAGAGGGAAACTGAATCCATGTCCACATTTGATGGTGGGCAAGAACAGAGGGAAAGGGTGTCCAAGTCCACATTTGATGGTTAGCAAGAACAGGGCGAAGCTGGGTCCACATTCACATTTGATGGTGGGAGAGAACGGGGGAAACTGGGTCCACGTCCACATTTGATGATGGGCGAGAACACGGGGAAACTGGGTCAACGTCCACATTTGATGATGGGCGAGACCGGGGGAAACAGAGTCCACATCCACATTTGATGGTGGGAGAGAACAGGGGAAAACTCAGTCCACGTCCACATTTGATGGTGGCTTTTAATGCACTGCAGCCTGTGTCCCCTTGACCTTCACGAATTTTCAGGTAGTAAGAAAGCAATTTTTCTTATTGGAAAGGAGAAAACTAAGTGGCTGCAAAATAATATAATTTCCTTAAAGCAAAACAACAGAGAACCAACTTTGACTTTTTCCACATTACCCAGTAATTCTAAGACTCAGGGTTTTGTCATGTTACAGCAAATGCCGTTCATTAGGGGGAAATTGGAAGTCAGAACAGTGTGTGCTATTCAACTTCTCAATGAATAATTAACTCAAATGGGTTCAGAGTGCTATAAAATGAAATTAATTTATTTTTAGTTTAACCCCAAATCCCCAATCCTTTGCCAAATGATCCTCTATGTATCCTACATAAAGGACAGGGTCTTTCTGAGAGAAAACCATTAAAAGTTTTATTTGCAGTAAGAGAAGCGTGCCTTCTTATTCTCAAACAGGTGCATGGCCCCCTTGCGGGGGGGTCACCCATCACCCGCATCCCCGTGTGTCACAGTGTTGCCACACACCATTAACGCATCAAAACGGAAAAGGAAATGTAAGCAGTGTTTGCTGTCCAAAGTTCAAGTCAACAACTCCTTATTATGAAGGCACTTCTGAGCCTTTCCTCCTGCATCTGGGAGCTGCCAGCAACCCAGTTCCAGGAGAGAAAATAGCTCGACACCTCCTGCAGCTCATGGAGTCCTCTTGTTGGGACAAGGTCCCCCCCAGCAGAGAGGAACCCCCAGCAGGGTCAACACTGGAGGTCCTGGGGGTGGGTGGTGCTGGGGAGGCCATGCGGGGAGGGCTGTTCCCTGTTCCCTTCCCCTCAGGAGACAACTGGCCCAAGGTGACACATCACTGGATGGGATTTCAGGGTCAGGGACCACAGAGCCCGGGGCTGTGGACCACACCAGCCCAAAGCCACTGCATGCCCCAGACCGGGGCTGTGGACCACACCAACCCACGGCCACTGTATGCCCCAGACCAACACGAGAAGAGTGCAGACCAACAACACCTTCATCTACGGTAGGTGCCACGGTTATCGTTCCTAAGAGAGTCCATGGCCACTTCTACCAGTTGCCCTCCACTCTTCCCCTGCCCCAGCTGGTCCCCCTGTGACAGCCGTGTCTCTGAGAACGGGGTGTAGAGCCAGGGGGAAAACACAAAATAAACCACCTGCTACTAGAAACAGCCTCGCTGTCCTCAGGGAGCCGGTCCCGGGGCCAGCCTCGCTGTCCTCAAGGAGTCGATCCCGGGGCCAGCCTCGCTGGACTCAGAAAGTGGGTTCCAGGACCCCATGGACACCAAATCCAGGCACATTCAAGCCGCACAGGTGGACCTGCTGAACCTGCGTGTACAAAGAGTCGGCCCTCCGACACGCGTTTCACATGGCAGGAACACTGTATTTTCTGCGTGTACAAAGAATCAGCCCTCCGACATGCGTTTCACGTAGCAGAACACTGTATTTTCTCCCTGAGTTTGGTTGAAAAAATCCACCTATAAGTTGACCCGCAAAGCTCGAGCTTGTGTTGGACAAGAGTCAACTGTATGCAATTGACACTGATTCCTACCAACAATATCCAAATCTTACCATGACCAGCACGATAAACAGAATGAGCAAAATTTAAAAACTAAAGCAGAGTTTTTTCCTGCGAGTTGGCGCACTGCGTATCCCCTGTGGGAAAGACCACACTGGTTCCTGACCAAACTCCACCGGCCTCTTCCTCCGTCCTGAGGGCATCTTCCTCCATCCTGACAGCAGCCTGGGCTCACTTCAGTCCCAGGGCGGGGAAGGGGGACGCACTGTGCACCCTCCCAGCTCTCCTCCGCCCCTTCTCTCAGGCTGGCCCAAGAGCAGCCTGGACAGTCACATGCTGGGGACACCGCGCTGCCCCTCCTCCGCCCACAGCCTCAGGCCACCTGTCTCATCTGTGACTGAGAAATAGAGCTGCAGCTGGAGGCGGGAGGCGGGACACGCTGGGATCTACCCATGGCCAGGCCGAGCTGCTCCGATCACTCAAGCTTCACTTTCGTCACTCGCTCTACCAAATAGACTAGAATAAAATACGCCGCGTCCTCCTTTCCACACACTCCCAAGCCTCCCATCCCACTTCCCGGCGCTGGCCCCATAAGAACACTTTGTGCGTCTTTCCAGGTATTTTCTATCCTCCACAAGCACAGAACCACATTCAGAGTGAATTTTTCTTTTTTTTTCTTTTTTAACAGAAATGGCACCAGGGCAGACGATGATTTTTTTGTATCATTTCTTTACTTTCTTGGGCATTTTCCGCACCAGGACAGATGGGTTCTGCTCTCCTTCCTCCCCACCGAAAGCTGCCTCACAGCAGCCACACACAGAGCCGTAAACCCTCGCAAGACTGTGGGTGTCTCGGGGTGCCCCATGTCCCCAAAGACCAAGGGTCACAGATCCACATTGTCCAACAACACTTCAGACATGGCTTCGAGCCTGGGAACCCTGCTGGCCAGCCCAGGCCAGCCCCAGAATAGAGGTGTGAGGTGTAACATCTGCACTTCTTAAAAAAAAAAAGGCAGATATTCAGTGCCACATTTCAAATGGTCATGGCGGCCAGGCACAGTGGCTCATGCCTGTAATGCCAGCACTTTGAGAGGCCAAGGTTGGCAGATCACTTGAGGTCAGGAGTTCAAGACCAGCGTGGCCAACACGGTGAGACCCCTGTCTCTACTAAAAATACAAAAATTAGCTGGGCATGGTTGCAGGCACCTGTAATCCCAGCTACTCGGGAGGCTGAGACACAAGATTCTCTTGAACCCTGGAAGCAGAGGTTACAGTGAGCTGAGATTATGCCACTGCAATCCAGCCTGGGTGACAGAGCAAGACTCTGTCTCAAAAATAAAAATAATAAATAATAACAAAAGAAAAAATGTATATGCATTCCTAGTCCCTTGGAGCTGCAACAACAAAGCTGGTGATATATTTTGGGTGTTCCTAATCAATGTTTTCCTTGAGCTACACTGCAAGTCTCAACCTTGACCCTGCTACAGTCATCATCTATTACAAATTAAAACAAGAGCCATAAGTCTGTCTCCTACTAAAATATTCTAATTGAGACATGTTAACAGAATACATTTTTTTGGGTCAGAAAGTATCCACCAGGGTGGGGAACAGACGGCCCACCAATTGTGCTGTGGCCCTGACCACCAAGGACTCACGAATCATCCACAGCAAGGCTGGCGACTCGAAAAGAACACTAAATTGCTCTTTGACATTAATTCTTAAACCTTGAGAAACCAAAGTTCTCTTTGTAACAGACTTGAAAAAGGATGAAGTCAGAAGTAGCTCAGCAGAGATGCACCAACTCTTACCTGGGAGAGACACCCCTTGCTAATCACGTCTGGATTAACCGATGTGCTAAAAGCATCTCTTCCAACAGGGACACAGACTGCAAACAGGAATGCTGTGAACACCTTCCCCAGATAACCCAGTCCTGACCCATCCACCCCTCAAGAGGTCCCCAGACAAGTCCAATAAGGAAATGACCCCACAGCAGATTCAGGTGCAGGCAGTGAGGATAGTGGCATCAGGGAATTCCACCGTAAACGTTGGCAGCACGCAAGGAGGTGTACCCAGCTGGACAGGGGAAGTCAAAAGTGCAGGATGATCTGGCCATTCCAAATATGCAGGGCATTCCAATTTTGTTAAAATGAAACCCAGCCTTTGAAAAGGCCTGGACTTCCCACAATGTATGGTATTCATAGTGTGGAGGGCACTGTAGAGAAGTTATCAGAGGGTTCATGATGGCAAGATCCACGGAGGCTCTGCCATGTGCCAGGTATGAGACAACTATTTACATAAAACACCTCATTTCACCCTACACAGAGTCCACAGACTGCTCCACAGTCTCCCAGGTAAGAGTTGGTGCATCTCTGCTGAGCTACTTCTGACTTCATCCTTTCTCAACTGCTTCATGTTTCACCTTACACAGAGTCCACAGACTGCTCCACATTTCACCCTACAGAGTCCACAGACTGCCCCACATTTCACCCTACACAGAGTCCACAGACTGCTCCACATTTCACCCTACAGAGTCCACAGACTGCTCCACATTTCACCCTACAGAGTCCACAGACTGCCCCACATTTCACCCTACACAGTCCACAGACTGCCCCACATTTCACCCTACAGAGTCCACAGACTGCCCCACATTTCACCCTACAGAGTCCACAGACTGCCCCACATTTCACCCTACACAGAGTACAGAGACTGCTTCACAGAATACTACCAAAGGGGAGCATCAAATGATCCCCAAGAAGTAATGAGCGCCTTAAAAGTAAGAAAGTCAACCTCCTCCCCCTCTCTTAATTCCCTCTCCTCATTTCCGCAGAACCAAAGAAATATGAAGGGCCAGTGGCGCCCCACTGAAGAACGCTCTCCTGGTGGTTACACTCTGTACATAGGGAGCACAACACTGCTCCGTGCTGCCTGAGGCTACTATTCTATACTACACTAGTACGATCTGTTTGTTCTATTCTATACTATTCCATTCTCTACGATAGAATACTACAGCTTTATTCTATACTATAAAATACTGTACTATCTGTTCTATTCTATTCTATTTTCTTCTATACGGAAAGCAGTTAGCCAGCTTGCTTTAGGCGGATAGTAAGGGAAGGGTCCCAGAGAGCCTCCAGCCCATGTTTTGTGCAGATAGGGGGACTTGCACGGGGGTCTCGCCTAAACATGCTCACAGCAGACTAAGGGTCCCCATGCACACGGGGGAATGGGGTGGAACCACCAGAAATTTGCTCCTTAGACAGGGAGCCCAGCCCCATCAGCTTCTATATAAAAGCCCTTGTAGTCAACTGGGAAGGGGGCGACCAGCAACCTGCTCTCAGGACCCCTCTTTTCGCCGAGAGCTTAACTTTTAGCTTAATAAGTTCCGCTGCACTCACTCTTCGATGCCCCCGTGCCTGTTTCTTCCTGGTCATGAGACAAGAACTTGGACCCAGCTGAGCTAAAGAGCAAAACTCCTGCGTCAGTGCTACAGAACACTATCCTCTCTGTTCTGTGCCATGCGACTCTACTATTCCACACCATACTACTTAATATTAATACTAGGCTGTGTGTTCTAATCTAGACTGCATTATGCTATGCAATACTACGTCATTAGTTCAACTGTGTACTCTACAATACTATCCCACTTGTTCTATTCTAGACCATGTCATACTATTTGTCCTATTGTATACTATACTACATAATGTTACAATGTTTCTTCTATTCTATGCTACCCTATAGAACATTATACTATTTGTTCTATTCTGCGCTACTCTATATAATTCTAATCTGTTTGTTCCATTCTATACAATACCTTGCATCATTTTACCATGTTCCACGATACAAGAGTAGAGTCAGTTATACTTTCATAATCTTTTTTCCAAGCTCTTACCCAGTAAGAAATGTGATGTTTTACTATGCCTCACATAAATGCACATTTCATGATAATCAATGCCATTTCCTATGGTTATAGAATTCTGTCTCTATGATTCTATTGATACGGCTTCTTTGGGCTTTTCTGTAAGTCCTTTGCAGTGTCTGGTTTCCTAGTGAAAAGATGACTAAGGTCCCGATAAGATCCTACAAAACCAGCATCCACACAGGCTCACCTGTGTGCACACTGCTGGACTCCGTGTTGAAGGAGGGACAGGAAGACAGATGGCTGTCGGTGGATGGAAGGCAACAAGCACAGAGTAGATTCCAGAACTGAGACAGGAACCAAGGCTCTGGCACAGCTGAGGGTCGATCCCAATTCTAGCCTCTCACAGAAAGGCAGAGGAGACTTAGCACAAAGAGCATGGAACTTTGCTTTAATAAAGCAAATGCTTACCATCCACTATGAGGAGCTCAAGGAGAAATGGCAGTAGGCTCTACTAATAACTACTGCTTTAAAAAATGGAAGGGAGAGGGTACATTTTCACATGGGCCAGGTGGAAAGTTGGCTGGACCTGCCGCTGGACCTGCCGCTGGACCTGCCCCTGGACCTGCCGATGGACCTGCCCCTGGACCTGCCGCTGGACCTGACCCTGGACCTGCCACTCAGTCTGCTACTGGACTGCTAACAAATGCTGCAGATTTTTATGGAGAGAAAAGTACAATGCGTCTGAGAGCAGCGCTCCCAGCTCTGGATGAAGCCGGCAGAACAAGGAAGCAGCAGAGAGGCTGGTATCATTCAGTGGGCAGAGTCAATGACCCTCCTCTAAGTCCAGCAAAGCTCAACCTGCATGTCTGCAACTAGAAATACCAATCGTAAGCCAGACCTCCTGGCAAATACCATTGACCCGCTGTAATTCTGTGTGGTGTATTATGTCCCATGTACAGGAAATCATTCACAAACCCTTTAACCAGGAAGTACTAAGATGACTTTTAATGCAATATAACACCTTTGCACCCATTTAACATATATTTAACCCCAGGGGTATAAATATATATTTTATAGAACATCAGGCATGTTTACCTAATGGCTCGAATTTCACAATGTCTCTCTCCCTGAGAGGACAGCGGAGGATCCCATGCACTGTCTCCAGGAACATGCCCCTCCCAGAGAGGATTCACAAATCAAATGTGCACATGCATGCATGCACAGACACATATCACACACACACATACACGTGAACACGCACACCTACATGTAATACATACATTCACACATGCACACACATTCACATAATCACATAATACCAACACAAAACACATGCATACACATACACACAACACTCAAACACACACGCACAAACATACACACAACACTCAAACAAACACGCACAAGCATATGCACAACACTCAAACACACATGCATATACATACACATTCTGACACACATACATATGTAAATGCGTAGACATAACATGCACAAATATACATGTATAACTATACACACACGAGCATCCATGCATGCCTACTTGCACATGTGTGCAGTCGTGCCTAAACATGTAACACATGCACACACATACATGCAACACAAATACACATGCACACATATACACATGCATGCACATATACATCACACACAAAGGCACACATACATGCACAACACATATACATGCAATACAAACTTTCATACACATAAATGCAAACACACATACATATATACACCCCTCAAAGACCCCATTATTCAATTCTAAACAAAGTGGTTTATCCCCCAAATGTACCTTCTCGTAATTAATAAGCTCTACTGCACATTTCTTGTTTCAAATAATGAGGTCTCACACACAGCACACACACATTTATACTCCAATACGTGTGGACATAGAAATAGAAATAGGCACACGGGCACGAAGGCCCTCTTCTGTAAAGGTATTCTCAAACTTGAACTGAACCAATTCTGCTAATTATAGTCAGAGTCAGCAAAGATATATATTTGACCTCGGAATGATTATACTCGTTCTTTTCGTTACCCCTGGCAACAGCAAGAATGTAAAACAGAGTTGTGTGATACCATGTCACTTATTCAATCCCACTTCCTGGGATCTGACCCACTTGTAATAGGGTTTCTGTCTGAGTGATTTCCTTCTGACTAAAATCATGAGATAATTCCTTCTCTTCCTGCTTTCTCTTTCCCAGGCCTTTTCACTGCCCTTTCCTCAATCTCAGAAACTAAATCATACTTGTCAAAATGGAAGGCAAAGAAACAGTCTTAGGAGTGAATCCCACAATGGAATGGACTCAAGAGAGGAAAAAATATTCTTTTTGAAAATGTACAAAAGGAAAAGTCAAGAGGCCTGCGTTCCCTCTCACGACAGAAACAGACGTCAGCATAGCAGGTCACTCAGCACAGTTCAGCTCTGTGTATGAAACAGAGATTCTAGTCCTTGTCCCTGTTTCATGATGTTGCAGTGAAGGAAACAAAACAGACAAAGGGCACAGGCTGCAGAAAAGGATTTTAAAAGGATGACTTTTAAAATGTGCACCTGCTTTTCAAGGGCACAATGAGGATATTTTCAAGTATATTAAAGCTGATTTATAAGAGTTGGGTATAAAGACTCTACAAGGTCATTAGCTTTAGACTTACAAAGAAAACAAATCACATTCTCCTAGCATCACGAGTCAGGTGTTCCACAAATACTAAGAAGAGCCACCGCAACGGGATCCACTATGAGGGGTCAAAACATAACCCATGAAGCATGGCCGAGAGCTCCTATAACCTGATTTCTAGGAATCTAATTTTAAACATCCTCACAGCTAGCACATCACAAAAATACAGAGCTCCAAATGCCGTAACACAAGTGCTAAGAACACCTAAGCCAAAAATATACGAGGCATTTCGGGCAAGAATTCAGAATCAGAAGAACACAAGTTTTCTAAGTTCTTCAAAAGCTGGTGCTGGTTGAGGCTCTTCTGCAGACTTCAACAAAAGACACGCTAGAATTAGCCATTGACGGTAACCCTGAGTCAACACGCACCGTGTTCGGAAAAGCACAAGGCCTGCTCCGGCCTTGAGACCCCTGGGAACTTTCTCTGGACCGCACCGAGTGGATGACTTTGAGAACTCAAAATAACCAACAACCAGTCCATGAACAGAGAAAGAAGACTGCAGCCTCCCTGGGGACCTGGCTCCATGCCTGCCCGCTTTCTTCCGGATACCTTTGCCCTTCCCGGCTCCCTGCTTCACCTGGCGACGCTCTGGGTTCAGGCCCCTCTCCAGCTGTGTCTTGGTCCACGGCTGGCTGCCCGTGTGAAGCACCAGGCCTTGAAGGACCATCTCCACCTGCTCCCTGCACTTCCCACCCACTTCCGCGAGACTCCCAGGCTCTGGCTGCTCTCAGGGATCAGGGCCGCCAGGCTCCCCTCACAGGCTCCAACTGGAGTCCTGCCCCCTGGTTTTCAACAACACTTGGGACTTTCTCCTGGAAACTCTCGGCTCTGGACTTTAGTGAACTGCGCCATCCAGCTCTTCTCTGGACTCTAAGCAGGGCTTTTTCTGGGTCTTCCAACCCTGCCTCCATTTCCAAATGTGGGCTTTCCTTTGGCCTCCTCTCTCCAGACATGCACGCCTCACACTCTGGCTACTTGACCTGCCCTTCTACCTAAGAGGCTCCCAAATGCACCTTGCTCCAGATTTTCCCCAAGCCTCCTCCTGTATTTCCAGACTCGCAGCTTGCAGTGGTGTCTGTAAGTATCTCCGAGTCAGATCCACACTTGCTTCTGATTTCCAGCAAAGCGCAACGCCGACCTCAGGGTGCAGACTCGCAGCTTCTTCCGCCTTCCTGCACTCCCTCTTCCCCTCCTGACCCAGGCACCGAATCGCTCAGCTCACTGGCTGCCTTCTGTCCTCCTCGCCACGGCGAGTGCCCTGCATGAGCCTGCTCTGTCCCTCCGGCTCCACGGCGTGCCGCACATCAGAGGCGATTCTCTCCGAAACCCTCAGTGGCTCCCTCGTATCCGACAGGTAAGGACTTCCACATTCTGGCCCCAATCTAACTTTCTGGCCTCAGATATGCACATGCATATTTTATCTATGCAAAGAGAGTACAGGCCTCACACCTGCTCTCATTCCTGGGCTCCTAGCTCCTCCTGAAGGTGCTGTATGAGCTACCTATGCACTTTCCAAACACTAATTGAATATGCGCTTGGAGAACATTTACTTGATAATTTTGTGGCATTGCTGGATAACGTGGACAAAGTGAGAACTACGCAGGTGTGTGGATGCTGCCTTGCCCAGACCTCACTTACCCAGACGCTCCCAGATGCTCAAGGTGACCAGCCCTATTGGCGCACAGGCAGGCGCAGGCTGCACTCCCACAGCTGGGCCCCGCGAGCTGAACTATAATCATGAAGCAGCTGTTTGCTCCTAAATCTGTGTATGCCGGTGCACTTGTCACACATTGCTGAAACCAATAAAGTATGACTCCAAGGAGAGAATAATTGTATGAAAACTAAGTTGGATGCCTTTCAAAGACTTAATATGGGGGAAATTTTTTTTCATTTTAATCTTTTCTACATTGCTATCATATTAGGTATGGGCAAAACATATACACAATGTTTGAGGAAATAATTTTTAAAGGTTTCAAATGTAACATAACTTGTTTCTCTTGTGTTGCCTATTCTCTTCTAGAAGAATCAAAACTGTGGCAGGCCTGCGATGGCTGTGGTTGAGGAAAGAGGCCACACCCACAGCCAGTAGAACCACGCTCAGCAGCAGCCTAGCCCCGCGTGGAAGGGGCGTGAACACTCTCGGGAGAGGTGGATGTGCACTAACCGTTCCCAGCTCTGACCTCTTTGATTAAGTGAATATGGTGATTGGTTTTATCTGAACGTAAGACAAAAGGGTGTCTATGCCCAGGAAAGACTCTAAACACTCTGGACCCTGCTGGGGCAGATGGTGACCTTGACCCAGTGATACCACTCTCCATTGGGCACCCAGCCCAGTCTCCTAATCGTAAAGGACATTCATAGCAACACTACGAAAAAGAAACACGACTGTTCTGACCCGGAAAAGTGAAATTTAAAACATTAAATATACAGGTTCTAACTAAGAGGCAGACGGACCGGGCGCGGTGGCTCATGCCTGTAATCCCAACCCCTTGGAAGGCCGTGGTGGGTGGATCACTTGAGGTCAGGAGTTCGAGACCAGCCTGGCCAACATGGTGAAACCCCATCTCTACTAAAAATGCAAAAATTACCCTGATGTGGTGGCGGGCACCTGTAATCCCAGCTACTTAGGAGACTGAGGCAGGAGAATCGCTTGAACCCGGGAGGTGGAGGTTGCAGTGAGCCGAGATCGCGCCACCGCAGTCCAGCCTGGGCAACACTTTCTCAAAAAAAGTAAAATAAAATAAAAATAAATAAAATAAAATAAAATAAAAGGCAGACAAACAAAAGGAGATTTCCTCTGATCTTAAAAACAGAAGTATTTGATTCACAGCCTGGATAATTGAAGATCTGTATAGAAATCACCTAGGGCCCCGCCCTCCCTCACAACAGACTGGGGTAGAGGGAAGGAGGGCAGGAGGGGGGCCCCTTATCCACGAGAGGCTCCTCCCACCCCATCCCCTTCCTCAGGAGGGCGGCCTGCCCAGCACAGGCTCCATTCTCCCCAGGTAAGACCCTGGCGTCTCTACAGGAACACCCACCTCCCTTCCCTGCAATCCACTCCAGCTGCTCACGGCCAGTCAACGGGGGCGCTCTTCAGAGAGGAGCAAACGGCTTAGGGGAGAGCCTGAACTCCCACGTCCCAGGTGTGGCTTGCCAGGGAGCACAGAGGAAGGATGCAGGTCCCGAGAAGGAGGAGGCGCAGGAGGACGATGAGAGAGACAAAAGAGACAAGAGAGGCTGCCTAGCGACGCGCTGAGCGCAGGACCTGGCGGAGGCCTCCTGGGGAGGGGCAGAGGCAAACATGCTGCTGCTTCTAGGCTGCTCCGGAGATACAAGCTCGGAAGGGGCTGCAAGGCAGGACTCGCTGAGGAGCAGTCATGTGGATGCCCCGCCTCTCACACGGCACACACTGAAAACATGCAACTAACAAACAACACAACACGCATGTACAATGCGCTTATACAACACTGACAACACACAATGCACACAAACACACACAACCTATACAACACATACCCAATACATGCAACTCACAACACAATATGCATTTTTAACACTCAGGCAACACATAACCAATACATGCAACGCACAACAGAACATTTACGTACAACACACTCATACACACATACAGCACACGTAACTCACATACAACACAACACGCACGTACAATGCACTCATACAGCACACACAACACACAACTCACACACAACATGCACATGCAACACACTCATACGACACACAACACTCATATAACACACAACACACACAACTCACAACACAACATGCACACACAACACTCACACAACATGCACACAATACATACAACTCACAACATACACATACAACATACTCATACAGCTCACGTACAAAACATGCAACTCACGTTCAACACAACATGCACGTACAACATACATGACACACGCAAATCAACGCAACATTCACATACTCACAACATACACATACAATACACTCAAACAACACATACAAGAAATGTAACTCACGCACAACACAACATGCACATACAACACACTACACAACATTCAACACATACAACATACACAATACATGCAACTCAACACAAATACATGTACAATGCACTCACAACACACAACACTTACACAACACACAACACATGCAACTCACAAACACACGTACAACACACAACACTCACACAACATACACACAATACATGCAACTCATATACAACATACACATACACACGTACAATGCACAACACTCATATAACACACAACACACATACAACATACAAAACATACAACTCACAAATACACGTACAACACACTCATACAACACACATACAACATACAAAACATACAACTCACAAATACACGTACAACACACTCATACAACACACAACACTCAAACATACAATAAATGCAACTCAACACAATATGCACATACAACACACATACAACCCACGCAACTCACATACAACACAACACACTCATGCAACACATTCATACAACACACACTGTACAGATTCTAAGTATGAAATAGAAAACAGCACACGCACGGTTTCTAAAGTAAGTGTTTTCAAGAAGGTCGTCCAACATCCAAACTGGTACCATGTCCTCATTTTCAGCTGCTGCTCAGATTCAAGCATTTTTATCATCCGCTCTATGAATTATAATAATACAGCATAAACCCAGTTTTCATTTTACACCCACTTTGGCGTGGGGTGCTCCAAAACAGGGGCCAGGAGCCTCAGAGTCGTCCCTCAGAACAAAACACAACCCACACTCAGAGGCCAGGAAGGGAACTCGGGGGGCGACACACACTCTCTCATCTGCAGAGCTCTGCTTCAATTACTTCACACGTAACCAGGGCTGGAACGGAGTTGCTGAGGGTACAGACACGGCAAACTGAGAAGAAACTGGCAGGTGGAGAAAGATCGGCCAAAACCCAAGGAAAAATGCTGAACATTTTCCACAAATAGTTCACACGACAGATGATACTCGGGCTACTGAAAGTTTATTGAGAGGGGTCTTGCTCCAAAGAAAAAGTTCTCTCCCAAGGTTATCGAAGATTCACAGCAGACACCTGCCCCCAACACACCATCTGCCGAGGGCCTATGAGTCAAAAAGAAGGTAAGACAGAAGTAAGGGTGCAGGGGAAGGAGAGCAGGAGGGGACCGAGTACTCGGAACCAAGTGAAGTGATGGGCGGACACTGAATGCCTGACTCCAGGGTTATCACCTCGGAAAACAAGTCTGTTGAAGTCCGTAGTAACAGTGTTAGTGCTTTCACTGAACCTGCACTCAACACTGGAGAACCTCCCTGTGTTATGAAGACGATCTGGAAAATAACATTAATTCACAAGGTAGAGTGACGATTCAGCCACAGAAAATAAAACTGATATAATCCACTACAAGTCACACTGTGTCTTTCTTTAAGACTGGTTTATGATGCAGAAAAGAGGCAGCTTGAGATCTAAAATACTGAAACTGGCAGACACCTCGTTTCCCTGAATTCTCACAACCGTGGCACCAGCTAGGGTAAGACAGAGTGGCTTTCAGAGCTTCCAGAACAACAGAACAGATCAATCATAAATATGCAAAGGTGATCTGAAGACAGAATTAATATTCCACGTTTTGGCTTAAACTAGTCATGTGATTTCCAATAAGTGGGAAACATCCACACCAATTTTTATAAGAAAGTTCAATGTGAACACATAGTACAGAACACTATCTTTGTTTTGGAATGTATTTCTTTAATATGACAATTTCAATTGTCTTTAGGGATTCCTGATATTGAATGCTCATCTTTATTAATGATGAGCTACCCATTTTCTGACTGAGGAAATGGAAAGTTGTCACTGCCTAACAGCAATACTCAACACAGCATGTATGAAAGGGAAAGCTACACCTGTGTGCACACACATGCATACACATGCATACACATACCTACACATGTACACGAACACACATACACGTGTATGCACGTGCACACACATGTGCACATGTGTGCATACATACATATGCACGCACACATACGCACATACATGCATACACACGCATATACGCACACACATACATATACACACGTACACATGTACATACATGCATGCATATACACGTGCACATGGACACGCATACACGCACATACACATGCATACACACGTGCACACACATGCATGTGTACATGCATACGTAAGTATCATCTCAGGTATGTGGATTCAAAATTCTGATGCAAACAAGAATAATCACAAAACAAGGTAGGGTGTCAACAAGTGAGAATTGAGATGGAAGTCCTGGAATGTTCCAGAGACGATATGAGGGAGGTCTGCACATCACATAAACATCTTACCCATTTTAAACGTGACCATTCCTGCCAACATCGGCCTGGATTAAGAAGATTTCATTTACATAAGGAACAGAAAATATAATACTTGTTCTAATGAGGTTCTCTAATCATTAGATTATTTTCATAATTATAAGTAATCACTAAATAACTTCCTTTCAAGGGTCTAAAAATAAAAATAAGATAACAAAGTCACAGTCCTGACAGTTTTATCATGCAAATCACAGCTGTGAAAATAAAGCATGGCTTTGAGACTATGCCCTCCTCAAATACCCTTCATGGAATTTTGTACCAGTAATGGCTGGTAACTAATTGTTACACCAGGTGGAAAAGTATATCATTTGGGGTATATGAAGTAAGCATGTAAAGAGAAATGACCACACACACCTGAAACCAGGTCTCATTTCACAACTGTTTCCTACTTTAGATTTGCTTAATTTACTTCATGAGGTGCCTTGAGGAGAGAAAGCAGAGCTGGGATCTGTCCCGAGGCTGCTTCGGGAAGAGCTGGGTGGGCACCAAGCCCCTCAGACCGAGGGCTGAGCTGCGTGGCCATGACCCCATCACTGCGGCTCCCCAAGCGTGTGTCCCTGTGTGTCACGCAAACCCCTGCCACACAGGTGACACACGCCACACACCTGACACAGGCTCAGCACACAGGGAGCGATCAGTAAGTGGTGACTAGAGAGAAGCGACGGCCTTCAGCGTGGACGGAGAAAACAGGTCACAGACTCACAGAGGAAACGCCGCAGATCCACAGACGGAGAAAACACCACAGATGCATGGACGGAGGAAACAGACCACAGACGCACGGAGCGAAGAAAAGCACCACAGACGCACGGAGGGAGGAAAAGCGCCACAGACGCACACATGGAGAAAACGCCACAGACGCACAGACGAAAGAAACGCCACTGACGCACGGACAGAAGAAATGCTACAGACGCATGGATGGAGGAAACGTGCCACTGAGGCACGCATGGAGAAAACAGGCCACAGACGCACGAAGGGAGAAAACGCCACAGACGCACGGACGGAAGAAACAAGGCAGAGACGCGCACACACCAGTGTGGAACATGGGACAGGAACGTCCCGGCCATGCACCTTCCACTCCCACTAGGGACTTCCCACCCCAGAGCACTCAGGATGGCTGTGGAGCTCCTGCCACCCACCCCAGAGGTGAAGCTGGGGAGCCAGAGATGAGCAGGTTCACGTCCATCAAATGCGGCTGCAATCCCTGTAATAACAGGAGGTCACCATTAAACAGAAGGGCACTTCACTTGGAATAAAAGCACTCTGCATAAAAGACTAAAGATTGGCCGGAGACCGCTTAGAAACCATCACAATCATTCTTGCTAGTGACAGTGAAGCTTCAAGAGTGGTCACTTTTCCTGTAGAAACGCCTCAGAGGTGATTCCTGGAACTCAGTTAGAATATTTCTTTCCCGGAAACCACACAACCAAGAGTTTAATAATGCCATCTCTTGAGCAGAAAGATTAAGATTTGTGATGAAACAAAACCCTGGCAAGCCTCCTGATTCTAGAAGATGCTATACAGAAAAGTTAACTCAAAGGGCTTGCATTTCTTTTGTCGTCCATGACACACATGAAAAAAATTTTAAATATACAAAAAATGTAGGATTTGTACAGTGAGTACCAATGTATCTACTCCCTGGATCACAGATTAGATTTTAAATGTAAAGTTCTAAAGGTTCCCAGCTAAGGAAATGTGCAGTGTAAGCCTCTACCTGGTTAGAACCAAGGGGAATGGAATGAGCTTTCCCCAGCCTTGCTACTCAGCTGGGAGGGGCTGCCACAGCTCCGCCACCCCACACCAGAGCACCCAGGATGGCTGTGGAGTTCCTGCCACCCATCCCAGAGGTGAGGCTGGATCCCCAATCGAGGTGTTAAGAGTGAGCCAGCTGGGCGCGGTGTCTCAAGCCTACAATCCCAGCACTTTGGAAGGCCAAGATGGGTGGATTACGAAGGCAAGAGATCGAGATCATCCTGGCTAACACGGTGAAACTCCGTCTCTGCTAAAAAAAAAAATACAAAAAACTAGCCGGGCGAGGTGGCGGGCGCCTGTAGTCCCAGCTACTCTGGAGGCTGATGCAGGAATGGCATAAACGTGGGAGGCGGAGCTTGCAGTGAGCTGAGATCTGGCCACCGCACTCCAGCCTGGGCGACAGAGCGAGACTCCATCTCAAAAAACAAAACAAACAAACAAAAAGAGTGAGCCAGCCTTTAGAGGCCATGTGGTCTATACTTGAATAGAAAATGTTCCAGGAAACCAAAGATTCCAATGCCTGTGATGAATTCCTAACCATTTGAAACCCAGGCTCCTCATCTATATAAAGAGAACAATGCTCTCTCCTGAGAAAGCATTTCAGAAGGATGAAAAAGGATCCACATGAGAGCAGCTGAAAACTACAAAGCACCCTGCAATTATAAGATTTATAAGATTTTTTCCATATCTTTGTTTCAAAGAATGTCAGCATTCTAAATATTGCGCTTCATCCCACATCACCTTTCAGGATCAAATCATAACGATCAAAAGTATCAGCAGAATCTCTACCAGCTCAGTCGCCGTGTGCTTCTTCTCCCTGCATGAGAATTCCTGCAGAACGATGGGACCATCCAAGAATGGCTCCCTGCCATCATGTGCCCATATTCCTTCCCCAGGGAGCTATTCCTGTACTCATGGGGCATGGGAAACCTGTATAACACCACCAGAAAGTCCTTGTTTGATTTACACACTTCCCAGAAGGGCTGATTTTATCCAGAATCCGAACTGTGTCAAACACTAAACCTAAGAAATCATCAAAAACCAAGGAAATGTAAGGTCATCTCCTGCCCAGGGTGCATGGCTACTAGGGGAGAAATAGAAAATGAGACACGAAAGCAAACTTTTAAGATATTCAGAACACCACTGGATGATTCCAGGAACCCATTACAGATCATTGCTGTTCCTAATAACAGGAAAGAAATTCTAAAATTCCAACAGGCATGGTGAGTCCCTCACTTGCATGAAATCAAAATAATAATCCATCGCTATCTTTCAAAGACAAAAGAAAAACTCTATTTCCTCTTCATATTAATTTGTGTACAAATAACTTAAGTGAGGAAATCCTAATGTCTGGACTGTGATATCAATAGCAAAATAACCCCAAGCTTCCCAATTAAAGGATATAGACGGGCTGAGTGGATTTAAAGAAGAAAAACCAACTATATGCTGCCTACAAAAAACTCACTTCAGCCGTAAAGACACACATAGACTAAATGTGAAGGGATGGAAAAACATGTTCCACATTAATGGAACTCAAAAGTGAGCAAGAGTAGCTATATTTATTTCAGACCAATCACAAGTTAAGTCAAAAACTGTAAAAAGGTAATTATATAATAAAGAGATCAACATAGCAAGAGGATATAACAATTACGAGTATATGGGCACCCAACAACAAAGCACCCAGATACATAAAGCAAATATTAGTAGATCTAGAGAGAGAGGTTGGGCACGGTGCCTCATGCATGTAATCCCAGCACTTTGGGGGGTGGAGGCAGGTGGATCACCTGAGGTCAGGAGATCAAGACCAGCCTGGCCAACATGGTGAAACCCTGTCTCTACTAATACAAAAAATTAGCCCAGGATGGTGGCACACGCCTGTAATCCCAGCTACTTGGGAGGCTGAGGCCGGAGAATCATTTGAACTCGGGAGGTGGAGGTTGCAATGAGTTGAGATTGCACCTCTGCACTCTAGTCTAGGCAACAAGAGCAAAACTCCGTCTCAAATATATACACACACACACACACACATATATATATATATAGAGAGAGAGAGAGAGACACCAACACATCAATAGTAGGGGCCTCAAAACCCCACTGTCAGCACTGGAGATCATCTAGACAGAAAATAACAACAAATTATCAAGTTGAAAGTACAGTGTAGACCAAATGGACCTAACAGACATTTACAGAACATTTCATCCAACAGATACAAATGCACATTTTTCTCATCGGCACATGGAACATTCTCTAGAATCAACCACATGCTAGGCTGCAAAAGACGTCTCAATACATTTTTTAAAAATTGAAATAACATCTAGGATATTCTCAGACTGTAACAGAATAAAGCTATAAATCAACAACAAGGAACAGATACTTCTCAAAAGAAGACAGTTATGCAGCCAATAGACACATGAAAAAATGCTCATAATCACTCGCCATCAGAGAAATGCAAATCAAAACCACAATGAGATACCATCTCACACCAGTTAGAATGGCAATCATTAAAAAGTCAGGAAACGACAGGTGCTGGAGAGGATGTGGAGAAATAGGAACACTTTTACACTGTTGGTGGGATTGTAAACTAGTTCAACCATTATGGAAAACAGTATGGCGATTCCTCAAGGATCTAGAACTAGATGTACCATATGACCCAGCCATCCCATTATTGGGTATATACCCAAAGGATTATAAATCATGTTGCTATGAAGACACATGCACACATATGTTTATTGCAGCCCTATTCACAATAGCAAAGACTTGGAATCAACCCAAGTGTCCATCAGTGACAGACTGGATTAAGAAAATGTGGCACATATACACCATGGAATACTATGCAGCCATCAAAAAGGATGAGTTTGTGTCCTTTGTAGGGACACGGATGCAGCTGGAAACCATCATTCTTAGCAAACTATCACAAGAACAGAAAACCAAACACTGCATGTTCTCACTCATAGGTGGGAACTGAACAATGAGATCACTTGGTCTCGGGAAAGGGAATATCACACACCAGGGCCTATCATGGGGTGCGGGGAGAGGGGAGGGATTGCACTGGGAGTTATACCTGATGTAAATGACGAGTTGATGGGTGCTGACGAGTTGATGGGTGCAGCACAGCAACATGGCACAAGTATACATATGTAACAAACCTGCACGTTATGCACATGTACCCTAGAACTTAAAGTATAATAATAATAAGAAAGAAAGAAAGAAAGAAAGAAAGAAAGAAAGAAAGAAAGAAAGAAAGAAAGAAAGAAAGAAAGAAAAAAGAAAGAAAGAAAAGTCAGGAAACAACAGGTGCTGGAGAGGATGTGGAGAAATAGGAACACTTTTACACTGTTGGTGGGACTGTGAACTAGTTCAATCATTGTGGAAAACAGTGTGGCGATTCCTCAAGGATCTAGAACTGGAAATACCATTTGACCCAGCAATCCCATTACTGGGTATATACCCAAAGGATTATAAATCATGCTTCCATAAAGACACATGCACACGTATGTTTATTGCGGCACTATTCACAATAGCAAAGACTTGGAAGCAACCCAAATGTCCATCAATGACAGACTGGATTAAGAGAATGTGGCACATTTACACCATGGCATACTATGCAGCCATAAAAAAGGATGAGTTCATGTCCTTTGTAGGGACACGGATGCAGCTGGAAACCATCATTCTCAGCAAACTATCGCGAGGACAGAAAACCAAACACCGCATGTTCTCACTCATAGGTGGGAAATGAACAGTGAGATCACTTGGACACAGGAAGAGGAACATCACACACCGGGGCCGGTTGTGGGGTGAGGGGAGGGGGGAAGGATAGCATTACGAGATATACCTAATTTAAATGACAAGTTAATGGGGGCAGCACACCAGCTTGGCACATATATACATATGTAACAAACCTGCACATTGTGGACATGTACCCTGGAACATAAAGTTTAATAAACAACCAAACAAAAAACAAATCAACAACAAGGAGAACTTTCAAAACTGTATAAATACATAGAAATTAAACAATATGCCCTTGAATAGCCAATGGGTCAATGAAGAAATTAAGAAGGAAATTTAAAAATTTCTTGAAATAATTGAAAACAGAAACACGACATATCAAAGCCTATGGCATACAGCAAAAGCAGTATTAAGAGGAAAGTTTAGAACAATAAACTCCTACATTTAAAAAACAGATTTAAAATAAAAAACCTAACAATGAACTGCAATGAGCTAGAAGAGCAAGAACAAATCAAATCCAGAAGTGGTAGCAGAAAAGAAATAACAAAGATCAAAGAGGAAGTAAATAATATGGAAACTAACAAATATAAAAGATGAAGAAAAGAGTGTTGGTTTTTTGAAAAGATAAATAAAATAGACAAGCCATTCGCTACACTAAGAAAGAAAAAGAAATCCCAAATAAATAAAATTAGAAAGAAAAAAGGAGAATTACATTTGATACCACAGAAATACAAGGGATCATTAGAAACTATTTTTAACAACTGTTATGTCAACAGATTGGAAAACCTAGAGGAAATGGATAAATTCCTGGACATGTACAACCTACCTAGATGGAACCAAGAAGAAACGGAAATCCTAAACAGACCAATAATGAGTAACACGTATGACTATATAATAATAAAATGTCTCCAACAAAGGAAACCCCAGAACTAGGTGGCTTCACAGCTGAATTCTACAAATTTTTCTTTCAATTCTTCGCAAACTATTCCAAAAATATTGAAGACGAGGGAATTCTGCCAAGTTCATTCTTCAAGCCAAGCATTACCCTGATACCAAAATAAGACAAGGACACAATAAAAAGAGAAAACTATAGGTCAATACCCCTGATGAACACAGATGCAAAAATCCTCAGCAAAATACTAACAAACTGAATCCAACAGTAAATCAAAAAGATTATACACCATGATCAAGTGGGATTTATCCCAGGATGCAAGGATTGCTCAACAAACACAAATCAATAAACACGCTACATCACATCAACAGAATTAAGGACAAAAACCATATCATTTCGACAGATACAGAAAAAGCATTTGATAAAATTCAACGCTGCTTCATGATAAAAAGTTTCAACAAACGAGGCACTGAAAGAAACATATCTCAACACGATAAAGGCCATATGTGACAAACCCACAGCTAACATAATGGTGAATGGGGAAATACTAAGAGCTTTTTCTCTGACACCTGTAACAAGAAAAGGACGCCCACTTGTGCCACTCCTATCCAACACAGCACTGAACGTCCTAGTCAAGAGCAGTTAGGCAAGAGAAAGAAATCAAGGGCACCCAAAGTGGAAAGGAGGAACTCTAATTGTCTGTTTGCAGACAATATGCTCTTATATATTAAAAAAAAAAAAAAAAAGGCTCCAGCAAAAATCTCTTTGAACCGATAAACAAATTCAGTAAAGTTACAGAATACAAAATAAACATATAAAAGTCAGTAGCATCTCTATAGACTAACAATGAGCCAGTGGAAAAAGAAATCAAGAAAGCAATCCAATTTAGCTACAAAAATATAAAATAAAAATACCTCAGAAGAAGTCTAACCAAGAGGGTTAAAGATCTCTGAGGAAAATGATATTCTACCCTCTGAAGGTAGAACAGTGGAACCTAGAGACAGGAAAGGGCGGCGGGAAGGCAGAAAGGGAGAGGTTGGCTAATGGATACAAAATTACATCTAGATAGTAAAAATGAGGTTTCGTGTGCTATAGCCTTGTACGGTGACTGTAGTTTATAATTTATTGTATATTTTCAAGCAGCTAGAAGGGAGGATTTTAAATATTCCCAGCATTAAGAAATGACAAATGTTTGAGAAGACGGACATGCTAATTATCCTGATTTGCTAATTACACATGATAAACATGTATTGAAATATCACACTGTATCCCATGGATATGTACCATAATGTGTCCATTAAAAATAATAATTGTTAAAAACCCAAGGGCCATTTCTCATTTGTCCTATGTCAATGTCGTGGTCCATTGGTGGAGACCTAGCCATTTGCAAGTTAGACTATAGTCACTTGAGCTGAAAGCAAATGAATCGTCACAAAAACTACCACTGGCACCAAGTCTTCTTTCCAGAATTTCCTGGCCACAGCACTGCCACAGTCACTGTGGGCAGGAAAGACACACTAGCGACCAACTTTCAACCCCAGTACAGTTGATGCTTTTATTTCTCTGGTTTGGAATAAGTGTGTGTTCATAACTTACATTTACTCCAACTGTCCCCTTGCTTAAATAGCTCCTTAAGGATGATTTCCTGTTACTAAATTCCAACAGCTTCCGAGCACCCATTATATTCTCCAAAGCAAATAAAAAGAGAAAATGTGTTGAAAGCCTGATAATGTTCACTGAAGAATCCAGCATGATGTACTGCTTGAAATGGCCACTCCACCTTGTTCCTTTACATGATTTTTAAAGTAGCCCCAGTTATTACACATAATTGAAGCCATAATTTCTGCAATACCATTAGGTCCACAAAGGGTGGGGCCAGGGGACTTCAAAGTCTGTCTCTGAATTTTTTTTAAAAAAAGGAAAGCTTATGAGAGTAGGTAATGAAAATAAATATTCACACAACTCAGAACAGGGCATGGTGACACATAAAGTTCCAGCCTGGCACAGGTGTCCAGCCAGTGAGGGTGGGGACACAGACTCATATGGTCCCCACAATCCCCCAGAAGTGCCACAGACAGGTGGATGGCCTGAGGTAGAATCAGGCTCCGAATTCCAGGAGCTGTCTGGCTCATGTGCACCGCTTGTGGTCCACAGTGCACGAGGATGCCCCACGTCAACAGTCCCGGTGCAGAGCACAAGAATGCCCCATGTCACGAGCCCCCGCTGCAGAGCATAGCCCGAAGGTGCCAGCCCAGCCTCCTACACACACTGGCCACCAAGGCACTGCCCTCCAGGAAGGAGGACCCCAGAGGTCGTGGCAGGATGAGATTCTGCTCTTCATCATCCCCGAGCAGAGGGGAAAGTCCCAGCAGACATTTGGGGAGCCTCTACAGGTGGCTGGGGGACTCTGAATGGAGGTTCAAAGTTGTCCCCAGATACACTAGACTCAAACCTAAAACAGGTCATTCTTCCAGATATGCCCAGACTGGAACCTATACAGGCCATCCTTCCTAGCTTTCCTCTGGAAAAGCAGGCTTAAAAGAGTATCGACTAAAAGGGGCCACCAGGAAGAGGGAAGTCCTATCTTTAAAAAAAGAAATAATTTTTCTAAAAAAGTGGCACTGAGGCTCTGACCCATCTGATCACTGAGTACGTGCTCAGCAGCATCTGTCAGAGCAGAGCAAGTACACACATGCTCTCCATATCCTGTGCTCCGGGTCCCCGTGCTCCCTGCTCCCATGCCCCCCGCACCCGTGCTCCCCACACCTGTGCTCCGGGCACCCGTGCTGCCCACATCCGCGCTCCCCGCACCCATCCTCACCTCCCCACACCTATCTGTGCTCCCCATGCCTATGTTCCCTGCACCCGTGCTCCCCGCACTGTGTTCCCTGCACCCATGTCTGCTCCTCGAGCTCTCTTCCACTGATTTCCTCTGTACGTCCCTCTTGATAGTCACTGTCACCTCGAATCACCTGGCTAAATGGAGGTAAAGAAAAAGTCTAGAGTAGCACATTGGAGGACAGAGTGGAAGTGGCTCTTTACCAAGCAGGGCTATGAGATGAGCGCATCTGATCCCCATTAATCCTGACGGTCAGTTGATTAGCCCTGTTCAACAGCTGGGGACACTGAGGTGTGGAGGGACGGGCTTGCTTACTCCGGACGATGCTGACAGTGTGGGCCCAGCCCGGTCCCACAGCCACCAGGAGGAGGCTCCTGAGTGGGCAGGCGCCGAGGTGCAGCGCAGAGAACGCCTGGGACCCTGGCATAGACTCCTCAGGAAGGAAACAGAGAAAGGTCCACAGAGACTCAAGCAGCACAGAAGAAGGTCACACACAAGTTAAAAATAGATGTTTGTGCTCTATCGTCCCAGCGTGCTAAACATCCAGCTCGCTCACACGCACAGCCTGACGTGAGCCCGACCTCCTTCAGCATTGGGCTAAGCGAGAGAGGCACCTGCCCCTCTCCTGACAATAGCAGGCTCGGCAGCTATTCTTCAATGTACTTGACACCCCTCCGTGAGGATTAAGCTACACTCTGTCGACACTGGGTAAGTTTAATCCCGACACAGCTAACCGTGTCGATCTGCAGTGAACAAACAACTTACTTTGGATGACTCTGTCACTGACAAAGACCCTGAATCTCCCAGCAAAGCTTAGTGACACGACTTACCTTTCTGTTTTCATTTCAGGTACACTGGCCCATACGGTCTAGTTTACCTGCTGATAATGCCTTGGAAAGACCACCAGGGGGCCCCACACCATTTTCGGCTTCATAGGGATGTGAATTTCCCTTTGATGACAAAGGTAATGGGGAAATAAAACAAGGATCCAAAACAGATGCCTGTGTGTTTCCTGGGAGTGATAAGGTCAGGAACTGCCGCTCTGTGTCAGGTGAGGGAGTAACAGAGAGAATGACACCAACTCCTGAGACAGGACCTGATGCATGGTGCAGCCACCGCCTGAGGCCATGGAAATTCCAGGGAATGCAGGCCCCAGTTGCATGGTACAGCCACCATCTGCGACCACAGAAATTCCAGGGAATGCAGACCCTCAGTCACATGGTACAGTTACATCCGCAGCCACAGAAATTCCAGGGAAGGCAGACCCTCAGACACATGGTACAGCCACCATCTATAGCCATGGAAATTCCAGGGAACACAGACCCTCATTCACATGGTACAGTCACCACCTTTGGCCACGGAAATTCCAGGGACACCAGTTGCATGGTGCAGACACCACCTGCAGCCACAGAAATTCTGGGGAACGCAGACTCCAGTCGCACGGTACAGCCACCACCTGTGGCCATGAAATTCCGGGGAATGCAGGCCCCAGTCTCTAAAGTGTTATTTGTTTTAGGAACTTCACCGCAGTGAATGTGGAAGAGTTTCTCTCGGTGCAGAGCTCAGTATCCAGAAGGGAAGTCGGCCCTAGGAATGCCTTCCTCCTCTTCAGAGCTCAGGGCCCAGGGCTGACGCCCTTGGGAGGGGTCCTTGTTCGGCAACTGTGCCTGTGGAGGGTTCCCCAACACTCACTGTGCACCTCCTAGGAGCGGAGGCTACAACAGGGAGCCAGAGATCAAGCTCTGCTCAGACAACAGTGAGCTGATGGCCTTCCACTCTAAGTTCCAACTGCAAGGAGTGTGTATTCCATGAATGCTTGCTAAATGAATGATTCATATAAGGTCGTCTGTACTGACCTTTGCTGGTCTGCTGACTGTGGGTTTCAGAGCATAGACCTCATTCCTGGAGCAGCCAGTCCTTCCCAGAGTGATGGCTGCTGGAAGACAAAGCCCAGGGCTTCTGTCCTGCAGCAACGCGCTCAGGACCCTGCGCTGGGCACGCCGGGGGCATCTCCAGCAGGAGATCCCCAGTCCTGACCTTGCAATATCAGTGAACCCCAGGGGAGTTCCAAGTGCTCAAAATCAAGTAAATGTCCATTGTGATTCAACATATCAATTATAGAAGAAAGGGCAGATTGCCGCCTCCCTCCTCAAACTAGGGACCATAAATCGATCCGCGGCCCTAACTGAGGCTCTGCCTTAAATCCTGCTAAAACTACCAGCCAAATACTCAAATTTACATTAGAGTTAAAGGGAAAAAAAAAAAAAAACTAAACCAAACACCTGTAAGAAATGATCAAGCAACCTGTGATACATCAACCTAAAGATTAAACATTAAAACAATGAAGTAGCAAGATATTAAAAGAGTATAAACTCTGTGTACATCGTGGTTCACGGTTCTAAAATTACACAGAGACAAAGACTGGAATGGAAGGGGGATAGGTTTACAGATACATTTTTTATTTTTAGTTTTTTAATTTTAAATATTACTTCTGTAATGTATGATTTGACTAACCAGATAATTGGACCAAAAAAAATCAATTATGCCTATAGATAAATATGCACAGAATCCTTCTCTCTGATGCCAATGGAATTAGTTTGGGTCGGGCCCACAGTCTTCAATCTTTTAATTAAGACACAAAAACCAGGGCCGAGCGCGGTGGCTCAAGCCTGTAATCCCAGCACTTTGAGAGGCCGAGATGGGCGGATCACGAGGTCAGGAGATCAAGACCATCCTGGCTAACACAGTGAAACCCCGTCTCTACTAAAAAATACAAAAAAAATAGCCGGGCGAGGTGGCGGGCGCCTGTAGTCCCAGCTACTCGGGAGACTGAGGCAGGAGAATGGCTTAAACCCGGGAGGCGGAGCTTGCAGTGAGCTGAGATCTGGCCACTGCACTCCAGCCCGGGCGGCAGAGCCAGACTCCGTCTCAAAAAAAAAAAAAAAAAAAGACACAAAAACCATCTGTCAGGCTATTAGGAAAAAAAAAAAAAGAGAGATTTATAACCAGGAGCCCAGAAGAAAAGGACCTGCTATGTATCACAGCGTCTCTCCACGCCTCTCCACCCGGGACAGTGCTCCCTCTTTCCCCATTTTCATACCTACAGCACAAAGCACTTAGTAAGGAACTATCTCAATTCATGAGTCGCACAGTACAAAGGTCCGATGTCGCTGCCAAACATACCCTGCAGCCCCAAAACGAAGCGGCAACCCCCAGTGAAGGAAGAATGAGAGGCTGCTGGTTGTCATTTTAAATCTCGCAACTCAATGTCTTTGCACTTTCCTGCTTTGTTGGTTTCAAGGGCTTATTCAAATTAACCCCCCTACTGGATATTGAAGAAAGAAAGCAGGATGATTGTGCAGGCTCTGAAGAGGCAGAGCCCTCGTTCCGCGGCCACCGCTGTCTTTCTACCCACAGCAGACGGGTTGACCAATTAGTCTCCCTTAGAGGGCACTGTTTATGATCATCGCGAACAAATGGATGCAATTGCTTCTTTTGAGATGTAGCAAATTCTGGGACCTCCGCAGGAAAAAAAAAAAAAAAAAATAAGGGCACTGGCGCAATAGTCGTAACCTCTGCGTGACACACACACAGAAGGAAAATTAAAGCCCTGGAGGCGGAGGCGTTTGGAAAGGGAAGGTGGAAGCAGGAAGGACGCCAACAGAACAGAGTGGTCAGAAACGGACCATGTCACTAAAGGGCGCCTTAGACGGTCCAGAGGACAAAATGTCCCTCTTTCCAGGGTAAACACCCATTTGCCAAACAGCCAGTGACAGCAAGCAGGAGTTTGCTTTTTTTTTTTTTAAGGCGTCGAAGAGCAAGAAATAAGCTTAATAATGGGACTGACAGGGCCCTGGGCTGCTGACTCAGCTGATGTGCACAGCATCAAAACCCAGGTTCCTCAGTGCGCTCCCTCTGCAGTTCAGGACAGCACTACAACTCACCCCATCAATCACTGCTTAAAAAAGAAGTTCTAAAAAAAGAGACGACCCATTTGAAAGCAGCTGGAGGAGGAAGACAGAGAGCGACTCGCAGAATCCAACCGCTTGTAGCTTCGGAACCATAACAAGAATATGAAACTAGCCGGTCCAGTGTGAGGCAGAACAGAGACGCCGTCACGGCTCTCAAGAGGCTGAACGGGAAGCCCATGGCTCAGGCCCCGCAACGCCCTAATGGTGCCTGGAGCAGCCCACAGGCCTGTGTCCTTCGTGTGGGTTCACCTTCCTAGTTTCCTGGGTAAATTCAATGTACAGCATTTATTCGCCAAGAAAAGAACATTCAAATCAAACTACTGTCATGACTCTGAAGGACTCTTAACACTCCAGTCCACACGTTCAAAAGCCCACAAATATCAGTGCTGCCACTGTGCAGGTAACAATGTTTTGGATGCATCATGCACGTAACCAGTAACGATGTTTTCATGTTTTCCGTAGCCATCTCATTCAGGATACATAAATATCTGTGACGACTTGACACTTAGTTATCTGTGACTTTCAGATAGATTTAACAAGTCTACCTGACGGAGAAGGCCTCACCCTCCCGATCCCGGGCACAGGCGCCCCTACGTGCACCCGGGGCCTGGGGAGCGCACTCTCCATCACCTCCCGCTCTTCAATGTTAAATGTCCTCCCGGCGCGCCCGCGTCGTGGGTCCAGGCTCGGGCCCCTCCTGGAGAGCCGCTTCCACATTGCAGGGCAGGGGAAGCCCAGAGCCCGCGCCGCGGCGCCGCTGACGTCCCGGAGTCCCCGCTTCCTGGTCCTTCCGGTCCGCGGAGGCTGGCGGGGAGGGCCTGGGACCCACTTTAGTTTTCAGTTTTGTCACGAGCCGGAAGGCGACAGCACATGCGAGCACAAGAAACCCTTTTTGTAAATCTTCCAGCGGAAACGCGAGGGGCTGCCGGACCGCCTCGGAGACGCCAGGCGGGAACCCAGAGCGACCCCGCCGCGTCCTGCATTGCAGCAGCCGGGACCCCGCCCACACCGCGCGGGGCACGAGGCTACAGGAGGTGTGCGGGGACCCGGCCGTTTCTTCCTCGACGTGGTGGCGTGGGGCGGAGTTGGGGGGCGGGGGGCCACTTAGGAAGTGATCGCGCTGTACCCTCGCTTCGGAGGGGAAGCCCGGCCCAGTCCTACAGCTCAGAGGCAGAACGACCCCCGAGGGCGCTCCAGGCGACCCCTCCGCCAGGTTCAATTTAAAACATAAACCGGACGGGATGGAAAGCTCACTATCTTTCGGATGGAGGTTCCTAGCGCCATGTCCCTTCCTCCTCCGCCCCACCCGGCAAGGACCCCGGGGCTGCCTTGACGGTTCACGCTGCCCCGCAGGTACCCCTGCCCTGCCGCTCCCGGGCATAGGCTTCGACCTAGTTCTCCCGATCGCTTCCCCGCTCTTCTCCCCGGTTCTTCCCATCGCTTCCCCATCTTTCCCCGGGTCCTCCCATCGCTCCCCCCTTCTTCTGCCCTATCCCCCCATCCCCTTCGCCCTGTTCTCCCTCTCTCCATCCGTCCCGACCTCGCCGCCTGGAGGGGGGCGCGCACCTTGAGCATCCCCGCCACTGGTCAGCACGCCGATGGCCTTGCCGGCCCCGGAGAGGTGCTCCAGGAACTTCCGCAAAGAGCCCTTGGGGGCCCGGGAGTCGTCCGCGTCCATGGCGAGGAGGCCGAGGGTAGTCGCTAGTCCGGGTGCGCGGCAGGCAATGGGGACACTGCCCGTGCGCGCCGGACTCGGAACTGCTGCCCCGCCCGCGCCCCCGCCTGGCGCCAGCGCAAATGGGCAGTGACGGGCGGGGCCCGAGCGCACCTGAGGGCCTGCGGGGGCGGGGGCGGGGGCGCGGCTAGGGGCAGGAGCAGGGAAAGGGGCAGGGAAAGGGCAGGGGCTGGCGGGGAGGGGGCGTGTGTAGGCAGGAGCACCTACGCGAGGGTCGTCGTAGGTAGGGGCCGCGCTAGCGATGGGGGAGGTCGCAGATGCGGGGATACCGCCACAGGTGGGCGGGGTCCCTGTGGGTGGGGTCGCGTTGCTGGTGCGCGAGCCTCGCGGGTGGCTTGGAGGACTCTGGTTGGGGGCTTTAGAGATGCCCGGAGCGCCAAAGGTGGGGGCAGGGGCAGCGTCAGGGGAGGGGGAGACCGCAGGGGGGTGAGGTCACAACGTTTGCTGGGCGCGCCAAGGCGGGGCGGAATAGAACGCGGGGAGCATCTCCCGGGGGGGCAAGGGAGACCGTGAGTGGGCGCGAACGCCGGGGCGGGTGGAAACCCCGCACTTGCTGGGAGCGCCGATGGCGGGGCGGGATGGAATTGGGGCGCGGAGACCCTACCTGGACGCGGAGGCTCGCGGCAGGCCCGGCCGCTCCTGCTGTTGTCGGCGCCTAGCCCGGCCGCTCGCACAGCTTGTTGTTGCCCGCAGGATGCCTCTGGGGGCTGCACTGGGAGCCCCGGGGCGCGGCTTCCTCGACCCCCGCCCCCAAGTTTTCTCTGCAGCCTGAGGTCGGGAAGGACGCACGGAGAGTGGATCATTCAGGTGGCGAGAAAAGCTGAGCGCGGCGGGCTTAGCTATGACGAAGCTGCGATTTCCCGGGCCCAAGGGGGCTGTGGCGCTCCTGAGCCACCAGCCCGGCCCTTTGGGAGAAGATGCCTTGGGGTGGAGGAGGGTATCGGGGCGCGACCCTCAGAGACGCCTGGGGGCGCGGAAGTCAGAGTGGGGCAGGAGGAGGCGCAACAGGACTGGCCTGAAGGGGAGGCGGGACGACCCTTCCTCCCCACGGACACGCGCGCTGCTGTACGCTGTGCTGACCTCGGCTGACTTCACTGGCCAACTCCACGTACTGAAATCCGCACACCCGATGGGATGTGCGGTTGTCCATCCACAGCTTAACAGCCTGGTGCCGGTTACCCTGCGACGGGAGAGGGGGCAGCCCCCACAAAAGCACGGGCTTATGGGGCCCCGGTTCCTTCAGTGCTCACCCCACGAAGTAGGGCTGCCAAACGGCCCCACTCGAGGGCTTACCGGAGGATGGTCCTGCGCAGTGAGTGTTTGTTGAACAGATAAGAGACAACAAAAGAGACTAAGAAGAGGTTTGTTCTATGAACCGGGGAATACGAAGCAATCGCAAAGGAGAGTCTCGCCAAAGGGCAATCCTGAGGAAAAGATGGAGAGGCATGGATTTTTCTTGGATGTGTGTCTCATCCTGGGGCTCATCCCGCTGAGCATCAAATATTCATTGCAAAAGAGGAAAAAAAAATATGCTGCGGACAATGCTGGATGGTCTGATCTCTCCCTTGGCCAGAATGAACGGGGAAATTCCTAACCCCTCGTGGTCCTCAGAATCACCTGTCCTATGCACACGCCCACGAAACCACTGAAGTCCAGTTTCTGCCAGCGCAGCCAGGGAATGTATATTTTTAGACAAACCACCTAGGTTACTCTGATGAATGCAAAGTCAGAGAGCGCTGCTCTCATGCACTGAGCCTGAGCATTATTCTATTAATAAAAAAGGAGAGGAGAATCCTGGGTGTCTTAAGGTAGCAGTTGAGTGGCCTTTGCCTTCTGGCAGGCAGAAGAGCAGACTGAGGCTCTGAGCACCTGCACCCACCGCTGGACTCAGGATCTGTGCTGGAGAATAGAAGGGCTAATTTAATTATTCATGCCTTTTTAGAGCATATTACATGTGGAGAAGGTAGGGCACACTGAATTTTATTTCAGCCAAATACCCCTTATCTCCTTATACAATTGATATTTTTATATTGAACATTAGGGGATGGGTCATTTGTCATCAAATTGTCTATAACACAGAAAACCATAGACACAACCTAACAGTTCAAACATGATGAGTTAAAAAATGATGGTAAAAATAGACGCTGCAATAATATTTAGTTGCTGTTACCGCTACGAAGATAAGTGTCTACTGACATGGAAATAAGTTCAGGACATACAAATAAGTGAAAAGGCAGGCCTAGACACAGTGCGAGCCTGTGTGTGCGAGTGTGTGTGTGTGTGTGCATATATATGTAAATGTTTCTGAGCATTTTATTTCCTTTCTTTTGCTTAGTATAGGTAATGCCATTTTTTCTCTCCGATGAACAGGTATTGCTTAGGGAATAGAAATAGTTAATTAAAAATAATAAAATTTAGAGTGTCAAGACCCCCAAGGCTACAGATTATGTTCAAAAGTTTGTATATAAGGGCTGAGGTCAGGGTGGTCAATGAGGGTCCTCACACATCTGTTCTTATGAGTTTGGCCCATTGCTCAGTCAGTCAGGGAATTAACATATATTAACATATACCTGTAGCTAAGATGGAAAAGAATGGCTATGGCTGTTTTTTTTTTTTTTTTTTTTTTTTTTTTTTTTTTTTTTGCATGTCATGTATTTTAATGGTGCTACAATTAGAGGTTCTCTTTTTTTTCTTAAATCTTTGGCCTTAGCAACGAATCTCCTAATTCAACTGGAAGATATTGTCATGCTCGTCCCTGCGAAGAGACCACCAAAGAGGTTTTGTGTGAGCAACATGACTGTTTATTTCACCAGAGCGCAGGTGGGCTGAGTCCGAAAAGAGAGTCAGCAAAGGGAGATAAGGGTGGGACCGTTTTATAGGATTTGGGTAAGTAAAGGAAAATTACAGTCAAAGGGGGGTTGTTCTCTGACGGGCAGGAGTGGGGGTCACAAGGTGCTCAGTGGGGAAGCTTTTTGAACCAGGATGAGCCAGGAAAAGGAATTTCACAAGATAATATCATGGCTTAAGGCAAGGACTGGCCATTTTCACTTCTTTTGTGGTGGAATGTCATCGGCCGGTTAAGGTGAGGCAGGCCATTTGCACTTCTTTTGTGATTCTTCAGTTACTTCAGGCCATCTGGGCCTACACCTGCAAGTCACAGGGGATGCCATGGCTTGGCTTGGGCTCAGAAGCCTGACAGATATTACATGCCGTGCTGACCTTACAGCTTCCACTCAGTAGGACCTGAGGTGTGTGTTTGTTCTTCATTGTCCCTTGACAGGTTACTCCAAACTGTGGCCCACACCAGCACACAGTTATACCCCAGGAATGATTACTCCTTGGGCCGGGAGTTCAGGCTTCACTGGGCCCTCTGCCCCAGGCGCTCTCCGCGGCTGCAGCAGATGTCTGCCCAGGGCTGCTGTGTCTTCTGAAGGCTCAGGCTCATCAGGGGAGGAGCTGCTTCCACGCTCGCTTCTGTGTTGCTGGCAGGATTCTATTGCTTGCAGGCTGTTGGACTGAAGGCCCCAGACTCTCCGTGGCATCAGCTTCAGGCCGCCCTCTGCCCTGGGCAGGTGACTGGCTTTGCCAGAACTAGCACCTATCAAGACCCAGGGGGAGAGTTCCAATGGACAGAACCTGCAGCCCCTCCCAATCCAATCTCAGGAGAGACCGCCATCTCTTTTGCCTGGTTCTATTCATTAGAAGGGAGCCGCTGAGTCCAGCCCTCTTCGAGGGTCTGGCTGTGAACACTAGCGGCAGGGGCCAAGGTGAGCCACTTGGGAGGGGAGGTGCTGCCTGGGACCTGCCTAGGACCAGGTGAAGGAGAACATGCATAGGGACAGATGTCCTTCCCGCTTCCCCTCTGTGGTGAGCACAGGAGATGCCGATGTGCTCTAAAGGAATTGTGGCATCCCAGGAGGGAAGCAGCTCCCAGCCATGAGGGCACCATGACCCAGTGCCCCAGCATGTCGGGCTGCACGTTCCAGGGATACCTGAGCTGCAGCCTCTTCCCCTTCCCTGCCGTCTCTGCCTGTGCATGGAGTGGGCATCTCAAATCTGCAGGGGCCACACTGAGCTCAGGCCTCTGCACCCCCGCACAACCCCCCACCGCTCAGTATTCCTCACCTCAGCTCATGGTGACTCCATCCTCCCAGGGACTCAGGCTGAAGCCTTGCAGTATTCCTCCGCCCCAGCATCTAAGTCCCTCAGGAAAGTCCCTCTTGGCTCTTCATTGAATCTGGAGCCACTGGGGCCAAGTCACTTCCTCTGACCTGGACCGGAACAGGCTCCCTCCCCATCCCATGCTCTGCCCCCACATCCACCCCACCTCCATGCCTCCGGTATGCTCAACTTCAAAGTCAGGGTGCACCTATCAGGAAGTAATTCAGGCATCTTCTCTGCTGACTTGGAGTCACAGGCCCCACACATGGTACACTGGCCTGTCCTCTGGTCCCTTCAGATCCTGGTGTTACCCAGAGGCCGATGCAGGCACCTGACAACCTCAGACCCAGCCTGCTGTTTCCTCAGCCCAGGCCCTCCTCTCCCTACCCACTCTGCCCACCTTCCTCAAGTCTGTCCTGCAAGGTCTTCTGCAGTGGTGAGGCGTCCCCAGATCACCCTCTTAGAAATTCTGGGCTCCATGCACACTCCTGTTCCCTCCCTGCTTCTCTTAAAACATCCTCATCAGTGTCACACATGGGGCATTTCACCTATCTACTGGGTTTCTCCAGAGGTCCCCCTGCTGAACTCTGAATGCCGTGGATTCAGAGATTTTTGACTATTCCCTGCTGCAGGCCCAGGGCAACAGCAGAGCCCACGACAGAGTGAACCTGTCATGGATGCTGCTGAATGAATGAATGAAGGAGTGAGTGAGTGAGTGAAGGAGTAAATGAGTGAGTAAATGAGTGAATGGGTGAGTGAGTGAGTCAGTCAGTGAATGAGTGAGTGAGTGGATGAGGGAAGGAGTAAATGAGTGAGTGAGTGGGTAAATGAGTGAATGAGTGAACGTGAGTGAGTGAGTGAATTGCTAAGTGAGTGAATGAGTGAAAGAATGAGTGAGTGAATGGGTGAGTGAATAAGTAAGTGAATGAATGAGCGACTTAGTGAATGAGTGAGTGAATGAGTGAGTGACTGAGGGAATGAGTGATGAGAGAGTGAGTGAATGAATGAGTGAGTGAGTGAATGAATGAGTGAGTGAATGGGTGAGTGGGTGAATGAGTGAGTGAACAAACGAGTGGGTGAGTGAGTGAATGGGTGAGGGAAAGAGTGAGTGAATGAGTCAGTGAGTGAACAAGTGAATGAGTGAGTGAAGAAGTGAGTGAGTGAATGAACGAATGAGTGAGTGAATGAGTCAATAAGTGAGTGAGTGTGTGAGTAAAGGGTGAGTGAATGAGTGAGTGAGTGAGTGAATGAATGAAGAGGTGAATGAGTGAGTGAATGATTGAGTGAGTGAATGATTGAGTGAATGAATGAGGAAATGAGTGAGTAAGTGAATGAGTGAGCGAATGAGTGAATGGCTGAGTGAGTGAATGAGGGAATGAATGAGTGAGTGAATGGCTTAGTGAATGAGTGAATGAGTGAGTGAATGGGTTAGTGAATAAGTGAATGAGTGAGTGAATGGGTTAGTTAATGAGCGAGTGAATGGGTGAGTGAGTGAATGGGTGAGTGAGTGAATGGGTGAGTAAGTGAATGGGTTAGTGAATGGGTGATTGAATGGGTAAATGAATGAGCGAGTGAGTAAAACGGTGAGTGAATGAATAAAGGACTGAGTGAGTGAATGAGTGAGTGAGCGAGTGAAGCAGTGAATGAGTGAGTGAGTGAGTGAATGAGTTAACGAGTGAGTGAATGAGTGAGTGGGTCGCTCAGCGGAGATGAGGACCGGAGCTGCCCTCTGATTGCTACAGTAGACAGGAGCTGAGGGAGGAGTCTGAATGGTGGGATGTGCCCACTCAGTACATATACCCTGCTCCACACATCCCCAAGAAACCCAATCTCACCAGAGTGGTCTCTTGAGAATTATTAGTAATAACCTTTTTTCCCAATGTTTCATATATGCAGGATGATTTCTTACTTTCCTTAAAATGCCAATCGTTTTTTGGACTTGGAATTCTCCACTGCTGGTCCATGCCACTGTATTCTCCCAGAGGGGCATCCCCCGAGTTGGAGAAAGAGTCATTCCCAGGAATGGATAAAAGCCAGAAGGGCATCATCAGATGGGGCACCTTCTCCTATCATCCTCTCCTTCCTGCTTGGGTAACCCTGAGTGACTTGGTTTGGAGGTCTACAAAATGCGGACATACCAAATTTGGATAAAAGCCTAAGCAGTTTAAGAGGCTGCAATGCTAGCAGGAAGGTCTTTGGCTCCCGGCACCCTCCTCCCCTCCAGTCTCTGCTGGACCCAGGACTCTGTCTCTACCTTCGGGCTTGGGAATTTCCTTCCTTCCTTCCCAGCCACTGAGCCGCCTTGGGCTAATCTGCAACCTCAGAGGCGCAGCCCTCCTCCTTTCCTCCCGCCTCTTCCTCCCTTCTCACTTGCCTTCTGCTTCTTTCGGGACTTTGGAAAGTCCAAGAATAAGCAAAACCGTAGACCAAAAAACGCTGCCTTCAGCCCATTCCCCTCCCACAAGCTTCCCTTCAGATTCCTTGATCTTTAAACGTTATTTTGCTTTGTATCTAGATGCTAAACTTTATACAGAAAACAGGTGGAGCTGATTTCTTGGCCAGGTACAGTGGCTCACACCTATAATCCCACCGATTTGGAGGCCAAGGCGGAACGATTGCTTGAGGTCACATGTTTGGGACTAGCCTGGGCAACACAGGGAGACCTCGTCTCTACAAAATTAAAAAAAAAAAAAATTAGCCTGGAGCGATGGCATATCTGTAGTCCCAGCTACTTGGGAGGCTGAGGCAGGAGGATCACTTGAACTCAGGAGTTTGAGATTACAGTGAGTTATGCTTATATCACTGCACTCCAGCTTGAGTAAGAGAGTGAGACACTATCTCTTAGAAAATAAAAATAAAAAGTGCTGGAGTTCATATCCAAGCCCACAGTCAATTGCGACATGTGGATCTTTTATTTTTATAATCCGCCTCTCTTGTCTAAGTGCCAAATGACACTCACATCGTGTGTAACTACTTCCACCTTTGTCTGGCTTCTATTTCCTTATGTATTAAGAATCAGGTCGCATAGTTCTGAGAAAATAAATAAATAAATCAGCTGTGTGCCGTGGCTCATGTCTATAATCTCAGCGCATTAGGAGGCTGACATAAGTATTGTTTGAGACCAGGAGTTTGAGACCGGCTTTGGCCACATAACAAGATCCTGACTCTACACAAAATAAAACAATAAAAATAAAACATTAGCAGGACATGGTGGCACACCTGCAGTCCCAGCTGCTCAGGTGGTGGAGGCCTGAGGATTGGCTTGAGCCTGGGAGGTTGAGACTGCAGTGAGCTGTGATCACACCACTACACTTTGGCCTGGGTGACAGTGAGACTCTATTTCTAAATAAATAAAATAAAATAAAATAAAATAAAATAAAATAAAAACAGGTGGAAGCTTCCCAAGACTTTGATGCAGAAACAGGTTGCCCTGAACCAATTAATATTAATATCTAAAAACTGGAAAGAAACGAAAGAAGAAAGTTGCAGTATTTCTGCAAAGTATGAGGCCATTACAAGTTTTACTTTCTCTAGGACAATTTCTCAGTGGTGTTAACTGGAGTCCACTTCACAGAATGACTTCATCTCCTGAGCACCTTGGAGAGCGATGATTAAAGAGACTTCCTGGCACTCCTGATACTTTTAGTGTCACATGGAAGCAGCAAGAGTCATATGTGTGAAATGGGTGGTATTACAGCGGAAGACATTGGTTTGTTCTTTCACGAACATCATCAGAACATTTCCCTAATGACTAGCGTTATGTCAGAAAAAGGGGGAGAGAGATGGTTCTTTATTGGCAAATCAGTTACATAAATTTCCCAGTTAGAAAAACAATCATGATTTTAGCCATGTCAGATGAAGTCAGATATGCCCTATGCTTCAGTTATGGAATGCTACCTCTGAATATTGATTGACAGGCATCTTCCAGAGACCTGTGACCTGTCGCTGTGTACAAGCTTGAATTCGTAACTACCAGTCCTTGACGCTCCCTTGCTGCCCACGCTGAACTGAAGTGGCTCCCGACAGAGGCATTCAAGGGAGAACTCACTGAAATATTTGAAACCACCGCCATGAACAAGAATGCTCTTCCTGTGTGCCAGGATGTACACCCACAGTGTTATCTCGTTAGCTGTATATGCCAGCATCCTGCAGGAGCTTTTACCTTTTTTTGTGTGTCAGCATTGAGATTCTCAAGTAAGCCCCAGACCTCTTCCTCTGCCTGCAAGCACGCCCACCCACAACCACGTGTTGCCTGGGTTAGAGAACTCCTGAGCCTGTGGCCACGGCCGCCTACAGGAGGAGGAGTGAAGCCCAGACCAGGGACAGGGTCAGAGCTGCGGTCACTCATCCAGGAATGGACAGCTCTGCATTCTTGGGAGGACCCAGATACCTCTTCTCTTGGAAGGCCAAGCCCAGAGCCTAGGTGATCTTTGAACCCAAATAGACTTTGTGGTCTAGGGGATGAGAGCCCCACTCACCAGGTGAAGAAACTGGGGATCTTGGTCCTGAGTTTGTGGGGCAGACTTTTGCCATTTTCCGCCCCCTTTCCCTGCCATGCCCTATTTGAAAAGAAGTCACTTCCATTTCAGTGAGCCAAGATCACGCCGCTGCAGTCCAACCTGGGCAACAGAGTGAGACTCTGTCTCAAGAAAAAAAAAGAGGTCACTTCAAAACTTCCCTGTTCAAACAGTTGACCCTTGAACAACAGGGTTTAAACCGCGTGGGTCACTTACTTACACTTGGACTTTCTTTCACTTCTGTCACCCCTTAGACAGCAAGACCAATCCTTCCTGCTCTCCTCCCACCTCCTCCTCCTCAGCCTACTCAATGCAAAAATGAGGAGAAGAAACTCTATGATGAGCCACTTAATGAATAGTAAACACATTTTTCCTATGATTTCCTCTAGCTTACTTTACTGTAAGAATACACTATACAATACATACAACACACAAAATGTGCGTTAACCGACTCTCTGCGTGATCACTGAGGCTTCCACCCAAGAATAGGCTACTAGTAAATTCCTTTTGGTATAGCCAAAAGTTATTGTAGAAATTTCAACTGTGTGGCGGCTTGGTGCCCGAATCTCTGCATTGTTCACGGGTCAATTGTATTGCTTAAGAGGTGGTCATTGGAACACTCCTTAGGGGCTATTTTTTTTTTTTTTTAAGATGGAGTCTCGCTTTGTCGCCCAGGCTGGAGTGCAGTGGCCGGATCTCAGCGCACTGCAAGCTCTGCTCCTGGGTTTACACCATTCTCCTGCCTCAGCCTCCTGAGTAGCAGGGACTACAGGCGCCTGCCACCTCGCCCGGCTAGTTTTTTGTATTTTTTTTAGTAGAGACGGGATTTCACCGTGTTAGCCAGGATGGTCTCGATCTCCTGACCTCGTGATCTGCCCGTCTCGGCCTCCCAAAGTGCTGGGATTACAGGCCTGAGCCACCACGCGTGGCCCAAGGGGCTTTTTTTTTTGTTAAAAAAGTTTTTGCCACAATGAGCCACTCATTTAAGGCCCTAGGATTCCTCACATCTGAGCTCCTGCTGCCATAGACCAAGTGCTGGTCATTTTTGTTGCTCAACATACTTGTCATTTCCATCCATCACAGAACCCACTCTGACCTTCCAGGAGCTGCTCCTTCCACTGCCTGTGATCCTGAGGGTCAACATGTCCAGCCAGGCCAAGTAGCGAGATCAGTCCTCTCCTCTGCCCCAGTTCATGGATGGGCACAGGATGCGGGTGGTGGGGGTAGTCCACCCGGTTCCTGCTAATACTACTGGATCATCAGGTGGGGAAAGTCAGCTTGCATAGTGAAACCAAAGAGAGCTGCGAGATGGAGAGTGAGAGTGAGAAACCAAGAGAGTGAGACACACACCCACGCAGAGAGAGAAAGAAAGAAAGAAAGAAAAAGAAAGAAAAAGAAAGAAAGAAAGAAAGAAAGAAAGAAAGAAAGAAAGAAAGAAAGAAAGAAAGAAAGAAAGAAAGAAAGAAAGAAAGTGAGAGAGACAGAGAGAGAGAGAGACAGAAAAAGTCAGAGAAGCAGAGACACAGAGAGACATGGAAAGATGGAGAAAGAAATGAGGGGAAGAGAGAGACAGAGACACACACAGAGTCTTGAAAAGAGACAAAGAGAGACAGAGCAACCAGGAGAGAGGCACAGAGAGGGAGAAACAGAGACAGACAAAGTGAGAGGCAGAGAGAGATGGAAAGAGAGATGGGGAGAGGGACAGAAAGAGGGAAGCAAAAGCACAACATTCCTTGAATTGCTTCTCCCTGAAGTCACCATTCTATTTCTGCACTTCCAGTTGCCACCAAGAATCTTTCTAAGTCACCTGTCCTCCTTCCTTGCCCATCTTCCTCACGCACTCTTACGAAAGCCTCCTGAAATCTGCCTTCCCAATGACAACTCCTCCTTGAAATGTCACCACTGACTTCCAAACAACCAACAAATAAAAAAGGTTTTTAAAACAATTACTTCCACCAGTTTCTCAGTTTAACTAAAGTTATGGTGCTGTTTCTTAATAGTTCTCTCAAAAATCTTTCTCTTTGTTTTTTATTTCTTTGCATAAAGTAACATGAAAATAGAGCACAACATATTATAGTGAATATAGACTATAAATGATGTTTTGTGCATACCTTATTATTAGTGATAAACACTGTCTAAGTAATTTATTTTTGCCATTTCTTTCTTACTATGGCTTGAAAGTGTCCCCCAAATTTCAAGTGTTGGAAACTGAATCCCCCATGCAGTAGTGCTGAGGGGAGGGATGTTTAAGGGGTGATCAGGTCATGAGGGTTTCGCCCTGGTGAGTGGACTAATGTTGTTATTTGGGGAGTGGGTTCCTTATCACAAGAATTGGTCTGCTACAAAAGTGAGTTTGACCCCTCTTACTCCTTCATGCTCTCTTGCCCTTCCACCTTCCTGTGGGATGACACAGCACAAAGGTCCTTGCCAGATGCCCACCACCCCTTCACCTTGTACTTCCTACTTCCAGGACTGTGAGAAGTGAATCTCTGTTTTTGTAAATTACCCAGTCTCAGGCACTCTGCTAAGAGAAGCAGAAAACAGGCTAAGACAAAATGTTTTAGGATTCTCTTCCCTCACAGTTGCAGTGAGAAGTTTATAGCTTTGTTTTGCTTTGTGGAAGATAAAATGCTAAATAATAGGCATAATTTTGAAGGTTTCTCCTTCCATCCAAATATTTTATTCTTTTTAAAATCTCTATGACACTGAGTTGTTGACCCTTGCTTCTGATGCCTCAGAGATGTCTGGAAGAAAACCACGGAGGAAACCTTGAGTGCCATGTAATCCGCCTTATCTAAGTGCCCTCTGGACTTCCAGAAGGCTCTTTCTGTGAAGCAGAGAGCTAACAATGTAGCCCAGCTCAAGACAGTTTCCTGGAAAAGCTTTCAGAACACAGCCATTCCTGGGGAGCATCACAGCTTTTAGACTTCACAACAGGCACCAGAGAACAATCAGAAGACCATGGACGACGTCTCAGCGTTACATATAATTGAATTGTAAATCTTCTAAATTCAGAAAGAAAAAGTATGGAAATAATTCAGAAGCCCTTGAGTTTTTAGCAAGAAGAATCTGCAGTGAGGGGGAGACTCTTTTTATCCTCCGAATTCCCAGCGTGCTTCTTCCACACACGATCCTTGCTTGTGTCTCTCTCCAAGCCTGTCTGTGAATAACCCACTCATCCTTCCAAGCTCAACTAAAACGCCATGTGACAGAAACAGTTGGTTCAACATCCATTTCTTCCTCCTCTTCTGACCAAGGCTCTGCACTAAATGCTTCGTTTCCCAGCTGTCTTTGTGCACCCATGTGGCCATGTTGGTGCATTCTGGCCCATGTGATATAAGTGGAATTGTTGAGTAGGACATCCAAAAGGACTTAAAAGAAGCCAAACTACTGAGTATGACATTGTTTTATTTTTTCTTTTTCCTGCTGCTTTGAATGCAGCTGTGATTGCAGGAACAAAGCTGCTCTCTTGGGGTGTGAGGTGATCTAGAAGATACAACCACCTTCAGTCAAAGTGCCTGAGGGAATGATAGGAGAAGCTGGGCTCTCTGATAACATCACAGATCCAGTGCACAGGCGAGGACTGCCTGCCTTCAGATTCCTTTCATGTGAAAAGACAGACTTTTCTATGTGTGAGTCTCTGTTAGCTTGTGTCTTCTGTTTTATGCAGCCAAACTTAACCCTAACTGCCACACACCGTCTACTTATATTTTAGGATGCTCTCTCTAATCTCTTAGGTAATTGTGTCCCCCCAGAAACCTATGGAGAGCTGAAGGGGTTTTAGGATCATGGAATTCACCCTCCTCCTTTGGTAAAAGAAGACAAAAGCCAGGGAGCTCTGTGATGGCTGAGGCATGCGATTGTAAACCAAAAGGTACCTGAGACCAATCTCAATCCATTTAAAAGGTAATTCTGTCAAGGTTAAGGACATGCTTGGAAGAAAAAAACATGGAATCACAGAAACAATCTGTGGTCTGTGCCTTCCTCCCAAGATGATTTTGAGGGCTTCAGTAGTTAAAGGGGAAGGGTGGGCTGGAGGGAAGGGTGGGCTGGAGGGGAAGGGTGGGCTGGAGGGAAGGGTGGGCTGGAGGGAAGGGTGGGCTGGAGGGGAAGGGTGGGCTGGAGGGAAGGGTGGGCTGGAGGAAAAGGGTGGGCTGGAGGGAAGGGTGGGCTGGAGGGAAGGGTGGGCTGGAGGGGAAGGGTGGGCTGGAGGGAAGGGTGGGCTGGAGGGAAGGGCGGGCTGGAGGGGAAAGAGGGAGCCTGTGGTCATCCTCAGGTTGCAAGAGAAAGAGAGCAGGTGGGGAATGGTCAGTTATGTCTTCATCTCACATGCGGTAAATCAGTCCTTTACATAAGATAAGGTGAACATAGACCAGCTTCCTGTGGAGATATGTAACCCTTTATCTGTAGCTATCCGCTTAGGAACAAAAGGAAAGGCAGTTTCTTGCATGATTCAGCTTCCAGCTTAATGTTGTTTGCTTTTTGGCTGTGAATTAGGGTCCTGAGGCTTCATTTTTCCCTGCATACTATATTGTATGTGAAAATTGTTGTTCAGGATCTCAAGTTGTTTACTTACTCCAGCTACATCCCTTAGCTCAATTTCCATTTGGAGTGGCTTCTGGAAGGCTGGAATTGAAATCCACCAGTGCCCATTTCAAGGTGTTCCCAACATCGCCTGGAAAAAAGGAGCCCAGATACGCTTCCCTGTGGATGCAGGTCAGTCATCATAATGCACAGAAACAGCGTTGACCTCAGCCTGGAGCCATTGTCCTGAAAGGGGATTCTTCCCAGCTCAGGCCTGAGACTGATCCCTGAGAAGCGGCCGCTCCATCCCTGAACCCTTCCTGCTTGTGTCTCCTCACTTCCTAGTGATCACGGCATTCAGGTTCAGAACGCCACAAGCCTATCCCACTGGAAGCTGCCGAGGTGTGTCCTGCCACACAGGACGCCCGGCACGGCAGCAGCATCAAGGGACGAGCAGGGAAGAGGCTGCAGTGATTTTGGGGAACAGCCTGAAAATCACCTGGAGCCTGGTGGCAGGTGGTCCCACCTCCTCCCCAGTATTGGTTCCCAGAGAAAATGACAATATGAGCACCTCATGTCGTCATTATTAGCAGAGTCTTTTTATTCTTTCTTTAAATTTTGCCATTAAATTGAGCTCTATAATAGGCCCATTTTCTTCTCTTTTCTTTCTTTTTTTTTTTTTAGACAGAGTCTTGCTCTGTTGCCCAGGCTGGAGGACAGTGAGGCGATCTCAGCTCACTGCAAGCTCCGCCTCCCCGGTTCACGCCATTCTCCTGCCTCAGCCTCCTGAGTAGCTGGAAGTACAGGCGTCCGCCACCATGCCTGGCTAATTTTTTGTATTTTTAGTAGAGACGGGGTTTCACCGTGTTAGCCAGGATGGTCTCAATCTCCTGACCCCGTGATCCTCCCGCTTCAGCCTCCCAAAGTGCTGGGATTACAGGCATGAGCCACTCCACCACGCCTATAGGCCCATTTTCTGCTTTTAATGCCACCAATACATGAAATTCCAGAGCTGCTTCTGTAAAAAAAGTTTCATTTTCATTATTTTATTATTCATTACATTAATTCTATTCTTTTATTCTCTTTGTTTCTTTAGAAGAACTTCAGCGAGAGAGGAGCTATCCCTGCTGCCTTGTGGCTGCAGAAGGAGAGAGAAGGAGCCTCTCCTAAAAAGGGTTTCGTGAAAGCCCTGAGGCGAGATACCCACTTCAGAGGGTTCAGGACAAGGACACTCACTTTGTTCTGTGCGGTGTGGAGACACGGGCGAGCGTTCCTCAGTGGTGCCAACTGGTTCTCTCTCGTCCTCAGCTGCCAGTGCTCTGGGGCATGTCATTTGGACAGAACACTTTTCCATGTGCTGCCATCCATTCCACGGAGGCAGGAGAAAAGGATCTGCAGGCAGGAACATAAGGCTGATTCACCCTGACTTCGGAGAACGAAATCAAATGGAAACTCTTGGGCTATGACAGGAAATATCCTCTCCATTTACACAGGGCATACACCGAGTACATGACATTGTAATTGTACTTCCTCCTTTTCATTTACATAGGGTGCACACCAAGTAACCAAAGGACACCTCTAGAGGGGATTCAAACTCCAGAAACTTCAGTAACGGGCTCCCTGTGCTCAGGCGCTCCCACCCTGTGGAGTGTGCTTTCATTTTCCGTCAATCTCTGCTTTGCTGCTTCATTCTTTCCTTGCTCCATTTTTGCGTTGTGTCCGAGTCTTGGTTCAAGGCACCAAGAACCTGGAAACCTTCAACCAGTAACATTATCTTAATATCTTGTTTTAAAACTGAATTCTGTTTTTCATCTGTTCACCTAGTTTTTAGAAAATTACAGTGAAATGCAGCTTGGAACTTACCACAGCTTAATACGAGGGTCACTATGAGCTATACGACAGGTTTGATGTTTAAAAGTTTGCAACATTTTTTATTGCTCTTTCATTTACAAACTACAGTAAATATTTTATTTTTTATGTTTAATTTTGAAATATATGACATGTAAGAGGCTATAAAATTTGGCTGGGCACGGTGGCTCATGCCTGTAACCCCAACACTTTCGGAGGCTGAGGCAGGTGGATCATTTGAGGTCAAGTGTTCAAGACCAGCCTGGCCAACATGGTGAAACCCGTCTCTACTAAAAAAATACAAAAAGTTGGCTGAGCATCATGGCAGGCACCTGTGATCCCAGCTACTCAGGAGGCTGAGGTGGGAGAATTGTTTGAACCCGGGAAAGAGGAGTTGCAGTGAGCTGAGGTCATACCATTACACTCTAGCCTGGGCAACATGAGCAAAACTCTGCCTCAAAAACCAACCAACAAACAAAACTGAATGCAGAATACCAAAGATTGATAATTGCACTGATGCCATCATCCATTAGCATCAACTGTCTTGAAAGGCTACAATATGCCCTTCCTTGATCACCTGGGTCTCCCTTCTTCACCCAGAGATAGGACTAATGTGTTAATGTTTGTCTTGCTTTTCATAAGGTTTATCATTTCTCTGTATATTATGAAGCCATGTCATATGTTATAGTTTGTGAACTGTATATGGAATAGCAGTGTATTTTTCAGTAATTTCCTTTGTTCACTGTAATTTTTCATTGTTGATGCTTCTAACGGCAGTTCATTTTCACAGCTGTATCATATTCCACAATGTGACTATGCCAGCTTTTTTCCTTGATAGAGGTGTGTTTGGATGGCTTTCAGGTGTTTTCTATTTCTACAATCACTGCCTAAATATTCTTGTCCCATACGTTTCTCTTGGAGAAGATAGTGCAAGGGCATTTCTGGGGCAGACATGCCTGACAAGGCAAGTGTGAAGCCACAGAGGGGCGTGTCTAGCTTTTTATGAAATACAGTCTCTTAACAGGAGCAACAGCAGTGGATCCTTTGCCACCAGTTGATCTTTTCCACCTTTTGGATTTTTGTGACTCTGCTGAATTTGTTTCTTGAATTATTGGATGTATCCACAGTACTTTGTTGACTTAAGTTTTGTAACTTTTTGCACGCGGACTTATCTTCCTTGGAATTTTATGTGGGGAGATATTTTGAGGACAGGGTTGCATTGTTTCAGCAAAGATGTTCACTCACATGGGGTAGAGGTGAAGTGAGCAGCCGCCTGGTGCCACGTCGATTTGACCCATGCTCTCCAGGTCTTCCAGCATGAACTCCTGGAGGACTGTTTCTCGTCGGTTCTCAGGGTCAGGGTTTTCCCTCCACCCAGCACCAATGCAGGGACAGCTGCTCTCCTCGCTGCTCCTGCTCTGAGGTGGGCTTTCATTTTAAGTCTAAGATGTCAGATTTCTGACCTCATTTTGGAGAGACATACAGTTTTGTTTCTGATGCCCCATCCTCTGTGCAACTGTCTAAACAGAAAAAAAAAATGCCACTTTGGTTCCTGCCAATTCTTTATTGACTGCTGTGGATTCCATCCTTCAATGCCAGCTCAGTAATGCACTTACAAAGATGCATTTTGGTAGGTTTTACCCAACATCTCAGTTGTTTTCATTGGGAAAGCTATTTAGTGTCCCTTATGTTGAAAGTTGGAAGCACCTGGCAACACCATAGGTGAGAGAGCTGCTCTTACCCCTTTTCGTGATCTTCGTGCTGGGTCCAGGCCTTCTTTTCCTCTGTGATTAAGCTGCCACAATGGGCCGGGTACTGTAGCTCATGCCTGTAATCTTAGCACTTTAGGAGGGCAAGGTGGGTGAATCACCCGAGGCCAGGAGTTCAAGACCAACCTCGCCCACATGGTGAAAGTCCGTCTCTACTAAAAGTACACAAAATTAGCCCGGCATGGGGGTGCATGTCTGTAATCTCAGCTATCCGGGAGGCTGAGGAAGGACAATTGCTTGAACCAGGACCCGGCAGGCGGAGGTTGTAGTGAGCCGAGATCATGCCACTGCACTCCAACGTGAGATACAGAGTGAGACTCTGTCTAAAATATATATATATATATGTATGTGTATATGAATATTTATGTATACATTCTTATTTGAAGTATTATCCAATGAGAGCAGGTGTTCCGGAAGACCTCATCTAAACACAGAATCTGAATGGGGGCCCATGTCACACATGCCAATTTTTTATCATTGCAACTGGGGCTTTTCTCCTCTTCTCTGCTGGACTCTGCTGTTCCTCACAAGGTGTTCAGAGAGTCTGCCCTTACAACCAGGAGATGAGAAGCACAGAGTGACACCAGCAGGAGAACATGAAGATGCGGTGACAGTTGTCCTCCTCCTGCAGAGTCCAGAGCAGTGCACTCCTACTGCTGGTGCCCTAGCTAAGCCTGGGGGCCAACATGCCCAGTGATAGTCTGGGAGTGCTGCAGTCAGGGTCCCCACAATGGGCACCCAGCCTGTGCCCTTGCACTCTGCATGACCGTGGCCATTGTCACCTCAGAGCCCCAGTGTACAGATCAATGCATCCTACCAGAGCTGCATGTGAGGAAGGACCACGTGAGTCCTGGGAGAGAGCTGAGGCCCTGCAGGGGGTGGTGGCCAGGACCGAGACCTGATGCCTGTCTGCAGAATCATCTGTGGATGTGAGTGGTACTGTGGGGTCAGTGCCCGGGTTCTGCTGCTCCCCCTCCTCAAAGATCAGGACCCGAGCAGGGGCTGGCGTGTGTGTGGCACCTGGAACTGCAGGGCCACCACCCATGTATGAAGCCGTCATGGGGACCTGAACACGGTGTCGTTGCAGACCCCACCCATCCATTGGCCCCAATTCCTGGCCAGCTTCTGCCAAGGTGAGAGGGTGGAATTTGGAAGGTGGGTGTAAGCTGAAGCCTGTCCCCCGGTGGCTGACATACAGTGGTGACACTCTCTGTGTGGGGGAAAGAAAGAGAGATCAGACTGTTATTGTGTCTATGGAGAAAGACGAAGACATAAGAAAGTCCATTTTGATCTGTACTGAGAAAAATTCTTCTGCCTTGAGATGCTGTTAATCTGTAACCCTAGACCCAACCCTGTGCTCACAGAAGCATGTGCTGTATTGACTCAAGGTTGAATGGATTTAGGGCTCTGCAGGACGTGCCTTAGTGAAAATGTGTTTGCACCTCTTGGGCTCCAGGCTGCCAGCTGTCTGCCCAGGGTCTGAATGTCCTACTATGACCTCTTTCCTCACCTGGCCCAAAGGACAGATAGGGAAGGCTTGTTTTGAGGATTAGGCAGGGTAATCCCAGTCAGTCCTCATCAGCTTGCCTATCCTCCAGGTCTTTTTGATTTCTTTTTTCTCTTCTTTGTTAGGAAACTCTGGAGAACTGTCCGGCAGCCTGTCTTCAGCTGGGGAGGTGGAAAGACTGGACCATGCCCTTGACTTCAGGGCCCCTTCTAGGTGCCCCCTCCTCCTAGGGTTTTTAAAAGCATATACTTAGCAACATACGCTATACCTGAGAGAGTTACAGAGAACCTCCTGCGTGTCCAAACCAGAACACTTTGTTCCCTGACCCCAGGCCCTCATCACACCCCAAAGCCCAAATACTTTCAGGTGGCCAACTTCAGAGAAGAGTCTGAACTCAATGCTTGTTTTCTGGGGTCTACACAGGCCTGTATGATGGGGCTACCTCCATTCTACCCCTGTGCCTCCCCCAATCCATTAGGGGCCTCAACTCCAGTGATCCCTAACTGGGAGCAAGGTTCCCCAGGCAGGGAATGCAGCCCTCCCCAGGATGCTGGCCTGGCCATGTCCCAATGGACATCAGTCCTGGAGCAAGAGGTCCAAGACAGGGAGTTTCACCAGGTGTGGTGACGTTTCTGGGTTCCTAGCCTTCAAGATGGGATTTTTACATTGTGCCACAGTGGGGGAAACCGAGACACAGGGCCGGTGAGCGGTAAAGAAAGAAAACCTCTGTGACTAGGAAATGTGTCCCTTGCCCAGCACAGCCACTCCAGGATAGCACCCTTTGGGATGTACCGCTGAGCTGTTCCTGGCATGTGGCATGGCACTGTGGTGGAGGTCAGCAGCTTGTGGAGTTGGGGGTGGGGGTGCTGGCAGGAACAGGTAATTTTGGACCCACCAAGGGAAGGAAGGGGACATTGCCCCTTTCCCCACACCTTGGGCACAGCAGCAATTTTCTTCTCTGATGTGTGTGGGCACCAATGCCTATGTGGATGTGGGCGCGTCCTCTCCTTTTGTTGATGAAGAACCTTCCTGCAGCCGTTGGGGTTGTTATGGGAACCTCGTGTGCCTGGCAGCAGGGTGGTGCCTGTGGAGGTTTGGCTACTATATGTCTCACTGCCACCTCCCCAGGGGAAGCAGACCCTGTGCCCTAGTGCCCCTCATAGCCAGTCCCTCACATTCTTCACTTGGCATCTCCCTGCCTGATTCTCCCAACTCAGCCCCTGCCAGGTTTCTCCAGGCCCTGTGGGCCCTGGGATGGGATCAAAGAAGGCAGCAACTGTGCTGTTTGCCTCTGCCTGACGTCAGGGATCCCTGGCCGCTACTGGCATCTGGTGGGTAGGATAGGTGGGGAGGTCGGGGGTCAGCTTTTCCACTCCCCAGCCTGCACTGGGTAAGTCACCAGGTATAACTGGTCTGGAGGCTGATCTGTGTCCTCCACAGTCCCTTGATGCATTATATTGAAGCCAACCCTTGTGTGAATGACTTCACCTGTTGTTACCGCCCAGATCAAACCAGAACCGGAAGACTGTTGCACTTGGGCCCAGAGTCTGGGGCTGAGACTGCCATGACCACTCTGCTCTCTTCCTTCTGTTGCGCTTGGGCGCAGAGCCTGGGGCTGAGGCTGCCATGGCCACCCTGTTCTCTTCCTTTTGGGGTCCCCAGGAGGCTCCCAGGACTGAATGATTCCCATAAAACACAGTGGCCAGGATGGGAGGGCTGGAGGTCAACACCCCCCCACCCCTGCCACCACAACCAAGAAAACCCCATGGAGGTTGGCCCCGAGCTGTGGGTCCCTGTGGGATGCAGGCTCCCACAGATAGTTCAGGGGATGAGCACGGGTCCTTCTGGCTGACAGGAGCCTGCTGGGCACTGGGTGTGTGGGACCTGTGTAGGTGGGTTGGACAGCACTGGGTCTATCCAGGGAGCCGGGGACCGGTGTGGCCAAAGAGGGCAGCAATATGTTGCCAGAACCAAAACTACAGTGCCACCAGCCCAGCTGGTAGGGAGAAGGAGGCCTGGCTAGCAGGACCACCCACCCCTATCCTGGCCCCAAGCCCAGAATGCCTGCCTGTACTGGACATTGCCTGGTCCAGGAGGCCTGGGCATAAGGGTCAGGTGGTGTGTCCCTGGATTCCAGGCTTTGGTGGTCCCTTGGGAGCTGAGTATCCTCTGGGCAGGAGGAGGGCCAGCGGTCCACTGTTTGCATTGGCCCCTGGGGGTGTGCCCCCACCCCAGCTTCTCAGCGCACACGGGGACGTAGCCAGGGCTCCTCCCCTGCTCTGTGGCTCCAGCTCTGAGCAGCTCACTGGGTGACTCTGACAGCTTCCTCCCCAAAGCTTGGGTCCTCCTCTGTGGGAATGGGGTGTCCCAGGCCCCCTGCAGGCAGGAACCCACCCCCAGCGCCTCTGGTGGGCCCTCCTGGGCTTTCTTACCTACTGGCTTGTGAGACCCGGTTGGCCAAACTTGGTATCCTATTTTTATTTTGGCCTTTTTCTTAGCGTGCGTTTTCTGGAACTACTGCTGTGTAGATCTTCTATTTGACTTTTAGGTAGAGAATCTTGCACACCCAAAGGTCCCCCACCAGAGAGCCTCCACTTCGGTCCCCCGGGCTGGTCCTGCCTGTGCTCCGCTTGGTGTGAATGTTGAGTGTGATGGATCCACACGGCTGCTTGACCCTGCATCTCCTTCCTTCTTGTTGCTGAGGCCGGTTCTGTTCTCTTTCTCCACCTGAACTGCACTTGAAGCCAAGACGAAGGATGAGAAGTGGTTGCTACGAAGGACCCTCCTGCAGCGAATCCCCTGTGAGGAGGCTGCGCTGGCCCAGCCTGTCCGTTCCTTCTCTAAGCTCATTCCAGAGGTCAGCAAGGGGCAGCCTGTCCCTGCCTGTTCTTGTGGCCCGTGAATCAAGAACAGATTTTACATTTCCAAATGGTTGAACAAATAAAAAACTAACACTTCATGACACTGAGAAATTTCCATGTCCATAAGTAAAGTTTGATGGGGGTGCAGTCATGCCCATCTCTTCACAGGCCACCTGCAGAAGGCAGCTGTCGTGCAGCTATTGCAGTGTTGCATCCCGGAGGCAAAGATCAGTTGGCAAAGCTGAAAATACTGACTCCTGGCTCTTTAGGGAAACAGTTTCCAGTCCCTGGTTTAAGGGCTGTGTGGCAGGACCCCAGGATCTTGGTCAGATTGTTCCTCTCTCAGGGCCTGCTGTGGCCTTTGCTGGTATGTCTGCAAAGTCTGCGTGCTATGGTGCCTCTCATGGGGCGTTGAGCTCTGTCGTGCTAGATTTCAGGGTGTCTGCCTCATGGTCATCTGTCTCACCAACAGAGACCCTGTATCCAGATTCAAACTAGCAGGAGCAGTTGGTCTTTGGCAGCAAGGATACCTTTGAGCTGAGCTGCCACCCACCCTGAGGTGGTCCCATGACACCCACTGTCTGGGTCAAGTTTGGGGCAGGGCTGGTGTCCTGAATTGCCCTGCGATGTGGATCGTAAGAGCCAGCGGGGAGAGGGGGTTGATATTACTCCCCATATAGTGGGGAGTTCCTCACCCCTTGCGATGTGGATCGTAATAGCCAATTACTCCCCCCTGCAATGTGTGTCCATTACTAGCAGTTTCTTTTGTTCAGGATATTAGGAAGAATTTCACAGGTTGTGTGTACACAGCCTGCGACAGGAGAACGAATACCATCCTCTGCACCTCCGGATATTAGCAACCATATCACACAATGGGTGTACGCTTTTTGGGAGATTTGGGGTATATGTCCTCCTGTGTTTCCCTGAATATTCGGAGACATATCACAGGGCGGCTGTACACCCACTACTCTCTTGGCAGGAACATTGTACTTTACCTACTGGAAATTAGGAGCAATATCACAGACTGGGTGTCAAGCCACTGTCATACTGGAAGTAATATCATGCTCTCCTCCACAGGTTATGAGGAACAATATTACAGGGGGGCATGTACCTCCTCCGGTAGTGGGAGTAGTATCATCATCTCTTCCTTTAGATGACAGGAACAATATCACAAGGTGGGTGTACACCCCGTGAGTGTTTGGAAGCAATGTCATTCTCTCTTCTTCTAGGTTTTACGATTCATATCACAGGCGGGGTGTACACCCCTTGTTATATTGGATGGAATCTCATCCTCCTTCAACCTGTATCTTTAGAACAATATCCCTTGGGGGCTGTCCATCCCTTCAATATTGGTAGTAATACCATCTTCTCCTCTCCTGGATATAAAAAACTATATCACAGGAGGGGTGTACACCCCTTGCAATGTTGGTAGTAATATCACCTCTCCCCTGTGGTTATTAAGGACAAAATCCCAGGGTGGCTGTACGGTTCCTACTTTTTTGAGAGTAATATCCATTCACCCCCTGGATATCAGGAACCATATCACGGAAGAAGTGTCCACCCCCTTCGATATTTTCAGCCATGTCATCTTCTTCCCGCTTGGATATTAGGAACGATACCCCGGGGTTGGGGGCGGTGTACACCCACTGCGATATCGAAAGTAAAATCGGCCTCTTTCCCGCTGGATATTAGGAACTATATCACAGGTGTGTGTGCACCTTCTGGGATATTGGGAGTACTATCAGCCTCTACCCCGCTGCATATGAGGAACAACATACAGGGGGCAGGGTGGTTACACCCCCTGCGATATTGAGAGCAATATTCTTCTCTTTCCCCTGTACATTAGGAACTACATCACAGGGGTCTGTACACCTTCAGTGATATTGGGATTCAGGTTATCCTCTCCCCAACTGAATGTCAAAAACGATATCACAGAAGGGTGTTCACCCCCTGCAATATGGCCAGTAACATCATCGTCTGGCCAACATCACAGAGGGTGTGACACTGCCCCGCGGTATTGGGCATAATGTTATCCTCTCTTCCTCTGGATATTAGGAACGATATACCTGGTGGTGGGAGGTGGAGTACATTAAGAACAATATCACTGGGTGGGTGTACTCCCCCTGCAATATTGGGTGTAGTATCATCCTCTCGTCCCTAGCATATTAAGAACAGTATCACAGGAGGGGTGTACAGCCACAGTCTCTGCGCTATTGGGAGCAATAGCATCTTCTCCCCCTCTCTATATAAGGAACAATATCCCAGTGTGGGTGTACATCCCCTGAGATATTGGGCGTAGTGCCATCGTCTCCCAAAGTGGATATTTGGCATAGTGTCATGGGGGGTGTATGCCTTCTTCGATATTGGGAGCAATATCATCTTCTCCCCTCAGGATTACAGGCAAAATATCAAAGGGGTTTTACAACTCGAGCGGTATGAGCAGTAAAATCATCCTCTCCCCACCCAGATGTTAGGAACTATATCACAGGTGGCTGTACACTTCTTGCGATATTGGGAGTCATATCATCCTCTCCCATCGTGGATATTAAGAACAATATTACAAAGTAGGTGTACACCCCCTACGATATTGAGAGAAATATTATGCTCTCCCCTTCGGGATATTAGGAACAATATCGCAGGAGGTGTGTGCAACCCCTGCCATATTGGCAGTCATATCATCCTCTCCCCCTGATTGTAAGAAACAATATCACAGGAAGATGTACACCCCCTGTGATATTTGGAGTCATATCAATTTCTTTCCCTCTGGATATTCGGAACAATATCACAGTGGGTGTGTACACCACCTGCGATATTACCACTGGCATCATCGTCTCCCTCCCAGGATATAGGAAACAATATCACAAGGTGATGTACACCCCCTACAATATTGGGAGTAATGTCTTCCTAACCCCCGCTGGCTATCAGGAACAATGTCACAGAAGGAGTGAACACCCCCTGCTCTATAGGGTGTGATATCCTCTCCATCCCTGAATATTATGAACAATATCACCCGGCAGTGTACACCTCCTGCAATATTGAGACTATTTCTCTCGCTGGATGTTAGGAATCATATCACAGGGGTGGTGTACACCCACTGCGAAATGGGAAGAAATATCATCCTCTCCACCTTTGGATGTTAGGGAGAAGATCACGGGGGAGGTCTACACCCACTGGGATATTGGCAGTCATATCATCCTCTCCCACCCAGAATATAAGAAACAAGACCACTGAGGGGATAGACACCCACTGTGATAGTTTGAAAAATGTTATCCTATACCTCCTGGCTATTGGGAATAACATCATAGAGGAGTGTACACTTTCTTCAATGTTGGGAGTAATATCATCTTCTTCCCGACGGATATCAGGAACAAGTTTATTAATTATTAATATTAATAAATATAAAAATTAATAATAATCATGGATATTAATAATCATAATAAAGATAGTAAAAATTAATACTCGTTACAAACATTAATTATTAATATTAATAAATACTAATATCAATATTAATAAAATAATGATATCAGCAATTAATGTCACTGAAATCATTACCAAGAGATGTTGGTAATAAAATAATTATTCTTATTAAGAATCAATAATATTGTTAAATGACATTAATATTAATAATTAATTTTAAGCGTGTATAATCATATACATAAAATAGTTATCCAAAATTAATAATGGTATCTTATTAATTAATAGTGTCATTGATAATTATTAAAATCGATCATTGATGTTTAATAATTAACCATATTATTACTCCTAATACCACAAGGGGTGTACACCTACCTGTGATGTCGTTCCCAATATCAAGGGACGGAGATTATGATATTAGTTTTAATATCACAGTAGGTGTAAACTAAAGCTGTGATAATAATGCAAATATCTATGGGGAAAGAGTATGACATGACACCAAACATAACAACGAACAACAGCCACCTGATATTCATCCTAATAATAACGGAAGAAGCGTATGATATTGCTCGAAATAGTCCAGGGAGAGTCCAACTCTTCTGTGAAATGGTTGCTAGTATCCGGAGGGGGAGAGGATGATAATAATTCCAGTGTCACAGACTGTGTACACCCGACCTGTGATATTGTTATTAATACCCTGGAGAGAGAGGATGATATGACCCTCGACAGACCAGGAGGCGTACACCCAGCCTGGGATAGTGTTCCTAATATTCATGGAGAGGAGAGGCTGACATTACTCCCTGGATGGCAGGGGGGTGAGCCACCCCCCGCGAGGTGGGGACCAATAGCCACCCCCTCTCCCCCCCTTGGCTATTGGGAGCCACCTCGCAGGGGGGTGAGCCACCCCCCGCGAGGTGGGGACCAATAGCCACCCCCTCTCCCCCCCTTGGCTATTGGGAGCCACCTCGCAGGGGGGTGAGCCACCCCCCGCGAGGTGGGGACCAATAGCCACCCCCTCTCCCCCCCTTGGCTATTGGGAGCCACCTCGCAGGGGGGTGAGCCACCCCCCGCGAGGTGGGGACCAATAGCCACCCCCTCTCCCCCCCTTGGCTATTGGGAGCCACCTCGCAGGGGGGTGAGCCACCCCCCGCGAGGTGGGGACCAATAGCCACCCCCTCTCCCCCCCTTGGCTATTGGGAGCCACCTCGCAGGGGGGTGAGCCACCCCCCGCGAGGTGGGGACCAATAGCCACCCCCTCTCCCCCCCTTGGCTATTGGGAGCCACCTCGCAGGGGGGTGAGCCACCCCCCGCGAGGTGGGGACCAATAGCCACCCCCTCTCCCCCCCTTGGCTATTGGGAGCCACCTCGCAGGGGGGTGAGCCACCCCCCGCGAGGTGGGGACCAATAGCCACCCCCTCTCCCCCCCTTGGCTATTGGGAGCCACCTCGCAGGGGGGTGAGCCACCCCCCGCGAGGTGGGGACCAATAGCCACCCCCTCTCCCCCCCTTGGCTATTGGGAGCCACCTCGCAGGGGGGTGAGCCACCCCCCGCGAGGTGGGGACCAATAGCCACCCCCTCTCCCCCCCTTGGCTATTGGGAGCCACCTCGCAGGGGGGTGAGCCACCCCCCGCGAGGTGGGGACCAATAGCCACCCCCTCTCCCCCCCCTTGGCTATTGGGAGCCACCTCGCAGGGGGGTGAGCCACCCCCCGCGAGGTGGGGACCAATAGCCACCCCCTCTCCCCCCCTTGGCTATTGGGAGCCACCTCGCAGGGGGGTGAGCCACCCCCCGCGAGGTGGGGACCAATAGCCACCCCCCTCTCCCCCCCTTGGCTATTGGGAGCCACCTCGCAGGGGGGTGAGCCACCCCCCGCGAGGTGGGGACCAATAGCCACCCCCTCTCCCCCCCTTGGCTATTGGGAGCCACCTCGCAGGGGGGTGAGCCACCCCCCGCGAGGTGGGGACCAATAGCCACCCCCTCTCCCCCCCTTGGCTATTGGGAGCCACCTCGCAGGGGGGTGAGCCACCCCCCGCGAGGTGGGGACCAATAGCCACCCCCTCTCCCCCCCTTGGCTATTGGGAGCCACCTCGCAGGGGGGTGAGCCACCCCCCGCGAGGTGGGGACCAATAGCCACCCCCCTCTCCCCCCCTTGGCTATTGGGAGCCACCTCGCAGGGGGGTGAGCCACCCCCCGCGAGGTGGGGACCAATAGCCACCCCCTCTCCCCCCCTTGGCTATTGGGAGCCACCTCGCAGGGGGGTGAGCCACCCCCCGCGAGGTGGGGACCAATAGCCACCCCCCTCTCCCCCCCTTGGCTATTGGGAGCCACCTCGCAGGGGGGTGAGCCACCCCCCGCGAGGTGGGGACCAATAGCCACCCCCTCTCCCCCCCTTGGCTATTGGGAGCCACCTCGCAGGGGGGTGAGCCACCCCCCGCGAGGTGGGGACCAATAGCCCCCCCCGCGAGGTGGGGACCAATAGGCCACCCCCCTCCCCCCCTTGGCTATTGGGAGCCACCTCGCAGGGGGGTGAGCCACCCCCCGGCGAGGTGGGACCAAATAGCACCCCCCTCTCCCCCCCCTTGGCTATTGGGAGCCACCTCGCAGGGGGGTGAGGCCACCCCCGCGAGGTGGGACCATAGCCACCCCTCTTCCCCCCCTTGGCTATTGGAGCCACCTCGCAGTGGGTGAGCCACCCCGCGAGGTGGGACCATAGCCACCCCTCTCCCCCTGGCTATTGGGACCTCGCTAGGGGGGTGAGCCACCCCCGCGAGGTGGGGACCAATAGCCACCCCCTCTCACCCCCTTGGCTATTGGGAGCCACCTCGCAGGGGGGTGAGCCACCCCCCGCGAGGTGGGGGACAATAGCCACCCCCTCTCACCCCCCTTGGCTATTGGGAGCCACCTCGCAGGGGGGTGAGCCACCCCCGCGAGGTGGGGACCAATAGCCACCCCCTCTCCCCCCTTGGCTATTGGAGCCACCTCGCAGGGGGGGTGAGCCACCCCCCGCGAGGTGGGGACCAATAGCCACCCCCTCTCCCCCCTTGGCTATTGGGAGCCACCTCGCAGGGGGGGTGAGCCACCCCCCGCGAGGTGGGGACCAATAGCCACTCCCCTCTCCCCCCTTGGCTATTGGGAGCCACCTCGCAGGGGGTGAGCCACCCCCCGCGAGGTGGGGACCAATAGCCACCCCTCTCCCCCCCTTGGCTATTGGAGCCACCTCGCAGGGGGGTGAGCCACCCCCCGCGAGGTGGGGACCAATAGCACCCCCTCTCCCCCCCTTGGCTATTGGGAGCCACCTCGCAGGGGGTGAGCCACCCCCCGCGAGGTGGGGACCAATAGCCACCCCCTCTCCCCCCCTTGGCTATTGGGAGCCACCTCGCAGGGGGTGAGCCACCCCCCCGCGAGGTGGGGACCAATAGCCACCCCCTCTCCCCCCCTTGGCTATTGGGAGCCACCTCGCAGGGGGGTGAGCCACCCCCCGCGAGGTGGGGACCAATAGCCACCCCCTCTCCCCCCCTTGGCTATTGGGAGCCACCTCGCAGGGGGTGAGCCACCCCCCGCGAGGTGGGGACCAATAGCCACCCCCTCTCCCCCCCTTGGCTATTGGGAGCCACCTCGCAGGGGGGTGAGCCACCCCCCGCGAGGTGGGGACCAATAGCCACCCCCTCTCCCCCCCTTGGCTATTGGAGCCACCTCGCAGGGGGGTGAGCCACCCCCCGCGAGGTGGGACCAATAGCCACCCCCTCTCCCCCCTTGGCTTTGGGAGCCCCTCGCAGGGGGGTGAGCCACCCCCCGCGAGGTGGGGACCAATAGCCACCCCCTCTCCCCCCCTTGGCTATTGGGAGCCACCTCGCAGGGGGGTGAGCCACCCCCCGCGAGGTGGGGACCAATAGCCACCCCCTCTCCCCCCCCTTGGCTATTGGGAGCCACCTCGCAGGGGGGTGAGCCACCCCCCCCGCGAGGTGGGGGACCAATAGCCACCCCCCTCTCCCCCCCCTTGGCTATTGGGAGCCACCTCGCAGGGGGGTGAGCCACCCCCCGCGAGGTGGGGACCAATAGCCACCCCCTCTCCCCCCCTTGGCTATTGGGAGCCACCTCGCAGGGGGGTGAGCCACCCCCCGCGAGGTGGGGACCAATAGCCACCCCTCTCCCCCCCTTGGCTATTGGGAGCCACCTCGCAGGGGGGTGAGCCACCCCCCGCGAGGTGGGGACCAATAGCCACCCCCTCTCCCCCCCTTGGCTATTGGGAGCCACCTCGCAGGGGGGTGAGCCACCCCCCGCGAGGTGGGACCAATAGCCACACCCCCTCTTCCCCCCCTTGGCTATTGGGAGCCACCTCGCAGGGGGGTGAGCCACCCCCGCGAGGTGGGGACCAATAGCCACCCCCTCTCCCCCCCTTGGCTATTGGGAGCCACCTCGCAGGGGGGTGAGCCACCCCCCGCGAGGTGGGGACCAATAGCCACCCCCTCTCCCCCCCTTGGCTATTGGGAGCCATGGTGTTCCACAGCCTGTTTAGAATGTTATGAGTAGTAACGTCTCGTCCTCTGCAAATAATGAACTATTTCACTGACGTGTGTGCATCTTTAGTGTATTGCTCAGAAAACGATATAATTATTCATTAAATATCAATAATCAATTGTAATAATTATCAGTAATACTATCAATTAATATTTTACTGTTAATATTGATCATATTAATTAAATTTTGGATGTCAAAAATTAATTTTTAATAATTATGTCATTTATTAATATAATTCGTAATATTAATTATTTTTTTGCAGTATCACTTACTTTTGATTTAAGTAACATTTATTGTTCATATCATTATTATTAATTGTGTTAATATTAATTATTAATACTAATATTAAAATTTTTAATCCCTATTAATATTTTGTATCTTTATTGTCATTGTTAATGTCAATGATTAGTATTAATTTTATTACATTCATTAATATTAATAATTAATGGACCATTTCCTGATATCGATGTGGAGAAGATGATTTTACTCCCAATATCGCAGAAAGTGTACATTCCTCTATGATGTTGTTCCTAATAACCAGGGTGTAGAGGATGATATAATTGAATCTACCGCAGTGTTTTTACATCGTTTCGGTCATTTTATTCCTTCTATCCAGGTGCGAGAGGATGATAATTACTCCCAATATCGCAAGCGGCCTGGACCTCCATTTTGATATTTTCCCTCACATCCAGCAGGGGTGAGGAAGATATTACTAATAGCCAGCCGGGGAGAGGAAGATATCATCCCCAATATCACAGGGATGTACATCCCCTTTTGATATTGTTCCTTATATCCTGGGATGGACAAGATAATACTAGTGGCAATATCGCAGGGGTTTTACACACCCACTGTGCTTTTGTTCCGAATAACATGATATGACTCTTAGTATCACAGGGGGGGTACACCCTCCTGTGATATTGTTTTTTATATTCAAGGGGAGAGAATATTACCCCCAATATCGCAGGGGTTGTACACACCTCCTGCGATACTGTTCCTAATATCCGAAGAGGAGAGCATAATATTTCTCTCAATATCTCAGCGGCGTGTACATCTCGTTTCTAATATTTTTCATACTATCCAAGATGGGAGAGGATGATAAGATTCCCAACATGCCAAGAAGTGTACAGCTGCCTGTGATATAGTTCCTAACATCCAGGTGGGGATAGGAGGATATTACTGCCCATATCGCACGAGTTGTAAAACCCCTTCGATATTTAGCCTACGAACCTGAGGGAAGAGGATGATATTACTCCCAATATCGAAGAAGGTGTACACCCTCCTAAGACACTGCACCCAATATCCACGTTGGGTGACGATGACAATATGCCCAATATAGCAAGGGATGTACACAATCCCTGGAATATTGTTCCTTATATCTAGAGTGGGAGAAGACGCTATTACTCTCAATAACGCAGGGACTTTGGCTGTACACCCCTCCTGTGATATTAGTCTTAATATCTTAGGCAATAGAGGATGATACTATACCCAATATCGCAGGGGGAGTACACCCACCCAGTGATGTTGTTCTTCATGTACTCCACCTCCCTCCACCAGGGATATCGTTTCTAATATCCAGGGGAAGAGAGGATAACATTATGCTCAATATTGAGGGGAGTGTACACATCCTCTGTGATGTTGTTCCTAGTATCTAAAGGTAGAGACGATGATGTTACTGGCCATATTGCAGGGGGTGTACACCCTTCTGTGATGTCATTTTTGGCATTCAGTTGGCGAGAGGATAACATGAATCCCAGTATCTCTGACGGTGTACAGACCCCTGTGATGTAGTTCCTAATGTACAGGGGAAAGAGAAGAATATTGCTCTCAATATCGCAGGGGTTGTAACCACCCTGCCCCTGTATGTTGTTCCTCATATGCAGCGGGGTGGAGGCTGATAGTACTCTCAATATCCCAGAAGGTGCACACGCACCTGTGATATAGTTCCTAATATCCAGCGGGAAAGAGGCTGATTTTACTTTCGATATCGCAGTGGGTGTACACCGCCCCCTGCCCCGGGGTATCGTTCCTAATATCCAGGCGGGAAGAAGATGACATGACTGACAATATCGAAGGGGGTGGACAACTCTTCTCTGATATGGTTCCTGATATCCAGGGGGTGAATGGATGTTATTACTCCCAATAACGTAGGAACCGTACAGCCACCCTGGGATTTTGTCCTTAATAACCACAGGGGAGAGGTGAGATTACTACCAACATTGCAAGGGGTGTACACCCTCCTGTGATATTGTTTCTTATATCCAGGAAAGGAGAAGATGGTATTACTACCAATATTGAAGAGATATACAACCCCCATGGGATATTGTTCTAAAGATACAGGTTGAAAGAGGATGAGACTCCATCCAATATAACAAGGGGTGTACATCCCGCCTGTGATGTGAATCGTAAAACCTAGAAGAAGAGAGAATGACATTGCTTCCAAAAACACGGGGTGTACACCCACCCTGTGACATCGTTTCTGTCATCTAAAGGTAGAGATGATGATACTACTCCCACCACCAGAGAAGGTACACACCCCCCTGTGATATTGTTCCTCATAACTTGGGGGAGAGCATGATATTACTTCCAGTATGACAGTGGCTTGACACCCAGTCTGTGATATTGGTTCTGCACACCAACTCTGTGCCCCTCATTTCCCATGCGTTCTCTCCACACTTTTGGAACCTCGGGGAAGGCTTTGTCTTTGGTTACAGATGAAGAGACGAAGGGTCTGAGAGGTTAAGCAAGTTTGTTACTGGAAAGTGGTTCCGATCCAGACCCCAAGAGAGGTTTCTCGGATCTCACAGAAGAAAGAATTCGGGGCGAGTCCATAAAGTGAAAGCAAGTTTATTAGGAAAGAAAAGGAATAAAAGCATGGCTACTCTGGCCGGGCGCAGCGGCTCACTCCTGGAATCTTATAACTTTGGGATGCCGAGGCAGGTGGATCACCTGATGTGAGAAGTTCGAGACCAGCCTGGTCCAACATGGCAAAACCCTGTCGCCACTAAAATACAAAAGATTAACTGGGCGTGGTGGCAGGTGTCTGCAATCCCAGCTACTAGGAAGGCTGAGGCAGGAGAATCGCTTGAACCCAGGAGGTGGAGGTTGTAATGAGCCAAGATCACGCCACTGCATTCCAGTTCGGCCAACAGAGCGAGACTCCATCTCAAAAAAAAAAAAAAAAAAGAAAAGAAAAAAGAAAATAAAGAATGGCTGCTCCATAGGCAGAGAGGCACCAAAGGTCGCTGGTTGCCCATTTTCATGGTTATTTCTTGATCATACGCTAAACAAGGGTTGGACTATTCATGAGTGTTCTAGGAAAGGGGTGGACAATTCCCAGAAATGAGAGTTTCTGCCCTCCCTTCTGAGACCATGTAGGGAAACCTCCAGATGTTGCCATGGCATCTGTAAACTGTCGCGGTGCTGGTGGGAGTGTCTTGTAGTAGCTAATGCGTTATAATTAGCACATAATGAGCCGTGAGGACAATCAGAGGTCACTCTCGTGGTCATCTTGGGCTTGGTGGGCTTTGGCCGACTTTACTGCAACCGGCTTTATCAGTAAGGTCTTTATGACCTGTATCTTGTACCGACCTCCTATCTCATCCTGTGACTAAGAATGCTCAGCCTCCTGGGAATGCGGTCCAGCAGGTCTCAGCCTCCCTTTACCCAGCCCCCATTCAAGATGGTGTCGCTCTGGTTCACGTGCCTCTGACAAGTTGGCCTGGGTTGAGTGTTCCCTAGTGTGTGGTTGTTGGAGCTGTTCCTAGGAGTAAGAGGTATTGTCAGTAGGAAACAGGCCTCTGTTAGCCCGGGGGCTGGCACTCTGCCCCATTATATCGGCCTCATTTTAGTGGTGACAAAACTGGGGCTCAGAGACATCAACTCCCTCATCCCGAACCCCCAGACTGTCAGTGGTGGGCTGGGGTTTGAATGTGGGGCTTGAAGACCCATCATCTCCTCTGGTCCCCCAGTCTCCGCTGCCCAAGAGGAACAGGATCCCAGGATCCAGGCCCCTCATGGCACCAGCCAGGGTGGGCGTAGATGGGGAGGCAGAGTTCCAAAGCCCCCCGGACTCTGAAGCAGGTCAGGGACCAAGAGCAACCCGGACCTACGGGCCCCACCCCGAGAAGAATGGCTGCAGGCCCGGCCCAGCGGGCAGGAGGTCTGTGTCCTCAGTCAACGTGACGGCGCTTCCGGCTGCTCCAGCCAGGCCGTGCTGTCTTCACGTTTCCAATCATGCGGCCTCCCCTCCAATTCCCAAACCCAACCCACAGAGACAGCGATCTGGGGTCTACGTGAGGTTTGTCAGCAGCTCTGACCCGCTGCTTCCCGCCAGGCCCGTGGCCGGTTCTGGAAAGCTCTCTGCTGCCCCCTGGTGGGGAGGCTTAGGGTAGGGCTCTGGCTGCAAGCATGGGGTCCCAGAAGCTCCTGGCTCTGTCACTTCTGCTGGGTGAAAACCAATCCAGGACTGAACCAGTGACACCTGTGGCGCTCCCAGAACTTCCTGGCTCTGTCACCTCTGCTGGGTGGAAAACCAACCCAGGGCTGAAGCAGCAGATGGGTGCCTGATTCCTTATTATCAGAGCGCTGCCCACTGGCAAGTCTCTCTCCGGGCCTCAGCTTCTCCTTCCATTAAACGAGGGGCTTGGGGGATACCAAGGAGGGGTAACTGCTTAGTGAGGATGGGAGGTTTCTTCTGGGGAGATGAATACATTTTGAAACTAGATGGCGTGGGTGGTTGCACAGGACTGTGAATGTACAAATGCCACCACATTATTTGCGTGGAAATAGTTAATTGCATGCGATGTGAAAATCACCTCATTTAAAGTGTTTAAAAGAGGGGTCTGGGAGAGTGCAGTGTATGTGAGAATCACGTGGGACACCCACAGTCTCTGAACGTCAGTTTCCTTGCATAAACTGGCAAAGAGACCGTGTGAACTGTATTCCCTGGGGCCAAGAGATTCCAAGAAGGAAAACCTGAGATTCCTGGGACTGGGATGAGGGCCGGGGTCCGGAAGTGGAGTGGGTGGGTGGGGACAGCTGGGGGACAGCCTAGATAAGGCTTTCAATACTGGGTAGCAGCGTCTACACAGGCGGAGATCCCTGCATCTCACTTCCCGCAGGGCTGACCAGTGGCCAGAGGTGGGACTGGCCAGGCTCGGCCCAACCGAGTCTGGGAGCAAAGGACACTGAGTGAGGGATCCCCGGGGCCACCCTCACTGGCCTGCGGCTCTCCTGACACCACGAGAGAGGTCCAGGAGCTGACCTTGGGTCCTAATGGGGGACACCTTCCTGGCTGCAGGCTGGCAGGGTGGTGTGGTGGTCAGTGTACTGGGCTCTGCGTGTCCGCCTCTACCTGCTGTGTGACGGTGGGCCAGACACCTAACCTCTCTGTGCCTCTATTTCTTCAATGGCGAACAGGGACACTAGCAGCTCCCACATCTGGGCACAGTGGCCTGAAGGTTAAAGGCAAGGGTGGCACGAGACCTACAGCAAGAACTCTGAGCAGGGAGAGCAGGGAGCTGCCCAGAGTTCAATCACCATCTCCCCTCTGGCTGCCGAGGAAACCGAGGCTCATGGTGACCTGGCCCAGGTCTGTTGGACTCACGGTCCTTCTCATCCCCAAGATCAGAGGGCTGCCACCAGGGAAGGAGCTGGCCCCTAGACACAGCCCAGGAAGCACACAGGGAAGGATGCCATGGGGACTTCGGTATGTTTTTGCAAAAAAAAAAAAAAAAAAAAAAAACATTTATTGCTATTTGAACCCTGCTTTTATGCTTCCATTACCCAGAAAATGAGCTACGGGAGACACCAGGAGAGGCAGGAGATCATCCTCCTTGCACAAAACCCACTCCCTCGGATACTGTCCTCAGCGAGGGTGGCTGGAGGCCAACCAGGGGGCCCACCCGCAGAGTGGCAGAGGAGGTAGGTTGACCCTGTGGACGCTGAGCTCTGTGGCGAAGGTCCTGGCCTTCTGGTAGAAGAAGAGCCACTTCTCGCAGTCCAGGAGGAAGTTGTGGGAGATGGTGGCTGGCCGCGTGTAGATCTTCAGCTGTGCCTTCTTGTTGCCCAGGTCCACGGCGGCTGCCAGTGCCAGCTGGTAGTACCCGGCTGCATCAAACGGGTCCTGAAGGGGACAGGTCATGGTCAGCAAAAGGGGGACTCGGAACCCGTCTCCCCAGAGGCCGTTCCTGTCTCCAGGTCATTCCACATGTCCTTCCGACGCTGGCTCGCCCCAGGAGCCCCGAAGCCTGTGACACTGCTGTGGTCTCAGCTGCAGGAGGTGGGGATGACCCTGACACCCCTGGAAGCCTTCCTGACTGTCCCTACGCCCCACTCACCCCAAGCCTCCTGCCCCAGTGCCACCCTCTCTGCAGGCAGTGGCTGCTTTCCCCATGGGCTGAGGTCAGGGCAGATCCTGCCTGCTCTGAGAGTTCCATGCAGGACCCGTGGCTCCAAGCCACAGCAGGGGCACGGTGTTGAGTGACCCAGGCTCCCCTCTGGCCCCTGTCCATGCTGACCATTTCCAGGCCATCCACGGGCCAGGCCAGGTACAAAACCATCTCACAGGTGTCCTCTCTGGCAATGTTCCCTGAAATATTCACGGAGCGTGACTCCCCAGACATCCACTCCCATTGTCAATGCGTCTTTGGCTCAAACTCACCATCCCTGGGTTGGGATGCCGCCTCCCAGACCTCCTCCTTCACCCTCCCATCCCCCACCCGGCTTCTCCCCAGGCACCTCCTCCACATGGCGGTCACCCAAGGGACCTCTCTAAGACCCATGTCTGGCCTGTCCCTCTTTACCATCTCAAGATGGCTCCCAGGGCCAATGACAAAGTCCAAGATGCAGCAGTCCATTCCCTCACTGCCCCGCCCCACACACGGAGCAGGGGCGTGAGAAGGCCCCGAGTCACCGCCACTGCTCATCCAATGCCCCCTGGCCCAGCCGAACACTGGACTCTGTGCTGGGTGCATGGCTGAACCTAACGTCCTTGCTTCCAGTCTGAGGGACCTGGGAGTGAACACTGACCACACAGGGTGGCCCGGGCTGTGGCAGAGGGAAGCCCAGGAGGCCCCAGACTCAGCCGGGGGTGGAAAGCAAAGGCTTCCTGAAGGGGTGGGGGCTTCCCAACTAAACAGGAAGGAGCCAGGCAATACATATGTCTCTGCGTGTGCCTGTGCATGTGAATGTGTGTGTTTGTGTTCCTGTGCGTGCATGTCCCTGTGTGCCTGTGTGTGCATGTCTGTGTGTGCGCGCCTGTGTGTGTGCGTGTGCCTGTGTGCATTTGCGTGTGCATTTCCATGTGCCTGTAGTGTGTGCTGCAGCTAGTGAGTGACAGCGTGAGCCAGTGAACACTTAATCCACCCTATTCCAGGGCTCACTCTCATGTGTAGACTACAGGGGACCCCATTTTAGAGGCAATTGGCAAAGATGCTCATTTACCCCTGCTTCTCTGCCAGCCTTCCAGGTCCCATCAAGCCTGGCTTTTTCTCCCACTCCTCTGGGCCCTGGGTCCAGAGCCTCCTATACAAGGAAGAGGGTGTAGCCTTGGAAAGACAGCCGCCCTTGGGGAATTCCAAGGGGGCCTCCCTCTGGGAAGCTGGCCTGTGCTGACAGCATAGTCACGATGAGGCCCAGAGGGCTTTGCATGGGAAGGAGGACTGTGCATGGGAAGGAGGGCTGTGCATGGGAAGGAGGGCTATGCATGGGAAGGAGGGCTGTGCATGGGAAGGAGGACTGCGCATGGGAAGGAGGGCTGTGCATGGGAAGGAGGACTGTGCATGGGAAGGAGGTGAAGGAGGACTGTGCATGGGAAGGAGGTGAAGGAGGGCTGTGCATGGGAAGGAGGACTGTGCATGGGAAGGAGGACTGTGCATGGGAAGGAGGACTGTGCATGGGAAGGAGGATTGTGCATGGGAAGGAGGTGAAGGAGGGCTGTGCATGGGAAGGAGGACTGTGCATGGGAAGGAGGGCTGTGCATGGGAAGGAGGGCTGTGCATGGGAAGGAGGACTGTGCATGGGAAGGAGGACTGTGCATGGGAAGGAGGACTGTGCATGGGAAGGAGAGCTGTGCATGGGAAGGAGGTGAAGGAGGGCTGTGCATGGGAAGGAGGACTGTGCATGGGAAGGAGGGCTGTGCATGGAAGGAGGACTGTGCATGGGAAGGAGGTGAAGGAGGGCTGTGCATGGGAAGGAGGACTGTGCATGGGAAGGAGGGCTGTGCATGGGAAGGAGGGCTGTGCATGGGAAGGAGGACTGTGCATGGGAAGGAGGGCTGTGCATGGGAAGGAGGGCTGTTCATGGGAAGGAGGTGAAGGAGGGCTGTGCATGGGAAGGAGGACTGTGCATGGGAAGGAGGTGAAGGAGGGCTGTGCATGGGAAGGAGGACTGTGCATGGGAAGGAGGACTGTGCATGGGAAGGAGGACTGTGCATGGGAAGGAGGGCTTTGCATGGGAAGGAGGTGAAGGAGGCCTCTGTCCCTCGACCCCAACCGTGGACTTTGGTCTCTCAGGTACTACTTGGCGCTTTCCTTTCTCCTGGACGGGCGGAGTGGGCGGCAGGCTTGACCAAGAGAGATAAAGGCCTCTTCTGGGAGGTCCGTCCCCCTGGGTCCCTGGCGAGCCCCTGAGCGGTGAGCAGCGTCCCCCTGGGCCTGATACTTGGCACCTCCCTGTCTGGCTGGGACTTGGGAGGCCACAGAAACCACGTCTGACCACCAGGTGTCGCCAGTACTGGGCGGGGGCCTCCCGGGCAGCCCCAGGCCTGCGGTGGGGTATACGGGGCAGGGTCTTAGGGCTGCCCCAGCTCCTCATGTTGTTCTAAGGCCCCGAAGATCTCGGCCCCTGGACTGGAGTGCCCTGGCCCCTCAGCCCGTAAGGAGCACTGACACGAGGCTGGTGTGATGCTAAGGAGGGGCGGTGCCTGCTGGGCAGATGGGTGGAGACACCACAGGTCTCAGTCTGCCAATCTCAACTCTCCACCCCTGCAGGGCTGGGGGCAGAGGGAGCACAGCACCTCCCCTCGAGACACACCCGACCGAACAAGGCCTCAGCCTGGCTGGCTGGGGCCCCGCCCCACTGCACCTGCCCTGAGCTGGGGTTTCCCTGTCTGTGAACCCAATGGTAAGACACTGGTCCCACCCCACCCTTCCTGGGTGATGTGAAGATTCAAGGTGTCTCGGGACTCCAGGAAGGAGTTGCTCAGTGCAGGCTGGCACCCTGGGCAGGCTTCCTAGAGGAGGCGCCAGGATTTGGGTTGGATCTTGCAACGTGGATTCAATGTGAGGATGATGCCGTCCTCTGAAATGTCACTCTCCCGACCCTGTTTTCTTTGTTAAATGCACCTTGACACTTGACTGTCAAGACTCAGCTTTGGTGTCACCTCCTCCAGGAGGGCCCCCTGACTACAATCCCCCTTCTTTACCCAGAGGCCACCATTGCCCACTCATGTGGCAGCCTCCCTGGCTGAGACTGAGTTGAGGGTGAGGCCTGGCCATCTGGGGAGCTGGGTTTTACCTGCTAACCTTGCCGGCTCCTCCAGCTGGGTGTAGAGCTCGAGGGAGGCCACTGGGCCATTCCTAAGAAAGGCTGGAACGCAGGCCTCTGGGGTCCGGGTGGAGATCCCACTCCAAGGGGGCCAGGAACACCCCGAGCCCTGCTCCTCCCCACCCACCTTCAGGTCGTAGAAGATGATGTCACCGAGCACCAGGTACACCTTCACGTAGTAGAGGGTCTCCTCGTCGAACTCCAGCGGCGAGTTGCAGAGCTAAACGGTCTTGAGGTAGAAGTGCTCCGCCAGCTTGCCATGGTCCAGCCGGTGGTGCAGGGCGGCCAGCCGGTGGTAGGCCACGCGTTCGTTCAGCCGGTTCCCTGGGGTGCAGGCCAAAGGGGCAGGTGTGAGGATGTGGCTCCCTGGGGCAGGGAGGGCACAGGCCCCTCAGGAGCAGGTATACAGATCCCAGGCAGCACACCTGGCTTGTCTCCAGGCACCTGTGGTCACCCGGGCAGCTCTGGCCATTCCCTTCCAGGTTCCCAGACTCACTTTCCCATCTGCAAAGCAGAACTAATAAGGCCTGCCCCTGTCTACTGAGAGACTTTGGCAAAGTCGGACTTGGATGGCCCAGTTCTGTGCCTACACATAGCCACCTGCCTTTGCTCACTGGTTTTAACCAGGGGAGCCCAAAAGCCATGCAGTGCAGGTGCTCCCGGGCTCCCCGGCTCCAGGCAACCCACAGACGTGACATCCGACTCCTCCTGGGTGTGTCATGATCAGAGCCCCCTACCTTGGGGAGTCAGCTGCATACCTACTGTGTACTGGGCCACGGGGCACAAGGTGCTGGGGCATGTGGCCTGCCTAGGGTTCCCTGTCTCTGGAGGGGGACAGACGACCCTGGCACAGCACCATGGGATGCACGGCCTTAAGGGGCAGACTGCTGGAAGGGGAACTGTGATTTTATCAGCCAGAGAACCGTGTGGTTGATGAGGGTGGGAAGGGCACAAGAGAAAGGGAATGTGCCACTCAGTCTGGCACATACAGGGACCAACGAGATGCCTGGCATGTCTGGAAGGCAGAGGGCACACTGGACGGCCCTTGTGGTCAGCAGCGGGAACAGGCAGAGGAAGCAGAGCTCAGTCAGGCAGGGAGCTCTGCACTGCGTGAGAGACCTCGGGCTGTGCCCCACAGCCGGACGGGGAAGCCAGTTGGGCAGATCTGCCTGCCTGGACAGGAGACCAGGAAAATCCAGCAGCTGTTTCAGCTCCTGGCCTGCAGACCTGGAGGCTGGGCTCTGGCAAAGTGTGGGTCCTGGCAGGGCGGGGGCTCAGGGGACTTACCCAGAGTGATCCTGAGTGCTAGGGCCATGTAAGCAAACTCCAAGTCCTCCTGGGGCTCCTCCAGTGTGGCCAGCAGTGACACCAGCTTGTTGCACAGCTGTAGCTGCAGCTCCACCTTGCGGTTGCCCGTAGTCACTGCCGGGGCAGGGCCCGGTCCTACCACACAGGCAGGTGGGGTCAGGTTTCCCGCAGCACCCACCTTGCCCAGCGCCCTCCTCAGAGCTCAAACACGTGCTTGGAGCTTCCCACACCCCAGCTACCCCTGCACCTCGACACAGCTCTGTGCTCTGGGATAACACACAGTTCAGACATCCAAGTTGGGGGCTGAAGAGTCACCTGAGGCCCATCCAGCTACACCCGATAGCCACAGACCAGCCTCTCCCACCTGGGCACCGGATGTCTGACTGGGGGGAGCCAGCACTCCTCTCTGCTCTAAAAACACCACATTGATCTGTGCCCAGGGCTGAGCCACACCGTGAGCTCAGAGGAAGGGAGAAGCCGTCCCACTTCGGGGTGCGTGCAGACCTGGGCCTCCCACTGATATGCTGTGTGTCCTTTGACATGTCCCTGTGCCTCTCTGAGTCTCAGTTTCCTCATATGGAAGATGGGGACAGGACTTCCCACTCATGGTTGCTTGAGGTCATCAGGTACAAGGGTAGAGCCATTATCACATCCAGGCCCCGAGAGTTTGTCCCAGGCAGGGGCATGGTCAATATCATTCCCGGTCAGACCACTTGGAAACTCATCATGTGCATGGGTGGCCCTGCCTCCATTTGGGAGGCCTCTACCCTGCCACACCTATGCCTCAGCCCTCCAGGTGCCCCACTGAGGCCCACCCACATCAGCCCACAGGCCAGCTCACCCGGTAGAAGGACAGGCCTTCCTCCCGCTCCCAGGCCCCATTGAAGAAGATGTCTCCAGCTGCCTCAAACAGCTCCAGCCCCAGGTTGGGGTCGCCTGTGTACAGGTCCACATTCTGAGCCACCTGAGAGGAGACAGAAGTTCCCTCAAGACCCACACCTGGCGAGGTGGCTATGCGCATCTTTGCCAGGCTCCTTCCTCTCACACAGTACGGGTACACTTGAGCATTTTTCAGAACCTGTGCATGAGGGCTGCCCCCACCACTGGCATGAGGACAATGAAGTGATGCTCCTGAGTGCTAGGAAGTGACTGAGCAGCTGCAGCCCAGGAGCCCGACACCTGTGAATCCTACCACCAGGGCTAGCCCTAGCCCACTCCCCCTGCACTCAAACCAGTCTCCGTGGCCCCCAGATTGCTGGGAGCCCAGCCCCTGGCTCCTTTCTGCGTTGCCACATCCCTGCCACATCAGCAGTGTTTGTGGGTGGGCCTGGTCCCCTCTTGGCCATAAGCTCTTCATCCCTCTCCTCAGCTCAAGGAGGTATACAGCAGGTGCTCAATAATGAAAGCTTCATCAGTCTCGTGGGCTTCACAATTTGTTCCAGATCACACTGTGTTTGGGAAAGCCTCTGAAAACAGCCACTATGATAGATTCATTTTGTAAGCAGATGTGCCACATGTCGCTTGGAGCAAGTTCTTCTGTGTGTTAATTGAGTGGTCACATTATTTGAGCATGTGCTGTATACCAGCAGGTGCTGTGCACTGTGAGGGGCCGCGCCTCTGCCCTCAGGGAGAAGATGCTGGCCACCGGGGGAGGATGTGAGGGAACCAGTTGGAGGAAGGGAAAAGGCACACAACAGGTGCTCAGCAGTGGCTTAGGAATGAGTGGGTGGATGGATGAATGGATGAGGAGATGTAGACACATGGATGGATGAATGGGTGTGTGGATAGATTAATGCTTGGATGGATGGATGGATGGATGGGTGGGTGGAATGATGTGTGTATGTATGTATGTATGCGTGGATAGACAATGTATGGATGGGTGGAGGGTAGATGATGTATGTACATGTGGATGGATAGATGGTGGATAGACGAATGTATGGATAAACAAATGGAGAGATAGATGAATGCAGGGATGGATTAATAGGTAGATTGGTGGGTAGATGGATGAATGATGGATGGATGAATGGACGAACAGCTGGATGGATGGGAGAAAGGATGGATGATGGATGGATGGAAGGATGAACAGGTGAATGGATGGATGGAAGGATGAATGGACGGATGGATGGATGAACAGATGAATGGATGGATAGACGGGTGAATGGATGGATAAATGGATGGATGAATGAATAGATGGATGGATGATGGATGGATGGATGGATGGAAGCATGAACAGATGAATGGATGGATGATGGAAGGATGGATAGATGGATGGATAGATGGATGAATGATGGATGGATGGAAGGATGAACAGGAGGTGAGTGGATGGATGATGGAAGGATGGATGGATGGATGATGGAAGGATGAATGGATGGATGGATGTACACATGAAAAAGTGAATGGATGGATACACGGGTGAATGGATGGATGATAAAAGGATGGATGAATGATGGATGGATGAATGGACACTGGGATGGATGATGGATGAATGGTTGGATAAATGGATGGATGGATAAATGGATGGATGGATCGATGGAAGGATGAATAGATGAATGGATGAATGATGGAAGGATGAACAGGAGGTGAGTAGATGGATGAGGGAAGGATGGATGGATGATAGATTGATGGATATATGGACGAATGGATAAATGGATGGATGAATGATGGATGGATGGAAGGACAAACAGGTGAATGGATGGATGATGGAAGGATGGATGGATGAAAGGATGGACGGACGAACAGGTGGATGGATGGTTGCTGAATGGATGAACGCTAAAAGAATGGATGAATGATGGATGGATGAGTGGATGATGGATGGATGAATGGAAGGATGAACAGGTGAATGGATGGATGATGGATGGGTGGATGGATGGATGGAAGGATGAGCAGGCGAGTGGATAGATGATGGAAGGATGGATAGTGGAAGGATGGATGATGGAAGAATGAACAGGTAAATGGATGGATGAGGGAAGGATGGATGGAAGATGGATGGAGGGATGGATGAACAGGTGAATGGATAGATAATGAAAGGATGGATGGATGGAAGGATGAGCAGGTGAGTAGATAGATGATGAAAGGATGAATGGATGGAAGAATGAAGAGGTGAATGGATGGATGATGGAAGGATGGATGGAGGCATGGATGAACAGGTGAATGGATGAATGAACAGGTGAATGAATGGATGGATGGACAGGTGAATGAATGGATGATAAAAAGATGAATGATGAATGAATAAATGGACAGGTGAATGGATGGACAGGTGAATGGATGGATCATGGATGGATGGAAGATGGTTGGATGGATAGAAGGATGAGCAGCTGAATGGATGGATAATGGAAGGATGGATGAAAGGATGGATGGATGGACAAACAGGTGAATGGATAGATGAACAAGTGAACAGATTAATGAATGATAGATGAACAGTTGGATCGATGACAGAAAGATAGATGGAAGGATGGATGGATGGACGAACAGGTGAATAGCTGGATAAAAAGATGGATAGATGATGGATGGATGCATGATGGATGCGTGGAAAGACGAACAGGTGAATGGATGGATGATGGAAGGATGGATGGATGGATGGATGGAAGGACCCACAGGTGTATGGGAAGATGATGGAAGAATGGATGGATGGATAGTTGGTGGATGGATGGAAGGATGAACAGGTAAACAGATAGATGACGGAAGGATGAATGGATGGATAGACAGGTGAATAGATGGATGATAAAAGGATGGATGAATGATGGATGGATGAAAGGACAGATGGATGGATGATGGATGGATGGAAGGATGAACAGGTAAATAGATGATGGAAGGATGAGTGGATGGGTGGATGGACAGAGAGTGAACAGCACAGGGGCCCTCCTGCATCCCTTGCCACTCACCTGGATGTACAGGTCCACCAGCTCGCTCTGCCGCAGGAGGTAATAGATCTTCCCTGCTTGCAGCCAGGCATGCGCCTCCTTCTCTTCTGGAGGTCAATGAAAATTCCCAGACTTCGTTTGGTGTAGTCCAGAGCGGATTTGTAGGCCCTGGAATCACTGGAATCAGACACAGGTGTCAGAACAAGGGCTCTCATCCTCCTGGAAGCAGTCTGCCTCCTCCCGTGGGTCTGGTGACAGATGAATCTGGCATGTGGGGACTGGGAACGGCCCTCTTGTGTGTGCAGTGTTCTGCCCTTCCCAGGCTGCTGGGAGGGCCAGGGTGAACACACACGGCATGGAAAAGATGAAGGATATCCTTCTGAGGGAATCGAGCATCATGCTGCCCTGTGGCAGGAGGAGTGTGCTCGTCCATCTCCCCTGCCTCCCAGACATGGCCTGTGTCTTCTCCAGATGCACCAGGAGCCGTTAGTGTTCAGAGGCTATCTAGGCCGATGGTTCTCAAGGTGTGCAGGCATCACAGTCACCCGGAGGACTGTCCTTATAGCTTGCTGGCCCTGCCCCCAGAGCTTCCGGCTCCACAGGCCTGGGGCAGGCCCTAGAACTCCCACTTGCCACAGGCTCCTAGGTGACATGGATGCTGCTCTGCTGGTCCAGGGACTACACTTTGAGAAGCATGGCTCTAGCACACTGGCCCATTTTCCTTCTGTGAACCTGAGGCCAAGACTGGAGCCAGTCTCCCGGGTCCCCATGGAATCTGGCCCCTTCCCTGCTCTCTCAGTAAGTCCAACACTTGAGGGGCTGTGACTGCAGCAATGTCACCAGGCCCTGTGGGTGGGGTGGCCAGGGCCATGGTTACCCCACCAGGTCAGCATGCTCGGGGGAAGCCCAGTGGGCCACATATGGGACGTGAGACCTTGAAACCCTGCCCCAGGGAAGCAGGTGACACAATTGGCTCTGTCTTCTGTGGGAGAGAAGCCACAGGTGGCTGCTGTGGTCACATTTAAGGGGACAGATGAAGGCCAGGAGTGAAGACTCGGGGCAGGCAGAGGTCAGATGACAAAGGCCACCATAGTAGGAAGAACAGCCCAGTGTGCATGTACTGTCTCTGCTGGGGTTGAGATGACCTTTGACCCAACAAGGGAGACTCAAGCTGGGACTCACAAGCCAGCAGCAGCCCTGGGACGACCCCAGACCCACCAGCTCAAAGCATCTGATGCCAAGGAACCAAATGATCCAAAGGAAAGGGGCTGAGGAGGCCCTGGGCCAGCTTCCCTGTGCCCCCCTCCCAGCCCCCCCAACCCCCTTTCCCCCCTCCACACCCCCACCACTGCAAAGCCAGCCCTCACCGCTCGGTGCCCAGGGACCGGTAGAGCTGACTGGTGGTCTCCAGGAGCTGCCGTCTCCAGCACCTTGTCGGCCACCTTGCGGGCAAGGGAGAGCTGGAACTCGTGGTAGATGACACACTGGGTCTCACTGGGCATGACGACGCTGTAGAAGTAGCACAGCCGCTGGACGGCCCGCAGCTGGCCTGGGCAGAAGACAAAATGGAAGACGTCAGCCTCCCAGCATCGAAGCGAGGCTGGCTGGGATCGGAGGCCCCTGCTCTGTGCTTGTCTCTTTCACACCTCTGTGAACCTGGGCCCCATAGGCGGGGAGCCTGGGCTCAGACAGGCCATGCACCTGTGCAAGGGCAGGCGCCGAGCACACCGTGACATGGGCACAGCTTGGTGCACATGTTCATGGTACAGGCTGGCCTTCTTTACAACTCCCAGGGCCAAGGTCCTGGCCAGGCTCGGCCCCTGCACCAGGCCATCTATTTCTGCTTCACAAAGCCCCTCTGGCCAGGACCAGGGCCGTCTTCAGCCTGAGATGATGAGACCAGGGGCACAAGTAGCCCCTGTCGCAGATGGAACCCTGAGAGAGCAAAGCCAAGCGTCATGTCTGCCACACATGGCATCATGTTGGGGGAATGGGGTTCAAAGCCGGCCCCTGGCATTTCCACACATGCTTCTCTCATGCAACCAGGCTCCAAACCCACAGGCTCGCTGGCCTCTCCCAAAGCCAGGGCGCTGGGAACGGTGGAAAGCTTCTGATTTTCTAGTGTCAGAAACATTCCGAAGATTAACATTGGAAACCAGGTACGCCAAATGGACATCTGTCACACACGCCCCCCAACAACAGCTGAATACACAGTCCTCTTGAGCGCCCATGGGACATTCCCCATGACAGACCATGTGCCAGGCCACAAAATGAGCCTCGGTGAAGGGAGAAGGACCGAGACCAAAGCAGAGGTGTTCTTCAGCTGTACTGGCACGAAACTGGAAATCGACAGTGAAGGAAACGTGGGAAATTCAAAAATATATGGAAACTACACACTCCTAAACAACCAGTGAGTCAAAGAAGAGACCATCAGGGAAACTGAAAATTAATTTGAAAAGAATACAAACAAATGCACAGCCCGGGCCAGCACGGTGGCTCACGCCTCTCATCCCAGCACTGTGGGAGGCCGAGGCGGGAGGATCGCTTGAGTCCAGGAGTTTGAGATCAGCCTGGGAAACATGGTGAAATTCTGTCTCTATAAAAAAAAAATACAAAAATTAGCCGGGTGTGGTGGTGCACATCTGTAATTCCAGCTACTCAGGAGGCTGAGGCATGAGAATGACTTGAACCTGGGTAGAAGTTGCAGTGAGCCAAGATTGCACCACTGCAACCCAGCCTGGGCAATAGAGCAAAACTTTAAAAAGAAAAAAAATAGCACAGTGTATCAAAAACACCAAGATGTAGCTAAGGCAGTGCTGAAGGGGAAATTTATAACTGTAAATGTCTACATTCAAAGAAAGAAGAAAAATCTCAAATCAAAAGCCTAACTTTCCACCTTGAGAAACTAGAAAATGAACTAAACCCAAAGTGAATAAAAGGAAGAAAATAATAAACGTGAGAGTGGAAATGGGAAGTAAAAATACAGAGAATGGAAAAACAAAAGAGATAATCAACAGAACCAAAAGTGGGTTTTTTGAAAATAATAACAAAATTGACAAATCTTTCACCAGACTGACCAAGAAAAGAAAGATGGGGCACAAACGACTAAAATCAGAGACTGAGCACCATGGCTCACGCCTGTCATCCCAGCACTTTGTGAGACCGAGGGGGAAGGATCGCTGAGGCCAGCATTCAAGACCCCCCTGGGAGAACATGATAAGACCCCATCTCTAATAAAAATAAATAAACAATTACAAACCCAAGTTTCTAAAATCAGAAATGAAAGAGGAAACATTATTGCCGACCTGACAGAAATAAAAGGATTCCATAAAAACACTACGAACAATTGTACACCAAGAAACCAGACCATCTAGACACAACAGCCAAACTCTTAGAAGGACACAAACTACCGAAAGTGACTCAAAAATGACCCCAAGGAAGCATGTGGGGTGTCAGCCCCGCCCTCGGTCTCCTCGACCGTTCAGCGCAGGGTGGGGAGACAGGGAAGCATGATCCCCGTTCCCTGGCCTGCATTTCCAAGTCTGAATCCCCCAGCACCCAGGGGAGGGCCTCGTAGGAGGAGGTGCCACAGGCTATTGTGCCAGGAGCCACCGGAGGCTGCAGCGGGGGCTGGGGCGCTGGGTTCCTGGAGGGTCTCCTTCCAGTCATAGAATGCCCCTGGGGAAGAAGCCTGGGTCTGAACCCCCCAACCCTCCTTGGGCAGATGTGTGGGACCGGGGCCCCTTCACACGGTCCTTTCCAAAATCTCATCCCTCCTAGGGCCAAGAGTGGGTGCCAGGCCTGTGCTGGGAAATGAGCAGATTCAGATTTGGGCACAGCCCCTGGAGCTCTGGTCCAGGCCACAGGAGGCACCTCTGAGTAGTCTCACTATGCCATGACAAAGCGCTGCAAGACAGAGGGGAGTCAACAGTATCCCTTGTCTCAGCCATTTCCCTGCACTCAACTTCCTCATCTATTCTCTGCGGCCTACATTTCGGACAGCCCTGCCCACCTACTGTCCGTTCACTGCTCGGTCTGCACTGACTGTTCGATAGCACTCCATGGCTCCCCAGTGCTCTTGGGGAAAAGGCCAAGCCACAGCCTGAGGCCCCAGACCCTGCTTAGCTCTCCAGTAGAGCTTCTCACTATCCAGCACCCAGCCCACCTACTCCCAACTCTGCACCTCCCTGCATAAGCCCTGCTCACTCACCCCCACTCACACCCCACTCATCCCCGCTCCCACTCCCGTTCACTCACCCCCACTCACACCCCACTCATCCCCACTCACACTCCCACTCACTCACCCCCACTCACACCCCACTCATCCCCACTCACACTCCCGCTCACTCACCACCACTCAAACCCCACCCATCCTCGCTGACTCACCCCCACTCTCTCACCCCTGGGCCTTCACACAGGCTACACCACCAGCCCCTCATCCACACCTATTACTTGACTAAATCCTCTCAACCCTCTGGTCCCAGACTAAAGAGGCTTCCCTCATCCGGGGCCAAGTGCTGCCCCGCCATCACGCCACTCACCCTGTTGTGGCTTCTCTGGCCTGAAGCTCACATTCCCACGCTCAGCACCTCCCTCCCGAGGACCCCACAAGCCCCATTTGTGGGTGTGGCCTGGCACACTCAGCACAAGCTGCTTTTGCGTGAACTGCTCTGTGGCTTTGGGCAATCACCCGCCCCGTGTCCTCTGTGAAGTGGGATGACCGGTACACAGGGCTGCCGAGATTCCAAGCAAACACAGGCACAAGAACTGGCGTTCAGGGCCTGGCTCATGGAGGGGCCCCAAGTCCCAGCTCAGCACAACATGCCTTGATCCCAGGGTTATGTCTAGGGATTCCCAGCATGCAGGACTTTCCATGCTCAAGGCAGGATGGTCCCTGGGCAAACCAGGAAGAACTGGCTGCTTCAGTAGGGCACAGAGGGCCTGGCCCTGCATGGGAACGGCCTGTCTCCAGGGCGTTTGCCAACATCTGCTGCTGGCCATGACTCAGCACTTTCGATGGTGGAAAAACCACCACTTGTTTCCGAATCACAAACCCTAGGTGTGCCCTGACCCAAGTGGTCCCAGAAGGCGCACAGGAGGAACTGAGGCACTCACTCTCCACGTGGTCCATCTCCACGGCGACCAGAAGGGCCCACTCGTAGTAGCCCTTGCACTGCTGGGCCGGGCCCTGGCGGGTGAAGAGGTAGCCCAGGAGTATGTGGGTGAAGTCCCGGCCACACTCCCCACAGGGAAGCCTCGAGAACAGACGTACAGCCTCCAGGAGGTAGTGCTGGGCCAGCCTGCTGGCACCCGCGTGCAAGCACAAGGTGCCAAAGTTGGCCAGCAACACTGCCTGGTTCCTCCGCTGGCCCAGGTCCCAAGCCACCCATAGGGCGTGGTAGTAGCCCTCGGCTGCCTGCCTCGTCCGTCCCGTCCTCTTCAGAGCCACGGCCACCAATGTTGGCAATCACACCCTCCTGGTCCTCGCTGACTACCGCTGCATCCTGGACAGACTGCAGGATGTTCAGGGCCACCAGGCTCTGCCCATGAAGCACATGCAGCCAGGCCAGGGCCACCAGGGGGTCCACGATGGCACGGACTCCGGCAACAGCACTGGTTTCCACCGACTGTATCATGAAGGTGATGGCTGGGCCATGGTAGCCATGGTGGCTCTACGGCTGGGCCAGGCTGGCGTGGAGAAGGCCGCGCAGTGCCTGGCCTGTGCCTGGGGTTAGGGAGGCCAGCGCTCGCCTGAGGTAGTGGGAAGTCTGGGTGGGGAGGCTGTGGGGCTGGAGGGCGTTCTGGAGCACCAGGTTCACGTTCCTCAGCGAACCAGCCAGCGAGTCCTGTGTCCTCAATGAGGCCACCTTGACACAGGTCAGCACCAGGTGGGGCAGGCACTCGCGGCTGTAGATGTCAGCCAGGAGTAGGCAGCAGTCTGAGAGCCACGCAGCGTCTGGGGCTCCCGAGTCCCTGTGCAAAAACAACAGCTGCTCTAGGAAGGGCAGGGCCTCCTCAGGCTGCTTGAGGTGCACGTGGTGCCTGGCCAGCAGGAAGCAGGCCCGGGCCTAGGCCTGCTGGCTCTGGCCACCCACCGCCCACTGCAGCACCAGCTGCAGGAGCTCCCCGTCTGCCTCAGTGCTGCAGATGTGGCCGGGCGTCCCCAGGAGCAGGGCCATGGCTTTGGGAACCACCTGTGTACACTTCTCCCGGTTCTGCTTCCAGTAAATGCTGGCCAGGTTGGCGTACACAGCCACCACCAGGAACAGGTCCCCAAAGCTGCCCTCCAGGACCCCCAGTGTTTCCTCCAGGTACACCCGGGCCTGGGACAGCTTGAGCTTCCTGCTGCACAGCCGCCCCAGGAGGAAGCAGAACCTGGCCAGGGCCATTAGGAGGCCACCTTTCTTGGCCACCCCTGGGGCCTGTGCCAGGCGCCCAGTCAGCTCCTCCTCATCGCTAAAGCTGCTGAACATGCTGCTCAGCCATGGCAGCGCCACGTTGTACAGGCCACAGAAGCTGGCCTTGAATCCAGAGGTGTTCGGGAACAGCAGCAGTGATCTCAGGGCCTCTGGATCCTCCCAGTTGTCCTCAGCTTCCAAGCAGAAGGAGGGCTCCTCGGGGTCCTGCAAGCTCACGTTGCTGGATGCTACACAGAGACCCCAGGACGCTGGCTCCTGGGGGCAGCCTGGGCAGGTCTTGCATTGTTCCAGAACATTCTTCACCTTCGGCAGGGTCTCCTGTGGCTCCAGGCCCAGGCAAGGTGGAGGTATTTCTGCAAGTCACAAAAACACCTAGACAGATTAGAGTCCAACAGTGAGTCCTTGGTCCACTTGGGGCAGGATCCCCGCATCCCCGTCCTCTGTGTCCCTGGCGCAGCTTGCCATGAGCCCTTGAGAATTATGCGCAATGCAAACCCGGGGTCTGGAGCACGTACGAACTCCGGGGACACAGAGAACACGCAGGCCTGTGGCCCGACTCTCCTACAAAATCACCCTTCTGTCCTGCTTTGTCGCCACCTCACAGCATGGTTTTAGGAGACTATGTCAGGTCAGTGATCCCTCAGAGATGCCTTTCCCTTTAGAAAGAATCAAAGCCTTCTAACTGGACCCATGTATATGCAGCACAACAAGTACAAATGTAACTTTTGTCAGCATATTGGGGCCCCCCGGTGGGGTACAGGAATCCATGAAATCCTCAACAGCCAATCAGAGCTATGGATCAGCTCAAAAGCTGCTATGCAAAATTGGTAAAGCCACCGACGGCACAGGACAGGGGTGTTGTACCCATGTACCCAGCTCCGTGCAGGGAAACGGACCATCCCTGCAGGAAGGATGGGAAAGCTTCCAGGCCCCTGTGGCCACTTTCACCTTGGATGGTCTGAAAACCTGAAGCCCACAGTTCCTAAAGGGTTAACAAAGGCCAGACTGCTCCAGCAGCCCACTGGTGTCTGCTGGCTTTGGTGGATTCCTAGCCAAAGCCCCCTCCCAGAGGTGAGCAAACAAGCGCATTTCCTGTTGGAAAACCTGGGATGAAAGGAGGCATTACTGGGAAGGAAAAAACTAGATTTAAACAGACTCTCTGTTTCAAGCTCACATGTAAAAACTATTTTCAATACAAACTGTCTCCTTATTCATCTGTAAAGCCTTGGAATTAAAAAAATAAATAAATATGATTTAGAGGCAAATGTGACTTGACTACACTAGATGAGCTAAGAAATCTCCCCCACCCGGCAGAGGCACACAGCCCCTCCCAGTCACTACCCTGGCCTCCGGGGCAGCTGGAGAGCCAGGTGCCTTTGCTCCAGAGACTTTGGCAGAAAGTGGAACCACCCCCTCCCCGAGGCAAACCTACAAAAGCCTTCCCTTCCCCACTGGCTTCCCAGGCCTCCTCTGGGACCTTGTGCCTGCATCCCAAATGTACTGGGATGGATCCCATTCCCAGGGAACTTCCAAGGGCCTTTGGTGCATCCACATCACCAGGCTGTCCACATGCGGGCCCTGTGTGAGGGGAGGCGACAGAGTCGCACAGGGGAGACGGGAGGGCCTCCCTGAATCAGCCCCTCAGGAAGGAGCAGACCCTTCAGGGACCTCAGTCGAGGCCCCTGCAACCTAAGGCTCTGAATTCTGCTCCCCGCTGAGGGCTGTGTGGCCTCCCATCTCTGAGGCAGAGCACAGGGCAAGCTGCAGCTTCTCCAGGTCATGAAAAAGGAACCCACAGCTACGTGTGGGCCCCAGCAGTGGAAAGGATGCCCCACCTCGGTCGGGGACCAGGCGGGGGTCAGCATGTTCATTGGAAGAAGTGTGGGACCCCACAGCCTCCAGTGCCAGAGTAGACGGGAGGTTCAGGCCCACCTCAGGCGACGTCCCCCAAGCCCCCAGCCCACACCACAGAGGGGTGACTGTCGCATCCAATGCCCACTGTACTCAGCTCTGTCCCCTCCCCCGGCATTACCCCAAGGCCCAACTCATAACCAGAGGAAGCCTGAGCCACTGGCAAAACCCACCTTGTTCCTGTGGCTGTTCGGTCTCAGCTTCCTCTACTGAGTCTGGCAAGGGAGAAAAGAGAAGCAATGAACACCCCCAGCCAGCACCTCTGCTCCCATGTCAGGTTGAGCTGGTGTCGGTGTTGCAGGGTGAGAGCATTGCAGGGTGCAACGGTTGAAAGTCATATCATCCTCTTCCCTCCTGGATCATGGGAACAACATCACTGGGGGGTGTACACTTTCTGCGATATTGGGAGTAACATCGTCTTCTGTGCCTTGGAATATTAAGGACAATATCACGGGGGGGCGTGTACATCTTCTGCAATATTGGGAATAATATTATCCCCTCTCCCCATGCATACTAGGAAAGATATCAGACTGGGTGTTCACCTCCTGCGATATGGGGATTAATACCATCTTCTCCCCTTCTGGATATCAGGAAGAGTATCACACGGGAGTGTACGGTGTCTGCGATACTGGGAGTAATATCATCCTCTCAGCCTTGGAATATTAAGAAGAATATCACAGGGTGGATGTACACCCCCTACCATATTGGGAGTAATATCAGCCTCTCCTCTCCATGGATATTATGAACAATATCCCAGGCTGGATGTACGCCTCCTGCTCTATGGGGAGTCATATCCCTTCCAGGATACTCATAACAATATCACAGGGCGGGTGAACACAGCCTGCGATACTGGAACTATTATCATCCTCTCCCCATCCGGATACTGGGAACCATATCACAGAAGAGCTGTACCCTCCCTGCGATATTGGGAGTAATATCATGTGCTTCTTCCATGAATATTAGGAGCAATGTCACCGGGTGGCTGTCCATTCATTGCTATGTTGGGAGTCATGTCATACTCTACCCCCTGGATATTAGGATCAGTATCACAGGGTGAGTGTACACCTACTGCGATATTAAAACTAAGATCATGTTCTCTGTCCCCGGATATTAGGAACAACACCACAGGTAGGTGTACACCCCCTGCAGTATTAGGAGCAATAATATGATTAATTAGTAAACATCAATGATCGATTTTAATAATTATCAGGCTGATCTCGAACTCTTGACCTCAGGTGATCTGCCTACCTCAGCCACCCAAAGTGCTGTAATTACAGGCGTGAGCCACCGCGACCAGTCAACACTTCTTGACATCTCTTTTTGGACCTCAAATTTAGCATGCCAAAAACACACTTTTGATTTCCCCTGCTATAACCCACTCCTCCCATAGTCTTCCCGATCCCAATAACAGCATCTCTAGTCTTCCAGTTACTCAGGCCAAAATCCTTGACATCATCCTGAAAACTTCTTTTTCTCTCTGTTGTCATCCAACCCATTTAAACTCTCCTTTCAATATATATGCCAGACCTAACCACTTCTCACCTTCCTCATCATTTCCAACCAGGTCCAGCCCTCATCATAGCACTTTGAGTTACTGCAAAAGCCTCCCAATCGCCAGGCACAGTGGCTCATGCCTGTAATCCCAAGCACTTTGGTAGGCCAAGGCAGGTGGATCATCAGAGGTCAGGAGCTCAAGACCAGCCTGGCCAACATGGTGAAACCCCTCTACTAAAAATACAAAACATTAACCAAGCATGCTGATGGGTGCCTGTACTCCCAGCTATTCGGGAGGCTGAAGCAGGAGAATCACTTGAACTCAGAAGACAGAGTTTACAGTGAGCCGAGATCGTGCCGTTGCACTCCAGCCTGGGTGACAAGAGCAAAACTCCATCTCAGGAGGTTAAAAAAAAAAAAAAAAAGCCTCCCAACCCACCTCTCTCCTTCCACCTTTCACCCTGCCCTGCATTCTACCTTCCTCTCTAAAACATTTCAGAAGAGAAAAAAATTATATCCACAGAGAGAGAAAGTACAAATGGGGTGAAATGTTTGGGGAATCTGAGGGAAGAGTATATGGGAATTCTCCGTACTATTTTTGCAACTTTTCCATAAGTCTGGATTATTTCGAATTGAAGAATTAAACAAAGAAAAAAAAAAAAACACTATCTCCCTTTGTGAATCCATCCTGTCTTTCCCCTGGCAACTTAAGGACGCTCTCAACTAACACATCTATTTTTTCATGAACACTAAAAGAAATGTTGCCTAGCTTTGACTTTCTGTGCTTGGCAGTAGAAGTGTGTGTGTGTGTGTGTGTGTGTGTGTGTGTGTGTGTGTGTTTCATATATATGTGTGTGTGCATATATATGTGTGGGTTGTATGTACATATAGAGAGGGAGAAATATATATGTGTGTATATATATAAATATATATTGTATATTTACAACGGTAATGTGTGTATATATATAAATATATGTGTGTGTGTAGATATATATAATACATACCCCATAGCCTGTCCTTAACCAGTTCTAAACTTAGTCGGAAAAATACATACCTAAGCAGAGAATTTCAATTTAATATGATGAGTATTTTGATAGAGGGATGTGTTGCTATGGAACACGTTGCTAAGACACAAAACCTCCTAGATGGGACAATGAATGAACGAAGTTTTCCACCTATAGGCACCCCCTCTGATATCCCCTCAAACCTTTATAGTTATATGCCTTTGCTTCCCCCAGGACCCTCGTTTCATAACGGTTAGTCCTAGAGCCTAGCAAGTTCCTACTACAGCTGGCAAACATATGCCATTCAAGAAACAGTGGCGGAGTGAATGACGAGTTAAGAACCACTTGTCAGCCAGTGCTCAGTAATACAACATGCACTGGTATGCAAATTATATTTTTGTTGAAAGCAACAGCAGGATCACAAATTATCTTTCCAGAGAAAGCAAACCTCAAAAGCTTCTTTACCCTACTAAAGCACGTTCTAAGAAGTTCCCCTTATATAAAAGAAAACGTCCTCATTCGTTATCAATGGCATGTAAACCTAATAAGCCTCCGCCTCTGATGACATCTCTTCCATCCCCAGGGCTAGATAAAGGAGGTTCCGGAAACCCTGGTAGTTATGAAGGTGGCTCCCAGCTCTGACAGTCTTGAACCCTGCGGGCGCGGAGGTCACACAGCAGAAGAACAACCGAGGGAAGCATCATCAGGCTTCGAGTATGTTTGAACCAGAGACGGCAAATAGGCTGCAGCCAACTGAAAACACCAGAGATTCATGGTGGCCACCTGAGGGGTTGTGCTCTTAAAAAAATAATAATAAAATAAAAATTAAAAAATTAAAAAAGGAAGAGGTTAAGAATCCATCAGGTCTGACTGAGACGTGTATCAGTGACTAACACCCCGTATGGCAAAAGTACTGTGGTGCGCTTTGGGTACTCACAGCTGCAGCAGTATTCAAAGGCGTGTGTTTCCCTAAGACTAAGCCACGGGAATACCCCCAGCAACACTGCCAGGAGAAACGTCTTCCATGGATTTGGTAGAAACACAGTTGTCTTTAACAAATTAACACTGAATAAATCCTGACTTATTAGAGCCTGTGAGAATGACATTCTCAATGATAACAGTTATCACTACAATCTCCAAACATCTGCGATCCTGCAGGGAGGAGCTGTGACAGTGCAGGCCAAGTGTCCAGAATGCTTCCCAGACTGCCTGTTAAAGAACAAAAGAAATGAAACCCCCTGTAAGAATGTCTTCCCTCACATTTAGCCAGTTGTTCCTTTGTGTGCATCTCTGTGCTAACATGGCCATTCTTCCCCACAGCCTGAAGTCATATGCTAAAATAAATGAGACTCACATGAAGCCAGAAACGTGCAGATGCGAGGAAACCACCACAAAGGAAATGGGCTGGAGAGTGTGGCCAGAAGGATGGTACTTCCTAGGAAGCAATTACTTCATCTCTGCCCATGAAGCAGGCAGCTGTCATTGTCCCCCAGGCCCACGCCAGCCACTCGAAGTAGGTTCTAACCAAACTACCTCCAACAAGCAATGTAAATACACCACACAATTGGCTTCTGAAAGGACACCTTGCAACCAACAAGAAACTGTAAGCACAACTTTGACAAACTGTGCAACTAAAAACCTTGGAAAGGGATAAACACTGCCACATTTTGACTCAAATACTGTTACGTGGTAGCACTGCGATAATTCACTGAAGCAAAAGAATGAATGAGGAATACGTTTATATAGGAATCAGAGGAAGCATGACTAATCATTTAAAGAAATAGGTCAAGAAACTGCTACGTTCAAATGCTACCGTGAGACACTGTCTGGGCCTTAGGCAAATTCACTTCTCTTGGTCCTGTTTCTAGGTTCATCAAAACCCAGCTTTGGACTAGGGAATCTGTTGCTTCCCAAAGCCTTCCTTCTGTGATTCCAGCCCAGATTTTAGGATTTTAGGACTGCTCTCCCACTTGGTAGATGAAAGCACTTTCGATGTAGAACAGGAAGAGTACATTTCTGTGTTGAATGTGGTTTGGGACCTACTCTATGAGGCAGAATATCATCATGTAACTTTAAGCATGATGCCAAGGCACACTCTAGATAAGGATAACACATAAGATGTGGCCATACACCTGCGCGTGCCTGGCAGGGAGATGGAGAAGTCTCATTTAATGAAGCCGGGGTGCCTGTTGCACCTGAACATCCTCAGTCCACATCAAGTTCACAACGTCCTTCTGACATCAAACCACAGGTTTCACATACTTTTCCATACTTTCCACCCAAGATTAAAATAGGCAGAGCACCGTGATAAAGACACCTTCATTCCCAGCATGTTGGCTCTCATTCCGTAGAATTACATACTTTCGGTGCAAAATGGTGACCAGGTTGCAGCGGCAAGCAAGACTGGGCTCCGTGGGAACAGCAGGCCCTGCAGGAGCCACCACTCCTGTCTCCACAGTCTGATGCAGCTGCAGAGAAGCTGTGGCTGAGGCCATTCACTTTGTGAGAGAACCGCACAGGAGGGAAAAGGTAGGGAAGGTCGGGAAGAGGGCAATGTCATGCTTCTGAGCCCAAGCCGAGCCATCGCATCCCCTGTGACTTGCAGGTATACACCCAGATGGCCTGAAGTAACTGAAGAATCACAAAAGAAGTGCAAATGCCCTGTCCCGCCTTAACTGATGACATTCTACCACAAAAGAAGTGAAAATGACCGGTCCTTGCCCTAAGCGATTATATTATCTTGTGAAATTCCTTTTCCTAGCTCATCCTGGCTCAAAAAGCTCCCACACTGAGCACCTTGTGACCCCCACTCCTGCCCACCAGAGAACAACCCCCCTTTAGCTGTAATCTTCCTTTACCTACCCAAAACCTATAAAACGGCCCCACCCTTATCTCCCTTCGCTGACTCTCTTTTTCGGACACAGCCTGCCTGCACCCAGGTGATTAAAAAGCTTTATTGTTCACACAAAGCCTGTTTGGTGGTCTCCTCACACGGACGTGCATGACAGACAGCTGCAGAGCCAGGGAAGGACCTGCGATGAGAACAGAAAAGAATGTGTCTCCCTGTACGCACACTCGGATTTTATGACAATGTGCGCAGGGGGCTGAACTGGATGCCTGAGAACATTCCTCCAATTTCTTTTGCTGATTTTCTAAATATTGGTGTAAAATCTGAACTCAGACAAAATTTTTTTAAATCACTTCAATCAACATTTTTGTCTAGTGCTCAGCATCATGTCTACGTGATCATCTAGAAAAGCAACTTCAAGGCTCACAGCCTCCTATAAAGTCCCAGGGATTTTACCAGGGAATGCACCTCTCATTCACATCAAGAACACACACAACTACCATTAAATAAATGCTTAATTTGCTTATATAATTTTTTAAACACCCAGATTTGAAATACAATAGAGAAGATAACTTTTGATAGCTCTGCTTTCCAACTGCGAACTGCGGGTGAAGAAAATAACCTGCCATGATTTCTAACCAGTCAACAACCTGTCTTCCCTGGCTGCAGTAGGAACAATCTTTCTGAGCTCAGGAGGAAAAAGAACCCAGCTGGTTAGGGGACAGACAATCATCAGTTCTCAGTGGGCTCCCCGAGTCCCAAATCCCCATGTGATACGTGGAAGTAAAAAGCTATCAATGACCAAGCATCTGAACACTTATCCCGCCTCGCCATCTGATTCTCCTGCCATGCAAATTTAAAATTAATAAGCCTGCTGTTAGAGAACAGAGTTGGTGCTGCATCTGTCTTCCTAAAATTATGGATAATTACCAGCCCACAATGGCTTCTAATCAGATTTGAGTAGTCCCTTAGACAGGAAGCTAAAGTACCTCAGCCCTAAACTGAGAAGAAAACAGAAACTGGAATGCTCTAGGTTTGATTTTTTACCCTTTGTTCTAAAGTTGCTGTTCCCGAATCTCCTTCTAATGTCTTGTTTATAAAATGTATGAGAAACAGGGAAATTTAAAGACATGATAGAAATGGCCACTTTTTCTAGGTACAAACTTTGTGAACATTATTTTCAGCTGCTGGGCTTTTTCTCCACAAACTGTGAGCCTGGAGTACATTTTCTCCCTCGTGGTTACACATTCAGAGTCAGGGAAGGTGGCTTTAGCAGTAAAGAGGGGAGTGCAGTGAGAAGTGCCCGGACACTGAGAAGGGCAGACAGGGACTCTACCTCGGTGGTCTGCAGCACTCCTGGGCCTTGGCCTTTATTTTTCTATCTGTACAGGGGATCTAAAGGCTCGTGATTCTAGGCCACGACAGCTCTTCATACACACATACGCAAACATCACACGCCTGTGTGAAAAGCTGTGACACTAGGCTGATTTTCTGAAGAAGTTATCTTGTATCATTTCTACTCAAGTACTCCACCTCCTTGCAGACAAGTATCTGAGGATGATGGGCTATCCCACAGCCATGTGTGTAACCTCTCCTGCTTACGATCCCTGTTCACATAGCATTTTCCAAAAGCATTTGGTGGGAAGTGACAGAAGAAAGAAGAATAAGGTTCTTTCAGCCCATTCATTCATTCATTCGTTCAACAAATATTGACTAACTATCTATGTGCCAGGCACTGGTGATATAACAGGGAACATATATTTTTGTAGGTAGAAACAGACAACCAAAAAGTATGTTAAAGAGAGATCAATACTCTAGAGGAAAATACACCAGGAAACAGGAAAGAAGAATACGCCTAGCCACCCTACACTGGGGTGACGCTAGCGTTACAAAATGGAAACAGCGGCCGGGCGCAGTGGCTCACACCTGTACTCTCAGCTCTTTGGGAGACTGAGACAGGCAGATCACCTGAGTTCAGGAGTTCAAGATCAGCCTGACCAACACGGAGAAACCCTGTCTCTACTAAAAACATAAAAATTAGCTGGACGTGGTGGCACACGCCTGTAATCCCAGTTACTCAGGAAGCTGAGGCACAAAAATCACTTAAACCTGGGAGGCAGAGGTTGGAGTGAGCCGAGATCACACCACTGCACTCCGGCCTGGGTGACAGAGCAAGGATCTGTCTCAAAAAAAAATAATAAGAAAATAAAAATAAAATGTAAACAGAGAATAAGATACCAAAAAAAAAAAGAACATGAACGATTAATTGTAACAAAAGCCTTTGTAAGCTGATACTTCCCTTCCTGGATCCTTGTCCCTTACAAATGGAAAAAAAGGGCGGGTAGTGGGTAGCATCAAAATGATGTTTTAAGATGGTTTCGGGTTTCAGATGTCTGACAGCCATACTCATGTACTTCAAGGAAAAAGCTCTAGCTCTAGAAGCCATCTGGGCAATGGTTTAATGTCTTTTTTTTTTTTTTTTCCAGAGAGTTTTAAAATACAGGAAAATGTGCGTGTTTATTTGGCTGCTCTGTGCCCGCACACGTGCAAACTGTGCTAACGGGTTTTTCCATGTTTTGCTGAATTTGCCAGCTTGCCATAAACAGGCTTCCATGTCTTAATTGTCTATAAATAGCACAAACACACAAAAATGCAAATCAAGACAAACTGTCCCTTCCGTTGCTGCTACCATGATGACAGCGAGCGACAATTGGCCAAATCAATATGCGGAGACTGAAGCTGTCGGGCAGAGAGCACAGGGTCCACGGCTTTTCCCATAGCATTTAAAGAAACAAGCGGAAACGGCTCTCCACACAGGACAGACACGTCCTTTGTTCTTTGAATCAATACTGCCAATGCCCCAAATACTTTCTCCATCACACTATCTATATGGAATTCAAGTTCCTTCCAATACCATGAGTAACACCAGTGATAGACTATGTTTAGCCATAATGACCCATTAGCATTCATTTTCCTCTAAAATGTTGAAATAACAACATTGAGTGTGGGCTCACGAGGTGCCAGGCTCTGAGTTTGATCTCGTTTAGTTCTCATTGAAATCCTGCAAGATCAGTACCATATTCTCTCATTTTTCATAGATGAGGAAACTAAGGCAGAGAAAGGCTAAGTAAGTTGTCCATGGTCACAGGTATTTCGGAACTGTTCTCCAAACTTTCAAAAGTTAGCTACTGCCACTATTACACATGGGTTTTTGTTTGTTTGTTTTTGGATTTTTGGGAAAAGGTCTTGCTCTGACCAGGCTGGAGTGCAGTGGCATGATGATGGTTCACTGCAGCCTCGACTTCCCGGGCTCAAGTGATTCTCGCACCTCAGCCTCTCCAGTAGCTGCGATTACAGGCATGAGCCACCACACCTGGCTAATTTTTTTAATTTTTATTTTTTGTAGGGATGGGCTTTCACCATGTTGCCCAGACTGGTTCCAAACTCTGGGCTCAAGAGATCCTCCCAGATCAGCCTCCCAAAGTGCTGGGATTACAGGTGTAAGCCACTGGGCACAGCCCTACACATGTGACTTATACAAAGTCAGAGCAGTGACAGGAAGAGAACAGAGACTTCAGCGAGTCTCCTGGCTGTTGTAACACCATATCCCTCCTCCGTACCGTAATGTGTCTACACCCACCAAGCTCCTAGACGTTGAAGGCAGGCCAGCTCAGAGACGAAACAGCAGTCAAGAAAGGGAAGATGCAGACATGCGTCTTGATTTCAGCTCGAGCGTGCCTCTCTGCCCTGCAGCTGCACAGGCAGAAACCAGGGGCCGTGAGTCTCAGGCAGTGTTTGGTTCCTGGCAGGTCATCTTTTGGGAGACCATCCCATACAATTAGTGTTACACTTCTCAAAAAGGAAGTGTGACTTTTATAGAAAAATCGATTCCATTTGGGAGAAAGGCCTAATAAAACCACAAATGCATAGCACATTCATACAACAACAAATTCAATTCATCTGTCACAAACTGAAATCCCAAAGCCCTCTGGGCACACAGCTGCTTTTCTGAGCTGAAATTCAACTCTAGTTGAGAAACAGGTCAACTTTTCTAAAAAGATTTCTTTTTCACATGCCTTCAATAAAAATTCCTTTCCTTCACTTGCCATTTCCCGGATTTAATGGCTCTGTTGGCCTTCCTCTCATTTAGGCCATGAACACTGACTGCATGTCTGCTACGGCCGGGACTCCAAGGGAGGCACCCTAGGGAACACAGATGACCGCCACACAGCGACAACCTCAAGAAAGACACACGGGGAAGGCAAGATGATACAATCGTAGACTTCACAGAGAAAAGAACTTGGCATCCATACCCCGTCCCATTTCTAGAAAGCAACGATGCTGAGTCAGGAACATTTACCAAACAGCCTGCAGTGTGGAGGCAGCACGAGGGGGTTCCATGCCGGGAAGAGCACCTTCAGAAGGGAGCATGCAAACAATGTGGAGGCAGGAGACGCCCCCATGGACAAGGGCCAGCCTGGGGGCCTGCAGAAATGCCCATGCATCTGGGAAGAGGGAGAGAGGACAAGATACTTAAATGCTCCAAAATGAATAGAAGCCTCCCAAGAACCTCCCCCGAAATGGGGCAGGGATTTACAAAAGACCAAACCGAGCACGTGCCCTTACCTGAGCATAGCGCCACGAGAGCGAGCTATTCGAGGAAGAAACAGGGTCCCTAGAAGCCTGAGCCTCTACTCCCAGCTCTGCGACTCATTCACCCTATGACCTTGGTGAAGGCTCTTAGCTTCTGTTAGCCACAAGAGAATCACGGGAAAACAGAAGATAGGAAAACTGCTCTGCCTTTTTCACAGAACTGCTGAGGGAATAAAATCAGATAACGGATTTTTAAATTCTCTGTGAATTACAAAGCAAAATGCAAACGTATGAAATCATTCTTACCATTCATAACAGCACCATCAAATTAAGAGCAGAGTTAAGACCACAGCATTTTCCAACCCCCGACTCCCGAGAGAAATAGTGAGTCCAGCCAATATATTTGGGCAACCCCAGTATCTAGGCTTTGAGAGCCTCAAACCGCTCATGAACTCTGACAGTGTCACTCCAGCCCAGTGCTCATTAAGTTCTCCAAGACAGCCAACTGACATAAAATACTACAGCTTTTCCAGCTGGCCTTGAAGCCCTCCAAGCTCACAGCACAGCTCAACAATGAAGAAGAGGTTTTCTGCCACTAGACTCAAAACCTGGCTTTTGTAGATTCCCATAGAAAGAACATTCAAGGCCAGGTGTGGCGGCGCATGCCTGTAATCCCAGCAATTTGGGAAGCCGAGGCAGGAGGATCACCTGAGGTCAGAAGTTCAAGAACAGCCTGGTCAATATGGCAAAGCCCCATCTGTACTAAAAACATAAAAATTAGCCGGGCATGCTGGTGAGCACCTGTAATCCCAGCTACTCGGGAGGCTGAGGCAGGAAAATCGCTTGAACTCAAGAGGCCGAGGTAGCAGTGAGCTGAGATCATGCCACTGCCCTCCAGCCTGGGCGACAAGAACGAAACTCCATCTCAAAGGAAAAAAAAAAAAGAAACAGCATTCTTTTTTGCTGATGTTAAATGTCCTGTGCTTAACACAGAGAAATCACACAACACTGACATCCTGAAAAACATATCATAAAAAGCATTTAGTGACTGAAAACACATTCAATATAACCTGTAACAGTGAGTTCCCCTCCTCTTTCCAGCCTGCTCCACTAACGCTGTCACCCTTAACAATGCTTCTACTACCACAGAGGAAAATTAATAGAACCGCTTACCCCTCTCAGCGGACAGCTAAACCACTGTTTCTCCCTGGGCTCACTAAAGATGACCTTTACCCAAAACCAGGCTGCAACAACCCTGTAGATGTTGACTAACAATTTCAAAATTCCCATATTCTTTGTCCACTCCTAAGGAAGATGAACTGAAACCAGGTGTCTCCAAGTCAAAACTAACAGAGGCCTTCAACATCAGACGGCCCATTCCCTTCTTTGACAACCGGGGGACCTAAAGCTGAGCTTATGGGAGAAAACAGCCTGTTTAGTAACAAAGCGAAAACCAAACCCTAGTCACCCAACCTCTGGTCCGGAACTCCTGCAACAACCCAGCGCCCATACAGGATGAGTCTCCCTAACCAGAAACTCTGAAATCCACAACTTCTGAGTGCCGACGTGACGCTCAACGAAATGTTCATTGGAAGAGCTCAGACTCTGGATTTTTGAATTCAGGATGCTCAACTAGCAAGTATAATACAAATATTCAAAAATCCAAAAATGCAAAAAAATCTGAGACACTTCTGGTTCCAAACAGTTTGGATGAGGGATTTTCAACCTGCATTTTTTTTTTTTCCTCTAATGAAGGAAATTAAAAACGAGGCCTGAGCAAAGTCATTCAATCCA